>NC_134207.1:208574709-209199709 GCF_965140235.1 Caretta caretta | reverse complement strand
TGATTTTTGCCCAGACAGATTCTGTCTTATCCATTTCATCACTTTTTATTTCTTTACAGTCTACCTCATCATTGATATACAATGCTACTCCACCACCTTTGCCTTTATTTCTGTCTTTCCTAAACAGCACATACCCTTCAATATCTGATCTCAAGGCATGACTACAATTCCACCATGTTTATCCCTATAATATCTGGTTTCACTTCCTGCACCAGTTGCTCCGTTTTGTTACCTAGACTCCTTGCATTAGTGTACAAACATCTTAATTTTTGCTGTTTGGCTTCACTCACATTCTTTACCCAATTGGGCACAGACATTTTACTGCCAGTGTAACCTATTAGACTGGTATCTACACTATCCTTCCTCCCTCCTTATGTCCATTTTCCCACCCACGGCCGTATCCTTTCTTTCTTCCATTGTATAGGAAGCTAATGTCTTATGGCTTCCTTTAACATTCCAATTTTAATATACTATGGAGGGCACTTACAGTACACTGACTAGTTTAAACTTCTTGGTGATATGAGAACAGATATGAAATTAACTTTGATTTTTTTCTTGTATGGATTAAATGATAAATGTGCACGAGGATGGGTTTGGTTCAGTCTTTCTGCAAAGGTTAGGCTGAACTGGGCCTATTCTTATGTAGCGTATGTACAGAAGCAATTGGCACTGCTTCTAACTGTAGCGCGTTTATTCAGGACCTTAGAATTCTGAGATACATCAGAGCCAGCTTCTGCAAATAACAGAAATTTTGAAGCAATGAAATTCTGTGACTGTAGCACCTACTGACTTCAAAATTCCAGAAAACCTGAGAACTCTTGTCTCTTCTGATATGTTTGATGGATACTAGCAGCCAACTGACTAAAAATAAATTAGTTGTTCATGTAATATTAGCAAGTGGCTGGCTGAATAACGTCAAAAGAAAGATCTGGTCATGAGTCTTAATAATGCTTGCTTGTGACTGCTTTTAGTTTATTTTAAAAGGTTAGTTTAATATGTAATGCTATAACTTTAAGCTTTTATGTAATTAAAAACAAGGACAGCAAATAGCTGTCTGTAATTAGTTTCTTTATTGTGGGACTTTCTGAAAATAATTTTTTAATTTCCTTTTTTTCCTTTCTTTTTCAAAGATGTGAATGAATCAGCATCTCAAACTCAAAACAAGCAACCAACCACTGCTCAAAACAGATAGAAAAGGGAAGAAGTAGCAGAGCACTGCAACAGTTATTTTGCTGAACCTAAATTCCATGTTGAGTGATATCGAAAATAGAGACGTTGGCTGTTGTAAGAGACATGGCTATTATTTAGGTATAGCGCTATGTAGTTCTTAGATACTTTAGTAAAAAACCTTTGCCCTGCGGGGAGGGGCAGATTTGTGTCTCTTGTTGCAATTTTGAAAGAAAACCAGTCTGTGACTTGTGAATTTTATTACAAATAATAAATGTAAAATTGATTTTAACTTTTCACTAAAACTACTGTAAGTCTTACTAACCAATGAAGGATTAAACAGCACAATTATCTAATCAAAATGACAGTTGGAACTGTTAATAAATCAACAAATTGATTTCATTCCCTATTATTGTCATTAATTGGCTAAATCACTGGATGACCACAGTAAGATTTAAATCATGAGGGTAACAACACATGATCAGTTCTTATACATACTGTCCCTGGAAACATAAGGAGGCATGGCTTGCTTTTCAGTCCTTTAAAGTTGTGTCTAGACTCCTTCAAGGTTGCCATTGAGGCTTGGTCTAAACTACGGAGTTAGGTTGACGTTAGGCAGCTTACATAAGTATATGCACTAAATGGAGCTCCCGCCAATGTAACTTACTCACTACACTGACTCTGACAGGTGTAGCACTTACATTGGTGTAGTTAGGTCGATGTAGTGTCAGCATAGACACTGTGTTGCTTATATTGATTGTTGCTGCCTTTCAGAAGCCATGCCACAATGCTCTATACTGACAGTTAAATCAGTGCAAGTGTTCTTGGTGAGGATGTGCACCACTGACATAAGGAGCATGGAGTGGACATGCTAAAGTGATTTAATTACTGTGCTGGCTGTGTTGATGTAACTTAGGTTGACATAACTTTTGTAGTGTAGAATTGCTCTCAGTGGCTTCACCATGTGGCTGTTTCCCTCTCACTTAATTTATTTCTACTGTGTCCGTTGGGCAAAGTATTTTTTGCAGACGCTATTTTATAACCCACAAAATGATTTAGGATAGGACTGTCTTAGAATTTGGACAGGTTTCAGAGTAGCAGCCGTGTTAGTCTATATCTACAAAAAGAAAAGGAGTGCTTGTGGCACCTTAGAGACTAACAAATTTGAGCATAAGCTTTCGTGAGCTACAGCTCACTTCATTGGATGCATGCAGTGGAAAATACAGTGGGGAGATTTATATACACAGAGAACATGAAACAATGGGTGTTACCATACACACTGTAACAAGAGTGATCAGGTAAAGTGAGCTATTACCAGCAGGAGCACGGGGGTGGACCTTTTGTAGTGAAAAATTTTAGAATTTGGAAACGCACATGCTATTTTTCACTCTCTCATTCATACCTAAAGAACCGTTGAGAGAAAAATCATGAATATAGGTGGCAGGTGTCCCTAACCACAAAATAGGGACAAGAAAATGGTATTTAAAAGAAAAAAGTTTATGTAGCTTGCTCAGTCATTAGTGTCAGGACATAAGAATGGCCATATTAGGTCAGACCAATGGTCCATCTAGCCCATTATCCTGTCTTCTGAGAGTGGCTGGCACCACGTGCTTCAGAAGATATGAACAGAACAGGGCAATTATCGAATGATCCATCCCCTGTCATCCAGTCCAAGGCTCTGGCAGTCAGAGGTTTAGGGATACCCAGAACATGGGGTTGCATCCTTGACCAGTTTGGCTAATAGCCATTGATGGACCTATTCCCCATGAACTTATCCAGTTCCTTTTTGGATCCGGTTATACTTGTGGCCTTCACAGCATCCCCTGGCAGAGAGTTCCACAGGTTGACTATGCGTTGTGTGAAGGAATACTTCCTTAAGTTTGTCTTAAACCTCTTGCCTATTAATTTCATTGGGTGACATCTGGTTCATGTGTTATGTGAAGGTGTAAATAACACTGTCTCCACACCACTCATGATTTTATGGACCTCTATCATATCCCCCTTTAGTGGCCTCTTTTCTAAGATGAGCAGTCCCACTCTTTTTAATCTCTCCTCATATGGAAGCTGTTCCATACCCATAATTATTCTTGCTGCCCTTCTCTGTACTTTTTCCAATTCTAATATATTGTTTTTGAGATGGAGCAACCAGACCTGCGTGCAATATTCAAGGTGTAGGTGCACCATGGATTTATATAATGGCATTATGATATTTTCTGTCTTATTATCTATCCTTTCTCTAATGATTCTGAACATTGTTAGCTTTTTTGACTGCTGGTGCACATTGAGCTGGTGCACATTGTTTTCAGAGAGCAACCCCTAACAAGTCCATGATCTCCTTGAGTGGTAACAGCTAATTTAGACCATCATTTATATGTATAGTTGGGATTATGTTTTCCAACATGCATTGCTTTGCAATTATCAACATTGAATTTCATCTGGCATTTTGTTGCCCGGTCACCCAGTTTTATGAGATCCTTTTGTAACTCCTTGCAATGTGCTTTGGACTTTTTTGAGTAATTTAGTATCCTCTGCCAACTTTGTGCTACCTCACTGTTTACCTTCTTTTCCAGATCATTTATGAATATGTTGAACAGCACTGGTCCCTGTACAGATCCTTGCTATTTGCCTCTCCCCATTGTAAAAACTGACCATCTATTTCTATCCTTTGTTTCCTGTCTTTTTAACCAGTTACTAATCCACAAGAGTACCTTCCCTCCTATTCCATTACTGCTTATTTTGTTTAAGAGTTTATGGTGTGGGACCTTGTCAAAGGCTTTCTGAAAATCCAAGTACACTAGATTAATTGGATCACCCTTGTCCACATGCTTGTCAGCACCCTCAAAGAATTCTAATAGATTGGTGAAACATTATTTCCCTTTGCGAAAGCAGTGTTGACTCTTTCCCTAACATAGTGTGTTCATGTATGCTCCTCATAATTCCGTTATTTACTATCGTTTCAACCAATTTACCTGGAACTGAAGATTGGCTTACTGGCCTGTAATTGCCAGGATTGCCTCTGGAGCCTTTTTAAAAAAATGGTTGTTATATTAGATATTCTGCAGTTATCTGGTTCAGATAACTTTAGGATATAAACAAAAGGTTACATACCACAGTTAGTAGTTCTGCAATTTAGTGTTTGAGTTCCTTCAAAACTCTTGGGTGACTACTATCTGGTCCACATGACCTATTACTGTTTAATTTATCAGTTTGTTCCAAAACCTACTCTACTAACACTTCAATCTGGAACAGTTCCTCAGATTTGTCACTTAAAAAGAATGGTTCAGATGTGGGAATCTCTCTCTCAACCTCTGTAGTGAAGACCCATGCAAAGAATTAATTTAGCTTCTCCACAACAGTACTACAGTTTGGGGGACCAGGTGATCTCATGTCTGGTTGATGCCTTATGCTGGCTGGTGGGCTTCCTCTGGGCACTTGTCTGGTCAGGCTGGCATAGCCTCTACTAGTCTTGGGCGCCTTGCTATCGCAGTATCCGTTCTTGGTGTTGTGGTGAACTAGCAAGCTCCACTTCTGGCATTATTGCAGAGTTAGATATTTTTAAGACTATCTGAACCCCAAGATTATAGCACAAGTGGAGAAGCTTGAAGAGCCTTCAAGCCCCATTTCTAGTCTCAGAAATTCTGTTAAGATTTGGCTGATCAACAGTCTGTGTTCTAAATAGGAAGGATAATGGTGCATTGAAAGTAGAAAATAAAGGAATTCTTCCAGAAAGTTGTTCATTCATCCTCACCCTTTTACGTATGGTGATCCAAGAACCTTAACCTTCACCAGGGTCGCCCCTTGGAAAAATCAAACGAGGTGTTAGTCAAAACTGATTCTAATCTGAGGAGCAGGGGATCTCACTTAAGTCACACACATTAACAATACCTTGATCTTGGTATCCATGGAAAAATGCTTTATGTATGAACATTCTGGAGCTGAGAGCAGAAAGATAAGATCTCAACATCAATACAGTGAAGATGTGGATTTTTTTTTAAAGCAGCATGCTACCCAGTGGACTCACTAATTAACAGGGAGGGACAAGACTGGAGCATCTGTTGGATGAAGTTCTGTAGCTCTTGTTCTCTATCGAATCTGGACATGCAGTGAGGAATGTTGGAACAACCATTACTTAATCTTTTCACAAAGACAAACAGTCTAACAAATGTATGTATATTATGAATATTCATTTTGTGTGGCTAGTAATGTGGTATGGAATTTGAGTAATGGTACTTGCAGCAATGAATGATGCTTCTTAGTATGACTGGTTAAAGCAATACTATTTGTTCTACCTCACTGCAACAAATTGATTTAAATGATTCAGCAGAATCATAGCTGTAACTGCATCAGTTTTATGACTCCTCTGTAAAGGTACATGTTAGAGATGAGATAAATTAAATTGAAAGAGGAAAGGCACACTTTAATGGATTGCTGTGCCCATTTTGTTACCCGTATTTTGCTACTCTTCTGGACTTTATGAATACTCATTTAAAATCTCAGCAACCACTTTGTTTCAAACATTAAATACATTTTTAAGATATTCAAATAAAAATATACTATGCATGCACTTTCAATTTGGGAAAGAAATCCCATGTTTAAATCATGATGATTGAGGAGTGATGAAATATTTATATACATCTGGTTTTTTTAATATTACTTCAAAGGCTTTTGGCTATAATTTGCCATTTACAGAATTAGTCATGTTATAATCCCTCTGCATTGCTTTTGAAAAAATTTAAATAACTGTTTGTCTTATGTAATTTAGCTATGCTTTCAGTGAAGGGATGGGTGCTGAGAAAAATCTAACAGATGATTTAAACTTTTTTCTGTTGAAGTTTTTCTGGTAATATTAAAGATAGACAAACAAGGAAATTGAACACCAATCTAGACACTAGGTAAAATTTTTAAAAGCCCTTAAGTGACTACGTTCCTAATTCTTGCTGAAAATCAATGGGACTTGAAAATCAATGGCTACTAAGTTACTAGGTGCTTTTATTGTAATCTCAGCTTCTGGCACCAAGGTAGTGAACCTGCAGCCTAGAATTAATCCTGAACATACCAGGTACTTTAAGATTTAATTTCTGTTTTTGATGGATGATTGAATACCAAGATTTAGTCAATTAATAATTCTGGAGCACATACTCCAGAATTATATGACCAGGCCTGCACAACTTGTAAAGCGGTGAGGGCCATATTACTCCAAAGAAAACAGCTGAGGGCTGAAATCCCCTGGCCCTGCAGAAACAAACCCTCCTTCCTCAGCGTTGCCCTGCCAAAACAGCTGTGGGCTGAAAAGGAAGAGTTGGGGGCGGGGAGGGGGTGATACTTTATTAAGAATTTTTCAGTTAAATCAAACAATTTTTTAATTATTTTAATTTTTTTTATGAATCATGGAATTTGGGTTGGGGGAGGAGGTCTGGGGTGCAGGCCCTGGGTTGGGGCAGGGGATTGGGGTGTAGGACAGTTGAGAGGTTGGCCTCTGGGATGGAGTTCGGGTGCGGGGCGCAGTCTCTGGGCTGGGGCACAGTGTGGGGGTGCAGGCTCTGGGAGGGAGTTTGGTTGTAGGCTCTGGACTGGGGCAGGGTCTGGGGGTGTAGGAGGGGGCGAGGGGTGCAGGCTCTGGGACAGAGTTTGGATGCAGGAGGGGGTGTGTGGAAAGGGGGTGAGGGTACAGGCTCTGGGATGGAGTTTGGGTGCTGGGTGCAGGCTCTCGGCTGGGGCATGGGGTGGGGTGCAGAACAGGTGGAGGGGTGCAGGCTCTGGGAGGAAGTGCAGAGGGCTGGGTGCAGGTTCTGGGAGGGAGTTTGGGGGCCAGGGAGGGTGTGTGGGAAGAGGTGGGGGTGCAGGCTCTGGGAGGGAGTTTGGGGGCTGGAGAAAGGGTGTGGGCTCTGGGAGGAGGTGGTGGGTGCTGCAGGGGAGGGAATGGCCATCATATGTGGCTTCCTTCCTCCCTAGCTGCCCCTCACCATAGCCTCACTGGGGGTGGGGGATGGCGCTGCCCCTTGCCCAGGGTGGGGCAGGAGTGGTGGCTGGGAGTGGGGGTGGAGGGGCTGATCACACACTGAAGGCCCAGTAGCTGCTCAGGTGAGTCACGGATCCACTCCAGATGTCTCCCGCTGGAAGCCCCCTCACTGTCTGGAGCGGGGGGAGAGGAGGGCTGCCAAGCATGTGTGTGCCCCCTTGCTCTTCCCCTCCCCCTCCTGAGGTGCAGCAGCAGCTGCCTCAGCCTCCTGCTGGCATTGCTCTTGTGCTGTGCTGTAGCTGCCAGCAGCGGGAGGCGAGGGAGAGCCGCACTATTTTCACTCAGGCAGGGGTGCTCCGGGGGCAGGTGGGGGCCAGGGACTTTCCAGACAGGGCTGGGGGAGAGACTCTGCTCCAAACATTGGTGGAGCAGGGCCCCCAGCCCTGAAAATTCCTGGAGCCTGGGCACCACGAGAGAATATAGCTCGCCGCCCCTACTCACCCCGTGCGGGCCGCACAGTGAGCCCACACGGGTCACATGCGGCCTGGGGGCTGTATGTTGTGCAGGTCTTTGGGGAATTTTAATTAGTCCTCTGAAAATTCATTAATACTGCTTTCCTAACTTGGCCTGATACATTCCTGAATGCGCTACTAGATAGCCTGAACAGTTGTTTAGAAATTCCACCTAAATCATTCTCCTTTAGAAATGGTTGTACATGCTTCAAATTCGGTAAGGAAAATACAAGGTCGTCTTCGCGTGCTTGTTCATGTCGATTCCAGTCAGATGTGTGCACGCGCATGTGCACATTGGCCGGAAGATTTTTCCTTTAGCAGCATCTGTCGGGTTGGCCTGGGCGCCCGCTGGAGTTTCACCCTCATGGCGCCTGATATATAGCCCTGCCGACCTGCCACCCCTTCAGTTCCTTCTTACCACCAGTGACGGTGGCTTGAACTTCCCTTGGCTCTTGCTCAGCAAGTTTTCTTCTCTATTCCGTGTATATAATTAGTTAGTTCTTAGTAGTACTCCAGCTAATAGTTTAGTGTAGTATAGTAGTTGGGGTTTTTTCCCCCACACTCCAGCCCCGACGCCGTGGCATGCTGCGATGCCCGGGCTTCAAGAACTGTGTGGCTTGCGCCAACCGCATGCTGAAGAGTGACCCGCACTCATAGTGTCTTTGGTGCCTGCGGGAGACCCATCAGAAAGATCGTTGTAAGATCTGCCACGAGTTTCACCCGAGAACACACAAAGAAAGGGAACAGCCGCTGAAGGTGATCCTCATGGAGGCAGCCCTATGCCCCCACTCCGACCTGGTCTCAAGAGACCTGACCCCTATGGCGTCATCCTCGACGCGGAGTGCCCCGGTGCCGTTGGCAACTTCGGCGCCAAGGAAGGACTCCTCCAGGGAAGCTCAGCACTGCCACACCTCCTCACAGGGCCCATCTGATAGTAGGCACCGCTCACACTCACCAGTGCCTCAAAAGAAGAAAAAGCCGGATGACTGTTCTCCTCCGGCTAAGCCTCGAGACACACGACCCCAGGTGTTCCACTCCTTGGCGTCTCCTTCCTAGGCCGTGTAGACTCCTGTCCAGGTGAGGCAGTCGAGTCTGGCCCCATCTCAATCACCAGTGCCTATGCAACAGCTGCAGCTCCCGTTGACGCCGGAAGCATACCAGGCCACTAGAGATCTCCTCCACCTGATGTCACTGTTCTCGCCTACTAGGTAGGAACCCTCAGCACCAATGGAGCCCCGTCCTCCAGTGCACTCTAAGGGAAAGCCGGCTACGATGTCGAGGCACTCCCTTTCGCCTTGTCCATCGGCACCTGCACGCTCTGACAGAGAGCCTTCCCGCTCCCCAAGCTCTGTGTTCAAGGCACTAAGGATCAGCTCCTCCGTGGTCTTCAGTGTCTGAGACCTCGGAGTCAGAGCCCACCTCCTATCACTCAAGTAGGAGCAGAAGCTGTAGAGCGAGGTCGGGCAGAGACCGAAGGGAGTATCAGGTGTGGCCTCCTCAATGGCAGAATCCACCTCATTGGCCCTTCTGGACTCTCTGGGCTTATCACCAGGGCCAGGGAGGAACCCAGGGCCCACGCTTGGCGACACCTTCAGTGGCCTCTACCACTTTCATGCCGCCTTCTGCTGTGCATCCACCCCTGGCACCTATGGTCCCGACGCCTTTGCCTCTGGCCCTGTCATCGACTCCGGCACCATAGTCTGCTCTGACTTTGGTACCGGCCTTCACAACGTTGATGCACCAGTCTCCCATGCCTGTACCGTGGTCGACCTCTATGCAGGCACCTACGGCCCTGGTGTCGATGTTGGCACTGGGCCCCCTGACCCCGGGAGCTCCTGTGAGCGTGCCGATGCAGCTCCTTCTGGTGAGACTGCCCACGTTTGCTATGATGCCTATGGCCCTGGCACTGACATCGGCACCGGCTCCGTCTCCTCCATCTCTGCCCGGGGAGTTATGTGACCCCTCCAGGGCAGATGATAGACAGCTTCCACTACCGGCATACGCTTCCTTCCCCTCGTTCCTGGACGAAGCATTGGCAGGGACGACCATAACTCCTGCGTTTTGAGGATAAGAGTCCTACAGCAGTTGCTCCGCAGGGCTGCCCAAGGTCTGGGCATGAAAGCCAAGGAGGTGATAGAGGATATGTATCCCAGGATGAACATCCTAGCACTCTCGGGGCCTTCACGGGTAGTGTTACCCTCATAAAGACGGTGGTGGACACCACTAAGACACTGGCAGACACCAGCATCCCTGCCACCCACTGCCAAACGTAATGAGTGGCAGTATTCTGTCCCCTCCAAAGGCTTTGAGCATCTCTACTCCCATCCGCCTCCAGACTTGCTAGTGGTCAATGCGGCTAACAAGTAGGAGAGACAAGGTTTCCAAGGTCATTCCCGAAAGAATAGGGGGTATTAAACGCCTGGACCTCGCGGGTAGAAAAGTCTACTCCACTGGTGGTTTGCAACTCCATATTGCTAACCAGCAGGCCATTGTGAGCAGGTACTCTTTTATATCACCTGTGCTTCAATGGCGAAGTTCATGGATCTCATCCCTTCGGACTCTCGGTCAGAGTTCACCGCATTGGTGGAAGAAGGGAAATTAGTCTCCCATGCTTCATTGCAGGCAACTTTAGACACTGCAGATGCTGCCACAAGAGTCATGGTGACGGGGTGGCTATGTGGTGGGGGGCCTGGTTGCAAGTCTCAGGGTTGCCCTATGAAGTCCAACAGACGATTCAGGACCTCCCGTTTGTGGGTGAGACTCTTTTCAGAAAAGACGGACAAACGGTTCCACAGCCTAAAAGACTCCTGAGCCACTCTCAGATCCTTGGGCTTGCATACCCCCGCCACACAGCAGAGACATTTCCACCCACAACCTCCTCAAAGGTTCCAGCAGCAGAACCTCCAGGACAATTCTAGGAGGAGGAACTGGAGTGGTAGGAGAAGGCAACATTCCTCCACTAATCAAGGCCAGCCCAAACCACCCTCTGGCCCTAAACTGGCCTTTTGAAGGTGCGGTCGAGGACGGCGCACCAGACCAGAGACTGGATCTACCCTGCCTTACCTTTTTCTCCCAACTATCCTCTTTCAACCGGGCATGGTCCCTTATAACTTGGGACCGCTGGGTGCTTCGCCCAGTAGAGGGGGAATACTCCATCCAATTTGGTGCCCTCCCGCCCTTCCACCCCCCTTTCCCATCCCTCTTCAGGGACCCTTCTCACGAGCAACTTCTCATTCAGGAGGTGCAATCGCTCCTAGCCCTGGGGGCAGTGGAGGAGGTTCCACTGGAGCACAGGGGAGAGGGTTTCTATTCCCCCTATTTCCTAATATCGAAGGCCAGAGGCAGCCTCAGGCCTATCCTGGATCTGTGTGACCTCAACAAGTTCATGAGGAAACTCAGGTTCCACGTGGTCTCCCTGACGTCCATTATCCCTTCACTGGATCCAGCAGACTGGTATGCCGCCCTCGACTTGAAGGGCGCGTATTTTCACATAGCGATCATGCACAACAACAGAAAGTTCCTCAGGTTTGTGGTCAGTGATTCACATTACCAATTTACTGTCCTTCCTTTCAGTCTGTCAGCAGCACCTCGAGTCTTCACCAAGCGCATGGCAGTCGTTGATGCCTTTCTGCAGAGACATCAGGTACAGGTGTTTCCATACCTCGACAGCTGGCTGATCCAGGGCTCAGGTGGCATTCATCAGAGCCACCTTCGAGAATCTGGGCCTGCTACTGAATGTGGCAAAATCGACTCTGTCCCCAGTCCAGAGGATAGAGTTCAGAGGGGCAGTTCTGGACTCAACCCAAGCCAGAGCATTCCTCCCACAGGCGAGATTCCAGGCCCTCGACGCCATAATCCAGGGACACAGGCAGTTCCCCACCACTAGAGCGAGAAATTGTTTCAAACTTCTTGGCCACATGGCGGCCTGTACGTACCTGGTTCAGAACGCCAGACTCGGGCTTCGACCGCTGCAGTCGTGGCTTGTGTCAGTGTACATACCTGCCAGGGACAGCTTAGACAGGATTGTGACCCTCCCTCGCCCTATCCTTGACTCGCTCCCGTGGTGGACGGATGCTCAGCAGGTGTGCTCAGGAGTTCCCTTTGCTGCCCCACAACCATCCCTAGCGCTAGTGATGGACGCGTCAGATTTGGGGCCGGGAGATCATCTGGGGGATCACAGGGCTCGGCCTCTGGTCACAGACAGATCTCAGAATTCATATAAGTGCCAAGGAGCTCAGGGCAGTACACCTAGGGTGTTAGTCATTCCACCCATATCTAGCAGGTCAATGTGTATCAGTCATGACAGACAATACGACCACGATGTTCTATATCAACAAACGGGGGTGCACGCTCCTCTCCGCTGTGCCAGGAAGCCCTCAGGTTATGGGACTTTTGTATAGTTCATTCAGTCAATCTACAGGCATCGTACCTTCCAAGGGTCCAGAATGAGCTGGCGGACCGCCTCAGCAGGTCTTTTCACAGCCACGAGTGGTCCCTTCACCCAGACGTCGCATCCTCACTCTTCCAGAGGTGGGACTGTCCTCTGATCGACCTCTTCACCACACAATGCAAAAGGAAGTGTCAGCAGTTCTGCTCCTTCCAGAATCACAGTTCGGGCTCCACAGCGGATGCATTCCTCTTCCATTGCGGGGTGGGGGGGGGTCTGCTTCTATACGCTTTCCCACCCATACCGCTCATCTGCAAGGTCCTGCTCAAGATCTGCAGAGACTGGGCTCAGCTCATTCTTAGACGTCTCTCCTAGGCATGTCAGTGGGAGCCCCGAGTACCTTGCCACTCTTCCCGGACCTTTTCACGCAGGATCACGGGAGGCTCCAGCACGCGAACCTGCAGTCGCTACATCTCACAGCATGGAGGCTCCATGGCTGAATCCGTTCAAGCTCTCCTGTTCAGAACAAGTCAGACAGGTTCTCCTGGGCTGTAGGAAACCTTCCACGTATCTTGCCAAGTGGAAGAGATTTTAAATCTGGTCAGCTCAGCGCGACTTTCCCCTGGCGCTAGACTCTGCCCCAGATTTTAGATTTTTTTTTTCCACCTAAAGTAGGAAGGTCTCTCCTTGTCTTCCATAAGAGTACACCTGGCTGCTGTCTCGGCTTTCCGCCTAGGGCACAGGGCCGCTCGTTTTTCGCTAACCCCCTGGTCAGTTGCTTCCTGAAAGGTCTCAACAGCTTGTACCCGCACGTCTGCTAACCGGTTCCGGCTTGGGACCTTATCTTGGTCCTCTCTAGGCTCATGGGGCATCCCTTTGAGCCTCTAGCAACATGCTCCTGGCTCTACCTTTCCTACAAGGTCGCATTCTAGGTGGCGATATCAGTTCAGAGGGTGTCTGAGTTCAGGGCTCTAACGTCCAAGCCGTCCTACATCGTGTTTTTTAAGGACAAGGTTCAGCTGAGGCCCCATCCAGCCTTCCTCCCAAAGGTTGTATCACAGTTCCACATCAACCAGGACATTTTCCTCCTGGTTTTCTACTCCAAGCCTCATGCAAATAGCAGGGAGCAGAGACTCCATGCTCTCCAGGTCCGTAGCGTGCTGGCCTTTTTCATTGAGAGGATGAACCATTCAGGAAGTCAGTTCAGCTCTTTGTCGCAGTAGCAGACAGGATGAAGGGCCAGCCTGTTTCGACACAGCGCATTTCATCATGGAATTTGGCCTGCATTACTGAGTGCTACAGTCTAGCAGGGATCCCAGCACCTCCAATAACAGCACACTCTACAAAGGCGCAAGCTTCATCAATAGCTTTCCTGGCTGAAGTCCCCACCCAGGAAAAATGCAGGGTGGCGACGTGGTCATCAATACACACTTTTGCCACACACTATGCAATTGCTAGGCAGGCCAGAGATGATTTGGCCTTTGGTAGAGCAGTACTCCAGTCAGTAGACAGCTCCGACCCCACCTCCTAATTTTGCTTGGGAGCCACCTGATTGGAATCGACATGAACAAGCACTTGAAGAAAAAAATGGTTACTCACCTTCTTGTAACTGTTCTTCGAGATGTGGTGTTCATGTCCATTCCAATACCCATGCTCCTACCCCTCTGATGGAGTAGCTGGCAAGAAGGAACTGAAGGGGTGACAGGTCGGCAGGGCTATATATTAGGTGCCATGAGG
Source organism: Caretta caretta (assembly GCF_965140235.1). NCBI lineage: Eukaryota > Metazoa > Chordata > Testudines > Cheloniidae > Caretta > Caretta caretta. The sequence goes on along the minus strand of NC_134207.1, from coordinate 209,185,947 downwards.
GAACAACTCCAGGGGATGCCCAGGCCGACCCGATGGATGCTGCTAAGGGAAAAATCTTCCAGCCAACGTGCACGTGTATGCGCATACGCCTGATTGGAATGGACACGAACAACACATCTCAAAGAACAACAGTTACGATTAGATGAGTAACTGTTTTTTCTTCTAGTGTTGCATCCAAAAATGGCTCCGCTGCAGTGGCAAAGAGAGTGGGGAAGAAATACTTCTTCTACTTACTTGCCTAACCTTAAACTTTTTGGAACCTATTTTAAACCCTCTGGTTTTTGTGGTGATCTGACTGTTGATGATCATACTACAGAGATGACATGATAAAAATACCTACATAGAGCCAAACAGAAATTGATTAGGCAGCTTGAATTATAGAGAAACTAATAAAATATGGAGTTCTGCTTTGCTAGTTATCTACCACAGAGAAGAACTTTCAGTTCTGGAAGCAGGACTTGTTCATACTATAGAGTAGAACGTCTTTTGGTTGTCAAAGCAAGGCAAAACATATTGAGGAATTCGTTACCTTTTTTTCCTCTCCAGTTAGTTCGTTTTCAGCAGGTGGGGGTTGCATCAGTGTATACTGAACAGGAATTAGTAAATTGTTTAATTTATCTAGGCTTATTGTCAAAATAAATGTTTAGTTTTAGTGAATTGTCTTTATTCTTTACAGCTGAGAGTTTAAAGAAAAATCTAAAACAGTTTCCTCAATATTTGGCTCTTGATTTCTCTCTCCATTGACAGTATCTTCCTTTTCTGTTGGCCAAAGAATGCCTCTAGCCAAAAAATTCTAAATTTGCTTTTATTTCATCGTCTTTGGGGAATGGTGGTTTAGGTATCCACTTTTTTGCAGGAAATAAAATAATTTTTAAATATCACTTCTTTCCAGAAAATGTAGCACTGCAGACCAGCCGTTCATCAGACAATTGATGCTTCAGCTTTTTTTAACAGTCTTCACAGCCTGAAAGAAGTAAGGCTGTAGATTTTTTTTTCCTCATTTAAATGTGTGAGAGTTTCATACTTATGAAAATAAGGGTTTGATAGCACTGGTTTGAGTCAGGTATAATGTAGGTAGACAAGTAGACATGATGCAAGCTTCTATCCATAGCTCTAATACTGCATCTCCGTCATGATCTGCTAAACCCCTACTCTTCTACCTCTCTGTAGATTAAAAATAATCTGTTACCTACAGTCCAGGATTCCATTGTACTAGGCTGACAATCTCTGTGCATGACTGAGTTGGGAAATATTTTTGCAGTGTAGATAACTGAAGAAAAAGCTAAACTAGTCACTTGACACCTAAATTATAATTTCAATCTAAGTGAGGGGAAAGAACCACTGTGCCATTTAGACCCTAAAAATAGTAGTCTTTTGTATGTTCATGCTTAAATTATTCAAAAAGTTCTAGATTAAGTAACTCTTGTGAAGCTGTCACAAGTAGTGCTGGTTCTGTTTTTTCCTCTTTAAATCCTGTTCTTAGTCTTGAGGTTATAGCCCTTCCTAAAACAGACACTAAAATTTTTAAAATTTTAAACCTGCTTGACAGGTTTCAGAGGAACAGCCGTGTTAGTCTGTATTCGTAAAAAGAAAAGGAGTACTTGTGGCACCTTAGAGACTAACCAATTTATTTGAGCATGAGCTTTCGTGAGCTACAGCTCACTTCATCTCCTTGGTACCAGAAACTGGAATTTTAGGATTTGCTACTATGAAGGGATTCTAAGATATTGCCAAAAAATGGCACCAGGCAGTTCAGCCAAATATGGTGCTTATCCTGAGGATATTATGAGACACTTTTCCTTTATCTGTGTTTTAAATGCTTGTGCCCCATATTTGATCAAGTTTTTTTCTTGCATCCAGTAGGCCGACCTTTTTATATTTCTTTATCATCCTGGTTTTTATTCCCCTTTGTGGGGATCCTCTTTATTAGATTATGTACTACTCAAAATTGTTGTGTCTAATCTATTGTGTCCATGGCTTTGTTCTTCCAAACAACTATGGGATGGAATTTGTCAGACCTGTACAAATGTGTAATGATTCCTCTTTTTAGAGGCTGTAACCACAAAAGATGTAAGCCCTAAAAGAGAAGGGAGAGAAAGTAAGATGATAGGGCATGGAAAAGAGGGGGAAAGCTGCTGGTTGTGTTGCAATCCTACCCCCCATGAATTTTTCACTGATGTCTTTTTGTGTGTATTTATATAAAATTACACATACAATCTACTTGTTTACAAATAATAAAGGTTGCAATGTCAGGCACTCGAGTTGGGAATTCCTGTGCAACCTTAATTTTGCACCTTTGTACATGTACCTTATGATACAGTGCTTAATTACATGATCACATAATGATTTTCTCCACAGAACCCCTGTCTCATTCAGTGCACAGAGTGGATGGTGTTCATTTAATGAGCAACTATTCAAAATTTTGTTTTTTAACAGATGAGGAGCTGAGGCACAAAGAGGTTCATGTTAAAGGTATAATTAACTGTGGGTGCCCAATTTGAGATGCCTAGGGCCTGATCTCCCCCTCCCTCCATCCCGAGTATGTTGCAGTACATAGCACTTTATGTATTCAAACACAGTTACCACTGACTTCAGTTGCAGCTGTGTGTGCACAGAGCAGGCCCTGGGATCTCAAGTTGGGCATGCAGAAAATAAGGCACACACCATTAGTGACCACCTATGATAGGTTTGGTTTGAATGACTTGCTTAGCATCATGCAGGAACTCTGTGGCAGGGTCAGGGATAAAATCCAGTTCTTCAGGGCAGCCTTCAGCTGCCCTAACCATGAGACTGTCCTTTCTCTTCCTGCAATTCCCCTGCCTCATTCACTACATGTTTTCTAATTTACGCAATAAATGAAGCAGCGGTCTGACAGACCTCCTTTGCTGTGCAGCCCTGATTCATTCCCAGAGCAGGTCCATCCTGTCTACTGAATTAACTAAGGGTCCTATGAGGGGGAAAAAATAGGATGTGATTGTGTAATTAAAGACTGTATCATTATCCATCTGCACAAGGGGGCCAAACAGGCATTTGTGGCATTTTTAATAAGGTACTCTCACATAGTGCGTCTTCGGTCAGTTGTCATCATCAAGCATGCATGGTCTACTGAGGACCATTGAACCAGCTAGAGTGACTACGGTTGATGTAGTTGCACCAGGCATTGTATAGTGAAGTTTGCAGATCTGACTCAGTCCTGCAAATCCATGACATGCTGGGGTGGCCCCGCAGGCAGCACCAGGTATGGTCCAGGGTGTGGACCCATTCACGCTTTGGCACACCATGCTCTTATACTCTCCATCAAAGTGTTTTTGTCCATCCTGGCAACATGGATGAAGAACATGGAATGCTGTCTTTGAATATGAGTGATTGAAGGAAAGCAAGATCTTTGCATTTTGCACAAAATCAAACCACTTTATGCTCATCATTTGGTGCTGACAGCACATATGGAATGCCTTTTGCCACTCCAGTCAGTGAAAAATTCAGTTGCTGTACTCTATCAGGACAAGCACTGTAACACTATCAATGCTAACTGTTCATAATCTTTCCGGAAGACTCGGAATATTTTATGACATGGCTGCTGAAATTAATTCTATCAAAGCTTTTCTAGCTAAGTCATAGACATGCTAAGTGCAAGAAAAATGGCAATGATTCAAATCTTATTATTGAACAGAATTGTTGTTTATGCAGTTTTGAAACAGATTTGTCCATTTCTTTGTAGGCATGCTAGAATTTTGACAGGCTGGCTTTGGGAATAACTTACAGCTGGAGAAATCACTTCAAAAGAGAACTGGGTTTTTGCCCTCAATGTCTCTGAACACATCCATCTTTTAAAAAAAATAAAAATAAAAAAAAATTAAATTTTAGTGCTCGTGAAAATAAACGGCTAATAGCACTGTCTTAGTTTAGGGGTACTGTGCTAAGCAGTGTGCGACACAAATACATATTACTTCTGTCCTGTAACACTCCTATTTAATTATTAGTCCTGTTTGGAAAAGTCTTCCAGTTATGTGATACGGTCAAATGAAGACTTGGAAAAAATGTTCATTCAGAATTACTTGTTACATGATTCAAGTTTGCAACTGTATTCACCAGATGCTTGCTTTGAGCTTGAAGTGCAATATTTTTTGACATTTTTTGAACCTATTAGAAATCTTTGTTTAAAGACAACCAGCAAATATATATTTGTTTCATTCTACATACCAGTATGGGGATTTGGGGATTAATCCTGTGACGAGCAGGTGGAGATTGAGTCAAATTTGAATTTAACCAGTAGCCTCTCTGCTCAACAATTTTAGGTGTCTCCAAAGGGTGAAATGTCTGTCTGGTTCTTGCAAGACTAATAGATTCATTAAAAAGTTTGTTTGCTTTTTCCTCTTGGGTAAGATTCCAGATGACTGGAAAAGGGAAAATATAGTGCCAGCCTATAAAAAGGGGACAACCAGGGAAATTGCAGACCAGTCATCTTAACTTCAGTACCCAGAAAGATAATGGAGCAAATAATTAAACAATCATTTTGCAGACACCTAGAAGATAAGGTGATAAGTAGTGACAAATCCATGCTAAGAACAAATTGAGTCAAACCAACCGAATAGCTTTCGTTTACATGATAACAAGCCCTGTGGATAGGAGGGAAACAGTCAATGTGGTATATCTTGACTTTAGTAAGGGTTTTGATATTTTCTCATATAACCTTCTCATAAACAAACTGGGGAAATACAAACTAGATAGAGCTACTGTAGGTGGCTGCATAACTCATTGGAAAATCGTTCCCAGAGAGTAGTTATTAGTGGTTCACAGTCAAGCTGGAGGGGCATATTAAGTGGGGTCCTGCAGGAATCTGTTATGGGTCCAGTTCTGTTCAATAACTTCATCAATGATTAGATAATGGCTATAGAGAGTACACTTAACAAGTTTGAGGATGATACCAAGCTGGGAGGGGTTGCAAGTGCTTTGGCGGTTAGGATTAAAATTCAAAATGATCTGGACAAACTGGAGAAATGGTGTGAAGTAAATAGGATGAAATTCAATAAGAAGAAATGAAGGTACTCAACTTAGGAAAGAACAATCAGTTGCACAGATACAAAATGGGAAATGGCTGCCTAGGAAGGAGTATTACAGAAAAGGATCTGGGGGTCATAATGGATCACAAGCTAAATATGAGTGAACAATGTAACCCTGTTGCAAAAAAAAACTTACCATTCTGGGACGTATGAGCAGGAGTGTTGTAAGCAAGACACAAGAATTAATTCTTCTGCTGTACTCTGTGTGATTAGGCCTCAACTGGAGTATTGTGCCCGGTTCTGGGCACCACATTTCGGGAAAGATGTGGACAAATCGGAGGAAGTCTAGAGTAGAGCAACAAAAATGATTAAAGGTCTAGAAAACATAATCTGTGAGGGAAGATTGAAAAAATTGGGTTTGTTTAGTGTGGCGAAGAGAAGACTGAGAGGAGACAAGGTAACAGTTCTCAAGTACATAAAAGGTTGTTACAAGGAGGGCAGACAAAAATGGCTCTCGTTAACATCTGAGGATAGGCCAAGAAGCAATGGACTTAAATTGCAGCAAGGGAGGTTTTGGTTGAACATTAGGAAGAACTTCCTAACTGTCAGGATAGTTAAGCACTGAAATAAATTGCCTATGGAGATTGTGGAATCTCCATCATTGGAAATTTTTAAGCACAGGTTAGACAAACACCTGTCAGGGATGGTCTAGATAATACTTAGTCCTGCCTTGAGTGCAGGGGATTGGACTAGTATACCTCTCGAGGTCCTTTCCAGTCCTATTATTTTATTATTTATATGACTAGCTCCGTGGATTGTAGGACAGAGAAGGTGGTCAGCTGTAACTAGTCAAATAAAGTCAGTTGACTGCCTATTTGACCATGGTCCCATATTTTCAGATACTCCAGCAAGAATACCCTGATGTATGTGGTGGAACTAGGAGAGGTATGAGCATAATGCCAGAGGGAAGATCTAAGGAGTAGTTCTTCAAGCGCTTCTCCCAGTTGGTATTCACAGAGGGTGCACATGTGCTCCATGCACCTGAGACCAGAAGACTTTTTAATGGCCATATTCATTGGTCTGCTCCTGTGCTCTGCACCTCCTCAAACTCTTAACCATGGATATAAAGGGCAGCATGGACCAATTGCTCTCTAATTCCTTTCTATTGCTTGTGGTCTGAGACAGAACCCTTCAGTGTCCTCAGCTTTTGCTGGCAGTCCTGCTTGAATTCACTTTTTTTCCCTTGGTTAGCTGTTAGTATTAGTTTTGGGGTTTGGGGGTTTTCCCTACTTGCTGCCCCAATGTCTGAAGCACTTAGTATGCCCAAGATTCCAGGCTTTAAGCCCTGCCTCGCCTGCCCACAAGCCTTTCTGGTTAGGACCCTGCCTATGTTGACTCAGGGAATCACACATTTCTTCTAAGTGCAAAATCTGTCGATCCTTTCCCCTTTGGACTGGAGGAGGCTGGGGAGTTCCAACTCTGTAGACACTTCATAGAACTCTCCAAGAGGCCCCATTCCAATTCTGATCCCTCCTGCTTCCTGGCACACTGGCTGGAGCTTCTGTGTAGTGCCCCTCTAGCAACAATGCTCCCTAGCGATCCTTGATCAAGCTCAAGGACTTGTTTAAGCAGAGGCATTAGGAAGGTAAAGGTGGACACCCCCTTCACAAAGAGGGATACATTACTTCCTAAGTCCTCTAAGAAATAGACTCTCTCTCCCCTGCTCTTGGTACTGAGTGAGACTCTAGGTTTGTCTACCGCTGAAATCAGTGTAACTTACGTTGCTCAGGGTGTGAAAAAACTACCTCCCTGAATGACGTAAATTACATCAACTTAATGCGGTGTCTACAAAGGTGCTCTCTGGGATAGCAGCATATCTTCATTGCTGAGGCAGCCTGGTATTTCCTTACTTTGACAATTGGCTATCACAGGACACTCGTATCAGGAGGAATGGATGGTGGTCCTCTCCTTACTAAACTTCTTTCACTCTTTGGGATGTAGGTAAATCCAAAAGTGTCCACTTTAGCTGCAACACAAGTTATGGAATTTATAAGAGTGAATCTGAACTCCATTTTGGTCATGGCATATTTACTGTCACAGATTCTGTGTGATGAAGGACCTAATCACCCAGCTCTGACTAATCCCCACAAATGACAATCCAGTCCTGCCTGGTCCTTCTAGGCCATTTGGCTGCATGCAGCTATGTGACATCATTTGTAAGAGTCTAGTTGTGGATGGCCTATGCTCCAGGAAGCTGCACCCTGGACAAACAAGTTTTGTTTCATTTGAGTGTCCTCTCATCCCTCACCTAGTGGGAAAACAAAGGGTATGTCTTCACTACCCGCCAGATCAGCGGGCAGCGATCGATCCCATGGGGATCGATTATCGTGTCTAATCTAGACACGATAAATCTACCCCCCGAGTGCTCTCCCGTCGAGTTCCTGTACTCCAGCACCACGAGAGGCACAGGCAGAGTCAATGGGGGAGCAGCAGCAGTTGACTCACCACAGTGAAGACACCACGGTAAGTCGATCTAAGTACGTCAACTTCAGCTACGTTATTCACATAGCTGAAGTTGCGTAACTTAGATCGATTTCTGTCTCCCCCCCTCCCCCCAGTGTAGAGCAGGACAAAGAGACCGTGTAGGGGTTCCCTTTGTTCTCCCATCACCCACAGATACATTCATTACAGATTCCTCCTTACTGTGCTGAGGAGTGCATGTAGGCAGTCATATGGCTCAGGGCTCCTGCATTCCACACGAACTAAACTGCACATCAATCTTCTGCTTCAGAGAATGCACAAAGCTTGCAAAAGATTGTCACCCTTCATCTGCTCCAACATGTCTAAGTTATGTCCGACAGTGTGACTACAGCAGTATTATGTATAAGCAGAGAGGAGTGAGGTTCCCCCCACTCTGCATGGATGAAATCAAGCTTTGGATCTGGTGCATCAGATCCATATTGGCATTGCACTGACCAGAGTATTGAATGCTAGAAGATAGTCTAAACAGGCATATCTACCAGGATTGTGAGTGGGAACTCCACTCTTCAGTGGTGCAGAACATATTCAGGTCGTGGGGTTTCCGATTCTGGGACTTCATGACCGAAGCAAACTAGCAGCACCCAACTTGCTGCTCATGAACTGCTATGCAGGATGCCTTTCTGGGACACTGGAGCTGCTAATGTAGGCCTTCCCTCCCATTCCCCTATTAGCCTTTGCCTACAAGAGGGTCAAACAGGAAAAGGCAAAAATAATCCTGATAGCACCTTGGTTGCTGAGATAATTTTGTTTTGCCACCATACTGCAGATGGCCTCTCACTCATGCATAGCCTATAACTGTTTCTAAATCTGCTGTCTCAGAATGAGGACAGAGCCATCCATCCAAATCCAGCCTCTCTCCATCTGGCAGCCTGATTTTTGGATGGCAGATCGTTTAAGAAATTAATAGGGTATGACGAAATCAGACTGACCAGTTCAAGTACTTTGGTGTCTGGGTTCCAGAAGATAGTAAGCTTAAACATGATATGGTCCAGACTGGGGAGTGTTGGCAAAGTGTGTAATAGCATTTCAGGTGTTGTGTATGACAAACATATGTCACTGTGACTGAAAGCTCAACTGTGTAGAAGAATGATGCCACTGCAATGCTCTGCAGTAGAGAAACATGGGCAGAAAAGGGGTGGCGGGGCAGTGCCTACCGATGTTTGAGATGAGATGTCTTTGCACTATAAAAAGAGTCTCACACAGAGATGGATTGCAAAATGAAAGATTTAGGGTAGAAAACAGTCCATGATGTATCTGCATAATTTGAACCTTTGGCTTCCTGTTCTTTTGGCCTTGTCTATGAAAGTGGCCTTCCTAATGGTGATCATGTTGGCTATGAAAGTGGGTAAGCTTGGGACTTTCATGGTGGATCCTCTCCACATGGTGTTCCGCAGGCATAAAGTGTTGAAATCGCATCCCAAAGGTCCCCTCTGAATTTCACGTGAATCATACTGCTCGCTTGCCAGGCTTCCACCCAAAACCTAACAGTAATAGGAATGACAGGAAGCTTCACTCTGTGGCTGTGGGCAGAGCTTTAGCCTCCAACTAGCAAAGGGCAAAACCCTTTAGAAAGTCTCCAAGGCTATTCATTTTCGTTACTCAGAGAATGAAAGGAGAAGCTGTCTCTTCTCAAAGACTCTCAAAATAGATTTCAGGGTATATTCTCCACTACTAAGAGCTTATGGAAGTGCCTCCCCATCACGGTATCTGGGCATATTCAACTAGAGCACAAACTGTATGTGTGGCTTTCCTGCAGGGAGTTAGTTCCCCTCTTGGACATCTGTAAAGCAGCAGCTCAAGGCTCCATTCATACATTTACCAGGCATTATGCTTTTGTCCAAGCTTCATCCGTGGTTGCCTCCTTTGGTTCAACAATCCTGTGATTTGCAGCATTCTTCCTTACGTACTCCTCCATCATGAGTACTGCTTGGGAGTCACCTATAGTGCATACCATATGGACCAGCGCTTGAAGAAGTGAAGGTTACTTATTTCTGTAGTAACCGGAGTTTATTTGAGACGTGTGGTCCCGATGGGTATTATTTGCCCTCCTTCCCCTCTGCTCAGATTCTTACTTGAGTCGCAGTAGAGTAGGAACTGGTGAGGCAGCAGGTCCTCACTGCCAGTTATGTCCTCAGTTTAGAGCGTGAGGAAGCACAGGGTGCAGGTGCTGTGGAACACACTGCTATGGAAAAGTCTTCTGGTCTTAGGCACATGGAACATGTGCACTCATAGGGACCGTGCATCTTGAACTCCAGTAACTATATGGTAAGTAAACTCCATTTTCCCATGCTAAAGCCAGCTTAGCATAGCCAATACTGGCATTGTATCAAATTTAAAAATCAATTGAGGCTTAGAAGTAGGGCTACTTCAGGTCTACTAGCACAGCAAAGATCACTAGAAACTGAATATGGTGTCCAGAATAATCTTTCAAAATGAATAAGCCTTCATACGGTAAATACTCTTTTCCTTCACGGCAGCAAGAAAGTTGTGAGCACATCAGGACTTTCAGTTTCTGGGCACCTAGTCCCCTGCATTCATCTCACCTTGGGTAGTTTCTTTTGGAAGTCCCCCTTATGTCAGGAGTTCTTGCTGCAAAAACATTTGAGGTTAGTGGCACAGAGATTGATTCAGCTCTGAGGGATAGATGTCTGAAGTGAAAGGAAAGTCAGAAAACAATATTTAAACAGGATCAACTGTCTTACATATTACCTAAGAGCATTCTCATTTTCTTGGTGCGTCACGGATTTAGCACTTCAGCTACATACTATATTAGTTAATTTATTAAAGAATGAATGGAACTTTACCACTGTAGGTTTAATGCGGTGCCTAGCAGATTTCTAGTGTATCTACTTGTCACAGGATCCTTGGGGTGCAACCTGGGACTGTGGGGGCATTGTGCCCCCTCTGCTCATTATTCTGAGTTGTCTCTCACAATGCCTTACTGGTGGCAAGAAGCAAATCCCTTCAAGTGCTGTTACCACTCAGTACAACCGCATGTGGAGTCCCACACCCAGCTAGATTGCATAAATGCCCCCAGAGTCACTCATGACTCTCACAGAGAAAGGTACCAGCCAAATCCCACCAGCTCCCAGCCTTGTACCTTAGGAATATACTGTCTTGCACTGCTCAAGACCCTTTCTTGAGCAATGCAAATTTATTAATTGGTTCACAACTTCATCAATGAAAAGTGGACATGCACCAGCCTTTGTGACCTGAGCAGATTTGCCAAACACTTCAGACAAACTCTCTGGTAAAGATAAGCAGTAAAACAAGTGTATTGATTACAAAAGCTAGATTTTAAGTGATTATGAGTGATAGGCAAAAAGAGTGGTTACCAAAAAAAAAAAAAGGAAAAGAAAATATAAGCATGCAGTCTAAACTCTCAACCCTGTTAGACTGGGCAATGTCTGAGTCAGGGGTTGGCAACCTTTAGCATGCAGCCCATCACAGTAATCCACTGGCGAGTCGCGAGACATTTTGTTTATGTTGACCGTCTGCAGGTACAGCTCCCAGTGGCTGCGGTTTGCTGTTCTCGGGGTATGGGAGCTGCGGGAAGTGGAGGCCATCATGTTTCAGCAGCTCGTTGTGTCCCTCCGTTCTCATTGTCCGGGAACAGTGAACCGTGGCCACTTGGAGCTATGGGGGGCTGTGCCTGCGGACTGTCAACATGAACAAAATGTCTTGCAGCCTGCCAGTGGACTACCCTGATGGGCTGCTTGCCAAAGGTTGCGGACCCCTGATGTAGATTAAGCAGTTTTTCTCACCTCCCTGGATATTGCAGGTTGGTTACAGTCTTTAATACACAGGCTTTTTCCCTCTTAGCTTGTGGACCAGTCTCTTCAGCTCCGGCATTCTCATTGCCTTCCGCGTAGGTGGGGGAGAAGAGAGAGGACAAAGCATGCGGCCATTGTGTTGTGTTTTATATCCTTAGTTCATGTGACTGGAGAACATATGTCCAGGCATGTCTGTTGGGCATTGCTAAGTCATCAGGCAAGGTTGAGCAATTCCCTTGGTGTGGCCTTGTGCAAGTGAGTCATTGAATTGTAAGTCTCTTGCTGGACAATGGCTGATGTTTGTTCAGCACCCACCTGAGCGCGGGTTATCCCCCTTCTTACTGTCTTTGGGGAGCTAGTATCTGGGTGCTTCCTAAACTCTCAGCATATTTTAATGAGAAGCATACAGTGCAATTCTCATAACTTCATATGCATTAATGGTATACATATTTAGATGGAACAGTGGGTTTCAGCAGATCATAATCTTTCCCATGATACCGTACATGGCATGCTTTATATGCAATATTACAATTAGATACAAATGATGAATATGGGGGTTGCAGGGCGTTCCCCCATGGTGTAGAGTGTCGCAGTGTTGCTTTCAGGACTTAATCTGCCCTGGAGAGGGGACAGGTGGTGGTAGTTTATTTTTTTATACAGTGCTGTGGTACACATGGTGCTTCAGTCATTTAAGAACAGTCCTGGCCCCAAATAATTTACAGTCTGCAAAGGCAAAGTATGCCCAATAAATGTGGAAAAGGATACAGATTGTCAGCCTAAAGAGCTCCTAGTATTTCAAAAATTGTTAGAACACCCATATGACGGACTTTAAAGAGAGAGAGAAGAAGGAAACTGATGCATCGTATCGCTAATAAGTAACTAGTGCTGTTGTCCACATATGATGATTGCTTCTGTTTGTAAAACACATAATTTGTCAGAATTTTGTGGAATAAATTCTTAATCTTAGGACAAGTGTTAACTATGAAATGGCACTGGCATAGATGTGTAATTTTGTGGAATCTGGTGAGCTCTGCACAGTTTATTCGTAAAGCAAAGAAAGCATATTATTGTAATTTAGCATTTATGATCCCAACACTGTATGACACATAGTACACCAATAAAAATGCTAGATAGAAGCACTTGTATACTTGTGCAAATGTATTTATTTTATGCCAGAAAACCAGCATTAAGAGAATGTTACAGTTGTGTAGTTAGAGCAGTAGTTCCCAAACTGGGGTTCATGAAATTTTACAGGGGGTTCTCGGGGGAAAAAATTCCCTCATGGTGGACAGAGCTGTCCCTGGGAGCCTTGGGCAGTACGACTTCCAAGAGCTAAGCAGATCAAAGCAAGCATATCTATCACACTGAGGAGATTTAAACTTCAAGACTCCTTATAAAAAATGGAAAGGGAGGTGGATATTTCTTGCTGTTTTTAAAATTAAATAGGCAGCTAGTATTGTTTTTAAAATTATTATGAAGAACAAGTTTAAGCTTTGTTGTAACATGTGGTGTTTGCCTGGACTGCTCAAGAGCTGAATGCTTGTGTAAGAGGAACTCTGAATTGGCTTCTTAAATACCTTCATGCTGTTTCACATCTGATACTCACTGATGAAACATAGAAGCCTTGTCTTATAACAGGCTTATTCAAAGTGATACAAGCTATGAAAGTGAGATCTTGGAAGAGTGTTGCCATTTTCATAATGTAATAAAAATACTGTAATGATTAAGAATAATAAATAGTGTGTAATAAGCATGTCATAAAAACAAAAATTTTATATTTCCAAGATCACTGCTTTTATAATTTATACTCAGGTAAAGGAGAAAATCTCTGGAAATAATAATTTTAGGAGAGGGTTCGCGAGACTTTACATTTTAGTGAAAGGGGTTCACAGATTGTTAAAGTTTGGGAACCACTGTGTTAGAGAATTTGGAAGTCATGAAATGTGAGTGCAATGTTGTTTTGCCAACTTGAACTGGAATGGGTGAAGAGGGATTTAACATGTAACTCTTCATAGGGGCTTTTAAAAAACATATGGGCTATGTAGAGTTTGATTTGGTTGTTTTTAGTCATTTTTGTTTTGCTGACTTAAATACGGTATGCAGCATGAAGCTCACAATGTGGTTACCGACAGCGTTTGTCTCTCAGCTAAAGATTGGAAATAATATATTGCTGTCAGAATCTATGAAAGCATAATGTAACTGTCATTTCCCTCCTACTCATCCTTTCAAGGAGAATTCACTTTCTTAAAGTAAATGGGGGTGGGGGTGTTATTACAAAATATGGTTATAGCAGACTTTTTCAAATATTAAAAATGGTCCACAAACCCTGTTGATTGACAGAAGCTACTGTACTTCAGGATAGCATTTAATTGTGTTAAGTAGAATGTTTTAATAAAGAGTGGCCAGTAAATATTTTCATGAAATGGATTTTTCTAGGAAGGATAGATATCAGCGTGTAGGTGTTTTAAATACCATCCATTCTGTACAGTTGTTGTTACATAATGAAAGCTATTGTGAAAAGCCATGAAGAAGTAATGCAGATTAGGAATACATTTCTGTGTGGGAGGAAAGGGTATGTGTGTAGTTTTCTGACTTTTTTTTTTGCAGCCTGTGGTCCATTGTAGTATAGTAGCTTAACGATTATTATTTAGAAAAAATTGTGTTGAACATTAGCAAGCCCATGTGTACATGCAAATGTCAGAATTGTTCAACTATACACAAGTGTACAGGTACCACATTCATATGTTTGTACCTGCAGTATGTGTGGACATGTGCACATGAGGGCTGAAAACATTTCTTGAATGTCCAAAGAAAAGAGAAATAGAAGGAAAACAGCCATTAATACACATTACATTTAATAATATGTGCAAGTGTGTCTCCAAGGATATAACGTATAGCATATACTCATTTATGTATTTCTTGACACCTTTAAACACTAGCAAATGTTGGAAAAATGTGCTGCACCTGGCTTCAAAGCAATTGCATTGGTAAAATTCTAGGTGGATCGCAAAAAAAAATCTTATTTTCTGTCCAAGCCCCTTTCTTTGTAAATGCAAATGGAATGTTGGCTGCCCCACACTCACTCCAATGTGCTATATAAAATATCTGCAGTAATTCCACTGGAGCAATCACTACATCAGTAGTCTCTAAACATCTGAGATGTCTTATGAATATTGGGTTTTAGTTGTATTTCAGTTTTTAAAGGCTTGTCCAGAGTATTTTTGTCATTACTGTTTCTTTTTATCAGCAGCAATGCAGCAAGTTTTGGATAATCTTACTGATCTGCCCATATCAACAGGAGCTGAAGAAATAGACCTTATTTTCCTCAAAGGAATTATGGAGAACCCTATTGTAAGATCACTTGCTAAGGTATTTTGATGTATTGATAGCTTTAATTAAATTTGACACTTTGCATATTTTTACTTGGAATATTGTCAAGTCAAGAAGTCTGACTGGTAGTATAAATTAATTTTATCCAGAGCATATCTACCACTGGTGGACTTAAAGGAAATTGTGAGAACAGATTTAATCTTGGACCTGCTTGACTTGATCCTTTCTCCATCTATTGAACTCAGTTTCATTTCTAGCATTTAGAAAAGGGATTGGAATATGGAGGATGAAAATAAGTTTATTTATCATTAGTATTATCAAAGAGCCTAGGAGTCCCAGTCACGAACCAGGATCCTACTCTGCTGGGCACTGTACACACAGAACAAAAAGAGCTTGCAATCTAAAAAAAAGAAATTTTTAGATAGATATAGACAGACCAACAGGTAAGTACAAGAAACATTACTAGTCAGTGTGATAGGCTGTAGGCTCAGCACACCAGCAGCCTTACCATTGTCAGGTTTTTGTACACACATCATCAAAGGAGAATTTTAAGGAGGGAATTGAGGGAGAATGAGTGAGTTTTGTAGATGTCATGGAGCCTTTCTTCCAAGCATGAAGGGATAAAACACAAAGGAGGTTGTTTGAAAGGTTGTTGGTGCTGCACAACATTTTGATTAGTTTTATATCATTCTAGTTTTTTAATGTGGCACACACAAATGGATTAAAAACTGGCTGACAGGTCTCAAAATGTAATCGTAAATGGGGAATCATCATTGAGCAGGTGTATTTTCAGTGTGGACCAGCAGGAATTGATTCTTGTCCCTATGCTATTTAACATATTTATCAATGACCTGGAAGAAAACAAAATAATCACTGATAGTTTGCAGTTGACACAAACATGGGGGAGGGGTAAATGAAGAGGACGAGTCAGATTCAGGGTGATCTGGATGGCTTGGTAAACTGGGTGCTAGCAAACATTGTGTGTTTTGATAGAGCTAAATGTAAATGTATACATCTATGAACAAAGAATATAGGACATATTTACAGGATGGGGCACTCTATCTTGGGAAGCAGTGACCCTGTAAAAGATTTGGGGGTTGTGGGAAGTAATCAGCTGAACATGAGCTCCCTGTGTGACACTGGGGTCAAAAGAGCTAATGTGATCCTGGGATGCATAAACAGGAGAACGTCGGGTAAGAATAGATGTTATTTTTGGCAGTGGTGCAACCATTGCTGGGATAGTGTGTGTAGTTCTGGTGCTCACAGTTTAAGAAGGACGTTGATAAACTGGAGAGTAGTCAGAGAAGACCACACGAATGATTAAAGGATTAGAAAAATGCCCTATAGTGATAGACTCAGAGCTCAATGTGTTTAACTTAACAAAGAGAAAGATAAGGGGTAACTTGATTGCAGTCTATAAATATCTACGTGGGGAACAAATATTTAATAATAAGCTTTTCAATCTAGCAGAGAAAGATGTAACATGATCCAGTGGCTGGAAGTTGGAGCTAGACAAATTCAGACGGAAAATAAGGCATAAAGTGACAATAATTAGCCATTTAAACAACTTGCCAAGGGTTGTGGTGGATTCTCTATCACTGCCAAGTTTCAAATCAAGTTTGGATGTTTTTCTAAATGATATTCTCTAGGAATTATTTTGAGGAAGTTTTATGACCTGTGTTATACAGGAGGCCAGACTAGATGATCCCAGTGGTTCTCTGGCCTTGGAATCTATGAAAATTTAACAAGTGGGCAATGGAGGCTGGCATCATGAGCCGATGGAAGGTAGGAGTTGATTTGGCAAATTCCTGTGTTTTAGGAACTTCAGATACCGAAAATATGGTAAAATTATTTATGAAGACAATTTCAAAATACTCAAAATTTCAAGATTTTCAGTATTTAGTATTTATATAGTACTATTCTACTGTCTCCTGTCGCATCTCATCCGGTTTGTCTTTGACCAAACGTACATTGTGATCCACACATATGAGAGATTGTGCCTGTATAGAGCCACTCTGAAGTCAGTGGGGCTCCATGCAGGCACAGAAACCCACCCACATGGATCACTATGGTGCAGCCTAGAGAGAGAGGTGTAGAGAGAAACAATGGCAGTATGCTGCTGTTAGTAACAAGAATGGAGTGAGAAAAGATTAGAAAATAACACAGTTTATGTGTAATTTAACAAGAGTGAGCCACTTCTAGGCTAAAGTGGCGGCAACTCTATGCAAAAGTACTGCAGGGGTCTCAAAAAGTGGATGCTCACATTCCGTATCTACTGCATACAGATTTAGAGCACAGGTACAGTGGTTGGCTTTCAAATGTGAATTGTATATCTCCACTTTTATGTTAAATTTGATACTTTATTTTTTTATCACCAGGGAGGGGGTGCTTTAGAAACAAGCTTCTTTTTGCTCCTTTGGCAAGAGCTTCTGTTCTCTGGCAAATTACAGTCTAAGAGCTTGTCTAGGAGAACAGTTAAAGACAAATCTACAGTGCTAGTGTGCCACACAGTAACTCAGTGTGGATCCTGCTACTGCATGCCCTTTGATCTACTCTACTTTGAAATGGGAGTAGATCAAAGCACACTAGGGAACTTTTAGTGCACAGGAGCAGAGTCCTCACGGACAATTACTGTGTGGCATTCTAGTGCTCTGTAGATGTACACCTCAGCTTGCAGCGCACTGTTATCTAGATGAGCCCTAAGGCAGTTTTTTTAATGGTCAAGTTGCAAATGCAAAAGAGAGAAACTATAATGGAAATGTTTACACTTTTGATTATGGGCATATCTCCACTAGAAAGCTGTATCACTTTAACTATACAATCCCCTAGTGTGGATGCAATTATATCTGGGGGAAATGAGTACAGTAAATTTTTGTTAGATTTTTTTTAATGCAAATTGTCATTGCAAAATGTTACTAATTATAAGATCAGTATTATTGTCTTTTAGCTACTGTAAAAGCAGTATTGGGTACAGTGGTAGATGGTTATATAATCTGTATGGTATTTGCAAAATACATTTAAAAAACAGCAGCACCATAACATTTCTTTATTCTTTTAAGAGTGATGTGTATGTCTGGCTCAAAATTCTCAGTGAGCCTTATAATAAACAGGATTATTTAGTCAATGACCTGACTTTTTTTCTTTAAAATAGAAAAATAACTGAAGCTTTGTCCTTTCTGTGTTAAATAAGCTACTTCAGAGGTTAATTAATTACAAATATTGGGGCTTGCTTAATAGAATTTACAGGTAAGAATGGATTCTTACCTGTAAGTTCTACTTGTTGAATTCTACTTACTTCATGAAAAATCGTTTCAGAAAAAACATACAGATTTTTCCATTTTTATAGCAAGATTAAATTTAAACATCTGCCTTTGACACACTGCCTCTACACAGCCCCACTGAGAAGTGGTTTTCCTAGGCAGATACTAAAGGACCCATATTAAAGCAGTACTTGGCAATTGGATATGTGCACTTGTCCATCGGGCTCCATATATTGTGGGTATACATTGTTCGCTCCCTGTAAGGGTGTCTCAGTTCTCTCTGTACCAACCAGTGATCATGAATCAATCCTTTTGCTGACTTCTGTTTGTTAAAATTACTGTAAATAATGTTAGTAGTTTATATAGTGTTGAGCATCTTAATTTTTTTGTTGGTTTCCTTGGGAAATTCCCAGCTTCTGATGAGCACTGCTGAGTTTAGGGAAGGACTTTGTCTAAGGCAGTACATCTGTAAGTCTTTTCAGAAGAGGGATGAAGAGGCCCAACAGAATTTTCTAATTTTCGTTAGAACTTGCCTTTACAAGGGGATCTGGAAGCTCATGAGCCTGTTATCCTCCGCTAAAAAGGCACTGGAAGTGCAGTTTATTAAGCCTGCCTCAGTGTCAAAGTCTGATATCACATCACTGGATTTCAAAGTTGTCCTCTGGGTTATCATTAAAGAATGACAACATAAGCTAAATGACTTTATAAGTCTTAAGATCCAGTCACTCTGAATGGAACTGGAAAAAGCATTTTCCTGGGGTCTTTAGGTTAGAGGTTGTTCAGCACAGAGGAGAAGAGCTCTGACAGGACTTCAGCCATCTGATCTGCTCAGCCTTTATTGTGATTGGCCTTCCTGAATCCTAGGTTGTAGAGATGTGTCTCAGGTTCTGCATTAGATTGAGCAGTAATCCACAGTGTGGTTATAGACACCTTTCTCTTATATTTATGGGGGAAAGGAGCCTTTTATGAAAAAATGCTTTTTCTCCACTTATTCTTATTGCCAGGGTAGTGTGGAAGATTTGGCAGGAGAAAGCCAACATGGAACTGACAGACCTGGTTCTCAGGACATATTGCTCAGTCCATCAGATCATCCTTTCACTCTTTCTCTTGAGTCCGGATTTCTTGTCTCAGCAGAGCAGTTTATGCAGACTTCATGTCCCTTCATAGCTGTTGATTTTCAAAGCAAGATGACTTTACTTGTCTGAGGTGATCCAGTCAGTCAGAGATCAAAAAGCAGCCTCATAGGGGGTGACAAAGTTAGAACTGGCTTAAAATTGCTCAAGGCAGATGCTTTGACATGGTGGTTATCTGATTCCAATTGTCTTGGACTTTGTCCTATCTCTGGTATCACTGAAGCAATTCTTGGCAACTGTTCATATTTACATGGCTGCTAGTGAGAGTCAGCAATTCTTATGATAGTTCACAAAGAAGAAATGTCCTTAGGCTGCACCCCAAGTTTCTGACCAAAATTATATCTCATCTCAATAAGTCAGTTTCTCTGCCTGTGTTTTTTCCCCAGAGCCCAATATCTGCTGTTGGGAAGGAAAGTTGAGATGGTTAGGAACTCTTAGTTATTACACTATACTCCTGATTACCCAAATAGCAGGGGGGACGCAGATTTCATTCAGATAATTGGGAGTTTGGACAAAATGGAGAGGGCAGGAGCTGTTCAGCAGTGGGGTGGCCTCCTTGGCTTCTGGGGGTGGCTCCTCCTCACAGTCCTAGCCAGAGGGTAGAGGGGGGTCTCCGCTTTTCCCCATTAGAAGTGCGGCCTTCTGCCTGCACCTTGCGCCTGCAGGGGTCAGGTATCACCAGCTTTGCAGTGGTCCGAGCTTTCTGCAGTTCCACTGTCATAGCACCACTTCACCCACTCTCATGATAGCAGAGCTGCATAGGGCTACCTGTGCTGCTGCAGGAGTCATTCCACATCATGGTGGCCTCCCCTGTGGCCAAGGTTTGTTGTCATCGCCCTCCTGGCCAGGGGTCTTTGCTCTATTATCAGAATCTCTGCATTATCCAAATCCCTTTCTTGGCCCCTAGCATAGATTCAGGCCCTCTGCAGCTGGGGGACAAGGAAGGGATTCAGATAATGAGGATAATAAGGTTTTGGCTAAATGGAGTATAATGTATTTAGAGGAAATTCAGACTATGAAGCCCAGTCATTAGAGGGGAGAAGAAAAACTCCTAAAAATCTCTGCACAGAGACTAGGTGGATGAGGTGCTACATCCAGTCATGTATGAAGTAGTTGATGTTCCCACATCTGAATGCCTTAGGATTTGCTCTGTGAGGAAATGGCAGCCGCTATGACACATCTCTTCTCTACTGAAGGGCTAGCAATGTTCCCCTGTTAGAAATCTGTAGGACTGCTGTGTGGACTTGGTTCACACGTTCTCAAATTGCTGTTCTCTTGACACTGCGTCAAGAGCAGATGCTGGTTTCAGAAGGACAATGCTTCAGTCATTGTATAACTAGCAGACGTCCTCAGACCTTCTTTTCAAGGAGGTCACTGCTAACTAGGGTGACCAGATGTCTCGATATTAAGGACTTTGTGTTATATAGGAACTATACCCCCTACTCCCGAAAGAGAGTCCCAATTTTTCATACTTGCTATCTGGTTACCCTACTGCTAACTAGTCTCTTAGAGTGGGACTCAGTGACAGAAATGTCCAGGATCAAGCAAAAGAGTTACCAAGGCAAACTCTTGTTCTCTAACTGTATTGCCTTCATAAAGCAACATTGATCCTCCCTCTTCCTCTCTGTTTCAGAGCCCAGCCCTTGTAGCACTTCTAGAGGTAAAGAGAAACTGAAAGATTGTTCAGAGATGGTGGGCTATTAGACTGTTGTGTAATATAGAGCTTGGGGGGACACGTGTACACACACACGTCAGTCCAGTGCTGCTTTAAAATGAGGGTTCTGTGGCCAAGTGGTTAAGCACGCTAATCCTGCGGTGAGGCTGTGAAGGCAAAACAGCAGATTTACTTTAGATAAAGTGCTCTTTTTACTCTTGATGAAAAGATAAATCAGGAAATAAAATTAATCACAGGGCTAAATGTATTAAAAGTACTGTTGCAACTCATTGGCTATCATTAATATAATCTTGTTTTTAATCTCTCACAGGCTCATGAGCGACTGGAAGATTCTAAACTTGAGGCTGTCAGTGACAACAACCTGGAGCTAGTGAATGAAATTCTTGAAGACATCAGTCCTTTAATAAACAAAGATGAAAGTATTGCAGAATTAGTTGGTATACTCAAGGAACCTCATTTTCAGGTATCATTTTTTTTCAGTTTGCATATTTAAATATGTTACCACTTAATGTATCAACATATGCATATTGATCTAACTAGAAGGAGTGGAAAAAATCATTTTAACCCCTCCAGCCAAATAAGGAGGAAGAATTTGGAAGAAACACCACAGTCTTTTTTTCACCAAGAGTAGAGTTAAAGAGAAATAGGATAAAACCAAAACGAAAAAAGACCACTTGGAGGGATTAGGTATATATGATGATTTCATTTTGATCAAAGCATATTATACATTCCTTGATATATTCTCAAATCTGTCTCTAGCCAAGCACTTGCAATTCTTTCTTCTCCTGGTCCAAATTTGCTGTGCTCAGGGGGATGATGTATATTACGTACAGATTTGACATCCTTTCACCTGGAAACTTAGTTCTGCACTGTCAGCTAAAGAATCTTTTTTTTTTTTTTTAAAACTGGTCACACTGTTGCTCTTGCATACAGGGTTTTTGTGTTTTGGGGTTTTTTTTAACTGGACAGTTTTATGCTTCAAAAGTTACACAAGATCTAAAAGGATTTCCCTAACTTTTATTTTACTCTGGACTTTTTATCTTAATTTGGATTTACTTTTCTCCACTGCTGTGGTGTGTTTGGCAGACATTTAACTACACCATTATTCCAGCATCCTATCTCTGACTATAGCCAGTAGCAGGCTATTCACAAGAAGGTGCAGGAAACCCCTTATTCGTAAGTCTGTGGCCTTCTCTCATCCCTCAGAAAAAGTTTCTTCAGGAAAGAGGTATTGTACATTTCTGCCTATTAAATCATTAATAGTCTAGGAATTGCACTTGATGTGAGCTATGCCCTCTACATATTCCCAAACAAAAAACTGTCAAAGCAGAGTTAAGGTTGAGCGTATGTATCACTTAAGGGGAAAAAACATAACCTGGATGATGATGTCCTACCAAAACCAAGCACTACAAAATCAGGAAATTCAGAGCTAAGGTAATACTTAAGCGATCCAAAATGTTAAAGTAAGAAATTCACAGTTATGGCACTGAAACCACCTTATCCATCATCTCTCATTCATCACCGAAAGATCAACTCCAGCCTCCCTGGCTCACTTGTTAAATTTTCAAACAAGCATCTTCTCCTATGTTGCCCCTTTCGCTTATGAGTTTTTCCCCCTAAATATCTGAAAAGCTAACTCATTATCTTCCTTAAGATTCCTCCTTTGGACTCTCCTCTGTGGTGTTATGTACAAAAGCTTGACAATGGTTAAGCTGCTAGTGTACTGAGCCCGCAGCTTCTTGCGCTGACCAATAATGTCCCTTGTGTCCTTGTACTTTCCTATAGGCTTGTCTGTATACCTCTATCATCTTTTCTTTCATTTAGATTGTTAAACTCTTTGGGGCAGGGAATGTCTTTGTTCCGTGTGTGTACAGGGCCTAGCACAGTGGGGTACTGGCCCAGGACTAGGGCTCCTAGGTACTGTGATCATACAAAAAATAATAACCTTAACTCTGCCCTGTAGTAACATTGTTAGATTATTATGATTAAGGGATCTTAGCATTTTGTGCCACCACATTAGGTTAAACTGATTTTTAAAGAGCATATTAGAATATTTTTTCATAATTTACCCCTCGTGGTGTCATGAGGATTCTGACTCTCCCTTTGCAGAGATTCCTACACAAAAACCCACTTACTCAAGTTTTGAGCAGAGGACCAGGTAAAAGAATAGCTCCCAGTCCTGTAACTGCCAGGTTCAGTCACAAGCAAATTGGTGGCAGCAGTTAAAGCAAATTTTTGCTGGCCCTTCAAGAGGCTCCCAGGAACCTGTAGCCCCTATCTTCTGCTTCCACAGCTGGACCTGAAGTTCCTTTTTCTCTGTTATGTCTGTTTCGCTGTTTCCCTGTTTGTGGCACACAGGCTCCTGAAGCATCCCATGTGAGTTGCTTGAAGGCCTCTGCTTTCTGTGTCCATGCTCTGGTAGGCCTCTGGAAGCTGCAGCATTCGAGTAGTACAGCCTGGCCTAGCTACTGGTCCTATCCTCTGCCTACCCCGGCTGTGCATGTGGCCCTACCAGAGCCACCATCCATGGTATCTTGTACTCTGCTTTTTCTATCCAACTACTTAATGTGATGCCTGTCAGTGGCCTTGCCTGTGACTAGAACTCCAGGATGTCTTTTTGTGAAATAAACTGCCACTATCCTACTTTAAGGCGAGGTAGGATTAAGGGCCATTCTACTCCACCAACTTGTCAAGGGCCCATATTTCCTCTCCCTGCCTCTACCAATGAGACTCCCCTGAGCTCCCTTTCTGACGGAGCCTGGTACTTCCATCTCATGGGAGTGAATTATTGCCAGGTTATACAGATGTGGGTTGGAGTACCCTTCTTGTTTCCATGTTTTCCACGTAGGCCTGAAGTCACTATAATCTGTCCCCTAGAGTCTGGTCTTTTGCTTTGTCTAGCAAACCTAGATTTATGTTGATTTTTCATAATTGTTAGAAGATTAGATTTTTTAACGAAAGGTACCTTAAAACTATAAAGTAAATTGTTTTCCAAAGGTATTCATTATAAGATTTCAATATTTGTTTGTGTGTCCATGTATGTAGACTGGGAAGAACTCCTTTAGTTCAAAGTTCTGATCACTTGTTTCCAGCAAGTGGAGTTACCTCAGTTTACATATATCCCAAATCATATATGGGACTATAATTCAGGTTCTTGTAAGTAGAAACCACACACTTCTTGCAAAATCACTAGAAACTCTTATAAACCTAGGACTTACAATTCTGCGTAGTTTTAGCTTTTTAGTGGGGGATTGTTCATTTTTTACTTCCACCACTTTGTGTTCATGAGCCTCCAGGAACCTAATGTGACTGCTCAGATACTTCCTTATTAGTCAAAGAAGAAGAATATTTTAGGGTGTCTGCACGCACGTTCATGCGTGAGAGTTCACCTGGTCCTATTCGACCCCATATTTACTCTGTCTCCTACAACTGCTTACAGTAAATAGTGTTTATGTGAGTAGTCCCATATTTGTTCACATAGTATGGTGATTAAGTCATGTAAATACTTACTCATATGTCCCAAAGAAGTCTATTTAAGTGTTACTGTATTCTAAACAAAACAAGGGTTGCAAAATCTAGGCTTAAAGGTTTTGTAGCAACTTATTTAGGTACTGAATTGTCATTTAATAACCAATACCTTCCATAGATATTAATAGTAAACCTGCTTTATTCACTCTTCATTTACAGTCACTCTTGGAAGCCCATGATATTGTGGCATCAAAGTCTTATGATTCCCCTCCTTCTAGCCCAGAAATTAATAGTTCTTCAGTGAACAACCAGGTAGTACCAGTAGATGCCATTCGTATACTTGGTATTCACAAAAGAGCAGGGGAGCCACTGGTAAGTAAATGTAATTAGGTGTTCTGTCTTTCACCTAAACAGTAAGAGAAATATTTTTGATGTTTTGAATTTTCTACATTGTTCTTATTATTTCTCTTTATTCATACTGGTGTTTATAATTTTTATATTGAGTAATCCCATTGATTATAATGTGCACTATAACATTTTCAAAATCAGTTTGACAGGAGATGCAAGAATGAAAGGCTAAAATCTGAAGATACATGACCATTCTCCCACACTTTTCTCTTCAAGGACAAATGATGACCTTGTCATTAGGCAGGATGATATGCCTAGCATAAGTGATATGAAGAAACTTTTTTTGAATATTTGGTCCTATTAAGGAATGACAGAACTTAGTGAAATCAAGAGCAAATGATCTGACCGGTGTATGCTTACGTATCAACTTCCCGTCCGGAGTACATATGATTTGCATTTATTTCACTTGGACCATGCATATTTATTACATAATACAGTGCAATAATGTCAGTATGTTAACAATTTGTTCTGTGGTCACTATTAAAAAGTCAGCAGTAGTAGTAATTGTTAGAACAAAATTTAAGGTGAAACTCAAACAGTGATATTAAACTAAGTAATGGTGTTACTCAATGCTTCCTTTAGGGTGTTACATTTAGGGTTGAGAATAATGATCTAGTAATAGCACGAATCTTGCATGGCGGAATGATAGATCGACAAGGACTTCTGCATGTGGGTGACATCATTAAAGAGGTGAATGGCCATGAAGTTGGAAACAATCCAAAAGAACTACAAGAACTACTGAAAAATATTAGTGGCAGTGTCACTCTGAAAATTCTTCCCAGTTATAGAGACACTGTTATTCCTCAACAGGTCAGTAACATGATATTTTCATTGCTTCTGCCAGAAAACGTTTTATTTAGTGGTGTTATAATAATCTTATGTATTATAAATTACTGAAGGAATGGAAACAAAAGACTTCTCTCTATTTTGTTTTCTTACTTTGTGCATTTGACTGCACTCTTTGTATAGTCACTTTAACTCTTCCCCTGCATAGTCAGTCAGTTTCCCCTTTGTCTGGGTCTTTCCCATACAGTAGAAGAGGAAGAAAAAAGATTGTTTTAAAAGAGAAAGGAATATATAACTAAACCCACAAAAGTTAACACAGGGGCTGAAGTGTAAGTGTAGTATCTTTAATTCTCTTTAAAAAGAACTAGATTAAGTTGTCCTTTAAATGATAGACACAGGATATATCATGTAATGTAAAGCTGCTATATAGCTGGCTGAAATTTTGAAAAAAATGAACATTTTGAAGAGTGACAATTTTTGGATTAAATTTTGAAGTAATTTTTTTTTACTGTTTTTGACTGTGTTTGCTACCATTTTCTCATGTAAAACAATGAGGTACAGGTATTTCCTTCTCTTCGTTTGGAGCATTTGGTAGTAAACACAGATACTGCAGATAAACTGGAGAATATAAATATCTGGCCCCATAGATACCATGGTAATTGGTGTCTTAAAATGCCTCCTACTGCTTCTTAATGAGGTAGGTTGCTTCAAATATTAAAAGATGGTCAAATAAAGGAAGGTTCACATAACAGGATTTTAACCAGACAAAACCTGATGAGTATACAACTGAGCTATGGATTCTTTTTTATTGAGAAACATAGCACATAAAGAGTGTGCTTAATGTTATATGGTATTCCTTTACTAATATAAATAACATTTTGGTCTTAAACTTTTGTTCTGGGAACGTGTGCCCATTTCATATGTTTATATCTGTCCTCTTAAGTCCTTCATATTGACACATAGGATAGTGTAAAGACCTTTTAGCCAATTAACAAAGACGAAGGTTTATTTGCTTTATAGTGAGCATAAAGCTGGGGTTGCATGTGCCTCACTATCCAATAATTCTAATTTGATTTCATACCAAGAATTCCCTAAATCCCTCACATCTTCATATTTCTGTCAATTGAGTGGTAAAAGTAATAGTCCTTTGCATCTGCATAATGTCTCTTTATTAGAAGAGCTCAGCTGCCTTAAAAGGATGGGTAGGTAGCAGTTTCTCCATTCACAGATGGGGAAAGTGAAGTACAGAGAAATTAAGTGACTTACTCATAGTCACTCAACAAGTTTGGTGAAGGGTCAGCACACTAGAACAGATACTGTATCCTAACCTGTATGAGAGAGCCACTCTTCTGGATTTGCGGTTTATATAGATTTCTGGTAGATCCATGTTAACGTTCTGCAAATACAGGTTCTTGTCCTTCCATGATACCTACAAATAGGAAGTTCTATATAAATGCTTAGTACTGTTTATTTAATGGGTGTTTCAGGTTCTAGCATATCAAAAAGCTGTATTGCTGAGCTTAAGAGATCCAAACAGTATAATACAATGCAAAATAAATCTCGTATTGTTCCACATCCTATCCTGGCTTTTATCACATATTTATCCACCAGCCAAATTCCCTTTTAGGGCAGTTGGCTTCATAAAGCCAATAAACTTAGTTAACTAAGTTGTGAATGCAAACAGAGTAGTATTTTAGTACTGGCTTTCTGATTCTACTAGTAGTGACCCATACATATTCTAACAATTTGTGCACTGATTGTGAATTCCTACAACACAGATTACAAAGTGGGGTGTGTCTGTTCGTGGCATTACCCAGGGTGCAATCTGGACTGTTGAACAGCCGTGTCCCCTCAATTGTCCAGCCTGGGGTGCCTTTTATATTGCTCACGCACAGCCTCCAGCATGTAAATTACTCCCAGCTATCCTGTGTGAGTGCTGTGGCGAGCCACTCTTGAATTACACTGCAGAACAACACCAGTTCCAGATTTCCCCCCAGAAATGTGCATCTTGTACTGCCGAGCCCTCTCCTGGACAACACAAGCTCATATAAAGTCGTTCATTTTATTAATAGAAAATGATATGTACAAACCCTGTTACCTCAAATGAAGTTTCCAAAACACTTCAGTCCAAGCACACTGGTCTAGATAAAACAATAAAACAAGTTTATTAACTACAGAGAGATTTTAAGTGATTACAAGTAATGAGGCATAAAAGTCAGAATTGGTTACAAAGAAATGAAAGGCAAAACGCAACTAATACCTAACATAATCAGCTAAGTGAATTCAAAGCTAGGGTCTCTCTCATCACATGTTCTAGAAGTCTTACTGGCTGAGTCTTTCCGTCAGGATCTCTCCTCCTCGTCCAAAGCTATTTACTTTGTTCTTCAAGTGTCGTCGATGTCGTGAGTAAAGATGAAGGGAGATTTGGGGGTGTCTGTTCCCCATTTTTATATCTTGTTCTCTTCTTTGAGAATCAGGAGACAGAAAGTCTGTGGGGATGGGAACCTCCAGCTATTTCTTTGCAAGATGTAAATTTCTCTCACCCTTTTTTCTGCCAAAGAATGGCCACTGAATCAGGTGATGGTCTTTTTCATTTTTTTGACACCTGATTTGAAACATTAGTTTGCCTTTTGTCTCTGAGGAACTGGTTTGTGGTTGCTATTAGTAATATCATAGAGTAGAATCATATAACGTTGCATACAATGTTGCCACACGTATTTTACCTGGATAATAATGACCAGCAAATTTTGAGTTTTCAAATAATACCTCACAAGGCATACTTTGTCCAAAATGTATCATAGTCTTGAAAAAGGAATGAACGCAGGGGTGCAGACTATCACGCTCTTGTAAACCAGTTTGCCTGTCAAGCCCTGAAGGCTTTATATATTCTGTTATAGCCTGATTTCTATATGTTAGGAAAATCAGGCTTTCTGCTGCAATTCCTGTATTTTTTATTTTGTTTAAAATCTTGAGCTGAAACAAATGCCCAATTGTCAATTTTTGGTAATAGATGATTTTCTTCTTTTGTCTTTTATTTTTTGTGGAATTGTAAATGTCAGTAACTGAATCTTATTTGTATATAGTAAAGAAAAGAAAATGGACATATTTAACAATTAAGAGTTGAGTAAGATTAGTCTCTTGATCCACCATGTCTTCTCTTACTTGAACACTTCTTTTCCTTTTCAAAATCCACGTTTCACATGTATATCTATAGTTAATTTAAGTAACTGGAATTTTATTCATTGGGGGTAAAGAGGGCTGAAGAATGCACCTTTATTTAAGGTGCTATACACAGAACTCTCACTCTTGGGTATCATGTTCCCTTGAGCAACTGGTGTTACTCCTTACCAAAATAATCAATACCTCATTTAGGAAGGAATCTTTCCTTCCTCCTTCAGATATACAATAGTTCAACCTCCATTGAAGAAATCCACTTTAGGTACTTCAGATTTAGCTTAATTACCAGCCAGTATCAAATCTTTTGTTCCTGAGCATAGTCTTAGAGAAGAAAAAGGCCAATTTACAAGCCCAGGACCTAGGATCAAAACTGCTTTAGTGGCACTGATGAATGACCTCCTGCTGTGCATGGTTGGAGAGCAGACATCCATTCTGATCCTCCTGGACCTTTCTGCACCATTCAGCACTGCTGATCATGAGATACTGCTGTCCCATCTAAGAAAAGAAACAAGGATCCATAAGAATGTGCTAAAATGGTTTAAGTCCTTTGTCAAGGGACGCACTCAAAGCACAGTGATGTGAAGCAGCATCTCTGCCACCAGGTCCCTCATTTGTGGAGTACTACAAGGATAAATTTTCTCTGATCTAGGCAAACTGGTGAGAATTCATGGATTCAAGTGCCAACAATATGCAGATGAGACACAACTTCTACTTCTCCTTCAGTACATGTGGTTATCAAGATCAGCTAACGGATTAAGAACAGCTGATTGAACTTGAACCTAATCAAGATAAAGATTATGCTGATTGGCAGCAGAAAGCACTTTTGGGAAGCTTTGAGTGCAGTTTCTTTTAGTTAAAAGTACATATGCACAATTGGTCAATTCATTCCATAGTTTAGAACTGCTGCTGGATTTTTGGCTGACATAGTCTCACATAGCAGCATCCATGAGTAACACTTGGCCCTCAGTTATATGTTGCCCTTATCTTCTGTTTGGATGATCCAATGGCTGGAAGTTTGAAACTAGACAAATTCAGCCTGTAAGTAAGATGTAAATTTTTAACCATGAGGGTATTAGCCATTGGAACAATTTACCAAGAGGGGTGGTGAATTCTCTGTCAATGACCATTTTAAAATCAAGGTTGGATGGTTCTTCTGAAAGATCTGCTATAGGAATGATTTTGGGTAAGTTCTATGGCCTGTGTTATACAGGAAGTTTAGAGTAGAGGATCACAATGGATCCCTGCTGTCCTTGGAATCTGTGATTCCAGCAACAAAATATACCTGGACATGAAGCCATCAGACTTTAGGAAACTTCAACTACTACAACTTCTCCTCAGCAACACAGACTACAGTGAGCACATCAGACCTGTCATCTCTCTACGGTGGCTTTTCATAGAATATAGAGTCAAATTCAAGGTCTTGATCCTTACCTTCAATGCACTTATGGCTTGGGTTCAGGATATCTAGAAGATCACCTAAAGTTCAGAGATGAGGATCGCTGTTGACAGCTCTGCTCCTGAGGCACAACGGTGCTTTCTGCTGCAAAGGTAAAGCTCGTTTGTGCAGGAGACAGTTGTTGTGGGAGCAGAGCCAAGACTGTGGAACACTCTCCCACAGGAACTGAGAACTGTCACAAACCTCACCACTTTCCACTCCAAGTGCAAGTTATGCTGCTGTGGCCATATCTTAACTAAAATAAACATATAAACGTACACATATTTTAAAAAAACTGCCACAACTGAACACTCTATATTGCCACACAATTTTTCCTCTGGGGGATGATCAGAGGATGAACCACATTTTAAAGATGTTAGTCATATCACATAATGTGTTTCTGAAGCACCACAAACTATGATGAACAAAATAGAGCAGAAATGTCCCCATTATAAGATAAGGCAAAACTATCCAAACTCTGAGATTTTGACTCTCCTAAATAAGACGGTGGTGTCAAGCAAGCAGGATTCTCTCCTCTCCTTCTCTCTGTCCTCCCTTATAGAAGTCTGGTCAGCATTCATTTCGCAACTGTCTTTACCTCAGTTTTCAGGACTTTCCACTTAGTGTTGCCTTGATTGGTAAAAGAGCTCTCCTTAAGTGCTGTAGCCTGACTTTTGTGGCTTCCACTTCTGTTGTCACATGTCCCAGGGTAGCTTTTTCTCCTGTATTTGTATCTTTTCTTTTTAAATCAGCCAGTCCAGTCAGAGCTGTAATAAATTCTTCTGGTTTATTTAACCCACGATGCATTTTGTCATTGCTTCTTGTTGTTTAATTCCAAAAGTATTACTTGTTCCTTTGTCATTTGGTTCTGCTGAAGTCCTTTCATGAGTCAGCTCAGAGCTTGTTTTATCCTGCTTTGCTTTTCTGTATTTGGAGGGTTTCTGTCTTAGTAGATTTTGTTGGCTTCTCTTCAGTGTCTCTGGTCTTGTAGTACTTCGGACTCTTGTGGTGTTGCTTTGGTGAATTGTTTCTCTGCACAGCTTTAGTGCTTTGCCAGGTTTGTTCTTCCTTTCAAGTCTCTTCAAATTATTTTCCCCCTCACTGTCCCTATAGATAAGTGGTTTTCAAGCTGTGGGTCGCGACCAGTACTGGTTGCGGAATAGAAGGCACTGGGTCGTGGCGGCTCCAGTCAGCACCGCCGACCGAGCCGTTAAGTCCCGTCGGCAGTGCTGCCCAGCTGCTTGTTCCAGTACCGTGCTGTGCCCCGGAAGCAGCTAGCAGCAGGTCTGTCTCCTAGGTGATGGGGGTCCATGGGGTTCCTTATGCTGCCTCTGCCCGAGCACTGGCTCCACACTATAGGTTTGACCATTTAAAGGTAGATTTCTTTTAAAGCACAAAATAAATCATATTCCTGAAAAATTTGAATATGATTTTACTGAAACATATGTTGGCTCACAGTAAATCGTGTGAGCTTATCTCAAGTGATCTTTGTCTTTAGGTGCCTCAGAGGCCTAATTGAGAGAGAGGATTGTCTAGTGGTTAGGGCACTAGCCTAGGACTTGGGAGACCTGGATTCAGTTCCTTGCTCTACAAAATACTTCCTATGTGATCTTAGGCAAGTCACTCAGCCTCTGTGCCTCAAATCCCCATCTGTAAAAACAGGGAAGCGCTACTGTCCTCATTTCACAGTGGTGTTGTAAGAATAAGTACATTAAAGATTGTGAAGTGCTTTGAGATCTACTAATGAAAAGTGTTATATTAGAGCTAGGTGTTCTATAGTATGAAGAGACAGATCATAAAACCCCCTTTAAACTTTTTTTCAACCCAAGGTTTTGGCTAACACAAATCAGCATGGGATGGAAAATTGCAAGAAGAAATATAATTTCTGTATCTTCAATCAGTCTGGTTTGATGGGTTGTTCCTTCTGTGTATATCTTATTAGGCAACAGAAAAGGCCAATTAGAACACTGAAGGCAAGATTTTTAAAAGTGATTAGTGATTTTTGGGTGAGTCTACATTTTTTTTTGTCTGACTTGAGACTACTAAAAAATGGCCTGATTTTCAGAGGATAAGTGCTCAGCGTTTTCTGAATATGTAGCCCCTTTAAGGTGTCTCATCTTGGGCACCTGCAAATTGATCCTCAGCCTGTTGGAACCTTCTGTTCAGATAATCAGTAGTCCAGAAAACAAGAAGCTGCTTTTCCTCACCAAAGTCTAGCTTCTGCCAAGACAGATAAGGATTACTCAGTAATACTACTGCTGTTCTTTTATCAGGTGAGGATCCTTTTTTTTAAACTACATGATCAAAAAAGAAAACAAGAAAAAATAGAAACCAAGCTTCAAAGTGTAGCCTTTTGAAGAGCAGTTTTTCAGCCTTCTTTCTCTAGTTAGTTTGGTACATTTTTAAACTAGTGTGGCACTAAAGCCTGAAGATGAGTCTAACTCTGTAATCCAGAAGCAGAAATCATTGAAAGGGTTCAAAATTGCATATCCTACTAAGTTCAACATTGTTGAATAAAGGCTCGGAAATTTTATGCAAAAATATTTGGAACTCATGGCCAAAAGAACTAAGGTAAAAAGCTTTTTACCTTATCATTTGGTTTAAAGGACTTATTAAAAGACTCAAAATTGAAACTTCAAACCTCCAAGCATAAGACTGGACTGGAATTGTCAAACTTATTTTGTGCAGATTTATTATCTGTTCAGTACCTTCTTGTTGCATGAAGGGAAAACATACTCTATTTTAGAAACTGTTGTTTTTCTGCCCACTATTTCATTTCTTTCTGCCTTCTTCTGTCTGTCTTTCATTTGTACTTTGTTCTCTGTAGCAACTCCCAGTTTCTCACCTCTGACCTGTGGATTTTGATCTCAATCCTTTCCTCATTTCATTGCTAAAAGAATAAATTTAAATAGTTAATGATTACATTTTAAAGTGTCATTAGATTATTGGTAGTCAGAGGAAGTTCACAGCAATGAATCATTGTTTCAGGCTGTTTGCAGAATCAGGCAGATGGCATTACATTAGTTACAGTCCGTTCACATTTGAAAGGTGTTATATGTAGCCAGGAGAGAGAGAACTTTTTTTTTTTTTTTTTGGTGAGAGCTTAGATTCTACAGATTCTGAACATGCTATGCAGGCCATGCAAATGTATTTGGTGGGCTGGATCCAGCCAACATTTGACACCCCAATCTAAACCCATACAGAAAAGGGTAACATTTTCTCAACCTCCCGTAAGTTCACATTTCCTTATTTCCTATAATACAAGAGGAGGCTCTTTCATCTTGAAAGAATCTTCTAAGGTTCATTCTATCTACCACTCTGTCTCATTGAGTGATTTAAAGTGGGGAGGCTTCTTCACTCTTAGGGAAAAACACTGATAAGTACAAGATTGGGCACCCTCAGTAATGACCAGGCGGTACTGCATAAAATTACAAGAAATGCCTGTTGTGTCCCCTCTGTTCATCCTGTCCTCAGTTGCTTTTTGGGAAGAAAAATAACACAAGGTTTTATTAACTATGTGTAGTTCATTGCCTCCTCAAGTACAGGTGCAGAATCTGGGACTTGTTTCCCTACGTTTTATAGTACCAAAAAAGGTGGACCAATTTTGATTTTTAAAATGGCTGAATTTGTATTCAAGAAAAAATTCTGGATGGAATCTAATGCAAAGATTTTGCTGTTGGGGACAGTTCATTCAGGGGATTTTGTAATATGTCTGGATCTCCGGGAAACCTACCTTTTTTTTTATATGCCTCTAGATCCCTGTTGGCATTATTGCCTGAGACTTGTCCTAGGGAGACATTCACTTTCAGTCAGAGCCAGTCTTGTGGACACATATATGTGCTTGGGCTAGAAGTGGCAGCAATAAAGTTTAGTTTGTTCTTTGAGTGATGGTCCCTATGTGTATTTCACATGTGGGATATGCATGCACACCATGTGTCTGAGTCTGTAATTTTTTGTAAGCAGTGTTCATTAGCCCAGTGGTTCTCAAAGCCAGTTCGCCGCTTGTTCAAGGAAAGCCCCTGGCAGGCTGGACCGGTTTGTTTACCTGCCGTGTCCGCAGGTTCGGCCGATCGCGGCTCTCACTGGCCGCGGTTCCCTGCTCCAGGCCAACGGGGGCTGCGGGAAGCGGCCTTCCCGCAGCCCCCATTGGCCTGGAGCGGCGAACTGCACCCTATTACAGAGACTATTACAGCAAGGCAACCATTTGTACCATTGGTTCCACCAGAGATAAGGAATCCAGCTTTCTCTTCAGATGAGTATTAGCCCCTGCAGGATCCCCTGCAGCATCAGGCAGAGGGAGCATGAGATAAGAGCCCTAGATGATCAGGATTCCAGCCCCAGACCAGATACAACTGGCCAAAGGACAGGTGGTACCTGGTGCCATGGATTCCTCCTCAACCAGCTGATTCAGCCTACAGGAGTCCTATTTATCATCACCCAGTTACCCACAATTGAAACTGTCAGAATATGTGGAAGGGGAAAGTGAGTCAGAGCCTACAGTTCTTGTCATCCTCACCGAATGAGGTGGTTACTCCATCCTCTCTGTTTCCCTCAGATGACTTTAAGCAATACCAGGATCTCATGCACAAGGTGACTGTAGAGCTACAGAATGAGCTGGAGAAGGTCCAGAAGCCTCAGCACAGTTTACTGGACATTCTGCAATCTTCCAGTCCCTGCTGAGTGGCCCTCCCCATCAATGAGGCCATCGTGGCAAAGATGGTTTGGCACACCCTGGCTTCTTGTGTGCTCACCCCAAAGAAAGCCAAAAACCATTACTTTGTTCCTTCCTGGAGGGGAGGGGGAGAGGTTTTTGTTTTCTCACCCACTGTCTAACTCTTTGGTAGTACAGGTAGCTACAGAGCAGTCCAAGCAACAGCACCCAAAGCTCTGACAAGTGACTCATCCTGCTAGGGAGAAAGGTCTTCTCATCCACCTCACTCCAGTTCAGGAGCTCAAATTACCAAGCCTTTTTGTCCAAATATGATGATAGCAACTGTAATAAGTTTTTGGAATTCAAGGACAAGCTCCCTCAGGATAAGGCCCACTCCAGGCCTTAGTGGATGAGGGTAGGATGGTGACCAAAGCTTCCCTCCAAGCTGTGCATTTAGAAAGATGGCTGCAGCCATTGTTATGCGAAGGGACTAATGGTTGCAATCCTCAGGTTTCCCTAGAGAGGTGCAGAGTACCATCCAAGATCTGCCCTTCGATAGTATCAACCTGTTTCATAATAGTCTCTCCACTCCTTGAGTCTTTAAGGGTAATGCTTTGCTCACTGGGCATTTATACTCCCACCCTTAAGAGAAAACCCCATAGACAAGGGGAATAGGGCAAGATGATCTCCTCAGCTTTTTAACCACCAACATCCTCAGGAGCCACCACACAAGAGACCGGGTTTATAGACCCAGGAACTCAGCCACTGTAACATCAAGTGACACATCATATTCCAACCTCCAAATGAAGAGTTTCTTTTGATAGGTCTGTGGAGCTATACCTTACTGGTGCTGCTTCATTCCCCTCCCCTGATATTTGGAGGTTGCCTTACCTAATTTGCCAAAAACCAGAGGACCCACTACAGACAAATGGGTATTAGAGATTATTCATTGTAGCTTTCTGATCATGTTTCTGGTACCTCCTACTCACAAATCCCCTTCCCTGTTCCATTTCAAGGACCACTCTTACAAGCAGATTCTACAACAAGAGGCAAACCCCCCTCTCCTACCGGGAGCTGTAGAAAGGGTTCCACCACAACATTAGGGAAGGGATTCCATTCCCCTTACTTCCTGACCTCCAAGAAGAATGGGGAAAGGAGAGCAATTCTCAATCTGAGGCAGCTGAATAGATTCATTTGAAAGCTAAAATTCTGCATGATATCCGTGGGCATCAATAATTTCCTTGTTAGAGGGGAACACATGGTTTGACATTCTTGACCTGAAAGATGCATATGTTCACAAAGACATCCACCCAACTCACAGGAGGTTCCTCTTCAATCAATCACATTACCAGTTTAGAGTCCTTCACTTTGGCCTAGTTATAACACCCAAGGTCTTCACAGAGGTTTTTTTCAGTAGTGGCAGTTTGGATGAGAAGGGATTTACAGGCTTCCCTTACTTCAACAACTGGCTTCTGAAGGGCAGTTCCTATGAGGAAGTCCAGTGAACAGCCAGTGTTCTGCTCAGCCTTCTGCCTTCCCTGGATGTCTGCATCAATCACAAAAAGTCCACGTTGACACCCACAAGATGTATAAACTCTACAGGGCAATAATGGACTCGACCACAGCAAGAGCATATCTTCCTCTTGACTAGTTTCAGGCCACGAGTGCACTCATACATCAGGTCACTATCAGACCCTGGATGTCAGTCCAAACTCGCTTTTCCCTCCTTGGCCACATTGTCTCTTGCATACATGTGGTGCCATTCACCGGACTTCATCTTTGTTGCCTACAAGCCTGCCTTCTCTCTATGGACATATCAGAAGGGCAGTATAGATGGTAAGGTGACCATTCCTTCCAAAGTTTTGCACTCTTTCAGGCGGTGAATTAAACCGGAAAAAGGTTGGATGTGGATTCCGTTTCTCACACTGACTCCTGAGGCAACCATTGTTACCAGTGCCTCCCTCTTGGGTTGGGGTGATCATGCTGGTGATCATATGGCGCAAGGCATCTGGACTGTATGAGAGTCCAGAATGCATATCAATTTACTAGAACTGTGAGCAATCACAGGGGGGAACAAGCTGTTATCCTCTGTGCATAGAGGCAAGCGTCCTTTGGAACTGGTTCATCAGCCATCGCATAGCCCTACCAGCAGCATATTTACCACGGATGCAAAACTCTCTAGCAGATTGTCTAAACAGACATTTTTCTGCAAATCACAAATGGGAGTTTAAAATTTGGTTCTCAATGTTTTCTCTTGATGGGGAACACCAGACTGGGACTTTTCTTTGCCTTATGGGGGAACAAGAAACTTCCTCAGTACTGCTCCAGAGCAGCACTGTGTAGGGGCTCGATTGGAGATGATCTGCTGGTGTCATGGACAGATTACCCTGGAGTGTGCCTTCCTTCCCATCCCATTGATACCACAGGTTCTATGGAAGATCCACCAAGACAGAGCTCAAGTCATCCTGATTGCGCCCAATTGGCAGAGACAGTTCTGGTTTATGGATCTGCAAAATTCCCTGTTCACCCACCCATGAATATCCCCTCAGAAAATGGGGTATTTGTCCCATCGAAAATGTTGAGTTTTCTATGAAAAATTGAAAACAAGAACACTTTGGCCAAAACCCAAAATATTTCTATTCTGAAGTGCTTCTGGTGTGCATAATGCTCCCATTCTCTTCTGTAGGCTGGGTTCCTTTGGCAAACTAAATCTCCCATGTTGCATATGGGTCTCTACTCTTGATGAGCAGAGGCATACATAATGGCAGCTGCATGGCTACTGTGCATCCTGAAAGCTGTAGTCCAGCTGGGGAGGGGTTTCGTTTTTGGATGTTCAGTTTTTTGACAAAATCAATTTTCCATAGAAAGTAGACATTTTCCACAAAAACAATTTTAGTCAAAAACTCAGTTTTCTGTTGAAACGGTTTTGATAGAAAACTTACAACTAGTCTTAATTTTAATATATTTGTTAATTATTTACAGCCCCACCCCCCTTTACATTAAAAGAAAGCTACAGTTGCAATGTCAAGCACTCAGCAGTTAAGAAATGTGAGAATTAAGATTGCATTATAGTACACTCTGGAAAAACAGTATGTGATCTTGTAGTTAAAGTGTTGTTAACATGGCTATAGACCCTTCTGCCCCATCCCCCTTCTCTCCAGACTGTCAGTACTCCTCTGGACCTCTTTATTCGCCCTAACACAGCTCATTTCCTTATCCCACCTCCACTGCTTCCCCTTCCTTCGTACCAGCTCCTCCCTGTTCGCACCTCTACATTCAGGTCACATTGCTTCCTCCTTCTCCTTCATGCTGCATTGGCGGTAGCAATGGAAGCATTGAGAACACAGAGGGGACATTCTTCTTGCTCTCAATTCCAGTGCCTGGCAGCACAGAATTGTTCAGCTGTTGAGAGAAGCAATTGCAGGTAAAGTCTGGCCCAGCCCCTCATCCCTGGAATGGCACATGACTAATCTGGTCGGTCCACAGGAGATGTATAGGGATGAAGAATGCTCTGTGCAGGCAGAATCTTCAGAGAGTGATGCTGCTGCCAGTCTCTAACAAATCTCTACTGAGCAAACTGCAGTTTTCAGAGACTTGGCTGAATTTGGGTACAGGCTTAATTTGAGAGAGAGAGAAACTTCCTCAGAAGTTGATTTGCTTGAGAGAATGTGAGGTGCCAAATAGCTCAGTGTTCTAACTGATTGTTCCTGTAGCCTGTTAACTTGTACACTGAAGGAGTAAATACATTGTTCTAAATCGATGGATTTGAAGATTCAAAAAAAGCTCTTTGTAGGTGGTAAATTTATCTTCCTGAATATGGTTTTCCAAAACATAAATTCTCCAGGTCCAGCTTTTTTGAGTACAAGCAAGACAAAAGACTGCTTGGGCTAGCAGGAGCTGTAGGAATATAGGAATGCACTGAGCTTTAGTCAGAGACGCATTCTCCTATACAGGGGATAAGGCACGCAAATCCCCATCTTCTGAAGCATTGGAACCACAGAGAAGGGGGGCAGTTTACTGCCAGTTCCCTTTCCAATAGCAACTCTGAGAGGAAGGCCTTTAATACAAGTGAGACAAGTGAGGTCTTGAAACCTCAGCAATTTGTAGCCTAAGTTCATAGTTAGAATTTCACAAATCTCAAGGCCAGTGCTCACATTCTCAGAAATGCATACTTTAGATTAATTTCAGGTTAGTGCATGTCAGAATGCGGAGTTATGGTTTATACTGAAGTGTAAAAATGAGTGTTTCAGTTTCAGTTAGACAATATGTGTATAATTTAAAAAAAAAAAAAAAATTTGTATTTTCCTGGGTTGAGAAGCTTTTTGAGATCATTTTAGTGTTGCTGTTTAGTTTAATGTACTCTCTGCTGGTATAATATCAGGCAAAATGTTCTTTAAATCTTCTCCAATATCTTGTATTTTGCTTGGCAAGGAAAATTGTTAACCATTAATTAAATTTTGTATGTCCTTAGCAAAGTTACAAAGCAGTTTTGGCTTTACTAATGAAGTAATGAGACTTTTTGATATCAGTAGCAATTGTTGATATTCAATCTTTTAAGCTTTAAAGGTTTACGATGTGTTTCAGGTATTTGTGAAGTGTCATTTTGATTATAATCCATACAATGACAACCTGATCCCATGCAAAGAAGCAGGTTTGAAATTTTCTAAAGGAGAAATTCTTCAGATTGTAAACCGGGAAGACTCAAATTGGTGGCAGGTTGGTAAAATGCTGAGACCTTTATTACTTTGATTATTTATAATAGTAATAGATTTGTATTAATCTAATCCGGTTGATAGGAGTTTTAGGAAGAAGTATTGATCCAGCTTTTCACTCTCCAGCATAACCTCAAAGTCTTAAAACAATCTTACATCATTGTCTTTCACTTCAGTATTATCTATACCACTCTATCCTTTTTATACTACTACTTATTTGGTCTGAAGCTGCTACATTCCAAAATTCAGATAATTTCCAGCAAAGTATTGCATCTTAGGTTGTCAATTAATTATGGTGAGTCTCCCTCTGACAGTGATTGTGGAAGAGTAGGTTCTTCTTTGAGTGGTTGCAGACATGCGTTGCACTCAGGTGTGTGCACACCCAGCGCACCAAAGCTGTATAATTTTGCCTAGCAGTACCCACAGAATCGGCACCGGCTTCCCTCCGCTCATAGCTCTTCCCATGGCTATAAAAGGGCAGAACCACCCCAACCCCGCTCTGTTCCTTCACACTGCTTGCAGCTAGAGTTGGAGTACTTAGTGTGATCTTTCCTCTCTCTTGTCTTTACAGCTTTTTGTGTCATCTTTGTATATAGTTACTGTTAGTACCCTTAGGTAGTTAATAGCCAGGTAGCTTCTCTTGGTAGGATGCCTTCACTGGGGTTAAAACATTGCCCTTTTTGTGGGGCAGCTATTCCCCATAACCATCCACACCCTAGACATTTATTTTGCCTTCAGGAAAGGCATGCTAAAGAAAGGTGCTCTATTTGTAAGTCCTTTAAAAAGAGGACACAGGAAACTAGAGATGTAAGATTAAAACAGCACCTTCTCGAGCAGACGGCATTGCCTGCCTCAACGTTGGGGACCAGTGTCAGGCCCGTGAAAGGGCACTGGAGCCGGTATGTATTGGTGCTTCTGGACTGAGCTCAGATTACTTGCCAGAAGGAAGGAGGACTGCTCCCCTTCATCGGGCCCACAAACAAAAACAATCAACAAAACAGATCAGGGTCATTCCAGGGGATGGGGAGATTCATCTTCTCAGACTAAGGGAAGTACTGATTGGCACTGGGAGTCTCTTGGTATGAGGGATAGAGTGGGACCATCAACCCGATCTCTGGTCTCACGTTTAGATCAAGTTTGTGAATCTGTACCAGGAATTCTGGTGTACTGCCTTGGGGACACCCATTGATTCCGGTACCTTCAATACAGATGATGGTATCATTGGTTTCCACCCTGTGTATCCGGAAGCAGCAGATCTGCTGTGCCTGTCTGTTCCTGATTCACTGCTTATTCAAGACCCTCCTCTGACTGCAGTTGCATCGTCTGTGGTGTCCTCTGCTACCCTGGGATTGTTGGTGAATTTATCGTTTCTGACACGGTCGTCCTCACTGCAGTTTACCCATGATGCATGGGTGTTGTCGACTTCTTATTTGGTACCAAGGGCATCTTTGGCACAGATAGAATCCGTGGTATCAATGCTGACTAAAACATAGTCTGGATCTGCTGGCTTGACACCAGCTTTATTTTTGGTACTGATGCCTTTTATGGGGCCCAGAATGAGTTCAGGGCTGGTACCAATATTCAAGGACTTGTTGACTGCTCCTTTGGTACTCGTGGCGTTGTTGGGTTGGGCTATGGATGGCGCTGGAATCTTGGTAGTCCTGACAGGAGTGGCTGTTTGGGGGGGATCTTCACACCTGAGCTCAGAGAGATCTCCCTTCCCTTCCCCATCCCACTCTCTTGAAGGTTGTCAAGACACAGCAGGAGTCATAGTTGGTACCAGGATTGATATCATTCCCACAGCAGAGACAAGGTACCTTGACCTAGTTCTTACGGGCCTCAGATGCTGTATATTTATGCCCAGCAGCCTCCCGGAAATCCCTGGGAAGTCTCTTGCTCAGCAAAATCCCAGTCATCAGCTCGCTGTAGGAGGCGATCACCTGTACCTCCAGTAGTCTCCCCGCCAGAACCATCACACCTGCAGGCACAGCAGAAGGTGCACTCCCTGTGTATTAGGACATTCTGAACCTTTGGGATGGATGGATGTCATTCCTCAAGGGATTCCATTGGCCCCAACTACATTGTCGTCCTTGTCACCAGATGATGCAGTGGTACTCAAGTCCTCATGTCCAGTACCAGAGGATTTCAGATCATATCGGGATCTGCTCAGACACATGGCATCAGCCTTATGTATTCAGGCCAAGCTTGTGCTGGAAAACACCCATAAAATGGTAGATATTTTCCAACAATTGGCTCCTGTGAGAGTTGCCTTCCCTATAAACGAAGCAACACTAGAGTCTGTTAAATCATTATGCAGTACCCTGGCTTTGTTAACACCCACAGCAAAGTGCACTGACGAGATACTATGTGGGAATGGAGGGCTTCAAATCCTTTTTCACACATCCAGTTCCAAATTTCCTGGTTGTGACAGCAGAACATGAGAGAGTGAGAGAAGGAAGATATAAATCTATGCCTAAAGAAAAGGAGTCCAAAATGCTATGTTTATTGGGGAGAAAAATCTACTCTACTTCCTCCTTGTAGATGTGTTTTGCAAATCATCAAGCTCTATTATAAAAATACGATTTTGTGAACCGTGGCTGTGTCCGTATCTGAACAAGTTACAGGATCCTCTAAGGAGGAGTTCAAGGCTTTTTTTATGGTTGGTAGTTTAGTGGCCAAGGCATCCTTACAGTCAACCCTGGATATAGCAGATGCTTCGTCCAGGTTCATGGCCTCATGAGTACAAAACTCTGGCATAGCGCCTGAGATCCAGCAAAGCATAGAGGACTTGTTCGATGGTCATGTCCTGTTCTCAGAGAAAACTGATGAGACATTATA
This sequence comes from Caretta caretta, assembly GCF_965140235.1. Lineage (NCBI taxonomy): Eukaryota > Metazoa > Chordata > Testudines > Cheloniidae > Caretta > Caretta caretta. Next base: position 209,143,760 of record NC_134207.1, on the reverse strand, counting down.
CGGTTTGAAAGACTGAGTGCCCTACACTCATTGGGAATTTATACCCAGGCTGCAAAGACTGCATTTTGGGAAGCAGCAGCAATATTGTCCTCAATGATATTTCTGTCAGTGTTCATTCCTACCCTGCAAGGCAGCAAGATTTCCCTAGAAAGGGGCATAAATCATGGAGGGAAGAAACCTTCTGGGTCTTCTTTTTAGTCAAGTGGCTTATCCTCTTCCTCCTTCCGCTAGACAGTCTGTTTGACTGGTGTTTTGAGAGCAGCACCTCAGTTGTCAATGTCGTTTCTATGCCCCAGTTATTTGGGGAAAGGCTGTCTTGCTTCTACAGTGTTCGGGAAACAATAACTATGGTCAGATGGGTCATAAGCACTGGGGGGATCAGGTTGTGCCATTCAGTTCCTATCCATTCCCCACTCCCATCCTCCTACCCCGTCCCTTTTCAGGAACCCATCTCACGAGTAACTGCTCTTAGAGCAGGTACAAACCTTGTGTACTTTGGGCGCTATAGAGGAGGTTCTTCGTCATCTTTGCGGAAAGGTGTTTTATTCGTGATACTTCCTGATCCTCACATCTAAGGAAGGAATGAGACCTAGCCTTGATCTCATCAAACTCATCAGAGATTCTGCATGGTTATCCTGGTTACTGTTCTTCCTGCTCTGAATTACAACCGGTTTGCTGCTCTCAATCTCCAGGATGCTTATTTTCATGTAGCAATCTTCCCAGGCCACAGGAAGTACCTCAGATTCCTCATCACCAGCTATCATTACCAGTACACAGTTCTCCCCTTCAGACTGCCATCAGCCCTATATGTCTTTATTAAATGCATGACGGTGATGGCTGCCTTTCTCAGGAGAAGGGGAATTTATATCTTTCCATACCTGAATGATTGGCTGAGAGGTCCATCCAGGGAGCAGGTTCTCTGTCATGTCAGGTTCACACTAGACTTTTTTTTATCGGTTTGGTCTGATCTGAAACAGGAGCAAATCAGTTTTGAAGCCAACTCAAAAAATTTTCATTGGTGCTCCGATAGACTATGAATTTGAGGGCCTTTCTTCTGTCTGAACTGTTCCAGGCAATTCATCACTTTTGTTGGGATCTTCAGTTGCACCCTTTGACCACAATCCGGGTATGCATGAGGTTACTGGGCCCTATGGTGGCATGCATGTATGTAATGAAACATGCAATGGTGCATCTTCACCTTCAGTTGTGGCTGGTGTTAGACTTTTGCCTGTGTTGCCAGCTGCTGGACACCCTTGTCCAGGTGCCCTAAAAATTCTGCACTCTTTATAGTGGTGGGTGGGATTCAACATTGTGTGTCAGGGTTTCCCCTTTGTCCACCTTCCACCAACTAAGACAGTAGTTCTGATGCCTCCCCAATTGGTTCGGGAACACATCTGGGAGAGTTAAATTCAGGGTTTGTGGTCAGAGGAAGCTTCCTTTCATATAAACCTGCTGGAACTTTGAGCAGTAGACAATGCTTGTCAGGTGATTCAGGATCCAATCTGGAGGGCATGGATTCATATTCTCATGGACACTGCCATTGCAGTGTATTATGTGAACAACCAGAGTGGTGCTTGCTCCAACCAGCTTTTTCAGGAAACAAAAGTCTGGAACTTCTGCATCAAAGAAGATGATATACCCACAGAATACTTGTCACGCTCTCAGAACCAAATGGCTAATCATCTCAGCAGATCTTTTTTGATCAACCATGAGTGGTCCCTAAAGAAGAGTGTGTTGACGTCCATTTTTCAGCAACGGAGTATCCCTTCCATAAACTTTTTTGCAACAAAGGGCAACAGAAAATGTCATCAGTTCTGCTCTTGAGCATGTCTTAGCCAGGGTCTCTTATCAAGGCCTTAGAATCATAGAATATCAGGGTTGGAAGGGACATCAAGAGGTCATCTAGTCCAACCCCCTGCTCAAAGCAGGACCAATCACCAACTAAATCATCCCAGCCAGGGCTTTGTCAAGCTTGACCTTAAAAACTCCTAAGAAAGGAGATTCCACCACCTCCCTAAGTAACCCATTCCAGTGCTTCACCACCCTCCTAGGCCTTCCATCTAAATTGAGGAGGGAACCTGATGTATGCCTTTCCCCCCATTCCTCTGATCCCTCAGGCTATCCTCAAGCTCAAATTAGATCACGTCAAACTTACTATGATTGCACCAGCATGACTGAGGCAATGTTAATTTTCCAACCTCCTCTCTCTTGTTGCCTTGACCTCCCAAACCTCTTTCTGTTTTCTCCAACCTACTGACTCAACCAATTAGCCAGGTTGTTCATCCATCGTTGAGCAGTCTGCATCTTAAGGTGTGGATGCTGAATGGCTAGTTCTCAGAGGCAGTTAGAGAGATTCTGCTTAGTAGTAGAAAACCAGACACAAGGGCCATTACTTGTCTAAGTGGAAACAATTTTCTATTTGGGCAACATCCATGCCGATTCAGCCCATGTTTTGAAGTATTTGGTGCATTTGAAATCTTCAGGCCTCACTCTGAGCTCCCTGAAGGTGTTCCCTTGGAGGTGTTCTCATCTTTCCATCCTCCCATTCAAGGGAAGTTGGTATTCTCAAACCCTATGATTGTGAAGTTTTTGAGAGGGTATTATCCATCTTTTTCCACTAGCAAAAGAAATGGTGCCATTGTGGGACCTTAATGTCCTGACAGCACTGATTGGTCCACCATTTGAGCTGATAGCAACATGTTCATGGGCTCTCCTCTCTCAGAAGACTGCCTTCCTAGTGGCTATAACATCCACAAGAAGAATTAGTGAGGTGCAGGCCTCAATGGCAGAGCCTTCATACGCTCAATTCTTCAAGGACAAGATGGCTTTAAGACCACACCCAAAATTTTTGTCCAAAGTGGTATCTCAGTTTCACCTTAATCAGATTATTTACTTACCTATATTTTTTTTTTTTCTCAAACCACATTCAAGTGTGGAGGAACAGCATCTGCCTAGTTTAGATGTAGTGGTTGGCATTTTATTTGGAAAGGACTAAGCCGTTTCATTCATCACCTCGCCACTTTATTTCCTATGCTGAGCATATGAAGGGACAACCATTCTCTGCTCAAACTGTTTCCAAGTGAATAACTTCCTGCATTACTATGGCTTCTGAAGTGACTCAGATGACACCTCCACCATCTTTTGTGGGCTCATTTAACGAGAGCTCAGGTGACATCAGCTCCATTTCTTAGTGGTGTTTCAGTAGTGGATATCTGCAGGGCTGTGATGTATCTTCTGTACATATTTTTGCTAGACATTGTGCTATCACCAATGGCTGCAAACTTTGGGGAGCAGTTCTGCGCTCACTATTTAAATAACTCTGAGCCTGCTTTCCCCTGGAACTGCTTGTGAGTTACCTGATTGGAATACATGTCTACCACCTGTATTGTAACTCTTCTTTGAGATGTGGGTGCAGACATGTAGTCCATGAACCACTCTCCACCCCTCTGCAGTCGAGTCTTCCGCCGGGGATTTTGGCACAAAGGAACTGGGGGGAGGGGTTGGGGCAGGAGTGAGCATGATGAATATTGCAAGGCAGAGTAAGCCCATGCACACACGTGTGGAATACATGTCTGCACCCACATCTCATAGAACAACAGTTATGATACAGGAATCTTTTCTCTTGTTTTCTCAAAGAGTTGGATTTCCATCTTACTCCTTTTGTGTGTTTGAAAAAGATGATGGAGAGATCCCATCTTCTTCTAACCAGCCAGCTACAGTAACTACAGAAGGGAAAATAAAGAGAAAAAATAGTCTGCATAATTACTTACTGCCAAATAAATGTGTTTCAGAAGTTAGGCACTCTGAATCTCTTCAGAAGAGCGTACTAGAGACATTCAGCATGCATGCTGTAACCTCTGTTTTTTCAAACTCCTCCAGCTGGCAACTTGCAAGAGTCCAAACAAAATAAACCAAAAGCCCTCTCCCACAAGCCATCTCTAATGGGTTTTTACATTTCATCCTGTCTATTGACATGAACAATGATGTATTGTGTCCTAAGTAGTAACTTGCAAGTGTACCAAAATAGATGTCATTGAATTCCTACAGCTAGAGACTTCTCAGCATCCATCCAGTATTTCTTGAGTGGGCAAAAAGTGAGATATTAACTTCATTCCATCTGGCTACTAATAAGATGAAAATATGACTCAGCCTGCTGTTTATACCATTTCTCTTTAAGAGAAATGGATGCAAGTAGCTGCTATTGAGAGGACCAAAACTATAAAATTTCACATTTGTGTGTCCTGAACTACTGACAATGGGACACTCACCATAAAATGATTTCAGTAGAGAATATCTGACTTCTGAGCTTTCGTAACTAAGTATACTGTTTGGTTTATAAAACCTAGATCTATGAGTTTTCTCTCCTAAGAAGTAGTAAAACAGTACAATGACAGTGGAATTTTAAGGTATGGTCAGTTCATAGGCAAGGATAATATTACATGTTCGTGAAATGACAGAAAAAATAGGTGCGTCAGGTGCCTATATTTGGAATCATGTTTAGCTTAGGGCCTCTGGATTCCAACAAGAATGCAGGATAAATGCAAAAGTGTTCAGCAGAGCTCTACAGATGTTGTGCCATGCAGAATCCTTTCAAACGAATTATGTTTGGCTTTTAAGTGTTTTCTGAGCCATTTTGGTCAATTTGGTAATTGTACATTTTAGCAATTTCTTTTTATGGCTGAAATATAAACCTCTGGAATTAGAGATTTAATAATTTGTGGTAAACAGTACAATGACTTCATTATCAAGAAGTAGTTTTCTGTGTCTCTACTCTAGCCATGTTTCTTGAATTATGATGCTTAAGTGGACTAGAGAACCGGCAAACCCCACTGTGTTTCTGGGAAGCATGGTTCTCTAAATTTGGATTTTCAGGTGTCCATCATTAATGCTTCAGTGCTTAGCCTCCAGAAATCCTAAATGACAGTCTTTCAAGAAGCCAGTCTTCAGGAGTGAATGTCTGATTGAAAGTTTGCTGCTTGTTTGAATCACTGGACTAAAATTTAAAGTATTTGTCACAGGGGATTCATAGCTTATTAACTTGATTTCAGGCTAGCCATGTCAAAGAAGGAGGAAGTGCCGGCCTTATTCCTAGCCAGTTCCTGGAAGAGAAGCGGAAGGCATTTGTTAGGAGGGACTGGGATAATTCGGGTAAGGTTTAATGCACTTTCAGAGATGGGTTCCTTTATCATAGAATCATAGAATATCAGGGTTGGAAGGGACCTCAGAAGGTCATCTAGTCCAACCGCCTGCTCAAAGCAGGACCAATCCCCAACTAAATCGTCCCAGCCAGGGCTTTGTCAAGCCTGACCTTAAAAACCTCTAAGGAAGGAGATTCCACCTCCCTAGGTAACGCATTCCAGTGTTTCACCACCCTCCTACTGAAAAAGTTTTTTTCCTAATATCCAACCTAAACTGCCCCCACTGCAACTTGAGAGCATTACTCTTTGTTCTGTCATCTGGTACCAATGAGAAAAGTCTAGATCCATCCTCTTTGGAACCCCCTTTCAGGTAGTTGAAAGCAGCTATCAAATCCCCCCCCTCAGTCTTCTCTTCTGCAGACTAAATAATCCCTGTTCCCTCAGCCTCTCCTCATAAGTCATGTTCTCCAGCCCCCTAATCATTTTTGTTGCCTTCTGCTGGACTCTTCCCAATTTTTCCACATCCTTCTTGTAGTGTGGGCTCCAAAACTGGACACACTACTCCAGATGAGGCCTCACCAATGTCGAATGATCACATCCCTTGATCTGCTGGCAATGCTCCTACTTATATAGCCCAAAATGCAGTTAGCCTTCTGGGCAACAAGGGCACACTGACTCATATCCAGCTTCTCATCCACTGTAACCCCTAGGTCCCTTTCTGCAGAACTGCTGCCTAGCTACTTGGTCCTTAGTCTATAGCAGTGCATGGGATTCTTTCGTCCTAAATTCAGGATTCTGCACTTATCCTTGTAGAACCTCATCAGATTTCTTTTGGCCCAATCCTCTAATTTGTCTAGGTCCCTCTGTACCCTATCCCTTCCCTCCAGCGTATCTACCTCTCCTCCCAGTTTAGTGTCATCTGCAAACTTGCTGTGGGTGCAATCCACGCCATCTTCCAGATCATTAATGAAGATATTGAACAAATATATCAGGGAGGAAGGCAGTGGGGACTGGAAGGCCACACACAGCCCTGCAGGCTCCACGTACTGGCTTTGGAAGGACACAGCAGCCCAGGGGCTACACATGGTGTTGCGCAGGGCGGGCAGGGCTCTGGCCGGGGTGCTACCATGATTAGCTTGCTTTGCTTTTTCCATTTACACAATCAGGCAGACCTTATGAAAGAGGCTCCACAGGTGGTTTCAATACATAAAATAAATGCTAGTTATTACAAATGTATTTTATTTTGACCTTGACTCGAAGAGCGAGGATTAGAATGTACACTCACTGTTTTCAGAGTTCCGATCCTTTTTGCCACCTGCTGGTGAATGGTAAAATTAAGCAGGAAAATCAACCATAGGGTGACCATTTTCAAGTTGCTTTTAAAATATATATATAAATTAGGGATGTCAAGCCATTAAAAAAATTAATCGTGATTAATCGCACTGTTAAAGAATAATAGAATACCATTTAAATATTTTTGAATGTTTTCTACATTTTCAAATTTATTGATTTCAGTTAGCACACAGAATACAAAGTGTACAGTGCTTCAGTTTATATTATTTTTTATTACAAATATTTGCACAGTAAAAAACAAAAGGTTTTTTCAGTTCACCTAATACAAATAATGTAGTGCAATCTCTTTATCATGAAAGTTGAATTTACAAATGTAGAATTATGTACCAAAAAATAACTGCACTCAAAAATAAAACAATGTAAAATTTTAGAGCCTGCATGTCCACTCCATCCTACTTCTTGTTCAGCCAATCGCTCAGACAAACAAGTTCGTTTACATTTGCAGGAGATAATGCTGCCCACTTCTTGTTTATAGGTGTTTGAATGGCACAGTTGTAGCCGGCATCGCAAGATATTTACGTGGCAGATGCTCTAAAGATTCATGTGTCCCTTCATGCTTAAAACACCCTTCCAGAGGACATGCGTCCATGCTGATGACGGATTCTGCTCGATAACGATCCAAAGCAGTGCAGACTGATGCATGCTCATTGTCATCATCTGAGTCTGATGCCACCAGCAGAAGGTTGATTTTCTTGGTGGTTCAGGTTCTGTAGCTTCTGCATCAGAGTGTTGCTCTTTTAAGACTTCTGAAAGCATGCTCCACACCTCATCCCTCTGATTTTGGAAGGCCCTTCAGATTTTTAAATCTTGAGTACTGTAACTATCTTTAGAAATCTCACATTGGTACCTTCTTTGCTTTTTGTCAAATCTGAAGTGAAAGTGTTCTTAAAACAAACGTGTGCCGGAATCATCATCCGAGACTGCTATAACATGAAATATATGGCAGAATATGGGTAAAACAGAGCAGGAGACATACAATTCTCCTCCAAGGAGTGCAGTCACTAATTTAATTAACACATTTTTTTTAAACGAGTGTCATCAGCATGGGAGCATGTCCTCTGGAATGGTGGCCAAAGCATGAAGGGGCATACGAATGTTTAGCTTATCTGGTACATAAATTCCTTGCAATGCCAGCTACAAAAGTGCCATGTAAATGCCTGTTCTCACTTTCAGGTGACATTGTAAATAAGAAGCAGGAAGCATTATGTCCCGTAAATGTAAACAAACTTGTTTGTCTTAGCGATTGGCTGAACAAGAAGTAGGACTGAGCAGACTTGTAGGCTCTAAAGCAGTGGTTCTTAACATGGGGTGCGAGACATGCCAGATTTTTTTAGAAGGTAAATCATCGAAAACACAAATTAAGCACAGGTACGTACGTACAAACAACTACTTTGTTTAATCAAACCTATGTATTTATTAACATTATACATTTTTTTAATGATTACTGTAGTATACAAACAAAAAATATATCTAGGTTTAAAGAACTGACCTACTTCAGTGATTTTTGATAAGGGGTGCAAGAACATATTTTGAGAACCAAGGGAGTGCAGGCTGCAGTAAAGGTTAAGAACCATTGCTCTAAAGTTTTACATTGTTTTGGTTTTTTTGAGTGCAGTTATATAACAAAAAAAAAATCTACATTTGTAGGTTGCACTTTCATGATAAAGATATTGCATTATGGCACTTGAATGAGGTGAATTGAAAAATGCTATTTCTTTATCATTTTTATAGTGCAAATATTTGTAATAAAAAATGAGTACTGTACACTTTGCATTCTGTGTTGTAATTGAAATCAATATATATGAAAATGTAGGAAAGCATCCAAAGTATTTAATAAATTTCAATTGTTCTGTTTAACAGTGCAATTAAAAGTGCTGTTAATCGTGATTAATTTTTTTGAGTTAATCATGTGAGTTAACTGCAATTAATGGACAGCTCTAATATAAATATTTACTGAAAACAGTTTTGGTCCTTTCCTATTCGTTTCTAGAAAAGTATTTTGTTTTCTGGTACATTTTATGCAGAGCATTAGTTTTTATGTGTCTGCTGTACCATTTAAAGTATATGCCAAGAGGATTAATAATGATTTCTCTCTCCAATAAAGGTCATATTGTGTCTCTGGTTTAAAAAAAAAAAAGTGCAACTATCCTTCAGTATATGGCTGTCTTTTTAGTTAATCCTAAAATCTACATAGAGTAAGCCATCATGAAAAGATATTTATCAAAAGGTGAGTTTAAGAGCTTTCAGTATTCTTGTCTGTTTTACTTTCAGGGCCCTTTTGTGGAACAATAAGTAGCAAAAAAAAGAAAAAGATGATGTACCTCACAACCAGAAATGCAGGTACATTTTAATCTTACATTATGTGTAAAATCCAGTAGAATAGTGTACAAGTCCAGTACGTTGTAGAGTTTCTGAATCTGCATTTTAAACACACTGGGTATAGCCGATTAAACTATCATGACAGTGAATGCTTGTGTTATAGGAGAAAGTTTTAAAATAAATTATAGTAGCTTGATTAGCAAATCAATCAGCTAGATCAGAAATTATAAACAGGGTAGTTTTTGTGGTTAAGTCATGGTGCACAAAGAAAAGCTGTTACTGTTGAGCAGATGCATTAGGGGACAGAATAAAGGATCAAAGAACAATTTTCTAAATACTTAAAACACCATTGATTGGCACAGTGGTAAATGCTGGCATGATGTCCTAGGCACTGACTCCATGGGTGCTCCAGAGCTGGAGCAGCCACCCAAAAGAAATGATGGGTGCTTAACACCCACCGACAGCCCTCACTATCAGTGCCTCCCCTAACTCCTCCCACCTGCCAGCAGCCCTGCTGATCAGTGCCTCTACCTCCCCTGCTGTGGATCAGCTGCTCCGTGGTGTGCAGGAGGTACTGGAGGGGAGCAGGGAGGAGTGAGAGTGGGGGGCACTCAGGGGAGGGGGCAGGGCAGGGTGGGACCTTGGGAGAGGGGTGGAGTGGGGGCGGGGCCTGGAATGGAGCTGGGGGGAGCACCCATGGCACATTAGAAAGTCGGCACCTATGCATGGTGTGACTATTGCCTAAATTTCCAAAAAACAATCCTACTACAGAATTACTATGTTTAGAGTAGATGGTCATTGAAAGAATCTACAATATTCCCATTTCTGTTTATACATAAAAAAACTGAGATAAAAATATCTGAAAAAATACCTTTTAAGTACTATTTACGTAATAGGTTATATGTGAATGTAAAATAGAATTGCTGAAGTTTTCTACAAATGGCAGTGACTTGATCTGCATTTAATATTTTGTTACTTTTTTCTATGTAGAATTTGATCGTCATGAAATTCAGATATATGAGGAAGTAGCCAAAATGCCTCCTTTTCAGAGGAAGACATTGGTCTTAATAGGGGCCCAGGGAGTGGGTCGAAGAAGCTTGAAAAACCGATTTATAGTATTGAATCCCATTAGGTTTGGAACTACAGTGCCATGTAAGTTATCAGCACTCCCACTGTCAAATCCTATTTATTGAAGTTTGTAATTCATCTGGAAAAATTTACTCTAATCTGAAGTTTGTTGTAGTGACTCAATCTGGGAGTAATAATTGTGGGTTGAAAACTTTGGCTGGAGAATGAAATGTGTTTTTCAATCTCCTCAATAAGTAGGAAAATCCTGTTTGTGTTAATGACATCTAACTACCAGCCAAACTTTTGTCTACTCATGCTGAAGACAGGAGTTCCAATGCATGCATCTGGCAGGATTGTTCAAGTATATCTATTTTGGGGTTTATAGTCAATATCTGAATGCTTCTAAAAATTCCTGGTACATTTTAATAATGAACAGTTACTAGAATTTTGCTTAGAAACTCATTTTATTGTTTAAATGAACTCTTTATCTCTCTCTGTATGTGAAACAAAAACTTCATATGAAATTTGTAGTTCCTGGCTTTAACCCATAGTATCCTAGGGATAAATAAACTATGAATTATTTTATTGGTTGTTAATGTTATAAATTGAGGGATGAGAGGCCAATTAATGTCATTTCTTCCTACTTCTTCCTGCACCAGCCCTACCCCTCTCCGCTCTGGTTTTTCTTCCTTTCAGCTGCTGAAAGAGCTGCCCCTTCCTGCAGTATCAGAATTTTCTCCTACCTCGCACTTTCTGAAAGAACCTGTTCCTTCCTGTCTGCCAGACCACCCCTTCTGGCTGACCTCTGAGCACAGAACAGCTTCATTGCCCCATACCCATTATGCCCAGACACTTCTAAGAGCCATCTGTTCTCTTCTGCCTCATAGTATGTGGCAAGGAATGGTACTGGCAGTAGTGGGGATGTAGGCAAATCTGAAAGACAAGCCAGGAGTGTCTTGTAACTGAGGTGGGGAAACTAGATAGCCCCAGGAGTCCTAATCTTTTTCATCTGTAATGCTCACAAACCCCCAAACTGGTCCATACCATTAGAATCAGGGGTGCATATCTGATAGCATAGTCTGTCCAAAGGAACCTATGCTGGGAGTCAGGTTAATAATCCATGTAGGCAAAGAGTAATGCACAACATGACATTAACAGTAAATTGTCTAAAAATTAACAAATTATAGGTTTCTGTAAGATGTCATAACTGCAGATAGGTAATAAATGAGATCTCTCAATTCGTATGTGTGCCAACATTATTATTATTGTTGTTTGTTGTTTAATCTATTTAGAGCACTTTTGGCCACTTGAATCGGAATGTCACAGAACTCAGAGAAGACATGGTCTTCTCTGACAACCTAAATAGACAAGGCAAATTACCAAGCAGTAAACCAGCAACATACAAACAAAACATGTAAAGTTAAATACTATTTAATCAAGCTACCATAATAATTTATTTGGAGATTAAGGCTGATTCTGCACTCTGGCACTTCGAGTGCAGAAGGTGGGGGCCCACAAGGATTCTAAAAATTAATACTTGCCACTCCAGGCTTATATTAAACTTCCAAGGTTACAGCTTTTTTCTGACTTTGGATTGGTAGATACTGCCACCACCCAAGTGCAGAACACACACACACACACACACACACCCTAATTTAAAATATGTGCACAAACCTCTTGAGACACAGAACTCCAATCCTGTTCTTAAAAAAGGTAAATTTTATTTTTAAAAAAGAAAGAAAATACATCTGGAAACTCAGGCTATTGCTAGATTTTAAAAGAGTGACTACCAGGATTAAGCACCAAGAGTAGCTTTCTTGAGGTCCCACTTAAAGGTTACAAGCAAAACAAAAGCCCCTGGCGTTAGCACAGAGGAATCCACGAGCCATAAAAATATAGAAAGAGATAAACCTAATCGTGTCTTCCTAGACATTTCCTGACCTACTGACATAGCTGGGATTTCAAATGAGTAGTTTCTAGGTATGATACTGAAGATTTTTCATACCTGGCCCAAGCTTCTTACAACATAACTGCTGCCCTGTCCCACTCTCCCTGAGAGAACAACAGACAGACAAAGGGGAAGTTCTTTCTCAATTTTAAAAAGCTCTGGCCTTCCCATTGGCTCTTTTGGTCAAGTGCCCACTCACTTCCTTTTACCTATGCATAGCAGTGAGACTTTTAACCCTTTACAGGTAAAGCAAGTAAAGAACAGCTGCTAACAGGGATTTTATAGCTAGCTGGCTGGGTGGGTGTCCATAAAAGAGAGATGAAAAATAAAACACATTTAATATTTTATTATTCATTTGTATAATATCACCTAGAGGCCCCATTCAGGATCAGGGCTCCATTGTACTATGTGCTGTACAGAGTAAAAGGATAGTATTTGCCCTGAAGAGTTTGCTACCTAATTTAAGATAAGATGCAACAAACAGTAGGAAGGAGTGGTGGAGGTACCATAAGGAAGCTGTAAAAAGAACATGCATTTATGCAGGGAAGTTTTGAGCATAGCTAGATGGTTTTAGTTGTCGATTTTTAAAAAAATGCTATTATAAGAAATAAATGAGGCAAATATTAGAAGCTTCTACTGGCCAACTGCCTAATTTACTGTCACTGAAAATTTACCAGAGGCATTACAATAGAAGAGGGTCTTGAAGGAGGACTGGATAATTAGTGTTTTCCTATAGCTTTTCCACTTCCACACTGTGTGTCTGAGAGAGAAATAAATGAGTGTTGTGGGATCAGCTGGAAAGAGCGTAAGGGCATGACTACACTGGAAACTTCAAAGCGCTGTGGCGGGAGCACTCCTGTGGCAGCGCTTTGAAGTGTGAGTGTGGTCCTGCGTGAGCACTGGAAAAGAGCTCTCCCAGTGCTCCTGGTAATCCAACTCCATGAGGGGATTAGCTCTGAGCGCTGGGAGCACGGCTCCCAGCGCTCGGAGCCTGTTTACACTAGCGCTTTAAAGCGCTCTGACTTGCTGTGCTCAGGGGGGTGATTTTTCACACCCCTGAGCCAGCAAGTTAGATTGCTATAAAATGTAAGTGTAGCCAAGCCCTAAGTCCCATTGAAAGTCAGTGGGATTTAGGCTCCTAAGTGTCTAAATCATCTTTGAAAATGAGACTTAGGTGCTGTTGAAAATCTTATGCAATAGTGATTGAAGAGGATGGATAACGAGTCTGGGATATGGAATGAACAAAGAATGATGAAAGTGAGGGAATAAAGGGTAGATGAAATGAGGGAGGGAAGAGAGTAATGGCAGAGGGAATGGGTTTGGGAGGAATTATGCTCATAAATTTTGAACATGAGCTTGGACAGTGGTTTGTTCCCCACACAGAAAAGACACACATATGTACATGGCTTTACAGCCAATCAATCTTCAGATATCTTGGGGGTTTTTATATCCAGTGATTTGTGAAAAATTTGTATTTAGTTACTTCACGAAAGCCAAGGGATGATGAAAAAGATGGGCAAGCATACAGATTTGTGTCACGTGCTGAAATGGAGGCAGATATTAAAGCTGGCAGATACCTAGAACATGGAGAATATGAAGGAAACCTTTATGGCACCAAAATAGATTCCATCCTTGAAGTGGTTCAGACTGGAAGGACATGCATTTTGGATGTGAACCCGCAGGTAAGTAATTTGTCATGTACCCTAAAATGAGTATCAGTGTTGAAGAGGTATGTTTTAAATTTGAAGACTTTTAAGCTAGTCTTGTATCCTACAGTACCATGGAAGACTCACAAGTTATTTTGGATTTTTGGCATTTTGAGGTGGAAGAGATCAGGAATGTGCAAAGGCCTGTAATCGAGTGTGTTTTGCATTGCTGATCAGTAACCCATTCAGCCAATGTAAGAGTGATGTTGAACACTTCAAAGGGGAGTTTCGTACCATCCTTTGGCAAGGTAGCACTTTGAGGATGGGATAGGAGTGCAAAAATTGTCTTGTTGTTTTGTTAATGGTACCAGATTAAAATTGCAGTACTTCACTGAAGTACAGTGACTTATTCTCATTTTTAACTAATTCAATTTAGTGTTTGGAGGGGGTTTGTTTGTTTGGTTGGTTTTGTGTGTTTTCTTGTTTCTAGGCCTTGAAAGTATTGAGGACTGCAGAGTTTATGCCCTATGTAGTGTTTATTGCTGCTCCAGAGTTAGAGACTCTGCGTGCTATGCACAAGGCTGTGGTGGATGCTGGAATTACAACCAAACTTCTAACAGTAAGCAAATTCTTCCATATATAGTTTCCTTTTCACAGGATTTTCTTAAACCTTTTTTCCTTTACGACAAGTTCTTTGTAACACATGTGAATGTAATGTCTTGCTGAGGAAGATTAGGCAACATTTATATTAGATTACATAATATAGAGTAATTTAAACTGATCATATACTACTAACACTAGTTGTTACGTTCTGACGTGGATTGCTAGATTTTTAAATAAGGGTAATTAATTTATTAAGGTGGTACCCCCTATAATTTGGGTTGCCTAATGCTTTCTGTTATAAAGGATTCTTGCAACTTTTCTTTGGGATGTTCTCACAACTCCACTGTTTGCAGCAGACCTTTGATATTTGAGAGGGGGAATCTTTTAGGGCTGCAGAAGTAGCTTTTCTTTGTTTCTTGAAGTTCCACTGAGATTTGCCTAAACTATAAATGATTTAAAAATCAAAATGGTCCTTCTCTCACTTGTGTTCCTTGGGAAGATTTTGACAGCCTGTCAATCACTGAACTGCAGCAGCACATACTGTATTGGGAACACCTGGGAGCTGCTGGGGGTGGAGGATGGGGAGATGATGGAGAGCCAAGCTGGGTTTCCCTGCCCCTGTAAATTACCTGGCTCCAACACATGGAACCAAGTGGTCCCATAGACTAGGAGTTCCCCTAACTCTCTGGGGAAGGGAGAGGGCAGGGGAGAGAATATGAGCTGTGCTTTCTCAGGCTACCCCCATGGACCTAGCACCAATCCACCCTCTGGGTCAACACATTGGGCAGGAACTTCTCCAACTCCAGCAGCATGAGGGGGAGAGCTGGGCTGGGCTTCCCCCTAACTCCTCCCTGGATCCACCATCTGAACCCAGCAAACCATTTATTCCCCTGTCCCATATGAGAAAACAGCCTTCTTCTGCTGCCAGTTGATGGACTTAGTCCTGTAAGTAGCTCTGGTAGTAACAATCTCTGTTGTAATACGAAAGGTTGAAATCCTACTAATGATTCATGATTGTGGCAGGATATTGTTACATTTGCATATAACAATTGGTTTTTACCTTTTTAAAATTGGGAAACAGATTGCATGTGCAACTGTAAATCTAGCATTTCCTGACTTTCAAGTGTTTGACTTTGCAAGCTAAAGAATGTTCTTTTAATGTGTTTTTGTTGTGCCTTTTATATATGTATGTATACAGAATCTCTCCGTGTATGTGTATTTTACACACAGAGACAGAAAGTGTGTATTCTTTCAATATTATCTGTTTATGCAGCCACTTCTGAGTAAATAGATGCATTTGGATGGTTGAATCTGTTTTGCATACTAGTGGATTATTTTAAATCACTTCTAATATAACAAGCAATTGCAAATTTCCCTACTGCTTCTGGCTGTTATGGTGCTAAATTTGCATTCCTCCTTTAGAAAAGAGGAACATAAGAATGGCCATATTGAGTCACACCAATGGTCCATCTAGCTCTGTATCCTGTCTTCCAACAGCAGCCAATGCAGGTGCTTCAGAGGGAATGAACAGAACAGGGCAATTAGTGAGTGATCCATCTCCTGTCTTCCACTCCCAGCTTCTGGCAGTCAGAGGCTAGGGACACCCAGAGCATGGGGTTGCATCTCTGACCATCTTGGCCATCACCATTGATGGAGCTATCTTCTATGAACTTAACTAATTATTTTTTTTAATCCAGTTATAGTTTTGACCTTCACAACATCCACTGACAATGAGTTTCACAGGTTTGACTCTGTGTTGTATGAAGTAGTTTCTTATATTTGTTTTAAATCTCCTGCCTATTAATTTCACTGGCTGACCCCTAATTTTTGTTATGTGAAGAGGAAAATAAACGTCCCTGTTCACTTTCTCTGCATTATTCACAATTTTATAGATCTGTCATATCCCCCCTTAGTTGTCTCTTCTCTAAACTGAAACTTTTCAGTCTTTTTTTCTCTTTCTTCATAAGAAAGCTGTTCCATATCCTTAAACATTTTTGTTGCCCTTCCTTGTACCTTTTCCAATTCTAATATATCTTTTTGAGATGGGACAACCAGAACTGCATGCCGTATTCAAGGTGTGGGCATAGCATGGATATATATAGTGGCATTATATCATCTACTCTCTCTTATTATCTACCCCTTTCCTAATGGTTCCTAACATTCTGTTAGCTTTTTTGACTGTCACTGCACATTCAGTAGATGTTTTCAGAGAACAATCCACAGTGAGTCCAAAATCTTTTTCTTGACTGGTAACAGCTAATTTAGATTCCATCATTTTGTATGTATGGTTGGAATTATGTTTTCTAATATGCATTACTTTGCATTGATCAGCTTTTGAATTTCATCTGCCATTTTGTTGCCCAGCCTTGAGATCCTTTTGTAACTCTTTGCAGTCTGCTTTGGACTTAACTATCCTGAATAATTTTGTATCATCTGCAATCTTTGCCACCTCACTGTTTAACCCTTTTTCTAGATCATTTATGAATATATTGAGCAGCACTGGTCCCAGTACAGATCCCTTGGGGGCACCTCTGTTTCCCTCTCTATTCTGAAAATCGACCATTGATTCCAACCCTTTGTTTCCTGTCTTTTAACCAGTTACTGACCCATGAGAGGACTGTTCCTCTTATCCCATGACTCCTTACTTTGCTTAAGAGCCTTTGGTGAGGGACTTTGTCAAAGGCTTTCTGAAAATCCAAGTACACTATGTCTGCATCATTCTTGTCCCTGTCTGTTGACCTCCCTCAAAGAATTCTAATAGTTTGGTGAGGCATGATTTCCCTTTACTCTTCCCCAACATATTGTGTTCATCTATGCTTCTCATAATTCTGGTCTTTACTATAATTTCAACCAGTTTGCCTCATACTGAAGTTAGGATTACCAGCCTGTAATTGCCACGATCACCTCTAGAGTCTTTTTTAAAAATGGTGTCAAATTAGGTATCCTCCAGTCATCTGGTACAGAAGCTGATTTAAGTGATAGGTTACATACACCAGTTAGTAGTTCTGCAATTTCATATTTGAGTTCCTTCAGAATTCTTTGAATACCATCTGGTCCTGGTGACTTATTACTGTTTTTAATTTATCATTTTTTCCAAAACCTCCTCTAATGACACCTCAATCTGGGACAATTCCTCAGATTTCTCACCTAGAAAGAATGGCTCCTCTGCAGTGAAGACAGATGCAAATAATTCATTTAGCTTCTCCACAGTTGCCTTATATTTGTTGCTGTTAGTTTTTGAGTCTTTTACTAGTTGCTCTTAAAATTCTGCCTAATTATATTTTTACACTTGATTTGCCAGAGTTTAAGTTCCTTTCTATTTTCATCACTAGGATTTGACTTCCAGTTTTGAAAGGATGCCTTTTTGCCTCTAACCACTTCTTTTACTTTGTTGTTTAGCCATGGTCCTCTTTTTTTGGTCCTCTTATTATGTTTTTAATTTGGGGTATACATTTAATTTTATCCTTTACTGTGATGTTTTTGAAAAGTTTACATGCAGCTTGAAGACATTTCACTTTTTTACTGTACCTTTTAATTTCCATTTAATTAGCTTCCTCATTTTTGTATAGTTCCCCTTTCAGAAGTTAAATGCTACTGTGTGAGGCTTCTTTGGTATTCTACCCCACCCTTCCAAGGATGTTAAATTTAGTGCTATTACCAAGTGGTTCAGTGTATTCACCTCTTGGATCAGATCCTTCGCTCCACTTAAGACTAAATCAAGAATTGCCTCTCCTCTTGTGGGTTCCAGGACTAACTGCTCCAAGAAGCAGTCATTTATGGTGTCTAGAAACTTTCTCTTCAGCCTGTCCTGAGGTGACACATAGCCAGTCAATATGGGGATAGCCCCTCATTATCACTGAATTTTCTATTTTTATAATCACTCTAATCTATAAGAGCATTTCATAGTCACCATCATGGTCAGGTGGTCGGTAGTATATTCCTGCTGCTATACTATTATTAAACATGGGAATTCCTATCCATAGAGATTCTGTGGTACAGTTTGATTCATTTAAGATTTTTGCTATATTTGACTTTATGCTTTCTTTCACGTACAGTGCCATTCTCCAACAGGTGCAACCTACTCTGTCATTCCTATATATTTTGAACCCTGGTATTACCATGTCCCATTGATTATCATCATGACATCAAGTTTCTGTGATTATATAAATATCCTCATTTAATACCAGGCACTCAAGTTCACCCATCTTAGTATTTAGGCTTCTAGCATTTGTATATAAGCACTTATAAAATTTGTCACTTTTTAGCTGTCTGCCATTATGTGATGTAATTGAATGGGACTCTTTTTCATTTGACTGTTGCTGTTCATTTCCTACTTGGATTTGTTCATTTCTTACCTTCGCTTACTGTTACAGAAGTGCTACTTAGAAAACCTATATTTCAGTGTGGCTTATGTGACCTCACATTAGTATTGGGCCTTGAAATACTTATTTCTACGGAAGAGAACATTGGAGCAAACCAACCAGTAACTGCAGGTTTTGTTTAATTGGCTGTATGCAAAAGTGACTTCTGCTTTGACACTCACATCTTGGTAGTGCTGTATTTGGGAAATCCAGTATTGATAGAGTACAAAACAAAGGTGAAATTTCTTCTCTGGGATGCTGAACAACAGTTTTATAGTGGCTTTTAATCACCTTATACTTCAGATATAGGATGTCCTCATCAGCAGTCTTGGAACAGTCCTCACACACCTCAACATCTCAGATAAAATGATGCAGTGGAGGCCCACAAGTGGGAGGATGTGTACAGATGGAAAGATTGGGTGAAATGCAGTCCAAAATAACAAGAAATGCCAGCACTTATTCTTTGATACTGGAAGTTTCAATTCTAAAACTTGTTCATCAAGATTCTTGTTTTGGTGGCAGTATCTGATGGAAAATTAAGTATATTTAGGGCCAAATAAAACTGGCTGCTCAAATTATTCCTGAAAATATTACCTCCACGCTCATTGCACCCAACAGTTCCACATACAAAATAAGTAGCTGCAGTAAAAGCCCTCTTTGGGCAGAAAGGCACCAGCTCATCAGAGCATTTAAGTATGTACTTAACTCTGAGCACATGCTTACGTGCTTTGCTAAATTGGGGCTGATAGTCACCTTTCAAATTTAGCAGATTTTGAAAATTTTGCTCTTACTGTTAACCAAATTACATTAAGCATACCTTCTTCCATCTCCATCAAATATTTTAAACTTTACTACCAAGTATTTGTAGTAAATGAAAGCTTTTGTTCAATATTAAACTTAGTAAAATTCAGTTGCACTACCTGACAAACTGATGGGGGTACCAATAGTTATGTTCATTCATTTATCTTTATTTGAACGTGTAATGAACTGCTAATGTCACAATTTTTAATTAGTCTCCAAATCTTTTCAACAGGACACTGATTTGAAAAAAACAGTTGATGAAAGTGCACGGATTCAGAGAGCATACAACCACTATTTTGACCTCCTCATTGTAAATGACAATCTAGACAAAGCCTTTGAGAAGCTACAGACTGCTATAGAGAAATTGAGGTTGGAGCCACAATGGGTCCCAATTAGTTGGGTATACTGACAGATTTCTGAAGATGGGTTTAGCTAACAAGTGAAATTAGCTGCAACAAACATTCTCAGAAGACATTCTGTAGAGATGGAAGATACCTGCAGCACCCTTGCATTTTTACTCTGTGTATATTCCGATGATAGTACGCTATTCTGAGTTTTTATATAACATATTGAAGGAAAAGTGTACTTAGATATGTAATTTATTTTAATTTTTCTAACTTTTTACAGATAACCTTTCTATTCATGTCACATGAAGGAAATGCGTTGAAGCATTTTTATATGTTTTAATTTAGTACCTTTGCCTTTTTCATCTAAAACTTTCAAGTCATTCACTTTAACTTTTACATTTTGGTCTTACATTTTCACTGTGATAAGGAAGGATACTTGAAACAATTTTTGTAAAACTCTTGAAAGTTAGTGTTCATCTGGTTAAATGTCAGTTGTTATTAGGAGAAAACACTAATTCTTTTCCTAATATGCACCTTTAAATTTTTTTATGGGAGCAGAATTTTAAATATTAAAGCAGCAACCATCACTGCTTTGAGACATTGCTCTGACATCTTTCTGCTCAATGTTTATACACTTTTGCAGTTTCATGGTTTCTTCTTGTCTCTTTTGATTTAGACATATGTACTGTAGACTTCCCCTATGTGTACCTTTAAAAAACAATAATGTAAAACAATACCTTGCACTCTGCTTATTAGGCTATTCTTGGGAGCCAATCTTTTAGCCCATTACAGTTGAGGTACTGATGTCAGAAAGGTTGTATGTAATGTAAATCATTGTAGTTAGGATCATGGTGAAGTAGCCTGAGAAGAGAGCCTTATATTGCAGAGCCTTACAATGAGGCTTAGTGTGTAGGACTATTTATTCACACTTGTGAAAACACATTGCTAAAGAAACCTGCTTTTTTATTGAGACATTGTTCGGTGTTTGTATATTGATCTGTGAATTGAGTTCTTGTGATATTTAGCTGGCTCTTATTTTACATTTTGGAATATTGTGAGTGATCAGCTGTTGTGTTTTATAAAATGTGATGTAATGAGATTTTTGTGGTATTTGTTATATTGTGTTTAAACTGCATTCTTCATTGAATAGCTTGTGAAATTAGAAAGTTATTGACAGATGCTAAAAATCAATGTTTATATTTTGTTTTATAACTTGATTTTTTTGTGTTTCGTGATGAAATAATTCTCCATTCAGTAGACTCACTGGCATTATTCCTATTATCTCCAAGTTCATATTGATTAATATTTTCAAGACTTTTACTAATATAAATTCTCCTTAACAAAGTATAAAATGAAAATACAAATTGTCAGTAAGACAAACTATTCTTGTGACCATATTTTATATTACACTAGCTATTGTATGTAGTCACATTTTTTCATCAGTTACCAGGTTTGAGCCTAAATTACAGTCATCTATCCACTTAATTTATTTTCTATCTGGTGACGGGCACCTGTCTTCTGAAGTTTTTTTCCATGCCAAAGCATATTACACAGAATGCCAACAAAAAGAGGACTTCTGCTGAATTCTTTCTGATGAAAAACCCAAAAGAGTAGATACACTGTAAAAACAATAGTGTGCCCTTGGTCTTTTAAAGATTTTTGTCTATGTACACAAAAAACAGGGTGCAGGTAGCTTTATGTAGTTACTTTATACAAAAAAACCGTGAGTCTCAAAAGTTATATTATAGAAGATTTAAAAACCTCTAAGATATATTTTTTAAAGATTCCAGTATATTTTGTAAATGTTATACAAAATTTAGCCTTGGTCTTCTCTGTGGCTTTTGGTATTGAGATTTCAGTTTTTTAAAGTGAGTCTGAAACTTTTAAGGAAAACTTGTATTACTACTTTGTTTTTATTCTGTTAAATTCTGCAAAGTATATATGGGTTTTGTTTCTTTTTAAAAGTTTGGTAGATTTCATAATATGTGGTGCCAGCATGACACTTTTCTATTTGGTACTCTTAGGAGACTAGGTTCTATGATGCTACTGCTCTAATGGTACTTTGAAGAATAGATCTGTTGTTGCCAACAAATAGCAGAGCCTTTGCTTAAATATTTTAAAGATTCAATCTTGGTACTAAAGGACTTTATAGCTATGATGGATCTATCAGTGTCCTTGTTGTACACTATGTAATAGGAGATAAGTGTGTTCTATATGTGGGAAGTGTTATCTAGTCAGATACTATGCCTTTCATTATGAGTTAGAAATTACTAACTCCTGAACTGTGATGCCAAAAGTGGGTTGAGCTAGCTCCTCCCTAACGAGTGAAATTAGAAGATTTTACTTTCCACACTGTAGTGCCGTATATTGCAAATTTCACTAACTCCGCAGCTTTGTCAGAGCATATTTCACCAAATGGAAATGTATGCGCCAAGGTCTAGTCAGAAAACTACTGTACTACTACCAGTACCATCATAGAAATAGGACTGTCAAAAGGGACAGTGTGGTGATGTTTTGTGCTAGGGCGTAGGCCCTCCTGTGTTCAATAGAGTGCAAAATGTTAAATTGATCGCGCTTGAGCCTATCATAAGTGCCATCAGGCCTACTGTATCCTTTTAGGTATTGTCTTTAATGTAGAAGCAGCTGGAAAGTGTGATTCTAGGGCTCCCTCACAGGAAGGATTGTCTGGCAGGATGTATATAAGAACCTGGTATATCAAAACCTTTATGGGGGTTATCTGGATCTCTAGGCTTAAGGTGGTAAGCAAAATAAACTCTTTGCTAAATTTGAAAGATTTGGTAAAGAAGTCTGGTAAAGTATACTTTCCTCATTGAGGACCAGGTTAGCTGTATAAACACACCTGCTTTGGATTTAAAACAACTGTTCAGAAAACATTGGAACTTTTCTTTAAACTATAAAAATAGGTTTTCAGCTCATATGGTCACTCAAAAATGGCTGAATATTTTCTTTTACTCTTTTTTTTAAAAAAAGTCTTCTAGTCTGACAGCAATGAGAATTTTGAGTTCAAACTAACCTTTTTAGAGAGATTGTTAAGCCATTCATCAGAGGGTTAGAGAATGAAGATGCTATTTCCATCGTAACTACAGTGATAGCTTCATGTCATAATACATATTGGTAGGAAGGGTGGTAGGCTAGAACAGTGGTTCTCAACCTTTCCAGACTATTGTACCCCTTTCAGGAGTCTAATTTGTCTTGCATACCTCAAATTTCACCTCACTTAAAAACTTCTTGCTTAGAAAATCAGACCTAAAACAAAACAGTTCAGCACACTAATACTGAAGAATTGCTTACTTTCTCATTTTTACCATGTAATTATAAAATAAATGGATTAGAATGTAAATATTGATTGTACTTACATTTCAGTGTGACACTTGAGCCTTGTCATTCTGAGAGGCAGTAAAGCAACAGCAACAATCAAGTTTTTCTCCACATAAAGTCTATTCCTACTCTTTGTCTTGATGGCAGTCTTAACAGAAAATGAGACTTCGCAAAGATATGTTGACCTAAAAGGTAACCGAACATGCAAAGCATGGTTCCCAAGGTCACTGTACTCTTTCTGTACTAAACACCAGAACTGGGTTAGTGTGGAGTCTTTAAACTTCATTTGCAGCCCTTGGTCTTAGGATGTCTTAGGATGTCTCAAGAAGATTTTCTTGCTGACTGGCAGAGAGGTTACTGTAACTAACATCTGACAAAATGAATGGGTTTCTTACCCAGTTGAGTTGAGCTAAGTTGTGTTGAATGTTGGGGCAGTATTGTTATCCTAAAATTTTAGACTTCAATTATGTTACCTACAATAGCGCTTTTAATTTCTTAAAAGGGTAACCAGGTTTGTGGTCTGCCCTAAAGGAATTGCCAGGGTGTTACCAGCGGGCTTGTCTATGACCCACAGAGGGCTCCGCAGAGTAAGCTAGTTTTGCTAACCCCTAAAAGGACACGGATACAGCCCTCTGCTCAAGGATAGACATACAAACAGTAATTCTTCGAAAACAAAATAATTGTTTATTTAAAAGGTAAGTGGTTACAGTGTATTTAATGAAGCAAGAAAGAATAATAGAATATAGTAAAAATGCAGTAAAATTACATTTAAACCATCATAATTAAAGCGGCACAGTGAAATAAGACTGCTTACAATATTTCACACACAAAGAATACAGCAACTTCAGTGTAACATGTATATAAAGATCCCACATACACAAAGGTTTTTAGTCTTAGTGT
This sequence comes from Caretta caretta, assembly GCF_965140235.1. Taxonomy (NCBI): domain Eukaryota; kingdom Metazoa; phylum Chordata; order Testudines; family Cheloniidae; genus Caretta; species Caretta caretta. The sequence continues at coordinate 209,119,937 of NC_134207.1, read as the reverse complement.
TACAATCTAATCCTGTACTTAATGTAAGAGATGCAGTCTCTATATACACACATGAGAGATCATTGTCACATAACATTTAACATAAAACCTTTACTTAACATTAACACTTAATATTTACCATCCTATAAGTGCTGGCCAAGCAGTTACAAGAGCAGAAGGGAAGATCTTACTCAAGACATAGGCATCCAACTTTATTTACAGACAAACCCATACACTCTTAAATATTAGATAGAAAAGAAGATCAGACTTACACATCTTATTCAAATTTTCGCTCTGATTCATCTATTGGTCCTTCTGATCTGTTCGAATTTAGAGAGCACAGTTTTCACAGCTTGCAATTTCACTGCTCAGTCGGGCCATGGATGCTGTGGTGGCTGCTGCTCATTCATTGCTGCTGGTAAGATAGTTGCTGGCAGGCAGTTGCTCGTTGCTATGACAACCTTGGAATGCTGCTGCTGCTTTTCCAGGTAGCTGCTTTCCAGGATGTTCCATTCTTCTTTTCAAGCAGCTTCTGTACTTCAATTTCAGCCTGCTGGCTGAACCCACTATAAACTCAACCTGCTGGCTATTGGCCTTATATACTGTTTGCTCTCTCAATATCAGCTCCTCTCAGCCAATCAGCAGCTAGCTTTTCAGCTCCTCCCTATGACAACATACCTATTTTTAGGTAGGAAAGCTCCTCCCTGACGCCATCTTGGATTCTAGACCTTTATAAGCTCCTCCCTCTAATGCTACCTTGTTTGCTAAACTTTCCACAACCTAATTTTGAACTCCGTAATCCCTCTCTCTCCCATTTTGATTTTCCTGGCCATGTTGGATTTTCTAAATTTAAACTATCATTAATTTATACTTACTTACTGCCTTAATCTTAAAACTAATTACTGTTTTATACAACCCAAAGTATCCTGATACTGTCACCACCTTAATTATATCAATTGGGAAAAGTGAATTTTTGCAATATTTAAACCCCTTTTCAGGTTTTTCTGTAAGCCTCTCAGGATATTCAAGGTATTTCAGAACATTAAAAGCAGAATCTCTCATGACAATACGACTTGAATTCAGATGTCAAGTGAGCAAAACAATCTATTATATCTTTTAATTTTGCTCTGCTCAATTTCCCCTGTGCAGAAATCAGTGACATGTGCATGAAGCAGTGGAAAACAGATAGTCTTTGTCTCCACATTTGGACTTTCAGAATTCAGTTTTCTTGATAAAGGCATTCACTTTCTCATAGAGATTCAGAATGTTAGTGTCACGTCCTTGCATGGACAAATTTGGATCATTCAGCTTGCTAAGTGTATCTGCGAGGTAGGCAAGTTGAGGTAACCACAGTATTCTCAAAGCTTCAGCTATTTCTACAAAAGCATACGATGCTTCATATGCTGTCCCCCTTCTTGTAGCAAAATCAAAGCAGCCATACACTATTACAGAAGATCTGATTCTGCCTGCCACTGTGGCACTTGCAGGAAAAAAAACATGCTTGATAAAAAAAAAAGCAGTTGATACTCTCAAGAAAGTACCTTTATCAAATGACACTGTATGTCATAGAATTGAAGAAATGGCTGAGGAAAGGAGGGAATGGATGATCAGAAAGAAACATGTGAACTTGTGTGTAATTCAGACAATCTGTCAAGTACTTTCTGTCATGAAAGCCAGTGAACCTCTGTGTGAAGCAACAGTTGCTGCTGTTCTGACCCCCTCTCTACGCAAACACCACAAAACAGGTAAGCATTGAGGGGCCTAGTGACAATTTTGACACTCATTTGAAACTTCATGCAGTTAAGAACTCATTTTGTTTGAAGCAAGTACCCCTCAGTGTATGATACGGTGCACCCACTGCAAGGAAGGATTTTCTTTCCTGATCCTAGCTACAAGTCCGTTCACACTCTCGGTCATTGCAGCAGCCCCCTCCGTGCAGATGACTTTGCATGAATTCCAACTCAAATCGTGTTCAGAAGAAAAATTCAGTTTAAACATGGCCCCTCCAATTTAGTTTGCCTTTAAACTTTTGTAAAACAGTATGTACTCGTTGATATCAGTGATTTCACGGTATCAAACGTAAGCAATCAGCTGAGCTTCTCCACTAATATCAGTGACTCATCAAGCTGAAGGGCAAATGTTTTAGCCATTTTAAGTTTCTCTAAAGTTGAGAGAAAATTTCCTCAGCCATTTCTTCAGTTCTACGACAGTGTCATGTGATAAGGGTACTTTCTTGAGAGTATCAACTGCTTTTTTTATCAGATCTTTTGAAATAGTGTACGGCTCCTTTGATCTTTGCTATAAGAAAGAGAGACAGCATATAAAGCTTCATGTGCTTTTGTAGAAATAGTTGACGCTTTTTTCATTTTAAGCTGGCAAGTCTGGAACTCAGAAACCTTTCTTTGAAAAAATTCTTCCAGTTTACCCACATGCACAGGGTGTTTCGTCTTCAAATGTTGTTGCAAATATGCCAGCTTCATGCTGTTATTTAATAGACTTCTCCGCAAAGGAACCACAAAGTTTGAGGTGGATCACTATTTGTAGTTGTGAATCCAAAAGCAATATATTCCTCACAAAACTGATCGAGTGTTTTCAGTCCTTTTCAATTTCTTACAAATTTCACTGTCGCCACTACCATCGCTTCTAGCACCTTGTTTTAAAAAACTGTCAATTTTTACATTTCAGAGGAACAGCCGTGTTAGTCTGTATTCGCAAAAAGAAAAGGAGTACTTGTGGCACCTTAGAGACTAACCAATTTATTTGAGCATGAGCTTTCGTGAGCTACAGCTCACTTCATCAGATGTATACCGTGGAAACTGCAGCAGACTTTATATACACACAGAGAATATGAAACAATACCTCCTCCCACTCCACTGTCCTGCTGGTAATAGCTTATCTAAAGTGATCAACAGGTGGGCCATTTCCAGCACAAATCCAGGTTTTCTCACCCTCCACCTCCCCACACAAATTCACTCTCCTGCTGGTGCTAGCCCATCCAAAGTGACAACTCTTTACATAATCAAGTCGGGCTATTTCCTGCATAGATCCAGGTTTTCTCACATTGAGGGGGATGTGATCACTTTAGATAAGCTATTACCAGCAGGACAGTGGGGTGGGAGGAGGTATTGTTTCATATTCTCTGTGTGTATATAAAGTCTGCTGCAGTTTCCACGGTATACATCTGATGAAGTGAGCTGTAGCTCACGAAAGCTCATGCTCAAATAAATTGGTTAGTCTCTAAGGTGCCACAAGTACTCCTTTTCTTTTTGCAAATTTTTACATTGGAACTGCATACACACTGACAACTTCAACCTCATTAACGTGCTTGCATGCATCAGTATATGACATAAAACGCATGTTTAATTCAGTGTGTATATGCACGTTGTTACTGTATAATATAGTATATAGAGCAGAATAAACAAGTCGTATGAAATTTTAGTTTGTACAGACTTCGCTAGTGCTTTTTATGTAGCCTGTTGTAAAACTGGCAGATATCTAGATGAGCTGACATACCCCCTGAAAGACCTCTGCATACCCCTGATTGAGAACCACTGGGCTAGAAGATCCACAAGTTAGACTGAACTGCATAATATACAAGTAATGAAGAGATGCTATGAATGCATTAAGCTTGAACAAATAAAAATATTTCTCATAGCATGTACTATATTGTTGTTAATAGTATTTTGGGGGTTTAAAGTTATAACATTTCCTATTGTCCAGAAATCACTTTTGTGTTTGGTTCATCTTCTGAGTATTAAGCACTTGCTCACTTTTTCCTGGACACTGAAAAGTAAAGTAGCTAAACTTTATGCTGACTAACCATAGGGATATATGTTAGAGATGCTGCTAAATTTGTAAGGTACATGAATATATTAGTTTACTTTTATCTTCATAATGGTCAAATAGCTGGGAAGTGAATGTGTGCATGCGTGGATAGTAAAACAAAAAATGTTCATGTACCAAGACTTAATCCAAAGGAAATATTCCTGCATATGAGAGAGATTGAAAACTGGCACATATATCTCTACCTGGATGGTGGTGATTATTAATATACGTTTGCTCACTCTAAACATTTATTCTGTATCTGTAACTTCTATCTATATTAAGCAGTTCATGAGGTACCATAAAATGTTGTGTGTGTATCTATAGAGTTACAGAGGAAATATTGGGTTCATCCTGTGAACGCTAGCTTTTTGCTAGAATGCAATCAGAATGTCATGAACCACAAATTATTCCATGGCAGGATGGAAAAAAATTGATGCTTTCTTTTAAAAGATTAAAAAGAAAAAATTGGATTTTTTAATTTAAATTAAATGCAGGTTTATTTTTAAAATATCTATTTAAATTTGAAATAGACCTTAGCATAGGTTGTCAAACTTATCTATTAAAATAATTTAAATTAAATACAAAAATAATAAACGATCAATTTTTGCTGCCAACTTTTAAAGAAAATCAAACTACTGAGCTGGTAGTAATCACTGGTGAAGCACCTGGAATCAAAGTCTGTTTAAGGGCTAACACAGCAGTTTTGACAGCAGTAGCCTCTTCTGCAGGTGCAGAAGCAATATTTTATTTTATTTCAGTTTATTCAACTAGTTCAATTCAGTTACTAGTTCATTCATAATTAAGAAACCAGGTGGAAAGGTTGTTTTCCTCTTCCAACCTAGGAATAAAGACTCGGTGTCAGGATGAGATCTACTAGTTCTAAAATCTTGAACAAAGTGACCAGAAACTATCAGTTCAATTTTAATTTTAAATGCAAAACATATTTTGATCAACTTTTTTCTTAGGCGTGTAGCACATTTAAGGTAGTTTAATATTTTTAAAAAGCTGGTTTTGTGCATCTTTAATTGAATTAGAATATCCATCCAAATACATCTTGAAACAAATCATAAGTAAAATAATCATCTAGTAAATAAGAAATGCATCATTCACCGTTTTCTAACATAATAAAAGATTTTAAAATTAAGTATCTGAATAAATGTATGTTAAGCTACATAATTGCTTAAATAAATATGTATAGATATAATGTATCCTCCTGATTAGCAAAACAAACACACCAGTTTAGTGTAAAGGCTATATTTAGTTGCAAATCAACATGTTTTCATGGTTACCAACGAATAAGAATCAACCTTTCTTTAGAGAAAATAACTAAAAAGTACACATGCAAAACACAATTAAAATTGATTTTTTAAATAAAGGGTTCCTGATTGCTGATTTAAATCACTTCGATATAAATCAATCCTCCCTGTTTCGTAAACTAATTTAAGTAAACACCAAACTAAACTTTAATGCAAATTCTTTGGGTGCATAACTGATTAGTTCATAATAGCTCTATTCTTTAAAAGTTACGTTATTGATTCAACTTAAGTTTCTAAATATTGTGACAAGCCCACAATAGTCTGTTTAAGGTTCAGTGTGGTAAACCATAATAGAACCTGTCAACTTATATATATTTTATGAAGGGCTTTTAAAATGTTTAGTAAATATAAAATAAAAAATGTGAAATTAGAGCAGTATCATAAATTGACACCGGCAAGGAAACTCAGCCTTGTGGGCAATACAGTATTATTTTTTGCCTTGTGCAGTGTTCTCAGATCAGAATTTCTGTGTGTATTGAGGTGCAAGAATTGAGAGGAACAGGATGGCAAGTCAACCTTAACTTTGAATGTCTGTGCTTAAAAAGACTGTCAAGGATTGTGAAGGCTCAAAATTTGACCTACTTTACCGGCTCCTTACATGCTATCCTAATTATGTCTTTTAAAATCAAACTTCAGTGCTTTCATTTTACAAAATGCCTGATGCTCAGCACTCAAGAGCTGTCCTAGGTTTCCAGATGATGCAAATATGAAATAGAAAAATGTTTTATGAAATATGAAAAATGCCTGGCTGGGTGTCCTTTTTAAAGTTTGTGTGTCCATACCCTTCCTTATTTTAGCTACAGCAAAGACAATGTGGATCTGGTGGGTTGGGCACTAGATTGGCAATCAGGAGACCTGGGTTCTTTTTCCAGCTCTGCCCTTGATCTGATGTATAACCTTGCCTATGTCAGATCCACTCTCTGTGCCTCTGTTTCCCCTCCACACTTTGTCTTGCTTATTTAGGCTGTAAGCTTTTAGAAACAAGACTGTTTCTCACTGTGTCTACATAATGCCTACTGCAATACAGTCCCCAGCTCAGGTGGTGCCTCTAGGCACTACTGTGATACAGATATGAGGCTAGATTCTAAACTTAGTGTGGTCCATAGGGGTTTTTGCCTCAAAATGCACCAGTTGAGAAACCCAGTGGGGAACATACATGCATGTGTTCAAAGGCAGGTTCATGCTTCTGCAATTAGAACTCTGCCCCATTCATTAAATCCTGGAGAGATTAAGTATAATTTATATCTCCAAATTCAGTGTAGAAAAAGTCAGGTCCTACTTGTTTTTAAAAGGGATATTTTGGTACATTAGTTCATAACAGGAGTAGTGGTTAACATGTCCATCACCATTTTTCAGCATAGAGAATTCCCAAGTAAGTCAGTGGGTGTTGTCTGTAAGAAATTATTTGCAATATGTTGTCTTTTATGTCGTTCGTAGTATGTTGTATTTCTATTCAAGTTCTAGTTTAACTGTATAAAATATGAAAAGCATCTTGACTAAAGGCATTCTGTGGAGTAAGTAGTTCCATTTCTGTTAAGTAAACCCACCTATAAACAGTTAATTACTTTTATAGTTGGCAGTATTTCTATTCTATGGGGTAAATTCTACTCTGAAATAAATGTGAAATCATACATGTACATTAGAAGGAAAGACTTTTGGTACTCATAATTTTCAACTTTCATGCTCATGGGCGTGGATTCCCCTTCCTTTGCTGCTAAGATAAGATTGGGTCCTCAAGCATGAAAGAGTTACATTGGCTATGGGGACACTTTCGCCTGTACTCCTTTCTTTTTAATGAGACTCTGCAGCTGTTATCCAAACTCAAGGACAAGATAGTTGGGCACCTGTAAGGCTGACCTAAATATTGCTCCATAAGATACCCTTCTCTAGAACATGAAGAATAATAAAGCTTTCTCCAGAACCCAAGTGGCTTTTCTGTACTATCTGACCTCTCAAATAAGGGGTCACAAGATTCCTCTTAACACTGGGTTTCGTTGGATGGCAGTATATTGGCCGGTACAGTGCAGTTTTGAACAGGTTTCAAAACACAGTCCAGGACATCACACTGTGTTCATGATGTACAAAATATTACTTCCATAGACTTTTTCTTGACTTTTAAAAATGCATGTTGAGTATGCCCTTCTCCCACAAATCTTACACTTCCTATGTATAATGTTTCTATATATTGTGGTACAGTAAGGGTACCCACTATTACTGAAGGAGTCTAAACTCTGGAGTTTTTGTCAGGGATTGTGCTAAGAAATTCAAGATTTTGGTCAAATTAAACTCTGATTTACATTTATATTAAATATGTCTCTGTTCCCTTGAATTAAGATTTGACTTACCTTGCGTGTTTTCACAAGTGGCTTTTTCTTTTGGATGTTAACATGCATGCTTTTTGTGTAGCTTATTAAATTTTAAAACTAGACTTGGTACTTGTGAGTTTTAAAAATTGTTCTCTTCTGATGTATACAGGTCTCAGCAGTGCAAAAAACAAAACTAAGAAAACCTTGTCGTTACCACATTAACTGTTGAGTGATATTTTCTAAAGTAAGACTGTGAAAATAACTTAGCAACTAAACTTTTGCCTAAGAAACACGATATATGGAACAGGTCCAACAAATGGGACCTGTTAGTATTATATCTTTACATGGATAAAATCAGCTGACATGTCGGACTACGTTTTTAATCATTTTGTATTCTAAGATCTCCTCTCATTATCATGTTGTCTTTTACACAGTCATCTTTTTCATGTCATGCATAGTCCAGCATAAAAATAATGTACAAATATGTGAAATTCTGTTAATTCGCAACAAAATATTTTTGTATATAATAAAATAAAGATTTAATATTGGGGAAAATGTAGTCTTTTTTTTCATGTTTGCTATACTGTGACTCTTAACCAAATAGTAAAGTTGACAAGATTAGACCACACTACACATTAGATCAGGAGTGGGCAAACTTTTTGGCCCGAGGGCCACAACAGGGTGCGAAATGGAGGGCTGGATAGGGAAGGCTGTGCCTCCCCAAATGGCCTGGCTCCCGCCCCCTATCCAACTGCTCCCACTTCCAACCCCCTTAGTAGTATTATTACTCCGGATCCCCTGCTCCCTGTCCCCTGACTGCCCCCTGGGATCCCCTGCCCCTTATCCAACCCCCCATCCCTGGCCCCATTACCATGCTGCTCTGAGCAGCATGTCTGGCAGCTGTGCCACCTGGCTGGAGCCAGACATGCTGTCGCGCTGCCCTGCATGAGCACGCTGCCCAGAGTGCTGCCCGCATGGCTGCTGGGGAGGGGCTGGGGGCTAGCCTCCCAGGCCAGGAGCTATGGGGCTGGGTAGGACAGTCCCGCGGCCCGGATGTGGCCCACGGGCCATAGTTTGCCAATCTCTGTATTAGATCCTACCTCAATAAATCCCTAACTAGAGCCATCTTATTCTCTTAAGTGCAAAAATTCCTCTGGTATTGCAAGTGGACTGTCTGTCAACCAAGGCACTTAATCAGTATACCTAGAAATTCCGCTACAGTCTTCTGGCAGACATCATACAAAACCAAGGCTCTGTGATCTGATCAGCACCAGTTAATCTTTCTGCCAGGGCTGAATCCCATTAAAGTCAAAGGGGTTACACATGGACTCAGGTCTATCCTCAAGGATCAGATTGCCAGTTTGAGCCCGAAGCACATAAATGTACTAAAAATCATGTATTTTTAGTTACTAAAAATCAGTTTTAACATTCACTCCATGTGAAGTATGGTACTGTTCTCAGAAGTGGACAAGGAAAAAGGCCAGATGTAAAAACGAAATGAAAGTCTTATGTTCTACAGAAATGGCTTGAACCTCTTTCATCAAACAGATATTTTAAAGTTTCTCTGTTTGTGTCTAAAATAGTAGCAGTGGTCCTAAAGTTTGCCTCTTAACACTTCCACTGAAAATTTATATGAGAAACTAGTTTAGACATGGCCTATCCAAAACTCTCTCTGGGAGGCCAACAGGCAACTTTCCAATAAGGTAATTAACTTGAAAGAGTCATAAAGTGGAGACTATATTGGTGGGATGTATGCTTTAAGTTTAAAAATATCTAGGGGGGAAATACCCTGGATCTTTGGATATCCAGAAGCACTTTGGTGCTTGTGTAACACCACAATCTATTCTAAATTTTTTGGGAAAACCATTCTATTCCTTCCATATATGCCAATGGAAACATTTTTTTTCCGCTCTAGAGATTGTGTTTTGGCAGGTCTTCTGGCTGTTGTGCTCTTACAGCACAAAAACACCCTATCACCTGCGGGTGAACACTTTTTTCACAAAATGATCACTATATCTGACTTCTCAGTCCTCGTGCTCAAAGGAAACCTACACACTTAAATTCTTGTGCTCTTTACAGCACAAAGAAAGGTAGAACTTTGCAAGTGACCCTCATCCTTTCCCTGCTACTAGTGGTTGCGTGCACCACTCAGGGCTCTAACCACTGTTCTTAGGCAACAAAACTATTGGAAGTTTCTTCCTTAGTGAAGGAACTCGTCTCATCTTCCACCAGGAGCAGTCTCTGGTCAAGATTTTTTAGGCACTTTTCTCAGTTTGCCTTGGCCTGGCCTTGCCAGCGCCTGGATTTGCAGTACTCTGTTGTTCCATCTCCTGTCAGGGTTTTGGTGAGTTGTCACCTTGCCTTGGTGCTTCAGTGTCTGTGTTTTGGGAACACTGGTGCCTTAGTGCCTGTAGTTGGGCTCCTCCATGAAACATTTAATAAAGCCTCAGTTTTCTCTGTGGCTCCAGAGTTTTGGGCTTCAAAACTGCCTGCCTCAAGTATAGTTTATTTTTTAGGATTATACAGAGACAAGGTGGGTGAGATAATTTCTTTTATTGGATCAACTTCTGTTGGTGAGAGAGACTAGCTTTCCAGCTACTCAGAGCTCTTCCTCAGGACTGGGAAAGGTACTCGGAGTGCCACTACTAAATACCGGGTCAAACAGATAGTTTAGTACAAGTACTTAGCACATACTCTAAGGAACCATTCAAGGTGAAGTGGCCTGTTAACACTCCTGTAGTGATAGGACAAAAATGGGGAACGGGGGCAATAGTAGGTTACAGATTGTTGTATTAAGCCATAAATCTAGTTCTTTAAGAGTATGATTTTCAGTGTCTAGCAAAGTTATGAATTTAAGTTCCCAGGCTCGTCTTTTGAAAGCATTGAGTAGGTTTCCTTTGGGAATGAGGACCAATATAGAGTGATCACTTTGTGAAAAGTGTTCACCCACAGGTGATAGGGTGGTTTTGTCTCTTATCATTTTTCTTCATCCCTTCTAAGCCTGGAACTTCTTGCTGTTTATTGAGGTATTGAGGCATCCGATGAAGTGGGCTGTAGCCCACGAAAGCTGATGCTCTAATAAATTGGTTAGTCTCTAAGGTGCCACAAGTCTTCCTGATCTTTTTGTATAAGCCTTGACTCTTGAAATTGATGGTACTAAGCTCTGCCTTATCCAATGAGGTATTTTGTCCTTAGAAGAAATGATGGGTAATGGTGCATGGAGGAGACTAAACTGGGAATATTCAGTAGCAGTGCAAGTTCAGGGACCTGGCCAAGTCAGACCTGGTCATCCCTGAAGCTGGCTGAAAGGTTCCAGTGCTGCCCTGGAGCTTTCCCCTAGCCCTATGACGTAAGTTGCCAGATCTCTGGGTGCCACTGGACTTTCTTTCGTGTGTGCCCACATCAGTGGCCAAGCCCTTGAAGTTTGCTCTCTTGATGTGCAGAAATTGGCCCCAACACCAGTATTCCCAGCACCAAGGGTCTTTGACAAAGGAGTAGTCAGTACTGACTGTGCTTATCAAGGATACAGCCTTATGGATCACCTTTTCAGATCCACTCACTTGTGTGCTCAAAATAAATTAACCAGAATGATACTTTTGATGCCATTGTAAAGGCAACTTTTCTGGAGTTTGTCAGCCAGATTTTTGAGTCCACACCAGTCCAGGAATTTACAAGAGCCGTAGATAAAATACCTGGGCCAGGAAACACCTTCCAGTAGGGTGGCTGTACCCTTGCATCCTACTTTGGACTAGCTGCTGAAGGCATTGTGGCAGACAGCTTTATTCTACAGCCCTGTCTCAAAGGCAAGAAGGTGTATTCTTCCTAGAAAAATGCTACCACCGCTATCTAAAGGGGAAAGGATGGTCTAGTGCATTGGCTCTCAACCAGGGGTGCAGTGAGCAGGTTTCAGGGGGTCTGCCACAATAAACCAGAGAGCAGAGCTAGTGTTAGACTCACTGGGGCCCAGGGTAGAAAGCCAAAGCCTGAGCAACTCAGCGTTGCAGGGCCCTGGGCAATTGCTCTGCTTGCTACCCCTCTAATGCTGGCCCTGGCATTTAATCTACTGAAAAACAGTTGTGGCGCAGCTGGGCCCTGGAATTTGTATAGCATGTGTGGGGCGAGGCCTCAGGAAAAGATTGAGAACCCCTGGTTCTAGTGATTAGGGTACTAGCCTACAACTCAGGAGACCCATGTTTAATTCCTGACACTGCCACAGACTGACGTGGGGCATTAGTCTCTTTGCCTCACTTCTCTATCTGTAAAATGGGGTAATAGCATCCCTTCACAGGGATATTGTGAGGATAAATGTATTCAAAGACTGAGGCACATTGACAGCATAGTGATGGGAGCATAGAAGTACCGTAGATATTTCCCACACCCTCCTCTGCTATCAGAGCTTGGTGCCTAACTCACTGTGATTAGAGGGGGGAAATAAGCCAAACCCATTAAATTGTGTCCCAAATTCCTGAACTTTGGTAGTCGGAGTCATTTGAAGGGTTTACCCATCTATGGTTTAAATCCTCTAAGCTGTGAATACTAACACCTTCTAGTTCCTTACTCAGAACTAACACAAGGTGTCAGATTTTAAATTTACATAGGCAGTTAAAGATGCAAATAGGGGGATTTTCAAAAGGCCCTAGGTGCATAAAAAGCATTGGGAGTTCGGCACCTACTCAGCTTTTCAAAATGCCCTATCTGAATCTTTAGGTTCCTAAATACCACTAGAAATCTGGCCGTAGGAGCTTACCAATTTGCTACACAAGGCCACAAATCTGGCTCAGCATCAGTTCTGGGTTAGCTATTAGTACAGGAAAGTGTGTGTGGGGGGGGGGGGGGGGGACCAGGGGCAGGAAGCTGCTGCCTCAGCCGTTGGTATAACCAAAGAAAACTTGGGAAGAACATGCCCTCAACCTCTAGTTATACCTGTAGCCTCAGCCCTGGAGGCCTGCAGGCCACCAGTAGCTTCAGAAACCGCTTTAGTAGCCATGATCTATGAAAGAGTCCTATACCTAATCTCTAAAAAGGGTCTATCTGCAGAACAGAAAAGATGAAAGCTGGCTTGCATTCTCTTAGGTCTGTGTCTTGAAGAGTTGGAGGAGGCAGGAAGACGGTGACAGCAGCAGCTGTATGTTCTCCAGTGACTACAGCTGTTGGGAGGTTCGTCTGAGCTGTTAGCTATTCTTGTGAGACTTCTTCAATGCCAGATCCCACCCTCTCTTCTTGTACCTTCCATCTCCCTTGTTAGGGTGAAAGGGAAAGGAAGAGAGCTACTAACTACAGCTCTGTTAAGAGTGCAAGATAGGCTCAATTACAATGGCCTCCATTAACACCTAGAAATGAATCCTACATGTGTCCAGAGTAAACCTTATCCTTGTGTGAACTGAAGTCCCTGCAAGGTTCTACTGACCTTAGTCAGCTTTGTTCAGGACTTAAGGAGTGTTTCAGAAAGATCCAAAGTGACCCAAACATGATGTGAAAGGGTGGCAGATACATTGGCCTACTTCAGGTCATTCATCCGTAGGCAGGAAGGCTTTGGAACAGTGGGGCTGCATCTCTTGGTGTGGCCAGAGCAAGAGGTGGCACAAAGGATAGAGAAAGTGGTTTGCTAAGTCTGTGTTCTGTAATCCTTGAAGAAAAGATGTGGAACGCTTTGCTTCTGCTGTGGAGGGCAAGCACCCAGTGCAATGAAATGCTGCTCCCACTGAAACCCGGGGCTGCCATGAAAGCCAGCTTTCCAAATGGAACCCCACCCAAAGGACAGCACAGGGGGAGAGTAGCAGCTGGAGCACAGCAAACTCCTCCTGGAATGCTCCCCTCCCTCCTCCTCTGCAGCAACTCATAAGCCAGTCTTTTGATTGGTTGCCAGGTGATGACTGCCCTGTCTGTTCCTTCACCTTCCCGTGCTTCCTGCAGCATCCCTCACACAACCTCCCCAGCTACTCCCTTCATATGCAACGGGAGGAGCTGTTATCTATGCTTTTCCTGGGTCACAGAGCTCCCAGCCTGCTGCAAGCAGAGTGGGTCAAAGCTGCACTCAGTTAACAGCTTTCTCCCCAACTTCTCCAAACCTAACCGAGAACATTGAAGGGCCCTGAGAGCGGTTGTTGGCTAAGGGAGATCCTCTCAGTCCTGCTCTGCCTACCGCTCCTTCAGCTGGGGAGTGGGAAGAAACCTCGGCAGAGGAACACCGCTCCTTTCTACCCGCCCCCCCAAACAGAGCAGGGGACCTGGAGGAGGAGGAGGAAGAGAGACAGAACTGCAGGCTTCTTAGGACAACTCCCAGTCCAACCACTCTTTCAGCAACCCCTCCCTCTCAGCTACTCCCTTCCTTCTGATTCCCCACACGGGTGCAGGAAGGAGCAGTTTACAGGTGGGCATTGGACTTCTGCCTCCAATCCAATCCAAGGGGCTGCAGCCTTGTCTAGACTAGAATTTAAGGTGTGATATTTGCACCTGTTCACTAATGTGCTGATGTGTTTTGAAAGCATAGTCTAGACAAGCACATTGCCTGTAGCATGCTAAATTGCTTGAGTTACAGCCAAGGTGAGTGCCAAATCTATTTTAGCTACCACAAACACATTATACCTTACCTACTAATCTAGACAAATCCTAAAACTTTGGCTCGGGAGCCAGCCCTGCTGTTTGGGAGCTGCTACAGAACACCCCAGCTTCATTCTGCTGCTCCTGTCTCCGTCCGTCCAACCTTCCTTCAACCCTCTTTACTAGCACTTGTAAAAGGAAACAGCTGGCAGCAGAAGGGACTTCAAAATCCCACTGCTGCTGCTTCTCCTGGAGCTGCTTCCCTCAGAATGATCCCTGACAAGGGAAGGGGCTCTAGGCTCCCCATCACTCAAGTGGGTGGCTGTGCCTGCTGAAGAGGGGGAGTCAATAGGGGGGCGGGCACATTTCCACCTTTCCTTGAGGCATATCCTAGCAGAGCTACAGGGAAGATCCCGACCTTTTCCCCTTGGAGCTCTTCTTTGCAACTGATGGAGGGCTTCACAGAAGAAGCCAAGTTCAGTGCATGAGTTTTGTTCCTCGGTTTTGCACAGGACTAAATGAGCGCCAGCCACTGGCACCTGTTACCCATTTACCTATAGGCACATGTCATGTGTATTAAGGCAGGGAGCAGTCGCCCCTTTGTCACTAGTTGTCAAGAGACAGTTGGAAAAGCAGGAGCAGTTATGGTAGCCATGAGCTGCACAGCTCTTCTCCTGCTTCCTTAGCTTTCACCTCGGGGGTCCTAGTCATCCCATGGCTGCTGCTTCCCCTCCCTTCCACTGCTCTAGCAGCTCTTGTCTCCTCTTGGCGGTAGGATAGTTACAAGGGGAGGGGCCCTGCTGCAGTGACACAGCAGTATTTCCAACCTTAGGGGAGGGGGGGGAATTAGATCTCTCCCTCTGAAGCGTTATGAAATTAGCCTCAAAATCTTTTTTTTTTTTTTTTAAAAGATGCTAGACCGAAACACACTATCCTCTTGAGCTCCTAGTGCCCATCCCCAGTGTGGGTGGGACAATTACAGTGCTACTACATCTCTCAAATTCACAGTGAAAAATGTGTTTTGCCCCCAGTGCAGGAGCTCTTATGGCGGGGTGGGCAAACTATGGCCCAGGGGGCACATCCTGCCCTTCAGATGTTTTAAACCAGCCCTTGAGCTCCTGCTTGGGAGTGGGGTCGGGGGCTTGCTGTGTGCAGCTCCCAGAAGCAGTGGCACATCCTCCCTCTAGCTCCTACATGTAGGGGCTGCTAAGGGGCTCCATATGCTGCCCCTGCCTGCGGATGGGGCAGCACACAGAGCCACCTGGCCGCGCTTCTGCGTAAGAGCTGGAGGGGGGACATGCTGCTACTTCCCGGAGATGCTTGAGGTAAGTGCCACCCAAAGCCTGCACTCTCTGACCCCCTCCTGTGCCCCAACTCCTTGCCCCAGCCCTGATCCCCCTCCCACCCTTCTTAACCCCAGAGCCCACACCCCTGCTGGAGCCTTTGTCCCCCCAACCCCTTGCCCCAGCCCTGATCCTCCTCCTGCACCCTGAATTCATTCCTGGCCCTACCCCAGAGCCCACAACCCTAGCTGGAGCCCTCACCCCCTCAACCCCCAATTTCATGAGCATTCATGGCCAACCATACAATTTGCATATCCAGATGTGGCCCTTGGGCCAAAAGGTTTGCCTACCCCTGTCTTACGGGAAGACCCAGCTGAGGTCAAATGACACAAATTTGTAGATGGTGTCCCCAAAATTCCCATGAAGGCCATGGCCCTCCTCCCCCACTGCCACTGCATCTGCCCATTTCCTTGCCTAGCAATTAATTACAAAGCCCCATGTAAATCTGTGCCCCTCATGAATGGTGTCCAAGCCCTTACATGTGCCCCAGTCTTCAGCCCATCAACTTTGCCTCCTCATGACTGCACCAGTTCTAACCACCACACCACACCCCGCCCACACTCTCAAATAACCCATGTGTGCCCCCAGCAGCCCCACCTCTACTCCTCCTGCACTTGTGGAGCCTCTTCACACAAATCTTCCCAGCTGGAGCCCTCACCCCCCCCCTCGCATCCCAACCCCCTACTCCAGTCTTGAGTCAGGGTGGGGGAGAGTGAGTGATTGGGGGGGGGGGGGCTTCAGGGAAGTGGCGGTGGTGCGGCAAGGGCTTCTGACTGTGACCAGTGTTTCACCCATGTCCATCTTTGACATTCAGGGGGCTGCTGGCTTGGGGACCTGTGCAGGAAAATAGGCCTGGCAGTGGCAACACTGTGGGCACCACCATCCCCGAACCGGCACCCTCAGAGCCAGCTCCTTGGCATTTCCCCCCTCACCCATGGCACTGCCCACCCAGCACCTCCCTGCCCCATGGCACACCCCCCCCCCACTCAAAGCCAGCACCTCCTACCTCCTACCTCCATGGCACTGCCCACACTCAGAGCCAATGCCCCCCCCACCCCCCGAGCACCTCCCTCTCAACATCCCTCCCAGTGCCATCAGGGGGTGCCACTGAGCGGGGTGGGGAGGTGCTGGCTCTGGAGAAGGGTACCATAGGGGATGGTGGTGCCTGGGCAGTGTTGCCACTGCCAGGCCTTCTTTCCTGCACAGCCCCCCCCCCACCCTGAGCCAGCAGAGCACGCCCTGCCCCCCCTCTCCCCCCATGGCACCCTTCAACTGAGCCAGCACTGCCTTCCCCCGCCTCATGGCGCCCCTAGGAGGCAAGGCCACTATTGTTCCTTCTGCCAGAGGAAGCCTGGCACCATCCTTCCAGCTCAAGCTGGGCCTGTGGAAATCTCACACCCCAGCAGCAGGCCCCCTGGGTGGGAGCCTCAACATGCATGTGTAGCAAGCTGGCCTACCACTGGGATGCCTGCATCTAGGTAGCAGGGTGTCTAGCGCCATCTTGTTATAGGGGAGATGGTATCGTAGTTTGGGAAGGTGGGCCATTGGCCCTCCTGGGTGGTGTCCTGAAGAACAAGCAGGGGAAGGACATTGGCCATGTCAAGTTTGGGGGTGGGGTGGGGGGATGTGCCTGATGTTCCCAACCCTAGGGGAGCGGAGCAGGCCCCATGGAAGGAGGAAGGTACACATGAGGGTTGGGTGGCACAGGGGCAGGATGGTGGCTCGGGGTGGGGGTGGGGAGAGCAGAGCAGGGTGGGGGAAGAGGTGGTGCGTGGGGTAGTTGGCAGGTGTCACACACAGCTGGAGAGTGGTGCCCCCTCCCCCAACTCACTCAGTAAAAGTTGATCCCCCAGCTGCTCGTGCTGCTGCCACCTCAGAGGCTGTACGGCGCCTAGCTGGTGGGGCTCCTCCTAGACCCCATAGCACATGACAGAGGAGCTTGGGCAGCTGCTGGCTGGCAGGGGTGGGGCTGCCCACATGCTGCTTGTTAGGGCAGGAGGTGCCCATGGGCGGCATGTATCGTAGGCTGGAAGAGGCTGTGCCTTCCCAAACAGCCCAGTGTGACCCTGCCCATGCTCTGCCCGGAAGCCGCCCTTCCCCCTTGGCCCCAGCCCAGGCAGGCTGGTTGCTTGTCTTCATGGAAGCGTGATGGGGCTGGGACTAGGGTGGCAGGGGCCACGCCCAGCCCCTTGGGGGGGCTGCCAGTGCTGAGGCTGCCCACCCTATGCTTGGGGGGGGGGAAGGAGGGCCAGGGCTGACAGCCCTAGGGCTGTGTGTGGCTCTGGACTCTGGGAGGGGAAGGAGGGGCAGGGCTGGACCAGGGCTAGCCTCCCTGAGCCAGCAGCTCACCTGCCGCCCATGGATGTGCTGGGTAGCTGCCTCGGGGGGGGGGGGCAATGGAGGAGGGGGTGCTGGCTGTGGGTGGAGAAGACAGGTGCTGCATCTGGGGAGGGTGCCATGGGGCAAGGAGGAGCTGTCACTGTGGGGGAGGGACACTACTGAGGAGCTGGTGCCCTGGGAATAGTGTTTTCTCTACCAGGCTTTTTCCCTGTGCAGGCCCCACCCAGGAGCCCAAACTGCACCACTCTCTCCCAGTAGTGCCCAAGGCAGAGTAAAGCCAGGATGGCTTGATCCCAAGCATTGAGCCATAGCAAAGGGCCCAGTCCACCCTGCTAGTGAGGAGGGAGCAAGGTGGTGCACAGAAGCAGGTCATGGTTTTGTTGCAGGATCACAACTTGTAAGGCCTCCCACACCCAGACTCCAGCCCACCACTTGATTTGTCACAACATCCTAGGTTATAGGGGCCCTAGCTCATGGAGCTGATCCAACTGTTCCAGGAGCAAGGAACTGCATGGTGTGGCCTTCACCCCTGCTTGAGGCCTCAAGTGGCACTACTGGTAGTTGAGGGGTAAATAGGGGGAAATATCAAAAGACCACTGCTGGGGGGTTTGGGAGGAGGGAGTCAAAGCAGTGCAGAGGGGCTGTTGGAAGGGAGGGCAATTGGAGGTAGGTAGGGTTGCAGGCATCTGGTTTTTGTCCAGAAAGGGACCCTGGGGGGTCTGGACAGCACAGCTGACTGGGCCATTAAAAGTCTGATCAGCAGCATAGTGGGGCTAAGGGAGGCTCCCTGCCTGCCCTTGCTTTGTGCAGCTCCCAGAAGCAGCTGTCCAAAGTCCTGAGATGAATGTGGGCATGCCTGCCTCCAGCCCTTTGGGAATTTGTGCTTGGTCCTGTCAGAAGATGGCACCCGCTACCCTAGCTATATTGACTTGAGCTTTATTTATGGGCTGTATGGGAGGAGCCTCACACAAGTTCATTCAACTGTGCTGTTGTCCCGTTTCATCTTCCTTTGAAGAGTCTTCCCAAAGAAGGCACACGCCGGCAGTGGCAGGTAATCAGTACCATACAGGACCCTTAAAACAGAAATAGTCCTTGCTCCAAGGTAAAAGCCCTTTCCTACTCTCCTTTCTGTTCCATTAGCCCAGCAATTCTGAGTTTGTGTACTAGTATGGTGGCTCCTGACACATCAATGGAAGAATTCTGGGTAGAAAGTTTATGCAAGTCTCTAACCATATTTCCCTCTGTTCACCAACAGACAGGGGTAGAAAGCTCCTTCCGCTCTGGAGCAGATCTGTGGCCATTCTACTCTGGGTATGCCTACACAGCATTTTGGACCCAGCCGGGTCAACAAGCCTTGCACTAAAAGTAGCTGTGTCGACAGGGCATTGAATCCACTGCTCAGAGTGCAGCTCAGCCTCTGAAGCCTAGGGAAGGGGGATTCAGCCCTCATAAAAATCCATTAGTCTAACCCTGTCACCGAAGTCCTTGAGCAAAATACTGTATGCAGGCTTATCCCAAAATTATTTCAGTCAAATGTGCCATGGACTCTAATTTGCTCATGTGTGGGGTGATGTATTATGCCTAAGAGACTGACTATGTCCATAATGTATAAACACAATGGAACAAAATGAGAAGTAAGTTACGGTTCTGTTTTCAGATCAAATGTTAAATTCAAACAGTTGATAATTTACACTGTTACAATGAAAATGCTTTCAAAGAGTTAGTGGTTGGCAGTTAAACAGCAAAGTAGGTTAATTATTATTAGACAAAGGGACTCCACTTTCCCCACTTACAAATTAACAAATGACGACAGTAAACGATAGACAGTGTCAGGTTTCAGAGTAGCAGCTGTGTTAGTCTGTATTTGGAAAAAGAAAAAGGAGTACTTGGGGCACCTTAGAGACTAACAAATTTGAGCATAAGCTTAAGTGAGCTGACTTCATCGGACAGACAGTGAGTGTCTAGTAAAGGAATTATGTGGCCTTTGCCACCATAGAAGTTGAGCACCTCACAATCTTTATGTATGTATCCTCCCTGCATCCTGTGAGGTAAGGCAGTGCTATTATCTCCTGTTTTACAGATGGGGAATGGAGGCTTAGAGCCCGGGGACCAGATTTTAAAGGTATTTAGGTGCCCAAAGATGCAGATAGGCACCTAATGGGATTTCCAAAAGCTCCAAAGCAGTTTAGGCACCCTAACGGCCATTGCAATCTTAGCTTGTAAATCCCTTGGTGTCAATCTGTACTTTTAGTCACCTAAATATCTTTGATAATCTGGCCCTAAATGACATGTTTAAAATCACAGAGGAAGGGAGCAGGGAATTGAACCCCAATCTCCTTAATCCCAGGTTAGCACCCTAGATACTGAACCATTCTTCCCGCCTAGGCACACTTCCACAATGCTGCCTTTGTTCACTTTACGATCCACTACATGCAGTATAAGAACATGACCCTCAGTCTTTTAACTGAAATCTTCCCAAACCAACATTTACAATTATTTGCACTGTATTTTTAGAGCAGTGATATTTTATTTTTAGAGCAGTGATATTTTATCACCATTCATACGAGGAAGAAAACACCCCAATTAGGATTAAAGAGGACAGATAGCAAAGTAATGCACTGAGAACAAATACTTTACTTTTATTAAAAAATCACCACACTGAAGAGGTCAGAAGGGTAGAACAAGTGTTTGTCTGGACTGAACCAGAGTGAAGTACATACATACACCTCCAAAGGAATCATTACATTTTTAAGCGACAGTTTAGGGTGTAACAAACATCGCATGCTGCTGAAACTTGCACAAAAAAGTGATCGGTAAAGATGCTGTAGTGAGGTCTAATCACTAATTTGATTAGTTTTAGGAAAGTAAATGAGAGACATGAAGTATTTGCTATACTGTGGAGTATTGCCATAAATCAATCTAAACTACTACTGACAAAATAAACGCCTGATTTTGCAAGGTGCCGAGTTGAGTAGCACTTGAGGGCACTCTGCAGGCCCAGGCCCTAAATGAACAATGACCATGCTGGGATGCAGTGCCCTTGTATTTTTCATGTTCATTTACTCACCCACTTGGTTACAAAATTCAGTGATTTGCAGTTGTCTCCCAGGCACATGAGTGCAAAATTTGCAGGGTTCTATAGCACGGCAGATCTGGCATTTATTAGTGCAGTATGTTCAGCTATTATTCTAGGTTTTTCTTTTTTCCTCAGATGGTCCCACCTAAGGCATAAAATCCATACAAGGCAATATAAAGAATGAATGGGAAAAAGCTAGGTTCTTTCATGGTTACAGCTTTCATTGAAGACTCCATCATTTCAAGGTTGATGTTTGACAGGGCAAACAGCCTTTGCACTATGTGAAATCTTCCTGTGTCAGTCAGGGGGGCCAGGGCAGGATCTCTCAGTGTCAAAGTGCCATCAGCTGAAGCGACATTAGGCTGTGTTTATATAGACAGAAAGAGGTTAAAGCTATTTTCATAGAGTACAGTTTCTGACATCATAGATCTTTGCTCTCTGCAGTAAAACTCAGGGGACTCAGGTTCTGGAAAAACGAGAAAATATATTGTCTTGCTGCCAAAAGATACATTTAGGTAGAGTAAAGATTAACAAGTGTGATTCCATTCAGACTGAATCGAGACTTAAGCTCACACAGACATTCTCAAAAGCGTCCACTAATTTTAGATGCCTCCGTTTTTGGTGTCCCATTTGAGACAACATGAGCCTGGCTTTCAAAGGAGCTGACACCCTGCTGCTCCTGGTGACTTCCTTGGGAGTTTGGGGTGCTTGGCAAATCTAAAAAAATCAGGCCCAAGATATCTCAGACTGGCACCGACAATGGAGGCGCTCGTTTTGCCCCAACACTCACTTAAAGTAGGGGCTTGGTGTCAAAGGAAAGTGATGCTTTAACTGCAATCCTTTTCCTCAAAGCAGCTGAGTGAAGCCTCTTGCTCAGGTCCTCACTGTGGGGGCTACTATTTCCATATGTAATCCTTAGCCCCCAGTGCCCTATAGAGACTGCCATTGCTCCGATAGATAGAAAGGATGAGACCCACATCTTTTCTGGCCACTATCAACGTAAGCCCCTGGACCAGCAATCGAGGGGGCGTTGTGACAGTTTCAGCTAGCCAGAGGACTTCCAAAGAAGTTCAAAGCTCAGGGTTCCTACATGCATGGTTGTGTAGTGGGACAGAGTGGTCCATGGCCAAGAGCACTCCAGCCTATCCTACAACCTCAGCTACCTATCCTTCCTCTGCAGGCCTCTGATCCCTCCCCGACACCAGTCATTCTGCTTCCAGATGGCAAGTTCAGCTCCTCTTCCCTTAGCTGACTTTCCACTCTGATCCTTGTTCTTCACAAGCCTGCCTATAGCTCCCTACCAAAGTTTGGTCACTGAACCCAACAGAACCTAGAGCAACTGAGAACTCCCACCCCTCTCCTCACAACCTCTAACAAAGTATTGTAACAGGCAGGCTCAGAGTTTCTGCACTTCAAACCTATCACTGCCTACATATTACTGTTTTCACAATGCAATTCCTACCTCACCTGCCTCTGATGCCCACTGCAGGTTTTTGGTTTATGAAGTGGTCTAATTAGATGTTTAGTAAAATAAAATTGTGACCTTTGACACTTGAACCAAAGTTCCTATTTTCTCTTGCTTCACATTTCATTTAGTTTTCTACATGCCACAACATGTCAGAAGGAAGAAATCCAGTTTTGGTTTAAACTAGCTGCACTGTTTGTCATTTTAAAACACTGGACCAGATGGTGACTAGGCTTAATCAATGCCTACTGATGTAACTTGAAGCATATTCTGACCTCTCCTTTATTTAATGACAGATACAATCAGCCAGAGCCTACAGACTCCTTACAGTCACTAGGACTGACCTCTGAACACTAAGGCAGTCCACTCCCTTTTGGATTACTTACCAAACAACACAGGATAGGGACTATTTGTATATCACAGCAAGCACGCAGCAGAGCCAGTGTGTAGTCAGACAATTCTGTGGAAGGAGATAGAAGAAGAAGAGTTAAGTTTCCATGATCTCTGAAGCAGGCTGGTTGCTAAAAAATAGCCTGTAGGGATGTATATGAACAAGCTAAGCCTACACACACACACAGTTATGAAATTCCATTGCTGGGCAGTGACAGCCCCACTGCTTCTCTTCAGTGCTGTCCTGATTAGTATAAAGTGCTCTGGAGACCAACACAAACCCACCACTGAAGACTATTGTGTGTTTTATTGAGCACTGTCAGTGTGCTTTGTGCTGCACATCCATAAGAGCCAAATCTAGCCCCTTCCTTGTGTGTGTACAAGCTCTCCAGGCAGCAGAAGCCGCCTTCCAAGCGGAGCAATGGGGGCAAAAAACCTAACTGGCTTCAAGACTGAGCTTGATAAGTTTACGAAGGGGTTGTTATGATGGGACTGCCTACAGTGGCATGTAGCTGATCTGCGACTGCTAGCAGCAAATATCTCCAATGGCCAGTGATGGGACACTAGATGGGGAGGGCTTGGACTTACTACATAAAATTCTTGCTAACATACGCAGGGTCTAACTGATCGCCATATTTGGGGTCAGGAAGGAATTTTTCCCCAGGTCCAATTGGCAGAGACCCTGGGTTTTTTGCCCCCCCCCCCCACCTTCCTCTGCAGCATGGGTCACAGGTCACTTGCAGGTCTCAACTAGTGCAAATGGTGGATTCTCTGTAACTTGAAGTCTTGAAATCATAATTTGAGGATTTCAGTAACTCAGAGGTTATGATTCTATTATAGGAGCGGGTGGGCAGGCGAGGTTCTAGTCTGACCCCCTGCACGTTCCAGGCCATAGATCAGAGGTGGGCAAACTATGGCCTGCGGGATCCTCCAGCCCAGCCCCTGAGCTCCTGGCCTGGGAGGCTAGCCCCCAGCCCTTCCCCCACTGTTCCCCCTCCCCTGCAGCCCCAGCTCACTGCACCGCCAGCACAGTGCTCTGGGCAGTGGGGGGGGCTATGAGCTCCTGGGGCAGTGCAGCTGCAGAGCCCGGCCTGACCCGGTGCTCTGTGGTGCATGGGAGTGCAGCTGTAGCATTCCCAGCCACCAGTGCTCCAGGCAGCATGGTTGGGGGGGGGGGGGGAGGGAGGGGTTTGGATAAAGGTCAGGGGAGTTGTGGGGGGGGCAGGGCGTGTGCTGTTTGGGGACACGCCGCCTCCCCTAAAACAGCCCTCCGTACAATTTTGGAAACCCGATGCGGCCCTCAGGCCAAAAAGTTTGCCAGCCCCTGGACTAGATGATCGTGATGGCCCCTTCTGGCCTTACAGCCTTTAAGTCTACGTGGGGGAGGAAACGGATGCTAGGAGCTGCACTAAGCGTGTATACTCTCCGTGTGTTGCGGAGTCCTGCTCTGCGTGAACCTAGCAGCAGCATATCGGGCGGTGCAAGTAGGTTGGCAGGGGGTGGAGCTAGGAGGGCCATGTAAGCCTTTGGGTGGTAAAGGCAGCTTTCCAGCATGGGTGGGAGAATTTCTCTCTCCTTGTCTCCTGCCTATCCTAGTGCCAGGCATGGTATTAGGTCCGGGTGCTGGACAGAGGATTTGGGCTTAAAGGAAGACAGGGTCTTTGCCCCAACATTAATATGAGAGACACGCTGTATAATCCATATCGTTATAATTCCCAGTGGAAAACAGCTACAAAGCAGCTTTCTGGTTACGGATACTGCTTCAGGTATACATGAATGTCAGATCTAGATATTATGTCCAGAGCCAGGTTACATCCGATGAACTGTACATTACTTGTCAGACTATAAAAAGTATCAGTACATCAACAGGTCTGTTTTGTTCAATTGCTTTTGAATCTCTGCACTGGGTCATGCTTTCAAAAGGTCTCTTATCTTTCATAAACTGGTGCTATGTATTTGCATATAAACTGACCTTCCACTGTACAGTGCTACATGGTTACCCAATATCACAATTCACTTCCTCTCAACACCTGACTTAATGGAACGAAGATTTTTATGAGAAAGAAAGTTGGATTTGCAGGTGGCTTTTAATTAACACTGTAGTGCCAATTTCATTGTGAGGGTGGCATTCATTTACATTTATGTTTAATTTCCTTTTTCTGTGGCAGCATAAAAACCCTCTAATTACAGATCTACATATTAAAGTATTTTTGCTAAATATGGTTTGTACTTCAACATAAGCCACATATTCAGCAAATACAAGGAAGCCAGCACCTATAGTGCAACCCTGAGACACTAGATATGAAGGATTCGGATGCACAAGAACAGTAAATCATTTACAAAACTGAGTGAAAAGGTCTGGCTTCAATGGAAGCTCAAATCAAATGATTTCCAGGGAACGTTAAATTTTACTTGTAAAATATGTAGTGAAAAGGGTTTGAATTTAATTCTTAGCCTGAACCACAAAGTGCTTTCTTCTCTATCCACCCTAGCCCCATAAAACTGAAACAGAAATCACTACATGTACTGAAGCTACCCAGCTGTTGCAATTTACCTACAAAATAAAAATTCATGCTGTACACAAAAGAGGAGTTTTTCAGTGGGAAAGCTGCAGTTATCTCCATTGTACCTGCCACTGCACTGATCAGGATGTGAGCAGCTGAGAAGAGGCCCTTATAATGAAACTGGTCTTTCTGCAACAGCTCATTCTGTAAACTGTACCCGACCAGCTGCAAGAAGTCGGTTATGTTTTGCTGCTGTGGAGGTTTCAACTCCTTCAGATCTGTAAAATCCGGCTCTTCTCCTGTGAAAATACTATCTAACTGGAAAGAGGAAAAAAAAAGATACATTATTAGGTTCTCACATTTTAAACTAGACAGAGAAACAAACCCTGATCTTCCTCCCACTGAAGTCAACAAAACTTGTTAAAGAATACTTATAAAAGTAGTGTTTGAATAGAGGGACGTGTTAGCTCTATTATTTTTAGAAAAAAAAAAAGTTCCATCATCTTACCACCTCCTCCAGTGCAATCACAATTTCTTCATGATGCAAGAGCTCATAAAATATTTTATTTAAAGCTCCTTGCTTGTCTTCTGGAAGCTTCACAAAGGGTTGGAACTGCATCTTTAACAGCAACAGATCTTTCCAAGAAAGAAATACAATGTTAAACTCATGACTCTTACAAATGCCAGTATATGCAACTAAAATTCTGTAATCACTAATCTCTAGAATTCACAATGAAATGTAGAACACATTTGGTTACAGGTGTGTTTTACTAGTGACCTTTGCAAATTAATGAAGTGTCAGTGCAAACTGAGAGAAAATAAATACTGTTATAGGCATCAATATTCAGTTTTAAGATTTCAATATATTAATACTGTTTTTCACATGAAAGCTGTTCATGATTCCCAGTAGGATGTTCATTTTTAGAACCAGGTAGTCTTACTTCTCAACCAGAATATTTTATTCCTGAACTGCTTCATATTATGGTAAAACATCATGAATAACTAAGGCTGATGATATTGTTCATACTTCAAATTAAAAACTCAGACAGTAACACTATTTTACTGTCCTCATATATTTCATCATCACCAGCTTTACACCTCTCTCCTTTGACCAAAAAAAACATATGTTTTATGTTTTACATAATATTTAACCTATTACAGTATGTAGTTTAAAAACTCAACTACAGTTTATTAGATTCCTTTTCCTGCAGTGCAAACGTGGTATTAAGCCAAGATGTTTTATGAGTAGGAAATCAATATTCCAGCAGTGAGTTCCAGTCAACAACAGAAATATAGGGTTTGGGGTTTTTTTTTTATTTAATCCCTGAAGATGCCGGATGTTACTTTTAAAGCCTACTGTAACACTTGTCAAACAAACACATGATCTTTAAAGATGCCTGTTTCACATCAATAATTATAAGACATTGAAAAACAATAATTTTACTCTAGGTAGTGTCTCTCCATATGGGTCAACCAAATAATTATACCAATACTAGAACATCATGATGGGAGAAAAAGGGGGAAGGAGGTCAAACACCTTCCCCAAATTATTCCAATATAAAAGCATTTCAATAAATAGGGTAGGTTAATCAAAGAAACAGAATGACAATTCTTTAAGTAAGACAGGCACAGAGGGTATTAAGAAATAACAGTGCAACACAGAGTCCTTCCCACACAAAAAAACAAACCTGTTATCCCTACAAAGAGAAGTTCTCTTAAGCAAGTCTACACTAGAGAAGAATAGGATTTATTCTAGTGCAATAAAATGGCTATTTTGGTCATAAATTATCGACTAAACTGAACTCAGGGCCAAATTCAGAGGTGACATAACTGGTAAATTACACCTTGGTATGTGGAAGTGGGTGTAAAGGCAGGACTACTGGAGGCAATATAAAAGAGGGATGGGGCCTCCTTTATTTTAGACCTTCTTACTCCTTCCTGTTTGTTGTTTTGGTACAACTGTACCATTCCACTCCCTAGCCACTTAATTTACCAACATGTAATTTGCACTGCCATTTAGCTCACATCTGAGTTTAGTCCTAGTGTTCAACTCTGATTTTTTCAAGGTTTCTCATAACTCAGAGAGGTTCATGAAGAAAAAACTGCTTTGTATTTCTGGAGATGTCAAATAACCTTCCCCGAGAAGCTTTACTAAGAGAATGTTTTCACATCATGTGTCAAATATTCTCAATGAACATTTTTCAGTGCCAACATAAATTATTAATCTTGTGCAGTTTAGCAGGGATATAATAAAATGGATGTAAAACCAAAACTGTACAAGGTTATATTTATGACAAAGGGTAACAATATGTTCCTAGGAGAGAAACAACTTACTCCCATTCCCTTCATACATTCATTCCAGAAGTACAATATCTTCCAATTTTTTCTAAGTGATCACCAAGGAGTTATTGCTAGAGGCTATTAAAACAGGACAGCATAATTTCTGTGTACTATTCTGCAAGAATACCTCCTTCTGTTATCTTGCTTAAGACTCTGTAGTGTAATCAAATAAAGCGTTTCTGGTAATACCTTGTTTCAGTACACTTAAGGACGCATCGCTGGGAATGATGTTTCTATCTCCAGAGTGCCTGTCACTATCCACAGCGTCTGGCTGATATAGAAAGGAAGAGTCTCTAAATGGTAAAGAATATGGATAAGATGAGCCTTCTGTGTTTTCTCTTTCAAAACCTCCTTCTTGCTCATTTAGCAGACAGAATTCTGTAATTAGAAACACAAGTGAATAAATAAATAAAACCACATGAGTGGACAGAAGCAAATATTAATGCTAGAACTTTCAATGTAGACATTAGAAACATGCACTCAGGAAGGCTATGTAACTGATTTCTTGTAGATGGAAAAAAATGGCTAACTACTGTACATTATATGTTGTTGCTTATTTAGAACAGTACTGTGCACAGATCTGCCTTGATGTAAATGGAAACAGGTACTAACTACAGAACGCGAGACAAGATTTTGTGGATGCATTTAATAATCCGTTCAGCAAATACCAAGAAAAGAAGCAATCTGCTAAATTAGAACAATGCTCCTCGTGGACAATTAAAACCTGCATATTATATATGAGGGAAGGATCTATATATTTCTCACATTATCTATAAACTACTAGATGTTCTATACAGTGGGCCAGATCACCCCTTCCTGCAGGAAACCCCTGGGAAAGAGCTACAAGTCAGAAAACTCCATGAGCATCCCTCAGAGCTTTGCCCTGGTTCTTCTATGGGGCTGCCTGGCTTTTGGAAGGCTGAAGGTCCATCCCTAAGCCCCATAGATCAGTGAGAGGCCAGGTCCATGCTAGCTCAGTAGCAGCCTGGCTCCCACAGAGTCGCATCACTAGGGTCTTCCTCTGGCCATGGATGCCTCCAGGACTACCCTTCAAGGGAGACACCCACTGTGGAGGAGACTCCATGGGAAAGGAAATACAGCTTCGAGCTGCATTACATTTCCAGTCTAGTCTCGGTCAGTTCACGATGGGCTAATGTACATCCTCTACCCCAGCCAATGTGGGGCTGCCACTTCCTTGCCCCCAGCCAGATTTCTATGTGGGCTACTGGAAAGGAGGTGGGAGCAATGCCACAGAAGGCACTGATCCACCCTTCTGTGAAAGAGAGGGGACATTTGTGTGTGGAGGATCCCTTCTCTACTCAATTCAGAGGGCACAATCTGGCTCATCATATGGAAGACTATCACTAGTAACAGAGTACTGTCTACCCAACAATGTCCAGCTTTACAGTTCTTCACAAACAGTAACTACCCTGAGAGTTAGGCAAGTTTAATTTTACAGATGGGGAAACCAAGGCAGAAATTAAGGACACAAAGGGAGCCACTGTCAGAGCCAGGATTAGAATGTACAAGTTTGTAACTTCCAGACCTATGCTCAGACCACTAGGCCATGCCCAAAAGAATAATATATGTGAAATAATCCAAGACCCTGTATGTTATTACAAAATTTAATGGCCCAAAAAGATATTGAACCATATACCATCCATGGCATTTTGTAGCAAAACAAATGGGTAGACTAAAAAAAGTAAGTCAGTTTTAAAGTAGTATGTGACAAAGAAGAAAGTCCAAAAGTAAACAGGTATTTCAAAGGGTGAGGGGGAAAAAAATCTCTGCTACAGAAGGAAGGGGAAAAAAAGCAATCTTTCAGAAAGCTGCTGTCACCTGTAAAACAACTTAAAGAGGAACAGAAAGAGATTAAAACAAATAAAAGCCTTTCCCAGCAAGGGCAGCAGCCAAGGCATTACTGACTAAGGAGTATAGTCTTGTCTCAGTATGCTTGTGTTACTCCCATTACTGTTAGAGTGATTTACATACGCACACCTGAAGGGAGAAGCTATCACTAAAAAAAGAAAAACAAAAACCCAACAAAAAACCCAACTGCCCTTTATGGGAGAATGAGGCCAGTGACTGAAATACATACACAGCATCATGTGAAAATAAATGAGGCAGTTACAACTGTCAAATCCCATAACAGATCTGGATTCAAAAGCAAACAAGTTATGAAAGTTTGTATTGTTACTATCGTTCATTATTTTTATAGCACATTAAGTTTGTATGACTCTTTATAGAGGTGGGGGTGAGGGCAGAGAGGATTGGAAAGTCAAAATATCGTAATGCCACTATATAAAATCATTGGTGCACCCTCTCCTAGAACACAGTCATCAGTTTCTGCCAGCATGTTTGAGATAAGGTGACAAGAACTGAAGAGATCCAGAGATGGGCAATGAAAATGATGAGACGCAGAGACACTAAGATGATTAAGGGGAGACACGTCAAAGGTATATAAAACAATGAATGGTACAAAGCAAAATCAGCCAGGTGCTACTATTTATCCGCTGTCGTAACACAAAACGAAGGGGACAAAATGAAATCAAAAGGGAAAAAAATTCAACCCTTTAAAAGGGAGTGTTTTTATATTCAGTGCATAATTAACCTGTAGAACACAGACACACAAAAATCACTGTGCTAAAGGGTTCAGCAGGATTCAAAAAAGGATTAGACATTTTTATAGCTAAGACCCTCCCTAGCCATGTTAGAGAGTGTATATACAGAGAGGAGGAGAGATAGAGAGAGACTAAACTCTCATGCCTTAGGGCATAAGCCAACCACTGACAGAAATGAGAACAAACAAGACTCATGTGAAGGTTATTCGATAATTATCCATTATGGAGATTCTTCCATCTTCCTCCGAAGCAGCTGGAGCTGGCCACTATCAGAGGCAGGACACTGGACTAGATGGACCTCTGATCTTATCCAGTATGGCAATTCTTATATTCTTAAGCAGATATTAATTCCACTCTTACTCTTGCTGAAGAGTACCTTACTCTGCAGTTAGTCCCACTGGTTTCCCTGCCCACTGAAAGGAAGGGAAGGGATGGATGATTGTTGCAACAAACTAAAATTAAAAAAAAAAAAAAAGACACTAGACATATGTTGTTTATGAAGTCCAACAAATAAAGTCAACATGAGACATATGTTGTTTATGAAGAGGGAAAGACTAGATAATTAAAATGAAAATAGGGTCAGGCAGCAGTGAAGAAACACATGAGAATACGGATCAATGAATGCATTCACACACTAACTAGCTGACAGAACACAGGATATTCCCAGGGAGAGATTCCCAGCCACAAACTTTTACTAAATAATATTTCAATACACATCGTTGGCCTGATGTCTTATTAAGACCTGATTCAGCGTAGTGTAGTTAACTGGGAAATGCAGTTCAGTTCTGAAAAGCGACTATAAAATGCACGGCCTTATGGAATTTTCCTGTTCATCGTGTCTCGATGACTTTAGGTCAAATACATTTTGTTTAGAATTTTTTTTTTATTATTATTATTCCTGCCAGTCCTACAAACTCATCATCAGGAGATTAAAAAGTCAGTCCAGATTCCAGCTGGCCATCATCTCCTGTAACAGACCCAAATGAGATGCATTGTAGGTTTACATCTCAATTGCACGTTAAGGACACCTACAGTTCATCTCGGATGCGTTAACTTTTCTAACTGCCTGCACTGCACACTCAACCTGGGTTCTTTCCTTCTTGCACATTATCCTCTGTAACCTCACATGGGTCTGGGATTTGTAGTTATGATACACAAGGAAGAGCCCAGATGGACTGTCCAGAGCAGGGAGTTACAAAACAAACCAAAAAACTCAGCAAAACAAACCAAAATCTCCAACCCCAATGTATTTTTACTTGTAATCTGAGTGAATCTGATCTGAAGTAACCAAGAGACAAAGACTGAACATGGCAAGGAAATTT
The DNA here is from genome assembly GCF_965140235.1 of Caretta caretta. NCBI lineage: Eukaryota > Metazoa > Chordata > Testudines > Cheloniidae > Caretta > Caretta caretta. The sequence goes on along the minus strand of NC_134207.1, from coordinate 209,088,570 downwards.
TTACAGTCTTTTTCTGAGCTAATCTATATTCATTTGAATGTAAAATCAGTAAAGCTCATGAACTACCAGCCTCACACTTTATTTCTTCATTTTTTCTAATAAAATGTTGTACAGACAGGCAATACTGTGACTGTTGCCCTGCATCTTATGCAGTTATTTATACTAATGAAAAGTGAGCATGAAGAGTGTATAAAATGCTACTAAATAAAAATGGTAGCAACATTTTATGCCCATTTCGCACTGGTGTAAACGACTATGCAAGAACCAGGTGCTGTAAGCCTGCAGGTGAATGAAAGGCTTTACTTGAGGAGGTAGCTCTTTTCCATAGCAGAGCTACATGCAAAAGAAAACGGGCATTGTACTTACCGAACTGACCATCACGCTTTATATACAGTTCAGTTATGCCATAGGCAATAGTGGTGGGAGCAGGAATCTCTAAGACCACATTGGAATCCTTTCTCACATTCCCATTTTCGCTCACTGAAACCTGGGGGACAGATTCATCCACTGTTTATTTGATTCAACTACAGAGCAGCTTGCACACAAAATGAACTTCAGGGTAACAAAAATTAGATTAGGAAAAGCATTAGCTCAATTCTCCACTGTGCCCAAATCAAGATCACATGTGATATTAGAGGTCTGAACATTTATCTTAACAAAGCTCTCTGGGCCTGAGCTCAGCCCAGTGGTAAGAGACAAGAGCAGCACCTCAACCCTCAGCTTCCAGCCCCAGTGTGTGCAGGGGGTAGCTTTCACTTATGCTCCTGGTGTAAAGTCCCATGAAGTCAGGGGAAAAAACTGGTCCTCGCTTTGTCATACTGCTGCTCTGCCCTCCCATCCTGACACCCCTCCTGCTCATCCCCGACCTCTTTACAACCAGGTGCACAAGAACTGGTAAAGCAGGTACCTTTGCCAGCTTTACGTCAGTGGAAGTGCCCCTACAGTGGGGATTTGTTGGTAGTTCTGATGATTTTGCCTCAGTTTGTTACAGTTATTTCAGAAGCACCTTGAACGCACCTGAAGAAAACGGTCAAACAATGAGGATCCTCGTACTCTGTGGAGCTGGGCGACAGGGCAAAATCTGGTTTCTAAATAGTCACTTGAATTTTTACATGAATTGGCTTCAGCTGTGCTCTTGCCCCTTTAAAGTGTCGTTTCTTTAACATTTGTGTTATCATATGTCATGGGCATGAATGTTCACAAAAACTGAATCACATGCCAAGAGTATTCATGGAAACCAGGTTCTAGATTCACCCCAAAAGAGCTTGCACACTCATCCAACTAGGGAACTCTACCAATCAGTGACAACTAAACAATGTATCGAATACTTGTGGAGAACCATTTGCAACGGATACAGTTTAAAATAGACAAAAATTGCCAAATACTTAAAAATAATGAATACATATGAAGAAAGTGATCTGTTCTCAGAAAATTCATATGGAGGAGAAAGGGCTAAATTAATTAGATAACATGCTCATTGCCAGTTATGTGCTTAGCTCTAGCAGTAAGAGAAGAAACAGATCTATTCAATCAATTAATAAATCAAGGGCAGGATATGGTCAGTTATAATATGGTTTGTCCAAAATCAGGAGGAAAAAAAAGTGGAAATTTTCTCAGTTATTGTTTTTTTAATACCATAACTGAGGTTTTTAAGGCATCTAATGACGTTGAAGAAATATTTGTGCGCGCTGCATGGTTGGTGGGTTGTTTTGTTACGTTACCTTTACAATTTTTGTACGGAGTCCCACCACGCCACCATATTTTTCTTCCGTCTGAATATGTTCAGACACCAAACACTTTTGAGTTGTTACGATCTTTTCTGTCAAGATACATAGTACCTCATGTTTTCTTCCTAGCACTTGTTGCAGTAAATTATTGTTTAGATTTATTGTTCTGAAATTTTAAAAAAAAGGGTATTAACAGCATAAACACTGCAGCTGATAAAACATTCTTCTTAATTGTATGCCCAGCAATCTTTGTAAGAAGCTTTTATTGTAAAGTATAAATGGTTTCAGTATGAGTATCCTCCTCAAATTATTATGTTCTCTTTTGTTATCTGGTAGCAGCAAGACTCTAATGATCTGTTTGGAACAATTTAAATCCCACCATATTTAGTGAATTCTTGGTTCATTTCCAGCAAAAAGGCTATTTAGTTATTTTTATTTGTTTAAATAAAAGCCAAATAACTTCAGACAAATTTAAGACTCCTTTGTGATTTCAAAATAAATAAACCGATCTTGCAAACATAAGGGCATATCCTCAGCTGGTGGGTCAGTTGTCATGGACTTCAACAGAGCTATGACAATTTACACCAGATGAGACTCTGCCCCACTAGCTTCAGTCTATTGCTGACTAACAAGCATAGCCCCATTGAAGTCACTGAGCCACATAATAGCCAATTCCCAAATAAGGACTGCAGTAAGTACCAATATATATATATATATATATATATATATATATATATATATATATATATATATTTGTGGTCCATCCAGTGGCATACCTAAGGATGCCTATCTCACACCCTTGTCTACTAGCCAATGTTTTTTGGGTGTAATTTGAAATTATTAGAAGAAAATTAAGGCTGCAAAGTCAAGCACTCAAATGCTAGAAAATACCAGAATTAATTTGCCTCCCAGTCCCAGCTCCCAGTTCCAAAAATCTCCTTGTCCCAATCTACTCCTTTTCCTTCCTCCCTGCTCTGTTTTTTGTCCCCTCTGCATTTGATCAGACGGCTTTCTCTGTCTGGGTGCCAGCAGGGGTGAGGTATCATTGAGAGCATAGGAGAGACTGGCTCCACTGTGGCACGGAGCAGCCATGATAGGGGAAGTCCAGCTTTGGCCTCTGTAGCCCTGGGCTGGACCATGTTCTGTCATTCTATGGGGACAGTACATGTACAGTCTGGTCAACACCAGTAGCTGCAAGAGGTTCAAGCATGCTCAGTGAGGACAGAATCTTCCACGATTTTAGCTGGAATGCTCTAGCAAGTCTTGACTGACCATGTGTGAACTGCAATTTTTCAAAAGCTTGTAACTTGGGTAGTTTTATCAGGGGATAGCAAAAGGCACATCCCTGACACAAAGATCACCCTCCTGCAAATTTCAAGTCCCTGCTCCAAAGCATGGGGCCAACTACAGTTTTCAAAGAAAAGGACACCAGAATTTTTTTAAAATGGGCAAAACAAGATTTTTTTTCCTAGCGTTGTTCTCAGAAACAATGCAACTGTTTTGGCTAAAAAATGTTAAAAAAAATTCTGCTTGAGACAGATCTTCAAAGTGGAAAATTTCAGACGAATCAGCTAAAGTTTGGCAATGTTATAAACAACTGAAAACAGGTCTTATAATAGGACATATCAGGCAACCTTAATAAGACGACATTTTCCCAACCCCACCTATAATAATTACCTCCGTTTTCTAATCTTGCTATTAATAAATCCATTTTAGTGTCTAGTCAGACTCATGGCTGGTAAACTGGGGTCACAACTAACCAAGTACTTTACATGGTAGAAGTAGATAGCATTTAATAGATTTTAAGGACAGAAGAGACTGTTAAAATCATCCAGTCTGACCTCCTGCATAACACAAGTCATAGACCTTCACCCAATAAACTATTTAGTCCATACATTTATTTCAGTGATAGCATCCATCTTTTAGAAAGAAATCCAGTCTTGACTTAAAGAAGTTCAAGAAATGGAGAATCCCCCCTATCCCTAGGAAGTTGTTTCAATCGTTAATTACCCCTCATGGTTAAAAATGCAGACTTTATTTCTAGCATGAATTTGTTTAGCTTAAAGCCCTTGCATGGACTAAAACGTTACCTCAGTGTTATTCCCTGTGTCAGTTCCAATGCACCTGCAAAGGTCAAGGATACATTTAAAAAAAAAAAAAAAATCAGTTACCAGAACTGTCACATTCAAAAGATGGCGGGGTGGGGAAATGAAGAGGGGGGAGCGATTCTGCCCCCTTTACTTATGTTGAGTAGCACCTTATTATGTCCCCAATTTAGCAAATCATCCCAACTCAACAAAGCACTTAAGCATGTCCTTAAGTCCCACTGAAGTCACTCCTGAAGTAAGATGCTATTCAACATGAGAAAGGGTACCAGAATCATGCCCTAAAAATGTCAAGAAACCACAAAATTTTTCTAAGAAATGGATTACATACTTCATTACCACATCTTCTGGGGTCTATGATTGACAGGATTCAATCCTGTCAGTGAAGTTAAAGGAACTTTTAACTGTATTCCATCAACTAAAATGTGTTAATTATACCAACCTTTTTCAAAATACTCATCTGAGGTTCCTAAAAGAGGGGTCATACCTTCTATTAACAGACAGTTCTAGCTAGCAAGATAGCTAGAAGATTAAAAGATTGCCATCCTTGGCAGGAGTTATTTAATCTTTTCTTCTCCATTCTACTGTAAATGGGGTATTCAGACGGGTTAAACTATCATTCCCAGAAAATAGAATACAAGAGACACGTTCTGCATCAGATTCATTTAAATCCATACATCTCTAGCTCTTTTTTTTTAGGAATTAAAAAAGTTTAGACACCCCAGTTTCTGGAGCTTCAGACGTTACACAGACAGCACAACATCAGATTTAAGTCAGGTTGGTTCTTTAAAAACAAAAAACTAACCCACCCCCACCCTCAAAAAAAAACGAAACACACCATACTGTCAGACAATTTTTGATCAGTGTGGAATTTAGAAACCTCTGTTTCTGTGAAAGCTCAGTCATTCAGAAAGAATGGTCTAAAAACCCTAAAAATTGTGCAGATGAGGAACAAAATATATCAAAGCAATGTAATAATCGTTATAACAATATACCCAAACATTCCTGAGATTTTTTTTTTGTAAAGCTTAGTTTTATATCTGAAAGGTCAGGCTCTTTGAAATCCAAGAATTTTCAAATGGTCACAAACAACAGTGTTCTTGGAAACTCCCACCGACATGCAAAACTGGGGCTACTGAGCAGCATAGTAACTAACAGAGATTACACTTTCCATATTATTACTATAATTAAGCTTTATGCAGTATTCAGAAGTGTGCTAGGCATCTTGAAGATATACAGCAAGATGGGTCCATGCTTCAAAGAACTTGCAATAGGCAACATACGGACCAACAGGGATGCAACACCAGAACCTTTCCCCCATGCTCTCTTGTTTTCATTCCACCTATTTTGTGCCTATTTTAGGTGGTTACAAAGTTATAGGACATCCTCCATTCTATCCAGTTATAGGAAAAGAAATGAGAATGTAGAAAAATACAACCAGATTAATTTGGTACCAGAAATAGTACTAACTCAAGAAGTACTTCAAAACCTGCTTAAATTTTGTTAAAAGTAAATGGCCCTTCAGAGTTCAGTTTCATCTATTGCAATGGAGTTAATCTGGCCTAAACCCTCTTATACCTTTTGACTCTGGAGTACAGCTAATCATCTAAGAGTCCTGTGTCAAAACTGAAGCCTCCTATTCTCAAGTCTCAATTCCATTGACTCCAACAGGACATACACTAAATGCCTTCCTGAATATGGTCCCTGTACACTAGCGGCCTCCCTCCTGTCCTCACTGACTTTAATGTGAACATATATATAATGGCAATAATCAATCCTGAAATGAGTCTTTTAAGGACAACACAGTGACTGAAGAGGGGAAGTGTGTGTGGGGGGCAGGGGGGCGGAGAGAGAGAGAGAGAGAAAAAAAAAAAGAGAGCCAAGGCTCTCTGTTCCACACAGCTCCCCGCTAGGAGCCTCTTGCCTTAGACTGTGAGATCTGCACCTGGAGTCCCAGGACCCTGGGGGGCAGCAGGGCTCCTGGTGTGGAGCCTGAGTGGCAGCCCAAGCCTTGGAGTGGAGACCTGACAGCAGCTAGCTTTCTTGTCAATTTCAGGGCTGGGGAGCCATGAAATTGACAAGATAGCCACCAGCTGATGTAAGAAACACAGGTTCATATCACCCTAACTACACAGAGGTAAGCCCTACACCTCTCATGGAGGTGGAGTTATGTCAGTGTAGCACAGCACTTACATCGGTGGGAGCAAGGCTGAAGGCTGTAGTGTAGACACTGACACAGGTCAACATAAGCTGCCTATGTCAACCTAACTCTGTAGTATAGGCCAAGCCTAAGACACCTCATTCACTCAGTTTTCCTTAGCCTTGTACTATGAGCATAGTTACCACGAGATGCAGGAAGGGCTACATTAAAATGACTGAGGATGCACACAAATGGAGCTGCAGTTTTTATTTCAACAGGTTTCAGAGTAGCAGCTGTGTTAGTCTGTATCTGCAAAAAGAAAAGGAGGACTTGTGGCACCTTAGAGACTAACCAATTTATTTGAGCATAAACTTTCGTGACCTACAGCTCACTTCATCCGATGAAGTGAGCTGTAGCTCATGAAAGCTTATGCTCAAATAAATTTGTTAGTCTCTATTTCAAAAGTCATATTTTAAATGCTCTTATTTATGGTAAGCAACATATCACTCTAATCTTTCACATTCTATTTTACAGCATCATCATCGATCTGGGTTAACTTCCTATCTCTCCACTGCATTCCTTTCAAACTCTTTAAAGGTGAGCCTGTTTCCTCTTGTTTTTTTCTACTCCCCCCCCCCAGATGTTCTGGTTTAACTTGGATTTAAACTTGGAGAGTGGTCAGTTTAGATGAGCTATTACCAGCAGGAGAGTGAGTTTGTGTGTGTATGGGGGTGGGGGGGATGTGAGAAAACCTGGATCTATGCAGGAAATAGCCCGACTTGATTATGTAAAGAGTTGTCACTTTGGATGGGCTAGCACCAGCAGGAGAGTGAATTTGTGTGGGGGGGTGGAGGGTGAGAAAACCTGGATTTGTGCTGGAAATGGCCCACCTGTTGATCACTTTAGATAAGCTATTACCAGCAGGACAGTGGGGTGGGAGGAGGTATTGTTTCATATTCTCTGTGTGTATATAAAGTCTGCTGCAGTTTCCATGGTATGCATCTGATGAAGTGAGCTGTAGCTCACGAAAGCTCATGCTCAAATAAATTGGTTAGTCTCTAAGGTGCCACAAGTACTCCTTTTCTTAAAGGTGAGCTGAAATGCTTTACAAAGGAAACATTATAAAACATTTGAAATGCTGGATACCTCAAATCACAGATATATTTACTTTTAATTCTGTATGTGTTTTTGTAAGTTACAAGATGAAATGAAAGCTTTTATGATTTAGTTATACATTGTGTAATAAAAGCTTCCTTTTATCAATTTTAAACTCACTTGGGCTGATCCTGCCCCCAATGAAGTCAACAGCAAAACTCCGATTGACTTACCATGGGAGCAGGATTATGCCCACTGTCTTTCAATTTTATTGGAAGTTCTCTTCTTGTATTATAAGAAAGGGTAAATAGGTGCACTGAGTACTCTCTCTCTCTGCTGCAGAACAGAGGCAGCAAAGAGAAAAAGAGAGGAGCCAATAAAAGGAAGGAGCACGACAGGCGGATACAAACAGCCCAGCATCTGGCACTACTGCATTCTAATAGGTAAAGGATCACAAATCTAGAGAAACAAACCTTGAGCCACCAGCTGAGTGGCCTCCTCAGGTCCCCAGCAGCCAGAGTTTCCTCAGGCGGGCTAGGACCACTCTTCCATCCAATCCTACCTAGATTTTCCAGGGGAAAAAGATGAAAGGCCTTAACCTGCAAACCTTTATGCTAAGTACTCAGCTATTTGCTGGGCGTTCTAAACAAAGAGAGGGCGTGCAATGTTGGGCCCTTAGGACGTTGCCCATCGGTGAGTGTGCCTATCTCCTAGCACCACATATTTCTGCTCACCATTTTAAAAATCAACTACGCTGCTGAAGAACCATTTCCACATGTGAACTGGTTTCTAGCTGCACCAATCAAATGTATGTGACATTCCCCCTGAAAAGAAATGCACCTACTTCTTCACATTGTAAAATGCATTTCTCGGACCTACTCAACAGAAACGTGCTAGTCGGTTCAATCTTCTCTACCTCACTTATAAAACACAACAGCCTATTTCTTCTATTCAGATACTACCTCCTACTTTACAAGGTCAACTCTTGTAAAGCTTATTCCTTCTCAGAACAAAAGTCTGTAGCCGGGTCTCAGACAGCAGAGAACACCAGTCTAATCCACTGTCACATTCCACTAAACAGTTCCATATTATTTCCTTTATTAAGCCATTTAAAATATCAGTTTTCTGACTGATTACTTACCATCACACCATAACACAATACTTACTATAATATCCTTCAATTTATTTGAGCATAAGTTTCTGTGAGCTACAGCTCACTTTGCGATGAAGTGAGCTGTAGCTGATGGAAGCTTATGCTCAAATAAATTGGTTAGTCTCTAAGGTGCCACAAGTCCGCCTTTTCTTTTTGCGAATACAGACTAACACTGCTGCTACTCTGAAACCTGTCCTTAAATACAGTATTTCACAGTTCCCTTACAGAGACACCAGACAATTACTCTATGCCACATCTTCCCTGAGAGTACTAAAAGACTTATGACTGAGTTCAAAAGGGGGACACTGCTCCAGAATTTTCTTTCCAACTTCCTGTACTCTATTCCCCCTCACCTGATTGTATGCAATTCTGAGTGGTGACGTTTTATGAGTTCACTTAAGCCATATAATACTACTGATTGAAATCTACATTGAACAGATAACCGGTGGAGGTATCTTACCAGTCTAAGTATTTCCAACAGTGCTCAAAAACCCCTTAGGTGCTTTAAAGAACAAATACAAACACATGGTCCCTGCCTTGATGAGATTACAATTTAATTTCATGCATTACTTGACAAATGAGGGGAACAAATAATAGGGAGGGGAAAGAAGGACAAGATTAACAGCAATAAAACTCCCACCATTACTCAGTTTAGGCATATATAAATAAATCTGGCTAATTAACTCACTGCATAAGCAATAATAACGTGAATTTTAAGTTGGAATATACCAGAACATATTTCAATTTGGGCCCGGTTCTGTTCAATATCTTCATAAATGATTTAGAGCAGGGATCAGAAACCTTTGGCATGTGGCCTGTCAGGGAAATCTGCTGACGGGCCGGGCCAGTGTGTTTACCTGCAGCGTCTGCAGGTTCGGCCAATCACAGCTCCCACTGGCTCCATTTTAAAGAACTTTGCTGTGCCAGGCCAAAAGGGGCTGTGGGAAGTGGCGCAGGCCGAGGGAAGTGCTGGCTGCCACTTCCCACAGCCCCTATTGGCCTGGCATGGCAAACTGCCGCCAGTGGGAGCTGCGATCGGCTGAACCGTTGGACGCTGCAGATAAACAAACCATCTTGGCCCACCAGCGGATTTCCCTGAAGAGCTGCATGCCAAAGGTTACTGGTCCCTGATTTAGATAATGACATGGAGAGAACATATATAAAGTTTGCGGACAATACCACACTAGGAGTGGTTGTGAGTGCTTTGAAGGATAGGGTTAAAATTCAAAATCAGACCATTTCTCCAGTTTGTCCAAAAGTAAATAGGATGAAATGCAAAGTACTCCACTTAGGAAGGAATTGCATATATACAAAATGGGAAATGATTGCATAGAGAGGAGTACTGCAGAAAGGGATCTGCAGGTTATAGTGGGTCACAAGCTAAATATGAGTCAACAGTGTAACACTATTGGAAAAAAAAAAAGCAGACATCATTCTGGGATGTATTAGGAGAAGAGCTGGAAGCAAGTAATTCTTCCACTCTACTCCACACCGATTAGGCCTCAGCTGGAGTATTGTGTCCAGTTCTGGGTGCCACATTTCAGGAAAGATGTGGACAAATTGGAGAAAGTCCAGAGAAAAGCAACAAAAATGATTAAAAGTCTAGAAAACATGACCTATGAGGAAAGATGGGGGCAGGGAGGGAGGTTTGTTTAGCCTGGAGAAGAGAAGACAGAGGGCACATGATAACAGTTTTCAAGTACATAAAAGGTTGTTACAAAGAGGAGGGTGAAAAATTGTTCTTGTTAGTCTCTGAGGATCGGACAAGAAGCAGTGGGCTTGAATTGCAGAGGGGGGGGTTAGGTTGGACATTAGGAAAAACTTCCTGTCAGGGCAATTAATCACTGGGGCAATCTCCCTCATTGTCTAATCTGTTCTTAAAAACCTCCAAACACCTGTCAGAGACTGTCTAGCACTATTTAGTCCTGTCTTGAGTGCAGGAGATTGGACTAGATGACCTACTGAGGTCCCTTCCACTCCTACACTTCTATGATGGTATAAAACAAAACAATTATTCTTGAGCTTATTTTCTAACAAATTGATTAGTAGTAGAGCCTCATTTATTCACTCTAAGCAGCTGCAAGACAGTGAATTACTGCATTTTGTGAAATAGCAACTTAGTTCAGCAAACACAGCAAAAAAGAGCAAGGATAATGTATCACAAAATGCACTTTGTTCATGTATTTGACAAGAGTGTTTTAATTTTAATTATTTTTGATACTTCATATTAGGTTAACAGATGTTGTAGGGCATATTTTGTAAAAAAGTAATGAAATTTTATTTATGCAGGACCTTACATCACACCATTCAGTTGTTAAATCCTTGCTAAAAAAGGGGATACACCATAGGTTTTTTGTAATTTAATTCTGAGCTTTACTATGGTTCTCCTTTAGAAGGTACGTATAAGTGGAGGGAAGCTGATTTTACACCACGCAGGACAGTATCATGTATTATGTACATGGAGGACAAATTCTTTTTTAAACTTTATTTAAACTTCTGAATTATATCACAATTCAAGTAATGCAAAATAAGCACTGCATTTTTGCAAAGGAACAGTTAGGACACACATTAAAAATGAACAGAATAATTATAGATCCAACAAACCCTGGATAAGTCATTTCATTAGGTGAAATCAAGTAATTACGCTCCCTTGATAATATATTGCTTAAAATCAAACCCTCAGTTTCAAGCTCACCAGTGTTTAATATTATCACATAATGTTCTATGAGTAAGATAATAGGTAGATGCTGGAGAAAAATTTGTGGCACATCATGAAACAACTAAGATACAAATACAGGAAATTTCAATTTTAAAGAACTGCCTCAGCATGGTAAATTCTAAGGGCCATACTGCTTATGACCAGGGACACAGAAAAACTGCAAATTAATCTTGTTCTGTAATCTCCCAACTCCCAGTGAAACTAGGACTGGCTGGAATATTGGCAATATATTTTGTATCATAAGCATTAAGTTATGAAGTGTCATTTCTAGAGAAAATGAGCCAGATGCTTGGGTGCAATGCAGGCATATTGTGCTGGCATACTTCCAGTGCAAAATCTGCATAAACAATCCAGTGAGACTCATATACAGTGCATATTACCTTCAGAAAATTAAGGGCCTCAATAATTGGTTTGAGTCTAACAAACCAAGGATTCTGCAGTCCCATGTGCGTTCCCACACTTCAGAAGCCAAATATATTTTTGCTAGATTAGGGCTTGTATGAATTTAATACACTACAGTTACAAACATGATACAAATCATTGGGATCTTAATTTTCATTTTAGGTATTCATAGATTGGTGTATACCTTATGACCATCCCGAGTGGAATACAGATAATGTTTGTAAATGCGGTTTAATTACTGTGAAGATTGTGAGCCCACAGACATTGGATTAACTTCAGTACATTTCCATTTGCTATGGCAGACTTGCCTATTCTAATGGAGCAGCTAACTAGCTTTTTCAAAACTCATCTTTTCCAGGGGATACTAGGCATGACTTAGTGTGTCGCTGTCATGACAACTACTCTAGATCTTGAGATTTTTTCCCCCCTTTATACTACATATAAATTCATTTTTGACTCATGGCACACACATTTGCTAGGATATTTATGTTTTTAATCAGGAAATTTACTAAGAAAGTAACAAGGTGCCTTTCAATGGCTGTTTGTAAAGGCTTTGACAAGCAGAACAGCAGGCAATCCTTACTGTGAGAAATTGATTACTTTTAGAGGATCTGTTTAAAGGAAATTTACACTGCTTTGGACAACTATCATGCAGCTAGCGAAAAAACTAATTCCTCCATCTCATTTCTACACCTGCCACCTCTCATCATCAAAGCATTAGCAACGGTTGTTAAAGTATGTTGCATTGAATCCAAACAGATTAAGGGCTTGATTCTACCAAATGCTGAGTACCTTTGACTCCCATATGATTCATGCCCCAATCCTATAAGGCAAAAGTGCACAAAATTCCCACTGAAGTAAGTTGGGTTCCACAAAGGGGGTCTGTCCATGGGCAACTCATTGTAGTATGATGCCCTTATATGGGATTTAGGGGCACGCAGAGATTGTCAGGAGGTGCTCCGTATCTTATGGAACTAAGCCCCTGACTTCAGAAGTCTATTTTTCCTCAGGTTATAAGTGATAGTTTGTATTAGTGATAGGAAAGTGCTGTAAAATGTTTTCTTTGATTATTCATTTAATATTTAAATGAATTTTCACTGACATATTGCTCCCCTTTTGTATTTCACTCCTATTAAATTTGAGCAATCAAGTTTTACTAGCTTGAACACTCAGAGAGCAGATTTTAAAGCTTGCTTACTAGAATACTGGGTATTTGAAGTTTGGTTTCCATGAGTATTTGCCCTAGACGTCTGATGAAGAAAATCCTCAAAACGTTCTAGCTTGTAAACAACCAATATACATTAAAAGTATTCTTACTGGATCCATCAAGACCTACACAATCCTTACACAAGACTTAAAATCCAAGAAACTGCCTGATTCTAGTCCATATCTTTGGCATTCCCTTTTCCTCTCCCGTGGTTTGTTACTCCCACTGGTTACAACCTGTCTAAACTCAGGCTCCAGTCCTGCACTAACCACCAAAACAAACAGATCCCTGCACCCACACAGAGCCCCACAGAGGGAGGATTTGGCTCCAAGTTCAACGTGTAAATTCAGCATAAAAATAAGCCACTTGAAGATATATTTCACATGTTCATTATTCCTTTTTAAGCTTTACATGGATGGCAAAATTAAAACTCATACCTTCCCTTGAGGTCTTTCATAAGCTGCTGCAAATCAGCCTCCTGCTTTTTTAGGTTTCCAAACGAAGACTGGCTTTCTACAAAGCCTTTTCCTCCAGCACCCAGGTTGATCTTTCCAAATGAAGTTTCAATACTTCCTCTGACAAAGTCTTCAAACTTCCCCTCATATTTCACAAAGTCAGACTCAACAACAACTTGGAAAAGAAAAAAAAAACAAAAACAAGCCCACAATAAAAAATGACTAATGCAGACTTGAAAACAATAGATCCTGAAACAGAAGCCTGTGGAAAATATGAACAGATAAATAAAGTCACACAGAAGAGTTAACTGGCCTACAATCCTTATTTTTGTTTGTTTCCATCTTTTCTCCCCCAATTTACACTATTTTTCATTTTGGCATTTTAAGGAAATGTATGATGTTTACAGTACTGAGTTCAAATCCTATGAGAGTTTTATAAAGTACCCTAGAGATTTTTTCCTGCCATACACAGAATACATACACAACTCAACTACCTATATTTTCAGCTTTTTATTTTCCATTATCTTGGTTTGTCTCATCATGGGCCTGAGTCAAGGTCCACTGAAGCCAATGGAAAGACTCCCATTGATCTAATGGGCTTTGGATCATGGCCTTTAATGCCAAAAATATAACACACTTTAGGCACAGAACTCAAAATTGGGAACTGTAATGTGCAAGTTATAAACATAGATCACTTCAGATTACTTGTTTATGTTGGATAGTCATGTCTGCCGAGAGATACTGATCTTGGCCATGCTATTACCTTTCGAATGTTGGCCTAGCAGTGGTTCCCACCATTGAGTAACACAACTTGAGGAAACACAAGTACAGACACTCCACACAGGAGACGACAACATGGGGATAAAAATGCCTGAGCCCTGTCTACACAAATGCTTCCACTGTTGCTACCACCAGTAGATTTTCATTGGTACACATTAGTATAAACCAGTATAACCAGTATCAGAATCAGGCCCAGACTCCTTCACTTGCTGGTCACTCAATCAAATCTAGGTTTAGTCACCTGTGACCAAATGTCTTCAATTTTGGCAGAGATGACAAGGAATAAACAGGCAGGAAGACTGAGCTCTCCTCTGTATGCAACTGGAGCTGGACTTTCCAAGTCAGGGTTGATAAATATTGGTGGGGACCTGTGGGAAAGCTTGCATTCCTGCTACCTGCGCTGTTTCTGTTTTGGGGATCAATATAAAACCTTTTTTCCACATCAGCTGATTAAGCATCGGAAACAAACAGTTTTTAAATATGTATTATAAAAGGTCAGACAGCCGTCAAGACTGATTTGCCCCAGATTCATCATTTGCCCCAGGGCTTGAGGATTATGAGATGCAGCTCACCTCACCTGTGGAATGGCAAGGGGTAACTGCTGAGCATATCACAGTGCGCTCTCATCTAGAGTGCGCTATGACAGCACAGTATTACCACACACTGGAGCCTGACACTGACTCTGAAAGAGCTCTTCAGAATGTCAAGCCATAAAACAACAACATTTTACAACACTGTCATTTGGAGTCTCCAGCATTCAATCACACTACTCCCACTGGGCAAGACATTTCACTTTTTAACTAACATTTTATTAGTATTGTTATTAGCTAAATGACAAGTCAAGCATAGAAAAGATCAAACCATCTCATATTTAAAAGTGCTGAATATTTCAGAGCCAAAAGAAACCCTACAGCAACATGCTATAAGAACTTTATTTAATAATGGTTAGAACAGATTGTACTTTGCATTCTTATCTACTGTAATGTCATACAAGTATAGTTTTACCTGGTTTTATAGGTTTGTCTTCAGTAAGCACATCATTCAGCGTGACTGTCAAGAAATGGTACTTTGGTTTCTGCCAGCACCACAATTTCTTCTTCTTTGTTACTAAGTTGAGAAGCTGTAATTTATCTGAGTCATTCAAGCGGGATACAGGAATCAAGTCACCGCCACAGTCAGTCTCTCTCACAAAATTTTTTGTTGCTTTCGCAAACATCTTGTGGAATCGTTTAATATCTGAAAGAACAAATCCGCTTTAAAAGTACAATTGGAAAGTATCAGTGCTTAGTTGTCCCCTTTAAAGAAGCTTAGAGTTTTAGAGAGTTAACATGAGAATGTCCGTATTAGTATCACTTTTTGTTTAATGGCCTTCCTCTACCTAAGTCAGTGTATTTCACAAAGATTCTTCTAAAAGAGGAACGATATAGAGGAAACAGTGAAAATGACTACATAAAGTTCATAAACTGAGGAAAATATTTTTCTCCCATCTCTGATTTTATATGCCTACGTGTTACTTGTACCAACAATTAAGAGAAATATTTTCAGAATGAAATATTTTTAACTTGACAGTGTTCTTTTAAATCTGACTGCGAAGACTGAAGAGTTCAAGTTGAAATATAAAATGTCTTATCTGTCCATTTCTTTTCTTTGAAGCTGTATATTCATACATTCTTCGTTAATTATCTGTTCTGTTCCACACAGATATTAGATCTGTCAATTAGAGGTGCAAACCACGATAGGGGAGGACAGACTTCAAAGCAAGGACAGACACTCAGTGAACATTGGTGCATATTGACAGAAGAGACAGAAAAAAAAAATACTGAGGGGAGCTTGGCCATAGAGCTGGTTTCATTATTAAATAGAGGGAAAGAAGAAAATATCTTTAAAGACAGAAACTTGCCGTTCCGTTAACTCCCAAAATTCCATTTCGGATAATACTTCACACAATGTTAACCAATTGACGTTCAGGTATTTTCTCATGAGACCCCTGTTGCCTACTCTTAGTTCTGTATTTAAGCAAGTTTAGTAAAAGGTACTTCCTGACTACACAAAAAATGGAAGGAATTTTACAATGTTTTACAGTCAAACAACATTGTACCTAAAGGTCTCTCAGCACTTTCATTATAATCTGCTATTGCAATGTACTTGGGGCACAGTCCAGTGTCCAATGGGAATACTTCCACTAACTTCAGTGGCTGGTGGATCAATTCCTTAGCTCTAAATTTGTTCAGATTCTTGCATTTTCAAACTCCCACTCGCATCATTTAGGCTCAATGACATGCATATGTACAAGTATGGAACGCATTTCCAGAACATTGTAAAATACAATCGTTCAACTCCATTTATATTTGGAAGGGAAGAACCTCAACCACCAACAGGCAGGGTTTCCCCCACAGAATTCTACTACGGTGAAGTTGACTTCTGGAACTAACCTGACAAATTATTTGCAGTGGAGGAGGAATACCAGAGAAATTCTCACTCCCTGCTAAAGTATCTGTTACCGGTTTCTAAATATCCAATGGCTTCTTATCCCCAAGGAACATATTCTTCTTCTCCTCCCCCCTCTCAGTACACGCATACACCTGTGGTTTGCATATCCTTTGACTCCATTTCAGAATAACGAGTAATCAGGTCTGCATGGGCAGACCCTTCTACATAGGAAGAGGGCCACTGACTTCAAAGAGGTTAATGCAGAAAGGAGGTTCACCACTCACACATATACAATTGCAGAAATGGAGCCTAAAAATGACACATCATTTACCTCAGTCTACTCTACAGCAGCCTCATCTTCTAGGAATGTCAGAAGTCTCTAGAAAGAAAAGGAGTACTTGTGGCACCTTAGAGACTAACCAATTTATTTGAGCATGAGCTTTCGTGAGCTACAGCTCACTTCATCGGATGAAGTGAGCTGTAGCTCACGAAAGCTCATGCTCAAATAAATTGGTTAGTCTCTAAGGTGCCACAAGTACTCCTTTTCTTTTTGCGAATACAGACTAACACGGCTGTTACTCTGAAAGAAGTCTCTAGATTAACCTGAATCTCAAAGGAAGAATCTAGAACAGCTTTCGGTTAAGATTAGTTTCTGCTACATGAAGGAGTTACCTTGTTTTTTCAATTCAAATTTTAAACCTATTGCTCATAGAAATATTATTGTCTCCTTGAACTTGATGCCAACTAATCCTATATACCTTTTCACAGACTTCCATTCAGATAGAATTGTTTCAAAGGGACACTTCTAGTCTCAATGGTAAAACAATGTTGGACCGGGTTTCCTAAAAAACTTCAGGTGTGCTGGCGGATGGGCAGGGCGCTAAGTGTTGTTGAGAGGACATTACCTTTGAATTTTCTTGCTTTGGAGGTTTATGTTAGACCAGGGCTTGGATTGACAGAACTAGAGGGAAAGCTATTCCCCCCATGCCTAAATGAAACAAATTATTGCAAACTGATGAAAGAAACCAGCAGAGAAGAGGAGGGGTGTTTTGTTTGCTTGACTGGAGACTTGAGCTAAGCCTTTAAAATGAGTTTGCATGTGGGACGGGGAGGGGACAGTGTTTAATAAGAACATCACTAAAAAGATGCAGAGGAAAAACATGTCAGCTAAACTCACTCCCACCCCCACCCCCCCATGATGGACACCTCATTATTCTTTGGAGTAGAGATTGTCTTTTTTTCCCCCTGTATTTGTGCAGTGCCTATCATAGTGGGGTTCTGGTCCATATCTAGGGCTTGTAGGTGCCATAATAGTACAAATAAATAAAAAACAAACAAACGATCTAGTTCAGTGTTCTCAAACTTTTGTACTGTGACCCCTTTCACATAGCAAGCCTCTGAGTGCGACACCCCTCACCCCAAATATATCAAAAAGTGTTTCTAATGTAACACCATTATAACTGCTGGATGCAAAGCAGGGTTTGGGCTGCAGGCTGACAGCTTGCGACCCCGCATATAATAATCTCCCAACCCCCTGAAGGGTCCCAACTCCCAGCTTGAGAGCCCCTGATCTAGTTAAATAAACATCTCCCTGTGCTTCATAATATTTGCATACATTTATTGCAATTCCATAGCTATATGTTTAGGAACATTACTCCAGTAATCTGTATTTAGGAATATTAATTCTACAGGAACATTTTTACAAGGGGAAAAGAGGATTGTGAAAGTGAGTACATTTTACTCTGGACAGCAAAACAGGAAGTTTCATGAAAGTTAGTCAGTATTTCCCATTTGTCAGTATATTAAAATGTAATTTAAAAAAAAATCAGTTTTGACTAAAGAACAAAATTGCTCAAAGCCTTAGGCAATATGAGGAGGAAGGCAGATGTGGAGGATGAGAGCAATACTACAGAATGTTAGAACATTGATTACAAATTCAAGTTGTACATAAATACTTCATAGGAGGGTCCTTGTGTACCAAACAAGTCTGAACAAGTAGCTTGACAGTCCAAAGAGCTATTAGACTTTATATTTAGTGAAGAACTGCACCAGAGGAGATATCCTTTGAATTCTAATGAGGCCTGAGTCTATACTGAGAGACATGTTGCCGCCTACTCTCTTTACAAGTAGCATGTAAATTTTATTACCCTGTTTAGCAAAATTTGGAACTTATTTTCATTGCCTTATTTTTCTGGACAACTTAAATGTTTAAAAACCATAAAAGCAAACGCCAAAAGGTTAGTGTGGGAATTATTTTAGGGAAGTTCTAGGGCAGGGGTGGGCAAATTACAGCCCGCGGGCCACATGCGGCCCACAGGACTGTCCTGCCTGGCTCCTGAGCTCCCAGCCAGGGAAGCTCACCCCTGGCCCCTCCCCCGCTGTCTCCCCTCTGCTACAGCAATGCCGCCATGCGGGTAGCACGGCTTGCGCCCGCCCACCTCCCAGGCTTTCAAATAAGCCTGTCCTGCCACTCTGAGTGGCATGGTAAGGGTAAGGGGGCTTGGATAAGGGGCAGGAGGCCCCAGGGGACAGTTGGATAGGGCAGAGGTTCGGGGGGGGGGGCAGCAGTCAGGAGATGGGGGGGTTGTATAGGGGGTGGGGTTCCAGGGCAGGCAGTTAAGTACAGCATTCCCGGGGGACAGGGAGCAGGGGGGGAGGTTGGATAGGCATGGGAGCGGGGAGAGGGTTGGATAGGCCTGTCAGGGGTGTGGACAGGGGTCGGGACAGTCAGGGGAGAGGGAGGGTTGGATAGGGGTTGCCTGGGGGGGCAGTTAGGGGCAGGGGGTCCCCGGAAGGGGGTAGTCAGGGGACAAGGAGCAGGGGGGGTTGGAGGCTATGGGGGGGCAGTCAGGGGGCAGGGGCCAGGCTGTTTGCAGAGGCACAGCCTTCCCTACCTAGTCCTCCATACTGTTTCGCAACCCTGATGTGTCCCTCGGGCCAAAAAGTTTGCCCACCCCTGTTCTAGAGCCTGTGTTACACAGGTCAGACTGGGTCATCACAATAGTCCATCCAGGTTTCGGAAAAAGTTCATGCAGTTATTCAGTCCTCAAACGAGTTAATTTCAGGCCCTCCTCCCTGCAATCACATGCACATTATTTAGCAGCACTGAAAAGATGATTGTTTCCAATTCTGATGAACTACAGCCTTTGCCTCTAAGGGCTAGTCTACAGAGTTGTACTGCATTCCTACAGCAATATAATTAAAGCAGTAAAAAAGAAATCCTAGCAGGGACCCAGTTTGCACTGGATTAAATTGCTTATGCTAGTACAGTTCATCCCTGTAGGGGCAGAGGAATCTGTGGTGTAAGGTCTCTTTATAACTATTTCAGTTAAAAAAAAAACAACACAAAACACACACCCCTAAGCCCCCCCCAAGCCATACTTAGGCCTTAGGGTGTGTCTACACAGCAGCTTGCAGTTGTAACCCTGGGGCGTGGATACACACACCCGTGGTTAGCCAGACTGACCCAAGCCCGCCTGCAATCACCCTCAGGGCATCCAGGCACGACATGGCACCGATGTCACTAAAGCCCCGCTAAAAGCAGCCAGCGCTTGGCGCGCACGGGGACGCCGACGGGGACCGGGGCGAGGAGAACAAAGGGAGAGAGCGGGAGGGCGAGTGCCCCTGGGGCGGGCGCCCGCAGCGGGAGGAGGAAGGGAGGACGCGGGGCAGCGGCTCCCCTCCCCAGAGCTGGCGTCTCCCCTTCGCCTTCCCGGCGTGCCGGGGCCGCCGCCGCGGCGCGCTCGGCTCGTACTCACCAGCACGCCCGTGGCTCACCCCGCCGCAGCCTGCCCCGCGGGGGACGGATGCTCGCCGCGCTCTCTAGCCCATTGACTGGCGCCCGCAGCCGCACACCGCCCAGCACCGCCTCACTCCTGAGCTGAGTTTGCCGGGCCTCGGCAGCGCGGCTGGAAAGTAGTAACTAGGCTGGCCGCGGAGGGGGGGGGGGGAGGGTATTATCAGCTGCGAGCACGCACACACCTGGGACGGGGGTGGCTCCCTGGCTGCGGGGGGGTGTGCGAAGAGACCCGCGGCAGGCAGCACGCTCTGTGGGAGAGGAAGGGCGGGCACACAAGGACGCTTCTCGCCGGGGTCAGTGGCAAAGCGAGCAGCTGAAGCTGGAGGGGAAACACCAGCTGCAGAAGAGGCTGAAACTGCCCTTCCCATCATGGTTTCTTTCCGCGCAGCTGGGAAGCCCTTGGGAGTCTAGAGTCTGAGTGCCCAGAACATGCAAAACCAGCGACTTTGGCTGCCACGCTGGGGTGGAGGTTTCCTATGACACGTGCCTCAGCGGCCCACAATTCCACAGCTGTGGTGACAGTCTGCAGAGGCACTGAGAAGAAGGCACCCTGTGAACTAGTGTTGCCAAGCCAGCTCCAGGATTGAAAGATTAATCTTTAATGAAAGATTATGTCATGTGATGAATCCTCCAGGAATACCTCCAACCAGAATTGACAGCCCTAGTGTGAACACCCAGGCAATGGAGCGAAGGTAGCAGTTCCACCAGATCAGTAAGGCCCCAGTCCTGCAAACATGCTCATGTGAAACTTTATTATTGGCGTAACCCCTAGAGTTAAGCGCAGGAGGAAGTGTTTGCAGGTTCGGGCTTAAGGCCTGGTCTAAAAATTACATTAACCTACCTGAAACCTGTCATTAACCTACCTACAATTCTCAAGGCTCTGAAAGATTTCAGGCCTTGTTTGACAAAGTTAGATTGACCTAACCACCCACTGTAGATGCAGTTAGGGACTTGTCTTCACTGTGGGGAGATCCATGCAGCAGCAATCGATGCAGTGGGTGTTGATTTAGCGGGTCTAGTGAAGACCCAGAGGGCAATGAAAATTATGAGGGGGCTGGGGCACATGATTTCTTAGGAGAGGCTGAGGGAACTGGGCTTATTTAGTCTGCTGAAGAGAAGAGTGAGGGGGGATTTGATAGCCTTCAACTACTTGAAGGGGGGTTCCAAAGAGGATAGAGCTCGGCTGTTTGTCAGATGACAGACCAAGGAGCAATGGTCTCAAGTTGCAGTGGGGGAGGATATTAGGAAAAACGGTTTCACTGGGAGGCTGGTGAAGCACTGGAATTGGTTCCCTAGGGGGGTGGTGGAATCTCCATCCTTAGAGGTTTTTAAGGCCTGGCTTGACAAAGCCCTGGCTGGGATGATTTAGTTGGGGTTGGTCCTGCTTTGAGCAGGGGGTTGGAAAAGATGATTTCCTGAGGTCTCTTCCAACCTTAATCTTCTATGATTCTATCATGCTATGAAATGAATGGTATTCTATTATTGTTTAACAGTGCGATTAATCACAATTAATTTTTTAATTGCTCGACAGCCCTATTATTTTCATTCCTTGCCATTCAGGAAACAATATAACTGTGTTTGTAACTTAAATTAACATGAAAGGTGCTTCCACCAAATTAAAAAAGTGCCATGTTAACATGAGGCTTTACACACGTACACAGAATGTAATGTTTTGCACTTTAGTGCTTTTTGTCTATAACTCTTAGTGTTCTTTAATAAGGATGGTAAACATAATTATTCACATAGTATAGATAATTGTATTGGATAATTCTGGGGACTAGAATTGCCTCTAAGGCTTTATCTTCACTGACACAAAGGTGGTGTTTTTACAGCAAGTTAATTAGTATCTCGCTGTAAAATCCAAAGTGGATACAAGGCACTTGTAGGTGTGTTTTTGTTTAGGGATAATAACTAATGTGTATGAGCTATCCCACTGTGAAACCACAGCGGAGACAAGGCACTTTAATGTTATTATTAAGTAGATGAAGCAAGGTCTGCCAAAGGCAGGGTGCATAATACTGACGTCACCTAGCTACCTCCTGATAAACACTATAAGTCCTTGTCTCCACTGAAGATTTTACAGTGAGATAACTATTATGTGTTAGCAAAAAGAAAAGGAGTACTTGTGGCACCTTAGAGACTAACGAATTTATTTGAGCATGAGCTTTCGTGAGCTACAGCTCACTTCATCAGATGTTGATGAATTAACAACTATTAATTATAAATAATTATAAATAATTAACAACTATTATGTGTTAGTTACCTTGCCGTAAAAATAAACAGACAAACAAAAAACACACCACCTTTGTGTCATCAGTGAGGACAAAGCCTAAGTCACCTATTCAAATCTGGCTCATGTCACTAGTGACCAAAAATCTGCTGGAGGTTCAGTTGCCCATATAAAATGAATTTGTTGGCATCTACCCCAGTTCTCCAGGTTGTCTACAACTCAAAAGATGTTATCACAAATACAATTGGCATTTTTGTCAGACTTAGCAGAGTCCAAGGACTGAATGACTCATGGGGACTGAATTACCCTCCTATTCTGAGATGTAGTCCTTCCATAACATGCTGGAGGCACGTTTTGTCAGGATGGCTTGGGGAAGCCTGTTCTGCTACTTACTTTCCTGGTTCAGTCTCCAGTGCAATCCAACTGATACCTTTCATAAGAATTAAGAGAAACATTAATTTCCTAACATAAATGTAGGTCCAATCCCCAATCTAGTCCCATATCTGAAGCCACATGGTATAAAACAAGATGCAAGTGAATAAAAAAACATATAAAATGGAGCGGGGGGATTTATGAAATACACTGTGAAACTATTTGTATGACACCATACACATATACTTATCCACATATACATATACTTATAAGATCTTTAAATGATCTTTAAATGTAGCTCTGTTCCTAACTTTGCTCTTAAAGACATCAAAGGTCTGATTCAAAAGAAATATATTTGGCTTTTACACCGGGCTGCAGAAACAGAAGGAAGTCATTTTTTCAAGGAATGTGCACCTTTGCATAGAAATCAGAGCTGCCTTTTTCACATGAATCACACCACACAACAGGTAGCTTCCTTGAGAGTCTGGGGGCAGGAGTTCTAGGCTGCAGTGAAATGGGCCCAGATCCAGGTATTTAGGCTCCCATTGAAATCAATAGGAGTTAGGTACCTAATTCCTAATACCTAATTCCTTTGAGGATCTCGGCCATAATGACAAAAATGTCAAATCACTAGGTGTTAATAGGCCCAAGATTGGGCTTTGGAACAAAAAGAAGCTCAAAGTCAGATGACCTTAAATTAACTAACAGACCCTGGTAACAGTTCCTTTTTTTTTTTTTTTTAAAGCAGGCCTATTACCAGTTTTTCATTCCATCCTACCAAATGTCTCAGCTTCTCCTATGCATTTTAGTGAGGTTTAGATCTGACATTCCATCCCTTAATAGCCCTCATTAATACCCTTAATGACTCAATAATACTTACTTTTTAGTTAGTTACAGTTAAAAAAAAAACAGTGTGAAAAGTTACAAAACAAAAACTAATGACAAACTTTTATAAAGGCAACACGGCCTAATAATATAAAAACAAAGACAGAAAAAACAAAAATCCCTACCATAACCTACCCCTTAAAATAGAGCCTAATCCTCAGCACCCACAGCTCTCTCTTACTTCAGTGCAAGTGCTCAAAGTCTTTCAGGATCAGGCCACAGCTGCAGAGTCACCAAGTCTTGCAGATGACAGTAAGAATCTCCCCCACTAGCCACCCACAGGTGTCATCCGTTCTCATAGTTTGGACTCTTTGCAGTTACAACCTCTGAGTCATTGTACATGGAAGTGCCTAGTGAAGCTCATTTGAGAAATCCAGCCAAGATGTCAGTGAAATGGATCACTGTGGAAACGTCAATAGGGAAAAAAAAAGTATCCACAAATTGTGACTCTTGTCAGCCAGCTTGGGGTGTCTCTTATTGATAGTCAGGCGCTCTACTGAACAAGTGAAATTCTCCTCACTCCCCCAGTGATATTTCCATCTTACCAATGTTTAAGTTTAGCCAGCTGTCATTTATCCAATTTGCAGCATGGCAGGAATCCTGACAGTTTTGAGATACACTCACTGGTTGGAAGAGACAGTTATTTAGGTCGAGGTATCAGAATGATGATACCTCAAAACCATACAATTCTATTAGTTTTCACACATTATACACTGGTGGCAAACCTGACCCCTGGAACACTGAATATGGAAGGATGCCTGTGGCAGATGAGTAATCACTCGTACTTCAGTCAGAATATAAATAGGTGATGTTCAGACATGTAGGGCAGTTGAAACTGATAGAAGGAAGAGAGAGATCTTGGAATCATTGTGGATAGTTCTCTGAACACATCTGCTTGATATGCAGCAGCAGACAAAAAGCTAACCGTGTTAGGAACCATTACCAGAGGGAAATATAAGAAGACAGAAAATATGATGACACTACAGAAATCCATGCTATACCCACACCTTGAATACTGCATGCAATTTGGTCACCCCATCTCAAAAAACAATATATTAGAATTGGAAAAAGTATGGAGAAGGATAACAAAAATGATTGGGGCATGGAACAGCTTCCATACAAAGAGGGATTAAAAATACTGGGACTGTTCATCTCAGACAAGAGAGGACTAAACAGAGATGTGATAGAGCTCTACACAATCATGACTGGTATGTAGGAAGTAAATAAGGAAGTGTTATTTTACCCCTTTCCATAACACAAGAACCACAGGTCACCTAATGAAATTAATAGGCAGCAGGGTTAAAACAAACATAAGGAAGTATTTCTTCACACAATGCACAGTCAACCTGTGGAACTCCTTGCCAGCGGATGTTGTGAAGGCCAAAAGTATGAATGGGTTAAAAAAAAATTAGACAAGTTCATGGGGAGTAAGTCTATCAATGGCTATTACCCAAGATGGTCAGGGATGCAACCAGGGATGCTTTGGGTGTTACTAAGCCTCTGAGTGCCAGAAGCTGGGGCTGAACGACAGGGGATGGATAATTCAATAAATGCCTTGTTCTTTTCATGCCTTCTGAAGCACCTGGCACAGGCCACTGTCGGAAAACAAGATACTGTGCTAGATGGATCATTAGTCTGACCCAGTGTGGTCATTCTTATGAAATTACTTCACTGGTGAACAAGAAGCCAACACAGTGGCCAAGGCGCTGAGGAAATACAGACTATCAGAGTAGCCTGTGTAAGAATCTCCTTGCCACATTCTGAACTTCTTGAAGGTGCTGGACACCAACAGCAGACGCTTGAAGTCCATTGTATAGAGCTGCATGAAAGAAAGGCACTACTAGCTGAACCAGAACAAAACTGTAAACGTGTGGTCAGTGTGGCACAGGATAGAACAACATTCAGCAAAGGACAGGGATGTAACCCAATCGGTTACATCACCCAAATGAAAAACAAAAATCAAACAAACAAAAAAAGGAGACAAAATGAAGCAAGCTGATCAAGAACTGAAAAAGTTACATCACAAAATTTCACCAATGGAAAGTACACTTCACCTGTAAATAGTGACCCATACAATATGCAGGCAGAGAAGTCTGAAGTGAAAAATTCAAAAATGTTAAGATGTTCCTCAAATGCCTTGGTGTGAGAATCCTCTCACATTGTGTCTGAACTATGGTAAGAGAGTAAATAAGATTTAAAAGCCACCAGGTGTCAGTATTGTAGAAAGATTATTTCCTTGAACTGATTAATGCTACAGCTTATATTTTTATTTTATATAATAGTATCACACTGATTTATTTTTCAATCACTGATGTAAGGACAAAATTTTCTGCAAAGGGAAATTGCTTAGACAGAAAATAGTCAGTACTGTAGATCTATGGCCTGACTTGTACTTCTCTTCAATCCTTTAATTATGTTCATGTATTAATATGTACTGAATAAAAGTCCTATTAATGGTCATTCAGAGGTATTTCCATCTGCATCTGTGCCTATTAGAGAATAATTAATATATATATGCTGCATGATTTCTTTCTAATAAGAGTTTAAAAAATCTTGCAAAGCTCTTTGTGGTTCCATTTCAGGCCTCTTCAGCCATCAAAGTGGCTGGAGAAGGCTCCACTGGTCTAGATTCCTTCTGGGAAGTGGGATGAAGTAGAAAGACGGGGGACCTTTTGGGTTTTTATTTAGAATTTAAGGCTGTTTTGTGGAGCAAATTTCCTGTTTAAAGATAACCAACAAAGAAATGAGCAATTGGGTGCCCCTCCCTCCCCCGATTTGGCTTTTTCATTTCATATGAAAAATATCAGAATAGTTTTTCATTAAAAAACAAAGAACCCCCAAACCTTGCTTGTTTTGTTTACTAGGAAGAATCTAAGATTTTTTTGAAAAAATTTCCCACCATTGCTGTTAGTTGTAGTGTATGTCTCACAGACACAGTGGTTAAAAAGCCAATGAAGGAGGTTAGAGGCAGAAGACATTTAGGAGCTATTTTGACAAATTTGCTTATGTGCTTATTGGTTCCCTTACAGGAGGAGGAGAAGGGAAAGAGAATTGTTTACAAATCTTTTCAAGCGGAAGGCACTTGGATACTATGGTGATGATGGACATAAAGGAGCCTAGATAGACAGATGAATGTACTTCAGTATAGTTTTGTTAGTTGATTTCAATGTAATGCAGAAGTCACCGCTTGTGTCTGAGGTGTTGAACTTGGCTTTGAGAAAGAAGTTACAATATTTAGTTATAGCTGAGAAGTACATTATATTGTTGGACTCCCACATATCATTGCTAAAACTTTTTTTCCTCTTCCTCAAGGAAAGGTTGGAGAGGATTAGAGATGGGATTTTGAGATTGCCAGACCTTTTTAAAGATCTACTCTTGAAGACCCAAAAATATGATGGTTCTTAGATCAGATGATTGAAGGAGATTGATCAAATGTGGCAGAAAGAAGATGGTTCCTTCCTAGTAAGTGGCATAGTGTTTTGCTTGCGGGTTGCTTTAGGAACCATCCAGCTGTGCCTCTCATATAATATAATGGAAAGCATATGTGATAATAGGTCTGGTAAACTCAATCCTTCAGTAGCTAAGTGATACTAAAACCATAAAACATGGACTAAATATAAAACATAGAAATGTCCTCTTTATTTCCTGTGTAACAGTGGTAAATTAAGGGTTAGGTATGGATAATGTTTCTTGCCTACTTCCAAGGTTGCTTAAATAATACCTTATTAAGAACCATCTGGTCTTTTTAATGTTTATTAAGGACCACCTGAAAGCTGCATTGTCCAAGATATAGGATTTTAACATAAATAAAGCAAAAGGAATAGCTATGAAGACAATAGAAAAGAGCACAAAACATTTTTATGTAGGTCCTACATAAATGTAAAAAAAAATCCAAAGTATTTAAATATTCCACACCAGAAGATAAGAATTTTTGCAAATATACTAGATTAAAATTTGGAACCAAACTTCTTGACAGTATCTCTAAAGATTATAAGCAATTACTTTTTCCTTTCTTCTTCTGTCTTATATATTTAGGAGATTGCCTTCACATAGTTTATGAAGTAAATGACAGACTATACTAGAATAAGAAATATTAGGGTTTGATTTCCAAAAGTGCTGAGAATCCAAGCTGTTAACTCCAACTGGAGTTGTGGGTGCTCAGCATGTATGAAAATCAGGCCATTCATATTTATATTTCACCACCAATATATCTTTGGGACTCTGTGTTCTTTGGTGCAATGACTGTTACAATTATGTATTTGTATAATATCTAGCACAATGGGGCGGAACCTGGTTGTGGCCTTTAGGTGCTCCTGCACTATAATTGTTTAATAATATGATTATAACAACACAGAGTAGGTTATTACATAATTATTTTGTTATAACATTTATGTTACTCGATTCTTTTCTCTCCCTTTCCCTTCCCCATTTTCATTCTTTGTGTCATGTTTTCTCCTTCTCCCATTTTCTTCAATAAAATCCTTTCTTTCGCTCTCTCTCATCTTCCTCAGTCTCTTTTCTACACAGACCACAACCAATTCTTCCTTGTCACTGCAGAATTGGCATGTGCTCTGATGACACCTAGTGTCTAAAGTGTAAAAGTTCATAAGCTGATAATGTTTGCAGCACAGAGATATGGGACACAGACTTACCAACCTCAAATGTTTGAAAATCAAGCATCATCCTAAAAAAATCATGGGATTTGAAATAAATGTCATCTGGTTCTGAGGCTTTAGGGGGCACTTGGATCAAGTTTAAGCTTTTCTTCTCAACAATAACTCACTTATTGTTTCCTTTTATATCAAAGTTGAGATTCTTGCATAATTACAAAAAGAAAAGGAGTACTTGTGGCACCTTAGAGACTAACCAATTTATTTGAGCATGAGCTTTCGTGAGCTACAGCTCACTTCATCAGATGCATACCGTGGAAACTGCAGCAGACTTTATATACACACAGAGAATATGAAACAATACCTCCTCCCACCCCACTGTCCTGCTGGTAATAGCTTATCTAAAGTGATCAACAGGTGGGCCATTTTGACCTGTTGATCACTTTAGATAAGCTATTACCAGCAGGACAGTGGGGTGGGAGGAGGTATTGTTTCATATTCTCTGTGTGTATATAAAGTCTGCTGCAGTTTCCACGGTATGCATCTGATGAAGTGAGCTGTAGCTCACGAAAGCTCATGCTCAAATAAATTGGTTAGTCTCTAAGGTGCCACAAGTACTCCTTTTCTTTTTGCGAATACAGACTAACACGGCTGTTCCTCTGAAACTTGCATAATTACATGATTCCAAGAGCTGGGGCTTCACACACCAAATATTGTGAGACTTGCTATAAAGTAAGAAGAGCTGGCAACACTGGGGGCATATTGCTGAAAATTACAGGGGTTGCCAATTGTGTGGGAAATTAGATACCAGGTATGATGAACAAATACACAGGGCCTAAATTGGAAACCAAAGAGGCTACCTGTGAGGAAGCAGATGGGGGGAGATTTAACAACCACCTCAGTATGCCAGTGGAATAGTGGAAATGGCCAAAACTGCCCCATTCCAGATAATTATTACTATTTATATTAGGTTTGAACAGATAACATTTTTATTGGTAAATGTCAGTAATCTCAATTTTACCCTACACAGAAGCCAGGAAAAAATACTGCCATTGCTAATCGAAATGTATAGATAAGCAAAGTAAGAAAAATGCTTCCTGAGCACTTATTAGAGTTTGATGCAAATCTATTTACTTTGTGTATTTTCACGTGATGTTGACAGTTTGTTTAATGGTTATACAGCTTTAACTTTACTGTCATTAAACAATTGTCTTACTCCCCTCATAGTCGGATAAACCCACCCCCCACATAATTTCCTCAAACAGTGAAAATTTAAATAAATAAAAATAAAAAATCCTTAAAACCCAGCATTTTGCACGACTGTGAAAATTTAAATTGATAAGAATGTGCTTAAAAACAGTCAATTATAAAAAAAAATCTAATTCTGCCTAGCCTATTTCTATTGCAGTAGTACCTAGACACTATACAAGCCTAGAGCAAAGAGAGAGTCCCTCCTCAAAGAGTTTACAGTGTAAGCTGGGCGTTCAGTCACAGGATTCAAACAAATGCTCCCCAGCTCCTCTCTCCTTTTGAGCTTTCTGCAGAGCTGAATGGAGGGGTAGGTTGGAAGGTAAGCAGATGAATGGCTGCTGAAGAAGGTGATGAAAGTAGCCTCCATCAATGGCTTTCTTATGGGTGGCTGTGGCCTTTTCACTTTGCAGTGGTTGGAGACATACTACCTTCCATGGAACAGGTCTAAGCCTGGACTGATGAGGCAGAGCCACGGCCCTCCAGGAATTACTGGATGTGCATCAGGAGAGGAGTGACGCAGCCTTTGACTGAGGGGGAAGACAAGTTGTGTCCTGCTAGCCAGTGTTAAGCTAACAGGAACAAATGGTTAACTAGTACAGGCAAAGTGAGTGCTCCCTTGTTCTCTTTACCAGCACTTCCTGCCCACATACTTAATTTCCATGAATTTTATATGTCCTTTTTTTTCTTGTCATTTCAAAGTCGTGGGTAAACACTGTCATTTGTGTGCACCCTCGTCAGCCCAGTATTAATGAAAAAGTAATAACATAGCATTTCTGGAGTACTTTACATATTCAAAGAGCTGTGCAAAACTGATTAATTACTATCAGGGCCTCTTTTACCAGCTGCAAATTTGGTTGGAAGGAGGTGTAACAGAGCTCTCCTGGCTCCTGCCTCTGCTAGGCTCAGATAAAGTCACTTAGAGACCCTTGGATTCTGAAACCACTGGTGCTTCTATTTACAAGTTTATGCTCCCACCACCTTCATCACCATACAGCGTTCATAGCTCTGGGTTCCTGGTGTCTGAACCTGGGCGGGCACGCCCACCAGCCAGCTAGACAAGCATCCTTCTTCCCAGCCTCTTATATAGCCCTGGGCTAATTGGGCTGGCAGCTGGCTCTCATTCCCCAATTAGGGCAATGTTCCTTCCAGCCAGCTCCACTTTATTCACCTAAATGGGGCTGGCGTGGCAGGGGGCTGATTCTGCAGTCTTTCTGCTCAGCACCCTGTCACGGAAGGTTTAAATTATTTTCTGAATAAAGATAGTTGAACTCCTTTCAAGTATCCCTGAACAAAAGACCCTCACTGTACAATAGGACAAACAGAATGAGTTTGTTTGAGGCAGAGTTTCTATCGCTTAAACACACTGAAGCAGTCAACTTTTTTTGGACAAGCACTGCAGTGGCTAACTAGGAAATGAGCATCCATCTTCTGCTAGCCTCCTTTTGTCCTCCCTGCCCCAACATTTAATCTGGCAGGCACAAAAGTCTGGATTTTGTTTATTTTCTGAAAGAAGGCTAGGTAGCAGTTTAGGACAGAGAAGGGAGTGGGTTTGCCATGTTTTGATATATACAGAACTAAATCAGATCACTATATAATTTTATTTTCCTTTAAAAATAAATTACACTTGTTGTTATTGGCCTCCTCAGATAGTCCTTACTTGGCCAAAGCCTCCGTTGGAATCTGTGGGGGCTTTGCCTGAGGAAGGATTGCAGGATTAAGATCAGAATTTTAAAACCTTTAAGAAAATGCTGTCTTTTTCAAAGCTATTTAGCAATTCTGTCTTTAGCTGCTTCCAGAAGATTTATTTGTTTGACTAATGGGTAAGTAGCATACATTGAATACAAGAAGGATGATCTCTTGACTTCACTCCATCTTCAGGTTGACCACCACTGTTTACTTTTGTGTCTGGCACCATTTCACAATGGTAAATCACTTCTCTCTGTTAGCTGTTAGACAGAATCCTGTCTAGTGATAAATCTATGTAATCCTTCCAAAATTCCAGACATTGCAGTGATGTTCTGACAAGAAACAAAGAGAAAAATAAGTTTCAAGCCACCTATTGGTAATACTTCTTTTTAAACTAGTTTCTAGTGCAGTCTTTTGCTCAAGATCAAATCTTTTCATGCCATTTTTAAATATTCCAGTAATGATATGTTTGGTGATACCTCTAACTCAATTTTTGGTAAAAGAAAAGTATTGTTAATTATGCAAATATAATTCTTTTCTGAGGACTCTCGTTGGCCTTGGGGCAACAGAAGTTAAGATGGAATTACAGGAAGCATTTCAAATAAGGCTTAATAAGAGAAAGTAATGTCTCAACAAGTTACAAGAAGTTGAATCACTGTTGAAGTCTGTGGAGGTACAGACCAGAACTTCATCTGGTGTAAATTACTCTATGTACAAGTTCTTCTATTCTAGGTATTAACTGTTTTGTTTTTCCAAAAATTGTAAAAATTACATTGACAAATTCAAGGGGCCAAATCCTCAGGTGTAAATCAGCACAGTTCCATTGAGTTCAATGCAGCTATGCTGTTTTATATAATTTGAGAATCTGACCCACAATATTGGGAACTAGTTCTTCTCAGTAACAAATAAAGAGTCGTGTTGCAGATACCTGGGAAAAAGTCAGAAGCATACACCAAATAGTGATATATTACAGCATCCAGGCTTTCTACTTGACCTGATTTACAGACAGGCCCTGGTCCTAACAATTCTTGTGCACATGCATAACCCAATGGAACTAAGTCATGTGTTTTAAATTAAGCATGGACATAAGCATTTGCAAGATGGGAAACTTAAAATTATTTTATTAAAAACTTAACATTTGCAAAGAGCTCCTATACAGAGCTAGGTTTCAGAGTAACAGCCGTGTTAGTCTGTATTTGCAAAAAGAAAAGGAGTACTTGTGGCACCTTAGAGACTAACCAATTTATTTGAGCATAAGCTTTCGTGAGCTACAGCTCACTTCATCGTGTAGCTCACGAAAGCTTATGCTCAAATAAATTGGTTAGTCTCTAAGGTGCCACAAGTACTCCTTTTCTTTATACAGAGCTAGAGTATCTCGAATGTCAAAATGTATCCTTCTATTTAGCAGCAGTAATAGGAGCATCTCAAGTCATCGTGTAGCAAAAGCTGACTTTTAAAATGGAGACTACTGTAGGACACTTGGAGAATATAGCGTAAGTACAGCAAATGTGGCTCATGAAAGTGTTGTGTCCAGTTTAGACTGGAAGCTCCTAAGAAGTAGGAACTGTGTATTGTGTTGTTTATGTACACTGCTGATGCTTGGTCTATTATGATGGCCATTGGCAATCTGTAGAAACTATACCACAAGCTGCAGAATTTAATCCTATAGGCTATGTGGAAATGTTTTGTGAAGTCTGACATTTTTAATGCCCATTAACTCAACACACATACAACACATTAATACATTGTCTAGTCTAGTAAGTTATCTGCATGTTTGTCTTTTGTATTCTTAAAAAAAAACCCCACTTTCATCTTCCTCCTCAAATTGTCACATTTCTCTACTCCCTCCCCTCATCTCTTCTCCCACATCTTCCTTTCCCCTTAGGTCTTCAGTCTCTGCTCCCTATTCCTCTTTAGCTTTGAAGATCCTGCTGCTCTCACCCCCCAATCAAATATTTTATAAAAAAACATTTGCTTCTGTGAAATGTTCTTTACAATTCCTCCAGCCACACTGGCTCAAGTACATTAGCTGATGTTTCTATCAACATAATCAGCAATGAAATAGCTACCATTTAAATGATCATGAAGATGTTAACACCTCACTGATATGAACCAGGGGTAGTTCACTGACATAAGGCCAAATCCTCAATCCAGCATGTGGCCAAAGTGGCTGGATTTCCCTAAGGGAACTAGCAGGAAAGAATTCTCACTCACTGTAGCCATACTTACCTTGGGCTCCTATGCTTGTTCTGCAGAGTGAAATCACTGTAATGTTATGGTAGTGAATTCAGTGATCACACTCTCCCAGCTCTACCATGGCATGCCCCCAAAGCCCTCTCTACAAGCAGGTGTAGGAAATGGAGCAGAGCTGTGCTCCGGGCTGATCAGAGTATATTCCATCTGTATGGGCTCACCACATCCCATTCCACCCATCCCCTGTGCAACCAAACTACATCTCAGGACCCCTGCACCCATAAAAGGAAGGGCAAGATTTCCACCATAGTGCTATTGATTCAGTATCTGTGTGTGGACTCAAGAAGAAAGCACTGGACTGGTTCACATTCATGTTCTCTCTGCAGCCATAAGTACTAGTTTTATGTTTAAAGGTTTTGTTGCCGATAGAATGTGAAGACTGTGGTCTCTCTAGCTGTGTTATAGCATATTTCTGGGCTGTGCATTTTTCTATTGATCATTCTCATTAAGATTAAGTTTCTCTTTGGTGTAAATGTATGTATTCTGCGATTTTTCTTCCATCCCCTCCTCAGCATAATATCCATGATGTCGTGTTTTATAATGTATGCAGATAAGGGTAAACAGTCAACGTAGATCTTGCTGGGGAATGGCAAAGTTAAGTCCTAGGGGGATTGTGGAAGGGATGCATCAGCTCCACCAGACGAGAGTACTTCCAGCCTGTCGATTTTGGAAAGTATAAAATCATAAGGCATTACAGCAGATAGAATTGTTGGCGTCTGTATAAATGACAGCTGAAATAAATCTGAACAAAAATGAGGATGTTCTGTGACCTTTCATATGTAATATTTATTAACATCTAGCTAATCTGGTTAGAGAGAGAAAACAAGCCATAAATTACACAGTAGGATGATCCAGTATTTTTACAGCAAATGAAGAGGACAGAAATGATTCTGACTATGGAAGTAGTGTCTTCAAAATAGACAGTCGTGATAACTGTAATGAATAAAATACCTTCCTTGAATAGTGTCCAGTCTCTAGTGCCCCACTGAAAATCAAATACATCTTTTAATTTTTTTAACAGTATAATATTTGTAATAGCTCAGACATACACAATACACTTTTCGAAACATAGGAACTAGCAAAAAAAACCAAGGAAGGACATGATCCTGAGAGATTCCGAGTATGCTCAACTTCCACTGAACTCAGCAGAACTGAGAAAGCTCCCCCTCTCTTGTAGATCAACTCCCAAAAGTTCTCATGTAAAACAAAATTGTACAAAGCTCAAAACAGTAACAAGTATGGAAAGAATTTGTATAAAAATAACCATTTGAAATAAGCTTTAATACATGACAACTGTTTACATCTGGGTTCAACGAAACTTGTTTTATTGTTCTCAAAATTAGAAGCTGCAGGAATTGTTTATAACAGCTGCAACATACAATAATGCAATTGGTGATACGTTTAGGCATTTATTAAGTTTTAACAGGAAAGCTAGTTAACATTTTGGCTCAGATCCGCAAAGGTTTCAATGGAAGAGGGAGCCTACTTACTTTTGATGATCTGGGACTTTGTAACCGCTTGTTAGCTTAAGACCTTACTCAGTGGAGGATTGCCCTCAGTAGCAGCCTGGACGGTACTGAGAATAGCAGAGTTATTGATGGCTGAGAAATCTATTTACATTCCATTTTAACTTCACTCATCTTTCCAATAGTACCACTAGCCCCTAGTGATTGCAATAGGAGCCAAATTCTGTCGAGGAGCTGGCTTTCATCAGTTTGTATTATGGGCCAAATTCTGCTTTCATTTATATGGTTGTGAATCCCAGATAACTTCAGTTGACTTCAGTAAGGTTAATCTGGAGATACTGGATGTACTTCTCAAAGCGGGATTTGGCACTGTGTATTGATTATTTGTTAAGCATGAGCAACATAGCCCAAGCTGTACAAAACTAGGGCCATGTCTACACTTACCAGGGATTGAGGCTGCTGCGATTGATAAAGCAGGTCTAGTGAAGACCCGCTAAATCAATGGCAGAGCACTCTAAATGTGATTTCGATTTTAAATTTAGATTCGGTCAACTCCGGTACTCCACCAGAGCAAGAGGAGTAAGGTAAGTCAATGGGAGCGCGTCTCCCATCGACGCAGCACAGTGAAGACACTGCAGTAAGTCGACCTAAGCTATGTTGACTCCAGCTAAGTTATTCACGTAGCTGGAGTAGCATAATTTAGGTCCACTTATACCGGTAGTACAGACAAGGCCTAAGGTGTAGAGAGAATTTTTAAAAATCATCATTTTGTTTACATTGTGGTTTGTCCACCATCTTGGTACCACTTCTTGTTGGGCCAGTTGGTGCCCTTTTCAGTTAAGGTGGGAAAGATGGTGCCATGTGACCTAGGTAATCTGCCCAGTAACAAGAGGGCTTAAAAAATTTGTGCATCCAGTGCCAGAGACTGTCAGTCCTGTTGGCAGTCCAGTGTTTAGGGTGTCCTAGCCAAGACTACTTGTCAACAAAAGAAGATCTGCCTGCCATTCCTGTTTCTGATCCTGAGTGTGTCCGCTCCTGAATCCTGTGTCATGTGGTCTTTGGTTCCTGATGTTGTTGGTGACCTGCTGTGGCCCTGGATCTGTGTGTGTGTTCCCTGTCCATGATAGCCTGTGATCCAGTGATGTACTGACTTACCTGAATTAGTTGTATACCTACCTTATGTTTGTTTGGGGACCTTGGTTTAAGGCCAATCTGTTGAATTAACAACCGAGTGCTTTGTGTTACCCGTCAATGTGAACTGTTATTTAGTTGGGAGTCCTGTTTAATAAATTTTTCCTTGTTTGTATTTTATATCCTGTTTGCTTTGTGTTATTCCCATGAATATCACCCCCAGTGACAGATGCAGGAGAAGTATGAGTCTGTAGGATGGGGGCTGGTAGCTAAATTCGGTAGCTCCCTGTTGAATACCCTTTCTGGGTTAACAAAAGAAGGTAGAGTCCCTGCCCTGAGGAGCTTATCCCCTGAACAGATAACACAAGAATGCAGATCAGAGGATGGTGCTAATTTAGGATCGATTTCTGCCACCCTTACTCACCCTGAACAATACCTTACTCATTTCTGGATAGTACATTGATTTTGCAACTACTCTAGAAGTAAGGAAATACTCAAAGTAAGGGAGAGGGTCAGAAGCAGGCCTTTAAACATAGCTTACTTGGTTTAAAATAGTACAGTGGGCTTAGCATTTACTAACGTGACAGCATTTGTGGGCCTTTGAGCAGTGAGTTTTGGGGAGGATTTTGAATGGAGAGAGCGAGAGAGAGAGTTTTCCACTGGTACACTGGGAGAGGCATGGGTGTCCAGGCAGAAGAGGCGGCAGAGAGAAACTAAATTGTGTAACAGACAATTGTATTTTTTGTCTCTTTGGCCATGTCTACACTACCAACTAAATTGACGCAAGGGCCATCCTTACCCATATACAAACTACGCAGCTGCATTGGGCACCAGGAAATTTGGGGCACCAAATTGCTCCAAATTTCCTGGTGCCCTATGCAGCTGCGTGCTGCTCCAGTGGCCAGCCCGATCCCCCAGCCAACTGAGCTAGCCAGGAAAGCTAGCCAGGAAAGCTACCCCTGCCCCGCCTCTTCCCACCCCTGCAAACGTGGTGCCCAGAACTGGACACAATACTCCAGTTGAGGCCTAATCAGCATGGAGTAGAGCAGAAGAATGACTTCTCGGGCCTTGCTTACAACACTCCTGCTAATACATCCCAGAATGATGTTTGCTTTTTTTCGCAACCGTGTTACACTGTTGACTCATTTAGCTTGTGGTCCACTATGACTCCCAGATCCCTTTCCGCAGTACTCCTTCCTAGGCAGTCATTTCCCATTTTGTATGTGTGCAACTGATTGTTCCTTCCTAAGTAGAGTACTTTGCATTTGTCCTTATTGAATTTCATCCTGTTTACTTAAGACTTTCTCTAGTTTGTCCAAATCATTTTTAATTTTAATCCTACCCTCCAAAGCACTTGCAACCCCTCGCAGCTTGGTATTGTCCACAAACTTTATAAGTGTACTCTCTATGCCATTATCTAAATCATTGATGAAAATATTGAACAGAACCAGACCCAGAACCGATCCCTAGGGGACCCCACTCGTTATACCCTTCGAGCATGACTGAACAACTGATAACTACTCTCTGGGAACTGTTTTCCAACCAGTTTTGCATCCACCTTATAGTAGCTCCATCGAGGTTGCATTTTCCTAGTTTGTTCACAAGAAGGTCATACGAGACAGTTTCAAAAGCTTTACTGAAGTCAAGATAGACCACATCTACCGCTTCCCCCCATCCACAAGTCGATGACGGGCGAGCACTCTCCCGTTGACGTCTGCAGTCCACCTCCTCGAAGGGCGGAAGCTGTGTCGATGAGAGAGCGCTCTCCTGTCGACATAGGTTGACTTACAGCAGTGTCTACACTGCCCTAAGTAATGTCGACTTCGGTTACATAATGTACATAACTGAACTAGCATAACTTAGATAGACTTACAGTGTTAGTATAGACCAGCCCTTTCTTAGATCACAATACGAGTGAGACATAAGTACGAGCCCATCAACATTATAATACAGCATATAAAGCAGGGTGGTGCTACTTAGTCTTTATGGAAGATATGGAGAAACCCAAACAGGCTGGATGTATTGTGACATGCTGAAGTTGCACATCTTGTGACGTGCCTATAGAGAAACCGAGCTGGCAGAGTCTTAGTTCACAAACTTGTTAGAATAACCCTAAACAAAATGGTTGGTTTACATGTGCCATTTGTTTGCCAAGTTTTTCACTCCCCTCAAAACCAGACTGATTTATAAGAGTACCTGTAAATAAATATAAACCTATACTACATCGATGCTGCTGTTATGCTGCTGATTTACAGGTTTTGTTTAAAAAATAAAAATTTAACTCAGAAAACCAGCAAAAATGACATTGATTGTTTGCTTCCAGGAAGATTGTTTTTCCAGTTCAGTTCTTGTTGCTCTATTGTCCAACCTGAAGGTATTTGCTGGGTAACAATCAAGGAACAACATGCTACGTGACAAAGGCTATTCCGATGAAAAATAAGCTGTTGAAATTCTAGGGTGCCACATACAAGTGTGAATGAAGTCCAGCTGATAGCTTATCAAGAGCCATAAACAAATTAAAGGTGTCTATTTTGTTGGGGGATGTTGAAAGCACTGCCTGAACATTTTTTATGTAGTTAACACTGTTAAATCAATACAGGGCTATGCACCTGCCTCCAGTGGATCATTCTTTAATCTTACTCCCGTCCAGCACTACATCTCAGCTTAAATAGTCATCCTTAAAAAGTCAGCATTTGCTTGCACAGTAGTATTTGAGATACTGAGACTAGAAACCTATGGCCACAGTTGGCAAGTGTCTTTTTATAATGGCAATCACGCTATACCCACTATATATACACATAAAGTGTGTGTTAATGTATATGGCTGTAAATTGTGAAATTAACATTCAATAATTTAGGACTATACCAGTGTTTATCTGGTCTTTATTTGCACTCATTAAAATAAAAACATGAATCACAATTTAAACATTAAAAGGGGACAGAAGGGTGGACTGGGGTGTAGCATTGTTGAAAAATCCTGCTGCACGTTGGAACAACTCCAGGAGCAGAAAAACTGGCCGGGGGTGCAATGAGAAGGCTTCTCAAACACTGTAGCAATACTCTATTAGGTAAAAACTAGAGAAGAGCTTTAGGACTTGTGAAACCCTGCAGCCACTCCCTCGCCTCTGTCCCAATATGGGAAACAAAATAGTTTCTAACTCTAGTTTCAAAATAGTTTCAGCAAAAAGTTTAACAGATGCTTTTGCAGTCTGGTCTGAAGTTGGAAGTTTTCCAACTGGCGGTAAGACAGCCATGCTAAATTCCAGTAGAAGAGACACAACATCTTTCAGGAGCTGAGGAACCTAGCAGTCCTCTGGTCCCGAATTCATTTGGATGATTGCCTCTGGCAACCTTTTTTTGTTTTGTTTTTTTTTTTAAAGTGTTGGCAGCTCTAGCTCCAGCTGCACTAGGCATTAGGGATGTGACTACCCTGCGTGTGTACCTATGCTTGCACAGTGCTCATCGAGATGGCACCAGGGTACACAGTTGCGTGGCCACGGTAGCACAGACAGCAGCAGCGGAGGCTTAGCCATACCGAGTACAAACCTGCCTCAAACTGGTAGCTCGGTACTTGCTCCCCTGCCGCCACCTGTGCTGCCGTGGCTACACTGCTGTGTACACACATGCTAGTTCGGTAAGAGCTAGTGCAAGTATGTGTACACAAGCCGGGGAATCACACCCCCCGTGTGTAGTGCAGTGCCCATAAACAGAGGTCCAACACGAGCAGCCGGGAGCCACTTCCGCAGCAGAAAGCCACGTTTAGAGGAACGGAAAGTGTTCCTCCCCACTACCAACCCTTTTAATGTAAGTTAGTCCATTAAGTCCGGTATATATCTCCCAAAGAACCATCTTAGCAACCTTCTCCCACATCTTCAGGTCAGTTCAGATGGGAGTTGGTTACATCTTGAGAAGCAACCAGGTGTTTCACAGGCCCACCCAAAAAAATGCTAAGATCTGCTCTGGTCAAAATTTCAACAGATTTTAATGAGATTCTGCTTACCAAGAATAGTAGGGTGGATTGATTTAGATTGAAGTAATCGAAATCGCCAATTTTAAATCACACTTTCAAATAAATTTTTATTATTTAAATAGATAATCCATTTTAATCTTGTTTGCATTTGTACTTTTTATTTTCCTAAAGAAAGGTGGATTCTCATGGTTTAATAACCATTAAAATGTGTTCATCTGCAACTAAATATAGACTCACATTAAATCTAGAGCTCTACTATAGTTATGCTATATCTATACACATTTAAGCAATTACATAGCTTAACTCACATTTATTCCAATTCTTAACTTGTACATTTTTGTATTATGCATATTTTACTTACTAGATTTTTTTACTTGTGATTTGTGCCAAGGTCTATTTGCATACAAATTAAAATTCAATTTAAAATGCACCAAAAGAGCATTTTTAAATTTTTTTTTTTTACACAAAATAGTTAAACAACACTCTTATCTGCTAGATACAAACTTTCTTATCAAGAAGGTTATCAAATCATCTTTTGCATTTTAAACCAACTGAATTATTAAACAGAAGTAGCAGTAGCTAATGAATTGAATGGATTGTTTCAGTTCACGAGGCCCTTCAAGATTTTAGAACTAATAGTTCTCATCCTCTCACACCCAGTCTTTTATTCAGAGCTTGGAAGAGGAACACAAGCTTTCTGCTTTTTCAACTCCCTCTTGGTTTCGTAACTGTGAATGACCTAGTCATTGAACTGAACTAGTTGAATAAACTGAAATGAAGAAATATTCTCTCTGCAGAAGAGGCTATAGATGTCAAAACTGGTTTACCCTTCAACAAACTCTGATTGCAAATGCTTGGACATGTCAGTGATTTGACTTTCTGTAAAGATTGGCAGCGTATGTGAATTGCTTCTTAAAAAAATAATTCAAATTTTACACTTCCAAAAAGGTTGTCCTATATAGGCTATACTACTGTTTAATTCCCCTAAAATAATTACATACCGAAAGGTGTGCGTGTGAAGAAAAACTATTTAAAGTCTAATAAACCAACAACAGCAAAATGGACAGAGTTAAAACCTCACTCCTGAAATTCTGCAAGTATTATAATTAGAGATTTTGGCTTTACGTTTACCACGTTTCTGAAATTCAGTGTTTGTTTTGCACAAATTGACTCATTTCAAAATGTCTGTTACTACAATTTTTTAGAAAATCCAAAGGCATGCTTCCCTATGTTCACTCAAATTTTCCTCCCAGTTACAGTGTTTTAGTTCAGGAGTCTACTCTTATCTATTAACACTGAAAAGTCGGTAAAATTGAAGTCATGACAGCTCCTAATTTCTCATGAACAAATTAGGCGACTGAATCAGTTCTTTTCAGCATTCATGTTTAAAATAACACCACCAGAAGAGGTAGCTTCAGATAGTTGCATGAGTTAAAACAGAAAGCCAGAATCCCTGGCTATAGCTCATAAGATGCGCAAGACCAGCTAATGCCCCAGAATAGAGGATGGTAGCAATGATACTTGCTCTTCATTTATTTTAAAGATGCATGTCTATTTTAACAGCTTCCTTGGTTTTGTGGGCGGATGTCAGGGCCTTTTTATTTCAATGCAGTTTTTTTGAAAAATGGACAATATGAAAGGAAAACACAATATTTTGTTCTCAGTATGCAGGGAGGAAGTGTGACTACACAGAAATCTAAATTAAACAAAATGTTATTTATTTAGTCATTAAAAAGAAAAGCTACACTATACTTCAGCAGGCTGGTGTGAACTGCATGTTCATCTTGCCATGAGTAATTGCTTACACATATGGGCTATGAATGGGTTTGTGTGCACACACACAGAATGTTTTCAAGGCATTTTTCTTCCACATCTGAACCTATTTGTAATTAACTAAAGGATCAACAACTAGAGTCAGCTAGCAGTGGAAATGTGGTGTAAGAGAAACACCACAGCTCTAACTTTCTCAGTAGCTTTACCTTTCCCAATAGTTAATATTCATGCTGCAAACCTGGGAAGCATACAATGAGAAGGGACTGCCAGGTGCAATTGTTTTACTTCGATATACAAGAAATATTCTGGATTCCTTTGGTACCACAGTATAAGAACTGGAGTAGTACAAAATTAACCCATCTTCCTGATCTAGGAGTTTTGCCTGAAAGAGGAGTGAAGGATTAGGCCTGTGTACCGAGTCATTGGTAAAAATGCATTTTTGCATTAGCTTAGGTCCTAAATTATCCAGGGGGTCCCAAACTGTAGTAGGCTTACCCCTGGGGTACATGAAACATCTCTGGGGGGTGGTACATGGGAGAAATTGGTGGATTTTCTTATTTTATTGCATTTTCATAACAGGCTAGTCAGACAAAGCTTTAAAACTCTGTGGGAATTTGTTATATATAATACGGTAGTTAATTTACTTCAAGATGTACCAGTGAGAACAGAGATACACAGAACCCTCACCTCTAATCACTGTACAGCATGGGTTCAGTTGTCTAGCAACTGTCCAGTCTAACTGAGCTCAGAATTTAGGGTTCCCCTCACCCCCCCTTGGTTGTATACGTTGCACTATATCTGTACGCAACAGTGAAATAGGGACAAATGGCTAAAGACAGGTTGTTTTAAGAAGAACACACAAAGTATCAGTGATGAGAAGGGTAGGGGTATGCAGGCAGCTGGTATATCTGGAAGGGGGTATGTAATAAGAAAAGTTTTAAAGATTTTAAATGGTCACAAATATCCCAAAACAGTATTGCCAACTCACAGTGCTCAAAAATAATGAGTCAAACTCCCCCTCCCCCAATCATGAGATTATCTTAGAAAATCATGAGATACACATTTGGGTTTAATTTGCCTTCTGGAGTCTGAGTTTTTAGGAGCTCGTGTTTGCAAGCTTTTCTCACAATCATGAGAGCTAGAAATATTCCTAAACCGACTCATGATAAAATTGTGAGAGTTGGCAACAGCCTGCTGCTTTGGACTCCATTAACTTACAGTTCTTGAGCCAGCTTCTGATTATTAATGAATTAAGCATATTACACAGATTTGGAGAAAAAAAAAAAAAGCCAGACAGCATGCAGAAGGTATAATAATGGTCACATCTGACAGCAATGGTGACACTTGCTAATTGTGACACAAACACTTAAATACCACCTTAGTCCCTTCCTCAAATTTTCCTTGAGAATTTTCTTTTTTAAAGTTAATTTTGTGGGAAAATAATAGTGATGGAAAGATTCTATTTAGAATGCCTGGTAACTACTGACGGCAGGGACAACTAGAACATAGAGATGACCTGGGCCTGCTGAGAGTGGGGGAAGGGGGGCAAAGTGAGGGCCGCAGACTTCAGCAGTGTTACTGAGCATGCTCATTCCATGTGAGCAAGCTCAGTACAAGCCAAGTAACCAATCTGGGGGGCACGTGACCCCCCTCCCACATCCCCCCTCTGATCTTGAAGTAGCAATTAATTCTTCAGACAGCTTTTGATTGTTAATGAGAAAATAAACTAAGATGGAGATGCAACAACGGATCGGACTGTGCAATTCCCACAACTCTCTCTCAAAACACTCCAACTATGCCCAGTGGATCAGTTTTCCTGTTGAGTCAGAAAGTCCAGATTTCACCTGTCTCACGCTGAGCATGTATTATTTAAAATTGCTGACTTTAAACAATTAGTGTGTCCTGCATCTTTAAAGGCCAGATTAAATAAAAGAGAACAATGCTTAAGTAACATTGTGCAAATGAGAGAAAGGCTGATTTGCAAAGTGAGTTAAACTCCTAAGGTAGCAGCTGTGGCTACGAAATCAGTGAAGTGGAATTGTAAAGGTGCTACCGGGCAAAATTAAATAATAAATTTAACTGACATCACAGAACAGTTTTAAAATGCAACTTTTATAGCACTTGTTTAATGTTATACATGATACAATAAACTTGCAGTAAAGAGATCTAATATTTAAAGGGTTTTCTTTAAGACCGCATCAGCACACAGTAAATTGGAAGTTTTTCAAAGCTTT
Organism: Caretta caretta; assembly: GCF_965140235.1. Taxonomy (NCBI): domain Eukaryota; kingdom Metazoa; phylum Chordata; order Testudines; family Cheloniidae; genus Caretta; species Caretta caretta. Next base: position 209,044,698 of record NC_134207.1, on the reverse strand, counting down.
TGATCTCTCTTAAGTCTTCATCTCCCCTAGCTGCAACTTGCACCAATAATAAACTGGTTAAACATAGCAACAACTTTTGACTCACTTGTGTTTTAATTTGTACAATCTCAAAACCTCCACTAATAATTTACTTTTTCTTTTTTTTCTTTTTTTGCACAGTGGAAACCTTTCAGTGTTGTTACCACAGAGAGTCTCACAAAAGGTTTGCATGCAACAGACCTAGAAAATGTGGATCAGGCTTGGGTTCTAGTATGGCCAGGAATGTAAATTGCTTTGAGAGTACAATTTGTTTTGCTACATGTGCTACTGTATTACTTTGATTTTGAGGGAAGAGGGAACACCCCACCACCTCCACTCAAATGTGCAATTTTACATCTATTTTCTGCTGTGGTTTGATGGACATACTTTTGATCTGCATGAAAATACTACCTATATGTACAAAGAGTACAGAAAAGAGATAAAACCAATTTAGTGCAAGACACTTAAATATTTATCTGAACACAACAAGCAGTTAAAGGAAGATCAAAGATTCCATACATATAATTATAAGGCAGATGGTCTTTTTTTTTTTAATACAAGATCTTAAATACGCTGCTTATAATAAGAGGTAGAATATATCAAAAATGTATTTAAGAAAACGTCTGTTACTTTAACACAATAATTTACTTTACTAAGTTTTTAAAAAGTATCCCTGTTTGATTTTTTCAGGTAAATAAAAGAAGTCCAGCTACGGAAGCAGAAAATTTTGTGCTCTATGTCTATTTTACTTACTGGAAAAGAGAGAAAAATCTTCTTTCATCCCGTCAGTGCTCAAGCATTAACCAAACCCTTTTTGGGGCTGTAAATTTGAAGATTCTGGGTGAGAAGATTTGGTGGCGATTCCTGATCTTCTAGTGTTACATGTAGCAGGGTACAATTGTCTAAGTAAGGCAGTAGAACCACAAATACAAGCTCACTATTACCTTTTTAAATAGGCTAGTGACAAGCAAATAAAAACAGGAATTTATTTAATCTCTACAGAAAAAAATAAAAAGGTTACTCAGACTCCAGCACCAGCAGACTCGCTTTGTTTCAGTAATTAAAAGCTGTCTTTCCAACCTTGGTAGCCCACTTAAAGTTCATGTAACCATGGCTTCCATTCATGTTTCTTAGCACAGCCAGGAGAGGCTGATATTTTCTCCTTTGTAATTCAATAAGGCATACATTAAATCTGAATTTGCATTATTAACTTTTGGAAAAGTAGTGTTAAAGCTTCTTTTTCTCCCCTCCCCAGCCATTAACATTCAATAATGTTTATTTTATTAAATAGTTTATAAAACCAGTTTTTTTATACATTCAGACAATCATGGTAACAATCAAATAGTAAAGAAATCAAATGAAGAAAATATATATGTCAAATTCTAAATGAAGCACAATTCTAGAAGGTACACTTAATGTATGAAGCTGTACACACACATAAATCAGAGAAACACAGATGAGCATCTTCTAAGGTCCTCTCACCAGAGAACAGGATTGTCCAGTTTGGAAAAACCAGGGTCTTTTCTAAGATCCATGTATGTTCCATTGCTCACCCAGGAGTCATCTGTGGATTTCCTGTCAAAAGATTAAATGATTTCCTGAATATATAGCTGAACTTTGTACTTTTGCTGCCCTTTGGTTTCTTGGTCCTGCCACCCCCGTTTAGGTCTTGAGTTGTCCGATTTTCAGAGGTGGTAAGCACCCACAGTTTGCTTTGACTTCTGCTGGAATGGTGAGTGCTCAGTACTTTTTAAAATCAGGCTCTAGGCTTCTCCCTTGCCTCAAGGTTCACAGCCAACTTCCTGGAAACCCTTGTGAGAATGGTTTTCCTAAATGATCCACGATATTACTTTTGTCCACACTATGACTGTCTGAATCTGGACCTGTCTAACTTCACTCCAGGAATGGCTTATGGCAGTTATTTTTACGGTGGCAGTGCATAGAGGCCTCAATCAAGGGTCAGGGCCCATGGAGTTAGGCACTGTACGTATAGACAGGTCCTGCTTTGAGAAGATTACAATCGAACTTTAATCTAATGTAGAGCATTTATGCAATGGCAACAGCCATTTACTCTAAAATTATTTTAAATAAAGCCAGGTTTACTCATTTTAGAAGAGAGAAAATCCAAGTAATCAAAGGTAAACCCTGTATAATCCATATCTGAACTAAGGTTTGGGTAACAGCCTTGCTAGAGATTTTACCCTATTAATTTAAACCAAAGCACATGCCCCACATACTCTTAGAGTAACTCTACCTTCATGTTGACCTGCCCTGGCTCTCTGTTAGAGCTCACTACCCTCATAATTACACTTCTACCAATATACATTTTACATATGTTCCATCTTACCCAATATTTAACCAAATTTTGTTTCTCCAAATCAAGGGGCATTCCCTCCTGCAATCTGCCTTTGGGGAATATTGAATAGATCAACAATTTCTTCATAATAAAGGATCTGGGGGAATGCACAATTAAACAGTACTTGGGTCTCTTACCTGCTACACTGACTGGTTAGCCCGCTGGAGGCAAAGCTTGCTTCCCTTTCGTCAAAATCATCAAGTTACCATCCGAGTTTACCCAATATCAGTTATAACTACTAATCAGGGGTTAACTCATCCCCACTCCTCATACACACAAGGAATGTATTTTAGTCACCTCTTTATACGTACATTGGAAATGTTCCTACATTTCTCTCACAAATTCTCCCTCTAAAAGTAAGACACCTACCTCCACTGCAAAGAATTAATTCCTCATGAATCCCCAGGCCTTTTGTCTCAATAGATATCTGTTCTACTCTGAATCTGGCCCCAACCTTCTTACTAGATCCTGAACCAAGGACATGGCAGGTAAGTGCAATGTTCTCTCCAACATTCACTTTTAAACTTGTAGTCGCCAAAGCCTGTGTTAGCCATTTTATGTTATGAATGCAAGGTTTCTCTCTCCCCCCTTATATAGACAAAACACATTCAAATGATGGAAGTGACTTCATTGCTTGCGTAAAGTGTCAGATTGCTAGCCCAGGAAACAAACCTGCTGCACATGGAATTCCTGTCGACTTCATTGGGAGGGCTATGCAGACCAGGTGCCAAGCTTAATCCTTCCACTTCAACTGTGTGTCTTAACTCTTACTCGAAGGGATGAAAAGACAAGTTCATTCCCCAGGCAAATTCAATCTGCAGCCTTGGTATGGAGGCTGCCAACTGAGATTTGTTTTCCGGGATTACAAATACAAACAAAAAAAGTTTAGGGATGTCATGGGGAAGGGTATGTTTGTTCCTTGGCTACTAATCTAAGTCTGAAGCAAGTTTATATGGCCAGGTTCCAAAAAAACATGGTTGTAAAAGTTGACTTATGGAAATACTCACCCTCTGCCCCATGGTGGTACAAAGCCAGTGCTGTGACGCAAAAACTTCACTAAATTACAGTATTTGCCATTGTTTACATAGTACCTGAAAAATCTAGGTTGATGCTCCAGGTTGTTTTCTTCTAGAATCTTTCGCCGTTCTCTCTGCAACTGTTCAATCCTTTGCTTTTGCATTTCAGCTCCTTCAATATTCCCTTCCTCTAGAAACCTATAGTACAGCAATGGTATAAGAGCCAAAGATTATTGGTGCTTCCGCTCTTTGTTTTTGCAATGCCCTCTCATTGACTCAAAGTTTCAGAATCTGAACTCTAAGATCCTGCAGTTTGTAGTTCAGCTATTGTGAACAATTAAAATCAGCAGAGCAAGATTTTTCATTCACATAAAAAGAAAGTGATGCATCAAACCGGGAGAGGTTGCAAGCACTTTGGAGGACAGGATTAGAATTTAGATTACATTCAATAAAGACAAGTGCAAAGGACCATAGTTAGGGACGAAAAATCCAATGCATAAATAAAAAAAAATGAAATAAATGGGTAGACAGCAGTATTGCGGAAAAGGATCAGGGGGTTATAGGGATCACAAATTGAATATGGATTTCCACCACATCTTCAACAATCACCGCCCGTCCATCAAACACTCTCTAGAACATTCCCACACCAGCATCATCTTCAACAACAGAATCCTAAGAACAACTACATACAAGAAACCCACTGATCACCACACTTACCTCCACAGATCCAGCAACACCAAGAAATTGGTTTCTACAGCCAGGCTCAAAGATACCACAGAATATGCTCCAGAGAGAAAGTCCAGGATACACACCTAAACACACTTAAAACTGCTTTCACCAAACAAGGACACTCTGCCAGAGAAGTAAATCGCATCATGGAATGGGCCACCCAAATACACTAGGAGCATCTGCTTCAATACAGAAAAAAACACCTCACTGAGAACACAGCCCTAGCTGTCACCTACCCCATAGGGGTTCCATTGTGGGGTGGTGTCAAAGAATTACAATCCATACTTGATGGGGACCACATACTGAAAGAAATCTTTCCTGATCCCCATATTCCATCCTTCAAACCACCACCTAATCTTGCCAAGATCATCATCAGAAGCAAGCTCCCCACAGGCCAGGACACATTAACTGGAAGTGGCACCAGATCCTGCCAGAACAATAGATGCAAAACCTGCAAACATATCTCCACTGCTACGATGATTAAGGCTGCGAGCCTTTCATGGAAGTCTCGGAATGCACTTGGGGTAGCCCTGGGGCCAGCCGTATCGGCCACTGCTCTGGCAGCCCCAGGCAACTGGTCCCAGGCACTGTCCCGGGGCATCAGTCCAGGAGCCCCCTCCCATAGCACCTAAGGTTTAGTTAGGGGTATTTTTAGTAAAAGTCATAGACAAGTCACTGGCTGTGACATTTTGGTTATTGTTCATGACTTTTACTGAAAATACACATGACTAAATCGTAGCCTTAATGATGATCAGTATCCCCCTCCCCAACACTCTGTTCAATAACCATGGGTCCTACACATGCTTATCACAACACGTGGTGTAACTCATCCAGTGCATCAAATGCCCCAACAACTGTGTGGGTGAAACCAGACACTCATACAGAAACGTGATAAAAGACAAAACACCATAACACCCGGGGGTGAATACTTTTCACAAAGTGATCACTCCATATCTGATCTGTCAATTCTCATCCTAGAGAACACCTTCAAAAGACAAGCCTGGGAGTTTAAATTCCTAACTCCACTAGACTCTAAAAATCATGGACTTAGAGATACTGTCTCCTTACAACAAATGTATAACACCCTGACTGCTAACCCTTAATTGCCTACTTCATTTTAAGTGGTCTCCCACAGCATGTGTGAACCCCTTACACTTAACAATCTGTCAACTTGTTATATTTAGCTCAGGCACTCTGGTTACCTTCCCCAGACCTGAAGGAAAACTCTGAGAAGCTCAAAAGTTTGTCCCTTCCACCAACAGAAGTTGGTCCAATAAGAGATTACCTCACCTATCTTGTCTCTCTCAAACTGAATATGAGTGAACAATGTGATACTGTTGTGAAAAGGCAAATGTCATTCTGGATTTATTACTGGGAGTGTCATATCTAAGATGCGGGAGGTAATTTCCCCTCCCCACCCCACTCTCCTCAATGGTGAGGCCTTTGCTGAGGTACTGTGTCCAGTTTTAGCACCATACTTTAAGGAGGATGTGAATAAACTGGAGAGAGTCCAGAGGAGAGTAACAAAAATGATAAAAGGTTTAGAAATCACAGTTGTCTGAGGAAAGGTTGAAAAAATTGGGCATGTTTAGTCTAGATAAGAGAAGACTGAAGAGGAACATGATAATTCAAATATGTAAAAGGTTGTTCTAAAACAGATAGTGATCAACTGTTCTCCATGGCCACAGAATAGCTGTAGTAATCAGCTTAGTTTGCAGCTAGAGCAATTTAAGTTAGGTATTAGGAAAAACTTTCGAACTATAAGGGTAGTTAAGCTCTGGAATAGGTTACCTAAGGAGGTTGTGGGATCCCCAACACTGGAGGTTTTTAAAAATAGGTTAGGAAAACACCTGTGAAAGATGGTGTAGGTATACTTAATCCTGCCTGAGCTCTGGAGGATGAACTAGACCAGTGGCTCTCAACCTTTCCAAACTACTGTACCCCTTTCAGGAGTCTGATTTGTCTTGCGTACCCCCAAGTTTCACCTCACTTAAAAACTACTTACTTACAAAATCAGACATAAAAATACATAAAGAATAAGGAATATATATGCAGAACATGTTACCTTTGGTCTGGCCTAAATCGTGTGTCAGTAGGTGGTAGGAATGGCCTAGTCTGTGGGTCCAGTTCATTTAACTCTAATGCAAACTGTGTAAATCCATAACACTGTTCATAATCTTTAGGCATGGGATCTAAAAAGAAACACGTATAAAGAGTGCAAATTAGGCTTTTATCTTTTTTTTTTTATGAAGTTCTGCTATTTTAATATGTTAAGGCTTTAAAGCTCATACCACCCCAAATAGCTTCTTGGAATCTCAGTCAAAATAAATAAAAAATGAATACATTACATATTGCAGAAGGGCATGACTTCACAGCTTGATACCATTTTGGAGAGAGATGGGTGCAAACCACCTAACTTTGTGGGAGTTCATATTTGAATCAGATTGCAGTACTGAACTTTTTGGGCCCATCTTTAATTTCTAAGAACAGGCATCCACTAAACATCTTCAGAAACTTAAAAACATCCCTTTTATTTTTTAGAAATAAACCCCTAACACCTACACTTGCCCAAATGTGGAATTGAGACCCAAAATAAGGGGAATATAGTGCAGAAAGAAAAAAAAAATCCATGATTAGTTTCTTTACCAGAAGTAATATTTGAGAAATCTAATTATACAATTTAGCTTTTCAGATTTAAGTTTTACACATTACAAGCAGAAGAGCAAATCTGTGTACAATAATAATAAACCTGGACCTAACATGTAGCGTGAGATGAGGTATGAACATAGGGGTAAATTCATTCTCAAGCAAACTTAAATTCTGCACAAGTGTTGATTATACTGGTTACTAACTTGCTCGCCATATGCAGGTTGGTGAAGACGGGGTTCCACAATATATACTCTCGTGCCATTTCCCAAAAAGCCGATGCACTACTTTCCCATCTCTGTCCATGACACTGCCTTCAATCTCATGCATATTAGGATTCCAATATTTTGCCTATAGTTAAAATGAACAGAAACAACATTGCTGCAAATTTGGAAGTATGAACTATTTTGCCATTTAGATATGTTATTGTTGTAGGACTCATCTGAGGGTGCTTTTTCTTAAAGAATAGCTATATGTAAGATCTGGGACACACATCCATTCATTTTCATCTACACTACACAGTGTTACAGACATCAAGCAACCCCCAGTAATTTTAACTAGTTGACTTGCAAAACCCCTTTAAATGTTTATAAAAATCTCTGAAAGTTCCATTTTTTTAAAGGGCAAAGTTAAGCAGAGAAAGGTAAAGCAGGGACTGGACTTTGATTTTACAAATCCCAAGGCAGAACCAGAGATGGGTCAGATCCATGGCCTGTTTATCTAAACTCCTTCACTTCTGCAAATTTGAGAGATTGATGCTCAGAGAAACAGTTCCACTTTTAGCCAGTTTACAATGCAGAATACTTAAGATTTGCAATACATCTCAAACTTTAAAATCTCAGTTCCAAACACGGACTGTATACAATGTCTTTGTAATTTTGAAGTTAAAAATAAGCATTTGAAAATCATTTCAGTGTTACCTAGAAAGTGACATAATAATCATGAAAAAAGAAAAGGAGTACTAGTGGCACCTTAGAGACTAAGGCATCCGATGAAGTGAGCTGTAGCTCATGAAAGCTTATGCTCAAATAAATTGGTTAGTCTCTAAAAAGAAAAGGGGGACTTGTGGCACCTTAGAGACTAACCAATTTATTTGAGCATAAGCTTTCGTGAGCTACAGCTCACTTCATCGGATGCATACTGAGAATACTTTCCACAGTATGCATCCAATGAAGTGAGCTGTAGCTCACGAAAGCTTATGCTCAAATAAATTGGTTAGTCTCTAAGGTGCCACAAGTCCTCCTTTTCTTTTTGCGAACACAGACTAACACGGCTGCTACTCTGAAACCTGTCATAATACTCATGGGAACAAATGAACACAAAAATGAAATTTCAAAGGATGTTTTACAGTAGTTTATTTTCTCCTGTTGCAGATGCATGGTGCATGCAACAGCACTTACCATGTGGATGGAAGGGATGAAACAAATACTTGCGCCAAGAAACTTAGATAAGGAGAACCAGGATTTAGGCAAGTATCTCAATATGATATGCAAAAGTCTCAGTCAGGTAGCAACCAGCCTAGTCAACAGATGCCTTGCTGGGTTTCTAGTTGCCATGTGCTTCCAAGAAGCCATTTTAACCCACTGCTGATATAACTTTAAATTGCATGGTCAGGAGTACTTCATGCCTCCTACTGAAGCACACGCCTTACACAACAGCCCAGCTAAGCTAGTGCTTTGGGTACACAAAAGGGAGAAGCAGAGTGCTGGCTGCTCAGCTGGAGTCTTGTTAGGCACTTGGCCTGTAAGTGCCAGATCTACAGCTGCTGGTAAAAGACAACTTGAAAGCAAACAGAACAGACTGCCCCACAGGGGCTTAGTGAGAGGCATGTGGGGAGTCACCACTAGTGGATACCTAGTGCCTGTCTTTAGTCAGAGGCAGCTGGAAAGTGCCCACTCTTCCCCGACCCTGGTGGTTTCTTTCCATACATCAGGAGTCTCCTCACACCAAGCAGCAACTTTTACTTTCTGCCTGGCCCTCCCGAATGAAATGCAATTCTTTTAGAGTTCGGTTCTCCCCCTGATGGACAAAAATCTCCAACGCACCTGTGTCAATTACAATTAGATCAAAGGGAAAATGTGATTCATAAGCAGCCCAAGGAACAAGAGTACCCTGCTGGGCATGGCTCTACTATATAGCATCCTCCTTACAGCAGTGCTCATCAGAAAAAGTATTAACACCACTGCGGTGAGTGAAAGTCACACCTTTATGAAAGTCAGTTTGCAGAGACAAGTGTCGTCATTCAGGTTTTTGATGATGATCTCGCCGTAGTGTTCAATCCATCTTTGCCCACTTAAGATGTTATGGATACAAGAAGTCACCTTATTCCACTCAAAATGGTCTCTGAAACTTGAACCAAGATAAAGAGGTGAATGATGCCATCCCTAAAATAACCAATGAACTCATAACAATGACTAATGGAGGAATTTTCTTATTCAAAAATGTTAAATGAGTCTTCTCTCCCTTTCCCCTTTCCCTCCCTGCGGGGCAAGCACAATGACCCAGCAAGAAAATCAATTTCCCTGAAAAACCTTTGCACTTCTGGTGTAAACCATAGCACTGAATTCAGTTAGTTCTCTTAGCTCATCCAAAGTTAAAAAAACAGTGCTCGTATTGCATATAACAATTGATTAAGGGAAGAAGCATTAACGGCACAGAAGCTAGCAAACAGAGCTGTAAACAGGGGAGTTTCAGTGGGAGTTTGTATTGTGGTGCTTGTTTGGGGTTTGTTTTTGCTGCGGGTGGTGGTGTTTTGGTGTGGTTTGTGTTTCCCAGATTAACAGGATTTAGGTGGGAAGGCTATGACAGATACAGAGGCAGCAGTGGGAGTGACTCATGTAGAGGAAGACACAATGAAGATGACTGGATGTGGAAGCTGCGGTATGTACTTGATCCTGGAGGGGGTACGTTGTAAGAGTTTTGTCTGCATGAAATGCTGTCTGATAGAGCTGATGGAGGAAAAGATCCGAGGTCTGGAGATGCAGGTGGAAAGTTTGGTTGAGTTTAGAAAGGGGTTCGAGCAGATTATGGAGCAAAGACATGAGGTACCTGAAGGGAAAAGCTCAGACTTGCAGATGGAAGCAGGACTAAGGAATTCTGAGGGGAGACTGGGTGAGGAAAGTGGTCAGTGGAAGCATGTGACTAAAAGAACCAGGCAGAGGAAAAGACAGGCTAGTGAAGGAGAAATAGAGCTCAAGAACAGGTTTGCACAGTTGGAAAACGAAGAAGGGACTCAGCAGGTAGTCACTGAAGGTGGAAGGGCAAGGAAGAAGAGAAGAGCGGCTAGTCCTATCAGAAAAGGGGACGAGTCAATGGAGATTACACCAAATATGAGCCCCAGGAGGATACAGGATGGGTTGAAGAGGATTACAAGGGAGAATAGGAATGGAAAGAACTTGCAGCCAGAGGGAACAGGGGATAGACTGGAGAATAGCACCGTCACCAGGAAAAGGCAGGTCTATGTGAATGGGGACTCCTTATTGAGAAGAATAGACAGGCCTGTAACCAGAGCTGATCCAGAGAATAGAAGGGTGTGCTGTCTTCCAGGTGCTAAAATACGGCATGTAGACCTGAAGTTGAAAAGGATCCTAAAGGGAGCAGGAAAGAATCCCCTAATTATCCTTCATGTGTGAACAAATGATACAGCTAGATTCTCGCTGGAAAGTATTAAGGGAGACTATGCTAGGCTGGGGAAGACGCTTAAGGAAATTGAGGCTCAGGTAATCTTTAGTGGGATTCTGCCTGTTCCTAGAGAGAAGGGCAACAAAGGTGTGACAAGATTATGACTATCAACAGATGGCTTAGGCAGTGGTGCTATAAGGAGGGCTTTGGGATGTATGGCCACTGGGAGGCATTCATGGACAGAGGACAGTTCTCTCGGAATGGACTTCATCTGAGTAGGGAAGGAAATAGACTTCTAGGATGGAGGATGTCACAACTGATTAAGAGAGCTTTAAAACTAGGAATTTGGGGGAGATGGTTGGGAGATGTCCAGGTAATTGCCACACTGGATTTTAGCATTGAGAGGGAAGAAAATAAAGTAAGAAAGGATACAGCCGTGGGTAGGAGAATGTATATAAGGAGGAAGGGCAGTGTGGATACCAGTCTAATAGGTCATACTGGGTGTAGAATGTCCATGCCTAATCAGGTACAGAATGTGAGCGAGGCCAAACAGCAAAAATGAAGATGTTTGTACACCAATGCGAGGAGCCTAGGTAACAGAATGGAGGAACTAGAGCTACTGGTGCAGGAAGTGAAACCAGATATTATAGGGATAACAGAAACATGGTGGAATAGTAGTCATGACTGGACTACAGGTATTGAAGGGTATGTGCTGCTTAGAAAAGACAGAAATAAAGGTAAAGGTGGTGGAGTTGGATTGTATATCAATGATGAGGTAGAATGTAAAGAAATAAGAAGCGATGGAATGGATAAGACAGAGTCCGTCTGGGCAAAAATCACATTGGGGAAGAAAACTATTAGAGGCTCCCCTAGGATAGTGCTTGGGGTGTGCTATAGACCGCCGGGATCTAATTTGGATATGGATAGAGCCCTCTTCAATGTTTTTAATGAAGTAAATACTAATGGAAACTGTGTGATCATGGGAGACTAACTTCCCAGGTATAGACTGGAGGACGAGTGCTAGTAATAATAATAGGGCTCAGATCTTCCTAGATGCGATAGCTGATGGATTCCTTCATCAAGTAGTTGCTGAACCGACAAGAGGGGATGCCATTTTAGATTTGGTTTTGGTGAGTAGTGAGGACCTCATAGAAGAAATGGTTGTAGGGGACAATCTTGGTTCAAGTGATCATGAGCTAATTCAGTTCAAATTAAATGGAAGGATTAACAAAAATAAATCTGTAACTAGGGTTTTTGATTTCAAAAGGGCTGACTTTCAAAAATTAAGGAAATTAGTTAGGGAAGTGGATTGGACTGAAGAATTTATGGATCTAAAGACAGAGGAGGCCTGGGATTACTTTAAATCAAAACTGCAGATGCTATCGGAAGCCTGCATCCCAAGAAAGGGGAAAAAATTCATAGGTAGGAGTTGTAGACCAAGCTGGATGAGCAAGCATCTCAGAGAGGTGATTAAGAAAAAGCAGAAAGCATACAGGGAGTGGAAGATGGGAGGGATCTGCAAGGAAAGCTACCTTATTGAGGTCAGAACACGTAGGGATAAAGTGAGACAGGCTAAAAGTCAAGTAGAGTTGGACCTTGCAAAGGGAATTAAAACCAATAGTAAAAGGTTCTATAGCCGTATAAATAAGAAGAAAACAAAGAAAGAAGATGTGGGACCACTAACCACTGAGGATGGAGTGGAGGGCAAGAATAATCTAGGCATGGCCCAATATCTAAACAAATACTTTGCCTCAGTCTTTAATAAAGCTAAAGAGGATCTTAAGGAAAATGGTAGCATGACAAATAGGAATGAGGATATGGAGGTAGATATTACCATATCTGAGGTACAAGTGAAACTCGAACAGCTTAATGGGACTGAATTGGAGGGCCCAGATAATCTTCATCCAAGAATATTAAAGGAATTGGCACATGAAATTGCAAGGCCATTAGCAAGAATTTTTAATGAATCTGTAAACTCAGGGGTCGTACCATATGACTGGAGAATTGCTAACATAGTTCCTATTTTTAAGAAAGGGAAAAAAAGTGATCCGGGTAACTACATGCCTGTTAGCTTGACATCTGTAGTATGCAAGGTCTTGGAAAAATTTTTGAAGGAGAAAGTAGTTAAGGACATTGAGGTCAATGGTAAATGGGACAAAATACAACATGGTTTTACAAAAGGTAGACCGTGCCAAACCAACCTGATCTCCTCCTTTGAGAAAGTAACAGATTTTTTTAGACAAAGGAAACGCAGTGGATCTAATTTACCTAGATTTCAGTAAGGTGTTTGATACCGTGCCACATGTGGAATTACTAGTTAAATTGGAAAGATGGGGATCAATATGAAAATTGAAAGGTGGATAAGGAATTGGTTAACGGGGAGACTACAGCGGGTCCTACTGAAAGGTGAACTGTCAGGCTGGAGGGAGGGAGGTTACCAGTGGAGTTCCTCAGGGATCAGTTTTGGGACCAATCTTATTTAGTCTTTTTATTACTGACCTCGGCACAAAAGGTAGGAGTGTGCTAATAAAGTTTGCAGATGATACAAAGCTGGGAGGTATTGCGAATTTAGAGAAGGACCAGGAAATCATACAGGAAGATTTGGATGACCTTGTAAACTGGAGTAATAGTAATAGAATGAAATTTAATAGTGAGAAGTGTAAGCTCATGCATTTAGGGATTAACAACAAGAATTTTAGTTATAAGCTGGGGACGCATCAATTACAAGTAACGGAGGAGGAGAAGGACCTTGGAGTATTAGTTGATCATAGGATGACTATGAGTCACCAATGTGATTTGGCCGTGAAAAAAGCTAATGCGGTCTTGGGATGCATCAGACGAGGTATTTCCAGTAGAGATAAGGAGGTTTTAGTACCGTTATACAAGGCACCGGTGAGACCTCACCTGGAATAGTGTGTGCAGTTCTGGTCTCCCATGTTTAAGAACTGGACATTTAAACATTCAAACTGGAACAGGTACAGAGAAGGGCTACTAGGATGATCCGAGAAATAGAAAACCTGTCTTATGAAAGGAGACTCAAGGAGCTTGGCTTGTGTAGCCTAACTAAAAGAAGGCTAAAGGGAGATATGATTGCTCTCTATAAATATATCAGAGAGATAAATACCAGGGAGGGAGAAGAATTATTTAAGCTCAGTACCAATGTGGACACAAGAACAAATGGATATACACTGGTCATTGGGAAGTTTAGACTTGAAATTAGATGAAGGTTTCTAACCATCAGAGGAGTGAAGTTTTGGAATAGCCTTCCAAGAGAAGCAGTGGGGGCAAAAGACCTACCTGGCTTTAAGATTAAACTCGATAAGTTTATGGAGGAGATGGTATGATGGGATAACATGATTTTGGTAGTTAATTGATCTTTAAATATTCATGGTAAATAGGCCCAATAGCCTGTGATGGGATGTTAGATGGGGTGGGATCCGAGTTACTACTTTCTTTCCTGGGTATCTGGCTGGTGAATCTTGCCCATATGCTCAGGGTTTAGCTGATCACCATATTTGGGGTCAGGAAGGAATTTTCCTCCAGGGCAGATTGGAAGAGGCCCTGGAGGTTTTTCGCCTTCTTCTGTAGCATGGGACACGGGTCACGTGCTGGAGGATTCTCTGCTCCTTGAAGTCTTTAAACCACGATTTGAGGACTTCAATAGCTCAGACATAGGTGAGAGGTTTTTCGCAGGAGTGGGTGGGTGAGATTCTGTGGCCTGCGTTGTGCAGGAGGTCGGACTAGATGATCATAATGGTCCCTTCTGACCTTAGTATCTATGAATCTATGCCCATTTTGTTAAGTGTCCACTGTTCACAGTCCCTCACGAACATCTAGGGCCTGACTGAAAGTCCGCTGAAGTCAAGGGGAGTCTATTGACTTCAATGCACTTCACTGCACAAGTGAGTTTGTGCTCTAGGTAAGAGCATAACAACACAGACTTAATTAGTTCCTGAAGAGGCAGTTGCATACTAGAGCAAGAGCAAAAGGAAAAAATATTAATAAAATAAACTAACAAGGTAATTATATAACATTAACATCTATATTCCAAGCAAATTGTCCATTTTTAAAAACAATGAACATTTAACAATGTCTGAAAATGAACAATTAAAGGAAGGTTGATAAGTGTTCAAATATCCTCTCAGTTCTTATGGTCTCCAATATATATGCATATTAAAAATACCACATTGCACATTCCAAAACCAACTTTAATTCTGCCAATCTTCTACCTATAGAAACCTTCCTGCACCCAACACTACATTGAACACTGTTTTCATAGGGATCATTGCCTGCAAACTGCACAGGGCCCGCAGACCATCTTCCAGTTCACCAGCCCCAAACCACTGATATCTTGCCTCTTACCCTCCATCTACAGATTTCTCCCTCCCCAATTCAGACTTTCTACAAGAGACCACAATATATCATCCCCTATTTTTCATGTACAGTCCAGAAACACCAGCATTTCCAAATCCACGATTCCACTATGAGGCAGAAAGTCTAATTTATTTCACAAAAAGAAAAGGAGTACTTGTGGCACCTTACAGACTAACAAATTTATTTGAGCTGTAGCTCACAAAAGGTTATGCTCAAATAAATTTGTTAGTCTCTAAGGTGCCACAAGTACTCCTTTTCTTTTTGCAGATACAGACTAACACGGCTGCTACTCTGAAACCTAATTTATTTCACTTATCCTCCCTCTGTGGAATGGAACACCATGTACGCTCTCTATTTACCCTCAAAAATGTGAGGAGAATCCCAGCCTTCTACTATTACAGAGTGACATATCTTTACCCAATCCAGTGTACACAAACCTTCATGTACTCCATTCATTACAGCAAGCTAGTACACTGATAATCAAGGAGCGGAGAAAGGAGTTGACACACCTGTATCCGTAGAACAGATTTTCAGTTTTAGTCAATGACTGCAAAGAATTTGGAAGTTCCAATTAAGATGTAAACTTACTCCAGATCTGCAAACACAACCTGAGATCTGAAAGTCAAGCTGAATTATCTTGTTCTTTCATGTACCAGTATCATCACTGGTAATAAAAGTATCTGAGGGCCATATCATGATCTCAATAGCATCAATGAAGACTTAACCGCAACTGGGCTCTCAGATACCAGGCTGAGTTTACAGCTGGTAAAAATGTTTTAAAAATTCTGCACTGAGTAAATTTGAGACAGAACCATTGAGACTCAAACCTAGAACTCCAGAGTACCATTTTATGCAATCGCTTTTCAGACTAGAAATGCATTTTAAGTGACGTGCCTCAAATCATTCAAAGTGGATAGAAGAACTAGGATTACTACCCAGTTATCTTGATTTCCAATCCTGTGCTTTAACCATTACACTATGCTTCTTTATCTAATATTTGCCCAAACTCCTTCCCTTTCCTCCAAATCTCTCTATAAACCCACCTATTCCATTAATCATTTCAGTGAGTGTGATGCATGGTCGTGAGTTTGCTTTACATGACATTATACAGGATTGTCTTTAGAACCGAAGTTTTTGGGACAGGGACCCATGCGGCACAGTGTACCTGCATCATGAACATTTACTGATATAGATATAGATAAAATTGTGTTCACAGATTTTACAAGTTGTGTTGCAAAGAAAATCTAGGACATCAAAAGACAAAGAAGACATGAAGAAGAGGAAAGAAAGTACACAGAGACAGGGTGTAGAGAGGCAGAGTGGAGAGAGGAAGTTGGTAGGAGTACACTTGTGAATATTTCTCAAGGAATAGTGTTGGGGCAAGTGTGAGGAACCCCACCTTTAAGTCTTACAGTAGATATCCAGATAGAAAAAAGGCTATTGCTGCTTCTATAGAAACCAGAGAAAGTGGGAATGGTGCTTGGCGGATCAATTCCTTCCTTTTTGCCCCAGTCTTTTCAACTCCTCCTCTGTTCTCTCTCACCTTGAAAATCTTAGTCTGAAGAAGTATTTTATTTCTAAAGGTCTTAGAGTCCAGTTCTCTACTGAGTCAATAATTCTAGGACTCAGAAAAGAGTCACTGCTTCCAAAAGGTGCCAATTCAGCAAAACAGGGGACAAGCAGACTAGCCGGGACAGCAAAGTTAAAGGACCTTCAGTATCAAGGATACCTTTTAAATTACAACAAGAACAAAGGAGGAGGCAGCCACTCAAATGACCCTTCACTGGGGCTGTTTTGCACCAACAAAGCAAAATATATGGAACGAGGGTAGGGAGCAACATAATTTTGCTCATGAATTCAGGTAATGAAGAACAATTAGTGAGAATGATTTTAGCCTTTAACTTTTGTGGGTTGTATTTCACAGATCTATGTATGTTCTTCTTGGTGTACCACACAGTGCAGAGTCAACTTTAACAGGAATAAACTAATAAATGTGGACTCAATCATCTCTTCATGATAAAGCTCCTCTTCTTACTTCACCACCCCCTGAGCCCAGAAAGGAACCTGATGTAGTGTTAGCATTGCCAGCTAATGAATACATGTTTTGTTTAATCTGTAGATGCATACAAGTTTTGTCTGTCTAGCCAGAGCTTTTAAATGGCAGGTTAATTCAATTTTATTGTTTAGGAAATAGCAGATTTAAATGGAACGCTGCTCAAACTTTAGACCTGTGTTTTGCAACAAAAGATTGAAATAGGCCAGATTCTACCATGGAGTTTTAATCTTTCGATCTAGTAATGAATACTCCGTGCCACAGCAGCACAGGAACACCTTGTTTATTTCTTTTCTTTTTAATCAAAGGATATTTATTAAGCACTGAAGTTGTGTAATTCATCACGTTAGCTGTTGATTTCACACAAAAGAATATGCTGCTTTTGCTATTTATTATTAATAGTAATTACTTATATTGCAGTAGGGCCCAGTAAGGACCAGGATCATTGTGTTAGGCACTGTAGAAAACACAGAACAGAGTCCCTGACCCAAGGAGCGCTCTCATTATTAAGGGCAGTTAATGTAGCCAAAGAAAGAAAAGAGTCCATGACCCCCATATACCACAAGTATGAAGCCTGCAGCCTTCTCTTAAAAAAAGGATAAATTAATTTTCTAAGTATTTGTAAAACAATTCTAACTGTGTATGGACAGAAGAACTGCTAAAGGATTTTAGACTTTAAACCAATAGCAAAGGCTCTGAGAGGTATACTACCATACTGTAGTTGTGGTTCTATTTTGTAAATGCAGCCCTGCTTTGTCTGTGGATAGTAATATGTTGATGCAGCACTCACGCTGGCAGAGTTACATGTGTTGTACCAATTGGAACGATTTCCATGGACTTTCCCCAGAATTTGTTTTTCCATCTCACATCTGAAACAGAAAAACATGGACACATTTAGTAGTAAACACAGGTCAATAAAACAATTTCTGAGAGGAATTATTTTGAAAAAGCCTTATGTAATAAAGTGTTTGAGATCCTAAGCAAAGTTTCAGCTATTGACCTGCAAAGCTCCATATAGTTTCTCATTTTTCCAAGGGATGCATGTCTAACATGTCAACCAGAAAGTCAAAGCCAGAAGCAGAAGAAAATGATAATATTCTTTATCCGATTTTGTTCAAATGAATGGAATTGGAATGAACAATTCCTAGATAACATATACTTCATTCACACTCAATATTTTATTAGAACGAGGCCATCTCCAAAAGCAAAGCTCATATTTCAAGGAAATTGAAATTGGGGACTCCAGTCAAAAACTAGGCACCTGGCAACCCTAGCGATACCTCAGGTTGGTGGGACAGAGGGCTCAGCAGTCCACAGTCTAGATTGCACCCCGGGAACCCTGTCACAACTTCATATCACATAATAAGTAGAAGATCAACGTTACCTGAAGTGCTGCCATATAACAGACATGTCAATGGTACACAGACCTCTCACAAAGTTTAAGTGTTAAGGTACTGTACAGATAGTTATGAGATGCTTTATGGTCTCTTATGTAGTTAGGCTGTCATATTTAAAGATCAGTATATTGGAAACATCTCAAGAAAAATGTAGCATGAAAATCCAGAAAGTTTGGATAACATTTGTACCAAATGAGGAATTAACTGGAAGTCAAAGCACAGATGCTGCGATGGTAGGTGCTTTAGAAGAATAGAGAGACCAGTGTTTATCAAAGTCTCCTTAACATGTGACAGTGGAATAGGCAACCAAAAGTTTCAGTTTCACAATGTGGAAAAAAATGGTTACCAGAATAAACAGCACCGTCAGAACCCACTCTCCTGCCTCACAGAGTTTTAATGACCTCATGAATGAGAAAGACGCATCAGAGCCAGCTTAGAGGACAGAGTCACAATAGAAAAGGCAAGGTAGGGTTGGTTGGGGACGGAGGAGCAGAAAGAGGAATATTCTTCAGAAGACCCCCACAAAAACTGTCACTCAGCATCCAGTTCCTCCAAAACACACGAATGATCGAATTCCAGGAACCACAGCTCTCTCAAGAGGAAAGGAGCCTCTTAAATTTAGAGAGCCTAAAATACTCCATCCTGACAGCCTTGCCAGGCTCAGCAAACCCTGGACTAGACCAAAGTTCCCACCTTTTAACAAAGGAGGATGTAGGATTGGGAAACATTCACATCATACGAAGAACTTTCCTCACACACTAGCTGCTTTAGGATTAAATTTCTTGATGCTTAGAGTTGCACAAATGATGGGGACTGTCCTGTGGGAAGAGGTGGCAGCCTTAGCCCCAGCATTCTCCTAGCAAAAATCAAAGCGTTGTCAGAGTTCTCTAACAGCTCATCCGACCACTTTTTAATGAACTACGTGTGCCCTGATTCTGTCTCCTCAGGCACCCAAAAGGAAACTTTAGATTCTCACTTACAAGGCCAGATTCTTTCTGGAGGAGCATTTTGTTCTCACAATGCACAAGATGTTATCATAGCCAGAGATGGTATTTTAAAAAAACAAACACAAAACCAGCCATGTGTATCAGTGTCTTCAATTTTATTAGACAGTTTCTTCCTTGCCATGATGATACTATCCAGTCTTCCCTGTACATTGACTGGCTCTTTTGCCTGAACTTTTAACCATTAGCTATTTCAGGTCAAGAATAAAGGACTCTTGTCTTGTATTTATTTGCAAGGAAGAGGAATACATTGGAAAGAGGAAAGAAGAAAACACAGACTAGTAAGAGCCCCAATTATTTTAAATATGGCCACAGGTGTAATAACTATACTGAAGTCAGACAATACAATTAAAAGACAGACTTAAAGTAGCCCAGATATGTCATGCATTGTCAAACCTCTCAAGTTCAAAGGGTTTAACTCAGTTATGGGGACATGGTTAGGTTCCATCTACTCTATTTCTTAGACTAAGTATATTGGTCAAGGGAAAACCCTGTTGTAACTAGGTCCCATGACTTTGCCATAGCTGTGAAGCAGGCAAGGTCTTTGCACCCATGTTTTTTTGGAAAAATTGGGAATCCCAAGACAGGGGCTAAAGAGTCAAACCACACAAATGCCTGTCATGTTGTAATGATTTCCTTTTCTCCTTATGGTTTCAGTTTTAAAAAATGGTACATAGGTTTCTCCATTGTCTTGTCCAAATCTCTTGGGTGGGGGTCGAGGTGGGAGTGGAATTAAAATGTGGTAAATCCTGCAAATGAATCAGACCAGGCCCTAGTTTTCTAGTTCTAATCACGTTTTTAATTTTTTTCTAAACTTGAGATGCAACTTTTCCAGTGCTTTATTTAAGCTACAGAACAACATTTCCAGGTTGTTTTAGAAATGCAGACGTTTGTACTGGTGAAATACCATTCATTATTATTCAGGAATGATTTCACAAACGTTATAACAGGCATGCCATAGTCTAGGGGCTGAGATTGCCTAGAGCAGTTCTAATATTACTGAACAGCTGGGGAGGCCTGCCTTTATTGTTCGTCTGGATGTTTAATGTTAGACATAAAATGAAGCTACTATGAAAATGACAGCAGTTAATGATAAACTAAAGAATTACCTTGCCAAAAAGCAAAATTCACAGATTCAGCATGACATGCAGATATTGGTGGGTGATGACTGACCTAGTTGGAAGAAGGGAAAAAATGCATTAACATTAACAAGTTCATTAGAATCTGCTTACATTTTTTCATGTTTGAATTTTACAGTTTAAATGCCTCATTTTCCTTTCATAATTTTGTCCTCAAGGGGAGCTAGTAGAATAAACCGATAACCACTGATGATTAAAAAGGGTTGTGGAAAGTGGGATTTCAAGCAAATATTACAAAGAAAAGACCTGTGACTTTTGTGGGTTGGGTGAACGATTAACTGCATATGTTGCACAGTGTCACTCATGTGGTAATTACATATGGCCTGAGGACCCATGAATGTATTAACAGTAGCCACAAACAGATGTGCAAAAACAAAGGATCAAGTTCACCTCTGGTGTAAGCAGAGTAAAGGGAAAGTTGGCCTCATTTTTAAAGCTGCGGATACCCAAAAATCCCATTAACTTCATTGGAAACTGGTGCTGCTCAGCACCTCTGGGAAAAATCAGACCACATAACCCCATCTTCTGACAATAGCTGCTACAATATGCGGTCTTCTGCACTTGTTCTTCCCAGCAGAAAACCTCAACCACAGCATTTCCTCATAATTGGGCTTGTGTAGTTGCGTAGATCTGAATTAGGGCAACCGCCAAATAAAGCCAGGGTTGTAAAATAAATAAATAAATAAATAAATTTGACGTTGCAGAGAAAGAAAGAAGAGGAGTGTGGTAAAGCAACCACACAGGGTAGAAGCAGCAGCAATCACATTCACATTCATTTCTTGATAGCTGTGAGCAGGAACTGTGTTAAATGACAGACATTCAATGCCAGGCAAGTAACAGGAATGAGACAAAGAAATTTATTTTCTGTCAAGAGTAAATGCATGCTACTTGGAGTCACATTTCTGTTTTAGCTGGACATGTAAATAATGCAATTTATTTTCTCCTCCGTTATAATTTCTCTTATTCCTTATTAAATCCTTCTGTTTTTTCTGTAAAGGCATTCATGTCCTTATTGAATATCCTTTAATGTATTGTGGTGAGTCTAATATACAGCTAACCTTTAGCACTGTCCTAACCCACATTGGGGTGATAGTCTCCTTCTCAGATGGCACTGCATTCACCCTAGTTTCTAAAATATACTCTATGGGCTAAATATTTACACTGGTAACAGAGCAGAATTATTCTAATTTATTATCTGTATTATAGTAACACTTAGAGGCCACAATTAGGTGCTGGCAGATGCTTGGTAAACGACAATCCCTGCCCCAAAGAACTTTCAATCTAAATAGATCTGACAAGAAGTTGGCTGCCCTGCTTGCTGCATGTTGTGTTCTTTCTGTATTTCTCTGTACCTGCCAACAGCTCCCTCACCCTCTTGCCAGTAAATTCACTGTATTACCTTTCATTTTTATTGAACATATGCACATAGTGGAGTGTGTCTGTAGGATAATAGAAGCCTCCATGATGGTTCTTAGATTCCTAACAAGTTAGAACAAACAAGTTAGTGTTTTTATTATTTGCTTTATTAGGGTTGCCAGTTTTGGTTGGATGTATTCTGGAGGTTTCATCACATGACAATCTTTAATTCCTGCGGACTCCAGGACAATCCTGGAGAGTTGGCAACCATATGCTTTATACAGGGTAGCAGGGCAAATCTTTCCACATTAACTGAAATTATTGTGATACTGCAACAGCGGGCCTGATTCACCACTTCCTTACTCTAGGTCGGTTTTATGCCAGTGCAATTTTCACGAATCAATGGTTTTCATCACCATAAAACTGGAGAACCAGGAACACTAATGGAATTTTAAACCTGATACTTGCCCTACCCATTCCCATATTTCCATCTCAGTAATGCCTGTGACTCATTTCCTGGGGCTAGGTTAAGATTACATAGCACTTTTTTGGGTCACCTGCTTAAGATCTATTGTTCCAGGTTCTGCCTTTACAGTTTAAGAAAAAACTTGTTTCTTAATGGATTCTAATTTAGGGTTACCTGTGACCAAAGTCCTACAATAGGCACAGTTTTTCCCCCATGCCTTTTTATCATGTCTAGATGAGCTGAAACAGTTTTTAACCTGTTACTTCAGTGAATACCATAGTAACCAAAATTCCCCCCCCCCTTTTAATTTAGTGCTTCAATAACCCCACCTGCTTTTGGTAGAGCCCTGTTTTTAACCTGGTATTATATTTCCTATACTTTAGTCATCTTCCTGTCTGGAGATTATTTGCAGAAATACTCAGACTCTTTGCCTAGCTGTATATGGCCTACAACTACATGAGGGGAGATCCCTGATCTTATAGAGTAAGGACCCAGCCAGTATCTGAAGACAACCCAGGGTGCTACAGAAAGTTGCTGGTTGGACAGTTGGTTTATTGCAGTATGCGGGGGCACCATGCTGAAATGCAATAACAAGGTCTGGACTATTACTGATTGTTAAAGATCACATGAAACTTTTCACAGGAATATGAATACGTGCCCTAGTCCAGGCCAGTTTTCAATATAGGCAATTGGCTTTTGCCCAGGGAAGTTCTTCTGTTACTTCAAGTAGATAAGCTGTTATTCTTTGCTTTGTGGCCGTAAACTGGTGTGTAATGTTAGCACTTCTATAATGGCTGCTACCATGTTCCACCCCAGAGGTAGCTACATTTTAGCAGATAGTGCAGTGATCTCTATAGCTTATAATTCTGCAATGTCTTCTGAAGATGCTATATATGACTTATGCCCACATTCTGTGGGGAGCCCCAGAGGACTGCTGCCATGTATACAGAATTAAACAGTCTATTAAGTGACTAGTGGGACAGTTAAAGGCACAATATACAGTACCTGTTCTGAAAAAAATTGGAAGCCCTTATCTTCCCGGACACATTCATAGGTTTCTCCAAGCACCGGATTAAATGGCTTACTCCCAGCCCTGTAGTAACTGGATGCATATGCCGATACTGCAAAAGCAGCCACGTACACCTGAGAATAAACAGGATTTTGCTTAATTGGTCATTAACTGTTTTCATTATATAGACAAAAGAGAGGCCTCATACAGATGCCAGATACTACATTCTTCTGCAGTTTGCAAATGTGTGGCTTATTGCAAGCCAACCTTTAACATGAGCATTGAGGTGTGACTCAGTTTGCAGAGTCATTTCAAGGCCTTTATTAAAAATAGGAAGGATCCAAATTCATAAAAGATTAAAACGTACTTCAATTTCTCCTTTCACAACTATGCAGGAAAAAATGAAATCAGAGGCACACCCCAAAAATGGACAGAGAGAGAGAGAGACACACACACACACAGTCTGTGAACTCCAAATGCTGGATCAAAGAATACTTGAGCTGTTAGTCTGCAGTGTTGCAGCCCTGTTGGTCCCAGACTATGAGACACACAAAGGCTATGTCTATACCAGCACTTTTGTCAGCAAAACTTTGGTTGGTCAGGGGTGTGAAAAAATACCCCAACTGACAAAAGCGCCGCTGTAGACTGAGCTATGTCAGTGAAAGAGTATCCCACCGCTGACATATATACCACCACTCGTTGGAGGTGGTTTAATTATGCCGGTGTGAGAGATTTCTCCCACTGGCATAGAGCAGCTACACAGGAGACCTTACAGCGACGCAACTGCAAGAACATGTGTAAGAACATAAGAACGGCCGTACGGGGTCAGACCAAAACTCCATCTAGCCCAGTATCCTGTCTTCTGACAGTGGCCAATACCAGGTGGCCTTGAGGGAATGAACAGAACAGGTCATCATCAAGTGATCCATTCCCTGTCTTCTATTCCCAGCTTCTGGCAAACAGAGGTTAGGGACACCATCCCTGCCCATCCTGGCTAATAGTCATTGATGGATCCATGAATTTATCTAGTTCTTTTTTGAACCTTGTCATAGTCTTGGCCTTCACAACATCCTCTGATTATGTCTACACAGACCATGTTACCAAAGTGGGTAAGGTAATATCTTTTACTGGACCAACTTCTGTCGGTGGAAGGGACAAGATTTCGAGGATTGAGAGGTCAGATATGGAGTGATCGCTTTGTGAAAAGTATTAGTCTATGGGTGATAGGGTGTTTTTGTCTTATTTTGCTGTACACGTTCTTTTGAAAGCATAGTGATTATCTGGTTTCACCCATATAGTAGTTGGGGCATTTGATGCACTGGTTGTGGTACACCGTATATCTGACCTCTCAATTCTCATCTTCAAAAGGAAACCTAAATGACATCTTCAAAAGACAAGCCTGGGAAATTAATTTAATAACTATGCTAGACATTAAAAATCATGGGCTTAACAGAGACACTGCTTTTATGGCTCATTTTATGGCCTAGGACTGCAGATGTGCTACATACCCACTTCATTTTAAGGAGTCTTCTACAACATGTGGACCCTTAATTCTTAACAATCTGTCTCACCTTGTCATCTTCTCCAGAGCAGAGAAAGAGCTCTGAAGTTCAAAAGCTTGTCCCCTCCACCAACAGAAGTTGGTCCAGTAAAAAAAAAGCTGTTAAAGCAACTCAGAATTTGACACCAATTTAAAATGTACATAAAAACGGTACTTCTAAAAAAATTACTTTAAACAAAATGCCATTCCAAAGAACAGAAACCAGTAAACGAGAAACTGCTTAAAAAGCAATTTCAAATTTTATATTAGAAAATGTCTCAAAACATTAACTGTACACCTGTGGTCCCTAGACTTATGAAACCATATCCTTTGTCCCCCACCCCTAAAACATGGGGAAGGGGCTCATATCTCTAAGGCAACAGTTTACTGGTCTACTTAGGTTTCTGTGTGGGGTCATTAAGGCTATGTCTATACTAGAGAGCTGACAGTAGCAAAGCTTGTGTAGTCACTCTATGCCAATGGGAGAGAGGTCTCCAGTAAACATAATTAAACCACTCCCAACGAGCAGCAATAGCTATGTTGGCGGGAGAAGTGCACATTACCACTTACGCCGCTCGGGTGTGTGTGTGTGTGGAATATTCACACCCCATAGCAACATACATTTTGCCGACATAAGTGACGCAGCCAGTTTGCCCTGCCATTTGTCTATTGTGTGCTAATCTTTATCTTGCCAGTTTCCTTTACAATAGGTGGCAGATACAAATTCCCCCCCCCCCCCCCCCGATAGTTATTAGCACCTCTGCAGAACTGAAAAGTCCGAGGAATGAAAATTTGGAAGTTATTCTGTGGACCTTGATTCATCTCTCCTTTCCTTCACTGCCTTCTTCCAAGGAAACTCCCTCCCCTTTTCCTTTCCTTGGGAAAGCCCTAGACTGTGGCTCACGAAAGCTCATGCTCAAATAAATTGGTTAGTCTCTAAGGTGCCACAAGTACTCCTTTTCTTTTTGCGAATACAGACTAACACGGCTGTTCCTCTGAAACCTCTCAAATCTCAGTACCTTAATCCGTAAATGAAACACTCAGAAGTAGACTACAAGGTAGTGGGATTTCAGGACATTCATTAACATTAACCCTGGTTTGGGGGTTCTCATGCTGGAGAATTCCCTATTTCTGTTCCCGAATGTAATTTCCCTGACAACTAAGGATCAAAAAAAAATTGTCTTGTTTTTATTTCCTTCTAAAAAGGCAATTACTTATTTCCTTTTTTAATACACATTCTCGAGCAAAAAGAAGAGAGAAAATAATGTCTATTGATA
This sequence comes from Caretta caretta, assembly GCF_965140235.1. NCBI lineage: Eukaryota > Metazoa > Chordata > Testudines > Cheloniidae > Caretta > Caretta caretta. Next base: position 209,018,697 of record NC_134207.1, on the reverse strand, counting down.
ATTGACCTTAAGACATTACTTACTTTGACCCAGACTCAAGTATACCTCTAGCAGAATCAGCAGAAATGAGGTAGGATCTTAAAAGTGGGATTAAGTTTTTGTTATACAGAATTTAAAACTTTCTGTTCAGGATTGTTTGAATACAGAAGAGAACAGTGACACTTCATCATGAAAGCCATTGAGCTGAAGTGTTTATTCACTTCAAGGGAAACTGCAAAGCATTAGTTCCAAAACATTAAAAATGCTAATAAGGGATTTTAAACCAATTAGAATATAATTATAGACTTAAAATATTAATATGAGATTACACTTAGAAACAAGGTATGATTGAAATCCATTTCTCCCTCCCTTACCTGCCAAGTTCTGAATTCAAAGTTCTGTCTTTCCGATAGCAAATGCACACCCTAGCCAGCCCGCCCAGCAGTGCTGAGTTAGGTGGTTAGCCCAGGAAATGAAGAAACGTGAAGTCCCGTCTTGGCGATAAGTAAAGGAGAAATGGCTCTTCAAAAATTTCACTTCAAAAGGGCATTTGTGTTTTGACCAAATACACATCTCTTGCCCAGTTTGAGATTGCAAATATTTGATGGTGACTCAAAAAGCTTTACACAAAAAATCTGATTTAAAAAAAGGTAGCTCATTCTGTTAATACTGTTGTAGTTAACATTTTGTTGGAAGACCCAGGACGTGTTCTCCCCCCCCTCCAGGGGACGCATGTGTGTGTGGGCGGGAATATGCGGGATCACAGGCCCGCCTCCTGATTTGCAGCTGGACTTGTACTGCTGAAGCTGGCTGCCCTTACTCTGCCCCTCTCCCCCACTAATTGGCAGGCACAGGTCATCTCTGTGTCCCCCCCATGCACTTACAAAATGTTGTGAAAGCAGAATAGATATTGTACCATTTGTGTTAATCAGTGAAGCATGTTAGGATATAGATATTCAGGCCTGTCTGTAAAGGCTCTAAGAATTTAGGTGTATTCTTATCACTTGGCTAGTTAGAGGTATAAAAGAAAGAATCAAAATCACTGTCTGCCAGTGTAAGGTCCTTCTCTTACTGTGACAGTCTGAGGCCCTGTTCTTAGGCGAAGGCCTTTGGCTAAGCAACAGAGGCAGCCATAAGCCGGGAAGCGAACGGTCACCTCCTCACATTCCAAACTAGTCACATTGAAAGAAGGTGCTATTGGGCTGTTAGGAATACAATCCTGTCCTGATAGTGCCTATCGCCTCCAGAGAAAGGGAAGTGCGTAGAAAATGTAAAAGGAAACTTAGTTTGATAGCATCCTGTCTGGCAAGAACTCACTTATCCATAGCTGGGATATAAAACCCTCACTTCTGTATTGTTTTGTCATTATAGTTCCCACTTTGCTATTGTTTGTCTGTATAATCTCTGTCTGGTTCTGTGATTGTTCCTGTCTGCTGTATAATTAATTTTGCTGGGTGTAAACTAATTAAGGTGGTGGGATATAATTGGTTATATAATCATGTTACAATATGTTAGGATTGGTTAGTTAAATTTCAGTAAAATGATTGGTTAAGGTATAGCTAAGCAGAACTCAAGTTTTACTATATAGTCTACAGTCAATCAGGAAGTGGGTGGGAATTGGGAACAGGCAATAGGGGTGGGGAAATTGAAATCATGTTTAGCTAAAGGTGGAAATGGGAACAGGGACACACATAAGGTTCTGTAGTGTCAGAGCTGGGAAGGGGGACACTAAGGAAGGAAACTGGAATCATGCTTGCTGGAAGTTCACCCCAATAAACATCGAATTGTTTGCACCTTTGGACTTTGGGTATTGTTGCTCTCTGTTCATGTGAGAAGACCAGGGAAGTAAGTGGGTGAAGGAATAAGCCCCCTAACAAGACATATTAGTTCCACAACAAAACAAAAAAAATCACATTTTAAACCTTTGAGAGAGAAGACAGGCAATACAGACCAGAACTAAGCTTCTCCCTTAACTAAATCTGCAGGAGAATCAGATACCTAAGAATGGCTACTCTGTTAGGACAATGGAAATTATGTCAAACACAGATCACAGGAGCTAGTTATGTTTTCTTTTAAAAACCTGCCCCTCTGTGCTGTAAGCACAAGAAATGAAAAAGTACTTTCTGCTCTCTTAGGCTTAAGAAAATCCATTGTGTTCTGTTTCGGTTACATCTCATGTTGCTCAGTATTGGAAAGGTATGTTTTTTTTTTACCATCCTTTCAAATGAATTCGGGGTACGTGCTGCTTTATCCAGTAGTTCGCTGTATTCCAGTTCTTCACAAAGTCGCTGAAGAGTGTTAAGTGGCTCATTTAACTCAACAGGCATGGCCACCTTGGAGAGATCCTTCCCTATATTGTTTCTCAGGATATTCCACAGGCTGATGTTACTGGTATTAGGACACGGAGCCGGCAAACACGTTCTCCGCTTGGAATGGCTTTCCATCCCACTTTCAGCAATGCAATCTGGAAGGAAATGCCAGAAGCACATTAAGCAATTCATTGTTTTCTTACAGTATCATCTCTTTTGAAAACATTATGGATGTATTAAAGCACCAGCAATTTCCTTATCCTTCAGACAAAGCTTCGCTCCCCATGTGACTCAAATATTGACTTGTGGTTTGAAGATATCTGCTGTACACTGATCATTTAAAACAAGATTTTAAACCAAGCAAGTTTTATGGAGATATATATGAAGCATAAATGCTTGAAAAGAATCCCTTGAAATGCTCTGTAAAAGCCTAAAAGAGTAGGTCTACACTGCAATAAAACACTTGCAGCTGGCCCATGTCAGCTGACTTGGGTCATGGGGCTCGGCCTGCAGGGCTATAAAATTACAATGTAGACATTTGGGCTCAGGCTGGATCCCAGACTATGGGACCCCAGGAGAAGGGAGAATCCCTGAGTCTGAATGTCTATACTGCAATTTTATAGCCCCGCAACTCAAGCCCTGCAAGTCCGAGTCACTTGGTATAGCCCAGACACGGGTGTTTTAGTGCAGTGCAGACATATCCACAGGCTCTTAGAAGTTACACCTCTAAAGAGCACATATGATATCTATCTTGTTTTACAAGAGACTGATTCATGTACATTTAAGTAACAAAAAAACGCCTTCCTGACAGATCTTCAATTAAGCGGACATTCTTTTTAGAAGACAAAAATGTGCTTTCCAGAACCCAAGTGTGAAAACACCTCCTCCTTCATCTCTTTATACTGAATTAATAGACTCCTCATATCAGGAAAAATCTGTTGCTGGAGGCAAACACCAGATATTTGTTGGCAGGCTTTTCCATGATGCTCATCCAAGTACCCAAATACCTCACAAACATTACTGAATTTAGCTTCACGACACACCTATGTGCTGGAGAAGGCCACAGGAGGACTATGAGTTTACTTGACATTCAAAAGGATAACTCACACATCCAAGAGAACGGCTGAGCTCTGTGTTGGGGTGTCAGAGCAATCTGGGCACGATAAATAGTTCCAAGTTTTATAGTAAATGACTTGAGATAGATTTTAAATAAAAACCACACCACAGGGATAAGCCTTAGCCCAGAGAGTGTGTCACAACATGAACTGGCCTGAGTAGAATACTTGGATTAGCTATATCCTCACCCTATTTGTCTAAACCATCATCAGGTATATTCTCCTCTCACCCCTCCCACTATCTCACCAGCTTATTTTCAATCAATCACCCTGAACAGCGTCTATTTGTTTCTACAGCGCCCATCTCTGATCCTGGTACATTTGGGTGCTGCCTCAGTACATCATTTCCTCCTTTTCCATGTTGTCTTTCCCACATGAGTCTTCAAGGCCACGTCTCACTCAGAGGGATGGATACGACTGCCTCCATAGTCTGTCTACACTTTCCTGCAAAGCATTGCCCATGAAGATAGAGTTTGTCCATTTTTAAAAAAGTTCCCCACTTTGTACTAACACCAGTAAAACTCCACTGGTGCCTGCAATGGTGAGAGGGTGGTAAAAATATAGTGGCCATCTACATTACATTGTCTAACTCTGCTTAGACCATGCCAAAATGACACTGTAGAAAAGTGGCACCTGGCTGGGCTACGCTATTGCTGCCAACTTTGCCAGCACTGTTTTAAGGGCACCAGTGAACTTCCAGAAAGTTGCCAATGCACACAGTCACAGCGCTGCCCAGAGCGCTCTGCCTCTGCGGTTCTCCCAGACACTGATTACCCAAGAATGAAGGACTAAGAGTTTGAACTCTCATCCCTGCATGGTAGCTATGACAAACAACACAGAATAGGTGAATTATAATTTATTGCACATTATTTTCCTGCCTACATGCAATCTGTCATAATGCTAGTTTGCGTAAAAGACTGCAAGCATCCTGAACTTGAGAGCCCACCTGGGGTAAGAAAACAATTAACATACTTGAATGACTTCCCTTTCAGAAAGAGGTTGACTCAGACCTTCCCATGGGGGAGGAAGACAATTAACATCCAAAAAAAAAAAAAGAAAGAAAGAAAGAAAGAAAAAGACTCAGCCCAAAAGGAAGCTGTTTTCCTAGACCCCAGCAGGGAGGAGATCTCCTTTGAAAAGGCAACAAAAGTGATAAAAATGTATTCTGGTTCAAAACAGCTCTTTGAAATGGGGTGCAGTCACACCCTTTGAAACCCTCAGATTGCATAGCAAGGACTAAGCAACTGAACTAAATAGTTTGGGCTACATCCTCAGCTGGTGTAAGCTGTTGTAGCTCCATGGAAGTCACCAAAGATGTGGCCTATTAAAAGCAATATCAACAGCTGTAAATACATCAGGGCATACATAATCCGAGATAAACAGCAGATGTCTAGTCTAACCATGCTAATGGAGGCTTGACACCAAGGCTAGCTTTTTCAGTTAGGCACTTACATCCATACTTTGGGTGCCTACATACAATGTTCTATTTCCAGAAGTGCAGATTTCTCAGTGGCCGCTGGTTTCATTTAGAGTTGTGGGTGTTGAGCACCTGTAATAATCAGGAAGCTTCTTTCAGTGTCTAACTTTAGGAGTGTACATTTGAAAAATTTGGTGATGGTTTCCTAGAGCTGTAACAGATGGTCTTGCTACACAGTGCGGAAGATCACGGACATGCTGAGCTGTCTTGAGAGCTAGATTTTAAGAGCAGATGGGACAATTATGATCAGCTAGTCTGAGCTCCTGCAGAACATAGGCCACTGAATTTCACCAAATGATTCTTGTATCAATCCTATAACTTCTGGTTCAGCTAAAAGCGTATCTTCTAGAAAGACATCCAATCTTGATTTAAGCTGAAGTGGCAGAGGGAGAACAGGGAACCAGGAACTCGGCATGCACAGAACTTCTAATACGAAAGTTATAGTTCCAGCCTCTAACCCTTGTAACCAAATAACTCCTTAGTGCAGCTTTCCATAGTCCAGGAAAAGAGAAAAGCATATTTATATGATGTTGGTTTTATGTATTTCTTCCCATTCTCTTTTTTAAAAAGAATCATTATTTTGAATGAAAAATGCAAGGTCCCCATGCAATCAGCAAGATATTTAAATGAACACAATTAGGGCTGTCAAGTGATTAAAAAAATTAAATCACAATTAATCGCACTGTTAATCACAATTAATTTCACGATTAATCACACTGTTAAACAATAGAATACCATTTATTTCAATATTTTTGGATGTTTTCTGTTTTCAAATGTAATTGAAATCAATATAACAGAATACAAAGTGTACAGTGCTCACTTTATATTTATTTTTGATTACAAGTATTTGCACTGTAAAAAACAAATAGTATTTTTCAATTCACCTAATATGAGTACTGAAGTGCTATCTCTTTATCATGAAAGTTGAGCTTACAAATGTAGAATTATGTATAAAAAACACTCAGAATCCAAAAATAAAACAATGCAAAATTTTAGAGCTTGCAAATCCACTCAGTCCTACTTCTTGTTCAGCCAATCGCTCAGACAAACAAGCTTGTTTACATTTGCAGGAGATAATGATACCCGCCTTTTGTTTACAATGTTACCTGAAAATGACAACAGGCATTCTCATGGTACTGTTGCAGCCGTCGTCGCAAGATATTTACGTGCCAGATGCGCTAAAGATTCCTATGTCCTTTCATGCTTCAACCACCATTCCAGTGGACATGCGTCCATGCTGATGACGGATTCTGCTCGATAACCATCCAAAGCAGTGCAGACTGATGCATGCTCATTTTCATTATCTCAGTCAGATGCCACCAGCAAAAGGTTGATTTTCTTTTTTGGTGGTTCAGATTCTGTAGTTTTCACATTGGAGTGTTGTTCTTTTAAGACTTCTGAAAGCATGCTTCACACCTCATCCCTCTCCGATTTTTGATGGCACTTCAGATTTTTAAGTCTTGAGTCGAGTGCTGTAGCTATCTTTAGAAATCTCACATTGATACCTTCTTTGCGTTTTGTGAAATCTGTAGTGAAAGTGTCCTTAAAATGAACAGCATGTGCTGGGTCATCATCTGAGACTGCTAGAACACGAAATATATGGCTGAATGTGGGTAAAACAGAGCAAGGGACATACAATTCTCTCCCAAGGAATTCAGTCACAAATTTAATTAACACATTTTTTTTAATGAGCCTCATCAGCATGGAAGCATATCCTCTGGAATGGAGGTCGAAACATGAAGGGGCATACAAATGTTTAGCATATCTGGTACATAAGTACCTTGCAATGCCGGCTACAAAAGTGCCATGCAAATGGCATTTCTCACTTTCTGGTGACATTGTAAATAAGAAGAGGACAGCATTATCTCCTACAAATGCAAACAAACTTGTTTCTCTTAGTAACTGCCTGAACAAGAAGTAGGACTGAGCGGACTTGTAGGCTCTGAAGTTTTACATTGTTTTGTTTTGAGTGCAGTTATGTAACCAAAAAACAAAACAAAACAAATCTATATTTGTAAATTGCACTTTCACAACAAAGATTGCACTACAGTACTTGTATGAGGTGAATTGAAAAATACCATTTCTTTTGTTTATCATTTTTACAGTGCAAATATTTGTAATAAAAAATATACAATTTGATTACTACACAGAATAAAATATATGTGAAAATGTAGAAAAACATCAAGATATTTAATAAATTTCAATTGTATTCTATTGTTTAACAAAAAGAAAAGGAGTACTTGTGGCACCTTAGAGACTAACCAATTTATTTGAGCATGAGCTTTCGTGAGCTACAGCTCACTTCATCAGATGAAGTGAGCTGTAGCTCACGAAAGCTCATGCTCAAATAAATTGGTTAGTCTCTAAGGTGCCACAAGTACTCCTTTTCTTTTTGCGAATACAGACTAACACGGCTGTTCCTCTGAAACCTATTGTTTAACAGTGCGATTAAAACTGCGATTAATCACAATTAAATTTTTTTTTAGTTAATAGTGTGGGTTAACTGCGATTAATCGACAGCCCTAAACACAAAGACTACATCTGCACTACAGACCTTAGAGCGGCACATCTGTACCGCTGCAGCTGCGTTGGTGTAAGGTCTGTGTAGCCACTCTATGCCGGGAGTAGAAAGCTCTCCTGCTGGCCTAATTAAACCACCCCCAAAGAGGGGCGGTAGCTACGTTGGCAGGAGATGCTCATGTCAGTCAGGGTTGTGTTTTTTCACACCACTTTCTGACAAAGGTTTTGCTGACAAGTGCTAGTGTAGACAAAACCAAGAAGAGGAAAGTACTATGGTCATACACCAGGCCTATCAGTGTAGAGTTATTCTTACATTTCTTTAAATAAGCTGCATTTTGTTAACCGTAACTATTCTGTGGATTTGAATGGTATCTAAGGGTACAAGTTTGTATTGAAGATCCAGAGTGATGAGAAAATATCTACCTTTTAGTGAAGAGATAGGACCTGGGGTTAGCTACTCCATAGGGTCCCAAGGTCATGGAAAGAAGCTTAGGAGCAGCTGCAGGTCTCTGCAGAGAGGTGACAGACAGCAGACAAGTGTCTATGCTGATACACAGCAACTCTCCCACCTTAAAATGATCAGAGCACAATTGACTGCACTAAGAGTATCCAAACAACAAAAACACCACTCCAAAAACAGTTCAAATCTTAAAAGGAAAGCAAAAACTAGCCAATGTCTACGTCTTGAAATCTGTGATACCAGAGAGATTTCTGGTAAGAAAATGCCTCTTCTCAGAATAGGATACAACAAAACACCAATCTTACCCAAAGTTTGCCTTCCATTCTCAATGTCGTTACTTAGGTTATCCTCTGAGATGTTATCACTTATATCACTGGCATATGAGTCATCATCGGATACCTGGTGGGCAGGGGAAGGAAATAATATAAATAAGTTTGCATTATGCTACTCCTGACAACTGTTATGATGCTTTGTGAAATTAACAGAAAAAAGATCCGTCATTTAAAGAGATCTGTATTGTTTTCTCTGTGTTTCTGTGCTGCATAGAAGCAACAGGTAAGCCTAACAATACAAATAGGTGTACAGATCACAGATCCATCACTAAAAGGATTTCATAAATCATTACTAAATTATTATTTTATTGAATATAAAACTTGTTTTCTTTGATCCTGAAAAATTAGAGAGAGGCCTTTCATGAAATTCCAAAAAGCTTATAAAACTTAAAGACTTATAAGACTTTCTTATATTTCAAGAAATAGAAAACAAAGTTTAAAATTGCATGCTGCAGTAGCATCTGCCATAGGTCAACCTACAGGTGCCACAAGAAAAAAAACGTACAAATACACAATAGTTTGATAAAATTTCTTGCAGCTCCTGTAGGATGACTCAGGACAGATGCTGCAAAAATACATTCCTTATATTTATTTTAAAATCAGGTGTGCAAGCTACGTTGCCTGTTCTCCCTCTTCAGCCACCTCCCGTACATACTTTTTAACTGTTTTATTTTTTTAAGAGAGTAGCAAACAATTAAGTGTATGTGACGTTGAAATCCTCCAAAATATTTCATTTGTAGTAGATCAGCAAGTTTGCAATTACCACGCAAAAAAGATAAAAGGTTAAATATGTTGAAATACGGTACATCAGAGAGATATTCTGATATTTGTGCTCAGACCTCGTTTTCTGAAGAACTTGCAGACAGCAGGACTTCTTGAGCATCAAAAAACTCTGAGAGAGAGTCCGTGACAGACAGCCTACTTTCACTGGAGAGCTGGTGAACCAGGTTTCTGCTTCTTTCTCTTGAATTTTCCTGTTTAAAATAAATAAAAGGCTTTTAGGGAAAAGTATGGTAAGAGCAAAGTGCACATGTACGTACAAACCAACAGATATACGACTCAGAGAGAGGGCTTAAACGTTGCCACAGATGAACGCATGCGCCCTGCACAGTTTACTGTAGCAAGCATGCATTTCAAAGAGGGGACAAGCAGCAAAGTGCAGAAGAATCAGACACACAAATGACAAAGTGAAGCTCAGTAATGTGTATTTTGCAGAATTAGTTACTGCTCTTGCATATGCATCTTTTTTTCAAGAACAGCTCTTAAAATGTTGTAACAGTCAAGTGATCCGTTGAGCTAAATGCATGCGTGTACATAGTTTCCCCATGAAAGGAAAGCAACTACAAAAACTCCGTTTATTGATGTGGACACAACAGCAAAATGGGAACAGACATATGCATGGAATTAAGCGGCAGGCCACAACTTTTATTAAACTTTAACACAGGGGAGGGGCATCAGCCACACATCACACAGACTCTTCTATAGCAGGCACTTAATTGGTTCCAGTGCAGGGTTACAGGGCTCCTTACCATATAACCCACAACATGGGGCAGCTCTCTCCTCAGCCTCCCCTCTCCTCCCTCCCACCAAGGAGGCGGCTCTCTTAGAGTCCTAGCAGCCTCCCCACCACAAGGGGGAGGGACTTTGCAGCAAGGTGGGGACCTCAGCCCACAAGGTCTCACCCTATTACATGAGCCCAAGGTCTATCACCAAAATCCCAAGACTTTTACTTCTGGGAACGCCTCATTTGATTCTCTTAACTGCACTAGAAAAGCCACAGGGGGTGCCAGCAACTAGCCCCACCCAGTCATGCAGGTCAGTATCACAACCCCTGCCCAATCCACGCCTGAATGTATTGTAGCCATATGTCAGCATCTCCATCTGTAGGATGTAGGCCATCATTCCCCAAAACTCCTGGCTGATTGTAATGGATATGGCACTAAATGTAAGACTCTCCCCTAGCCTCTGCAAATTTGTCATTTATTTCCTCCCAAGCCTTGTTTAAAACACAAGATGTTCAGTGAATTGGCATACAAAGATTTACGGGAGCCAAAGAGTATTCTAAATGAAGGTCTTTCTTTCCTAGCTATCTTCCTGCTGCTAGGCCACTTATGCAGCAGTAGTACTGCACCCAGTCCTCATGTGCAGCACCCCCTGTTAATGTAGAATATCATATTACCAAGGTTACTTAAAGGAAATAGCCTTTGCTGTGGGATTCATAGCAGAGTTTATACATTATAATGGGGATTTAAGACCACAACAAGTCTTAAACAGTCTTTGTGTACTTGGCACAGTGACGCTGTTGGCAGGCTAGTGATGGCAGGAGAAGCACCAAGAGATTCATTATTTTGGACTATCTACTGGGTATAGAGAGGGAAAAGAAGTGGATAGGAACAAGCGTCCTTGTTCTTTAACACCTCCACAGCTCCTGGGGAGAAGGACAAGGTGGCTTGCTGAGCACGTTACTGCCCTCCAGTTTCATTCTGCATATGCCTATGTTAACTGTAAGATCCAATATAGTAGAACCTACTTAACTAACTGGTAGCCTAATAAATGGCTGCCCCTGCTTAGGTAACTGTCAGGGAACACACTCAGTGCAATGAGTTTTAGTGACTGAGCACACAGTAAATAGCTCACATCTTCCCCTTATTCCATCATCCGGGGCAGCGTTGTGTTGCAAGCATCTACCACCTTCGTCTGACCAAGGCAACACCAATGTCCACTTGCTTACCACCTTCTTTGATGCAATTCAACCATTGCTTCCTCAGGGTCTCTTTTCCTACTTCCCTCTCCTGCTATGTTATCTTCCCCAGGCCCTCTTCATTCACCATCTATATGTATCCAAACCAGCAAAGTTGTGCTTCCTGGATTTTGCCAGCCACATCACAGACTTTGCAAAATGAAAGCATTAGAATGGAAGTCAATCTCCTCTTTGTGTGACTCTTTATTGCGTACTTGTGACACCTTAGAGACTAACCAATTTATTTGAGCATAAGCTTTCGTGAGCTACAGCTCACTTCATTGGATGCATATTGTGGAAAGTATAGAAGATTTTTTTATACACACAAAGCATGAAAAAATGGGTGTTTTACCACTACAAAAGGTTTTCTCTCCCCCCACCCCACTCTCCTGCTGGTAATAGCTTATCTAAAGTGATCACTCTCCTTACAATGTGTATGATAATCAAGGTGGGCCATTTCCAGCACAAATCCAGGGTTTAACAAGAACGTCTGGGGGGGTGGGGGGTGGGAGAGGGTAGGAAAAAACAAGGGGAAATAGGTTACCTTGCATAATGACTTAGCCACTCCCAGTCTCTATTCAAGCCTAAGTTAATTGTATCCAATTTGCAAATGAATTCCAATTCAACAGTCTCTCGCTGGAGTCTGGTTTTGAAGTTTTTGTGGTAATATCGCAACTTTCATGTCTGTAATCACGTGACCAGAGAGATTGAAGTGTTCTCCGACTGGTTTATGAATCTTATAATTCTTGACATCTGATTTGTGTCCATTTATTCTTTTATATAGAGACCATCCAGTTTGACAAATGTACATGGTAGAGGGGCATTGCTGGCACATGATGGCATATATCACATTGGTGGACGTGTGGCTGATGTTATTAGGCCCTGTGATGGTGTCCCCTGAATAGATATGTGGGCACAGTTGGCAACGGGCTTTGTTGCAAGGATAGGTTCCTGGGTTAGTGGTTTTGTTGTGTGGTATGTGGGTGCTGGTGAGTATTTGCTTCAGGTTGGGGGGCTGTCTGTAAGTAAGGACTGGCCTGTCTCCCAAGATTTGTGAGAGTGTTGGGCCATCCTTCAGGATAGGTTGTAGATCCTTAATAATGTGTTGGAGGGGTTTTAGTTGGGGGCTGAAGGTGACGGCTAGTGGCGTTCTGTTATTTTCTTTGTTAGGCCTGTCCTGTAGTAGGTGATGAAGTGAGCTGTAGCTCACGAAAGCTTATGCTCAAATAAATTGGTTAGTCTCTATAGTGCCACAAGTACTCCTTTTCTTTTTGCGAATACAGACTAACACGGCTGTTATTCTGAAACCTGTCTTTATTGCGTGAAAACATCTCATTTCAAACACCTGTAGATATTGGCCCTGAACCCATGCTTCTGAATCACGTAGCACTGCACGGCACACCATAGTTTTATACAATTAGGCTTTTAGTCTCAGTGGCATGTGCTTGTCATTCACGACCCCTGAGATGTTATTTCACATACTCCCAGCACTCTCCAGTCTGGATTGTATCTCACGTTCAGGCTTGCCATCTCCTTAACACAGCCGCCAAGCTACTTGAATTGGCCAGACTGGTTTAATGGTACTCCATTAAACTTTATATCCAGTTTCCCTGTGGCACTTTACTGACCCAAGTGACTTCAGTCTTAGGCATGGGATGGAAACTAGTATGACCGCTTAGCTGGTCATACCATGCATAAAGTAGCTTCTCACTTTTTCCCACTGGGATGTTTTTGCTGATGTCGTCCATCAATATGGTAAACAGGAGAGGACTGAGGGTCAACCCCCGATGCAGTCCAACTTTCACTTCAAAAGGAGCTCGCTCCAAAACATGTTTGGATCATGTTGGGTAATCTACACAGTGCACGCACCATAGATATTAAATTATGAGAAACTCCATATTTCCTCAGCACTGGTATGAGTATCCTTCTGTCCACTTTATAAGGTGCCTTTTCTAGGTCTATAGAAGCCCAGGAGCGATCCTGTTGGTACTCTAGCCCCTTCTCTATCAATTGCGGAATGACAAACATCTGTGGTATCTGTGGTTACTCATCCTTTCCTGAAGCTGAACTGTTCTTATATGGGGATGGCTTCCACCATCTTCTAATCCTAGCATCTAAGATATGTTTCAGTACCATCATCCCAGGCAACAGTAACTTTAATTCTTAATAGTTTCCACATTCACAGATGCTTCCCTTCTTATATACTGGGATCAAGATAGACTTGCACCAATCTTGGGGGAATCTCTTGTCTTACCAGTCCGTTTTAGTCACTCTGCTCATCTATTTTATGCCTCTCTCTAACCCAAGACTTTCACCAGGTCCACGGTCACCTCATCACGTCCCACTGCTTTACCATTCTTCATTTTCCAGACTGCATTTCTCACCTCTCCCTCCGTTATGTCAGGCTCAAGCACCACATTAGGCTCAGATGCGGGCAACTCCACCTGAAAGGGGTTCGCCTCATTTCAGAAAGACTCAGAGTATTGTTTCCACCTCTCCTTTGCTTGTTCGGGTGTTACTAGCAGTCTCCTCTAGTCATCATTTACAAATGGTGTTGCAGCACCATCTTCCTTCCCTCTGAGTCTCATTTTTGTAATGCTATAGTAGTCTTTTTGCCAGCCAACTGTGGGTCGTTTACAAGCTCATTTTACAGGGAGCAACAGACGGAGGGAGGCATAGCTCAATGGTTTGCTCATTGGCCTGCTAAACCCAGGGTTGTGAGTTCAATCCTTGAGGGGGCCCATTTAGGGATCTGGGGCAAAAATTGGGGATTGGTCCTGCTTTGAGCAGGGGGTTGGACTAGATGACCTCCTGCTGTCCCTTCCAACCCTGATATTCTATGTTTTGTTTCTCTTTCTTTATGCACCACTTCCTTATTTTGGATTGCCACCTGCACTTCAGGGGTCCACCACCACTTCTCTTTCTCCCTTCTTCCCTTCCTGCACCCCATCTTCCTTGTCCACAAACCTCTTCCACCCCCACAATCCATGATCTTTTGAGGTGGTTCCACTCCTCTTCATATGATGCCAAATCTGTTTCCAGCTACAAACCCTGTCCTGCTTACCCAAACTTCCCTGCCATAGTTCATTAATCCCCATTCTTCGTTTGTTTCTTTTGAGCTGATCCTCCTTTTGAGGATAAAAAGCACTAGCTAGCCCAGTGTTATCTGCAGACATATTTGCAATAGTTTCTAGGTGTTTAACAGCATAACGTTTTCATTCTGCAGCTTCCCTATTTTGTTCTAATAATCAAATCTCTTACATTTAATAGACTGTTTTAGTGCTTTATATTTTAAAGCAATGCTTTAAGGAAGTGAAGTGCACTAGTGCCACATATCCGTGATGCTCTGATGAATTTGGAGGATTGCTTAATTGAGGTGCATTTCCAAGGGAGCTTATGCCAGTCAATAAGATTCTCCTGTGCTATGAAATTCTGTACAAGATCAGTGAACTAACATACCAAAAACAGCACTGATTTTTCTTATACAAATTGTGATAAAACAGAAGAAGAAGAAGAAAAAAAAAGGTATGACTTCACAATATTTAAAGCTTCATAATCTTCTTCTTTGTCAGGAGGAGGAAGGTATCTAATAATCTAAATCTTACAGGAGAACTCTTGTTCCTGGGATTGCGTATATGACGGACAACAATATTAAAAAGCAACAAGATGAACTAATTAGTCCCATCTGAGAATCTGGTAGTTTCTTACAATTTACTATGTGGGAGTTTTATTTTCTCTTCTTTACTTCATAAGACTCCAAGATGAGCAATAAAGTAAAGTCATGAGCTGCTATACGGACAAACTAAACTTTTACCCTAAATCTTGAACTAGGTTTGCCCCTTCCCACACACTGGTTTGATGTCTACAGGATCTATCATCATAATTTGTTACCAAAGTGCCATGATTACACCGGAGAGTGTAGAGAGCAGAGAGAAGCTGTCGCTGAGTCAAAGCCCTGTGACATCATACAGTCAAAGTAAAAATAAGTAGTATATTTGTGGAGTATAACCATGGCCAGAGTGCAACCGGAGCTTAAGAAAGACATCCTGCCAATTTCTGGCATCAAGAGAGTTAGGATGAATAAAGTTGCCCATCCTGTGAAAATTCAATACTTTTCAACATGATAAAATCAATTAGCACCCTCCAAATAAATTAGATTTACCCTGAAAAATGACACAGGAAGCTTGGAATGGCAAAGTAATAGTATCCTTGAGTGCACTTAAATCAAATTTTGTATAGTGGCCCTTTCTCTTTCTCACCACTCCCACTGCTCTAGAGTACACTGCTCTAACAGTCTTCCAGAACACATTTAACTAGAATGAAACAGGTCCAGTGTAAGTGCCTTGGTCCTTGAGCTAACGAAGATAAATCCTGAGCCAAGTTATGGACAGTTTGTGAATGAAACATTAAAGGTTTTTTTCTTTATGAATTTAGGCATGTACTGCATGGTATATACATTGCTTCAGCACTGACCCATTGTCATGGCAAGGCCTTTTATGTATTAATAAGAAAATCTTTTCAAGACTAGGAGTTGGTCTGAGATAAGCTAACATCCAGAAGATCTGTTATACATTTTTGAAACACTGTTCAAATTCTCAAGGGGATAAAAAGCAAAGACCACTAGCACAATCAATTACACTTTAAAATCTACAAGTGTGACCAAAATCTAGCTCAAATGGTACACAAGACAGTTGAATTAACTGAATAAATGAATAATTTATTTTTTTTAAATAAAGGAAATTAACTAATACTTTACAGAGGACATGAAACAAAATGAAATCTCCCATTCAACTTCTAATGAAACGTTTACTATACAATTGCTACAGAAGTTTCTTTGATTTAACGTTTAGGAAATCCACCAGAAACAGAATATGAACACACACGCACACTCTCTCTCTCTCTTTCCTTCAAGGGGTAACTTTTTTATTTATAAGTGACATTTGAGACATGTAGGGGACATCCTAGCTACATACAAGGAAAACTGAATTGCTAAAACTGCTCATATATCTCATTTTTCCATTGCTTTTTTTTTTTTAAACTAGAAGAATGACCTATTTTTGCAAGTTATTAGCACTTATCTAAAAATATAACTAGCCCTGAGTGAAACACTCTGGCAGCTGATGTTCTGTACTAACAAGGAGTCAAACCAAATTCAATAGAACAAAATACACCCAAAGTACAATACTTAATGTATTTTACAGTAAAGTTACCCTTCCCCTTCTGCAATTACTTGGGTTCTGTGTTAAAGCTGCTATACGGGTGACAGTAGCAACTAGGGAACACAAGAATGATCAAGGAGAACAGACAGCGTTGAGAGAAAATAATGCCAGATAGAATGATGGGGTGACTTTGCTCATGCCTAAGGCAAGGGGCAAGTAACAGAAGGAGAACAAAGGACCTGCCAGCAAAAAGCAATGGAAGTGTTTAGAAAAACTGTTCTAAATTAATACTGCACAATGCAACATCATGTGAGCCACACACATGAGGGAAGAGGAGCTCCTTTTGCTAATACAACTCACTGCATGGGGAACAGAGGAACAAGACAGTACGCAGCTATGCAACAGTCAAAGTGTAAGGGTTTGTAGCAACAGACACCACTGAAACAGGAAATCCATACCCACCTTCACCAAACTGGGACTTGATTTTGCATTAGTTGCTGAATCAAGGAGCATAGACTCGGCATGTATTCTGCGTAACCGGTCTTTAAGATCTGTGTTTTGTGCTATGGCCTGGAACATTTAACAAAAAGTATTGTGGCTATAAAGTTTTCTTAGCTAATGTAGACAGTGGCTTCATTGTGCAAAAGGAGCAGAAGAAAACTTTGAATGAAGCAGAAAAAAGAAAAAAAGGTCACTAGATACATGACCTGTTATTGGTCCTGCATTTAGTATATCACAAATGCTTCAGACATTGCTCCTCTCTCAAACATGAGTATTTGGGGGCGGGGGGCAGGGAAGAGGGAAGGGAGACTTCAAATAAACACAATGGGGAGATGGGAGGGATAGCTCAGTGGTTTGAGCATTGGCCTGCTAAACCCAGGGCTGTGAGTTCAATCCTTGAGTGGGCCATTTAGGAATCTGGGGCAAAAATTAGGGATTGGTCCTGCTTTGAGCAGAGGGTTGGACTAGATGACCTCCTGAGGTCCCTTCCAACCCTGATATTCTATGATTCTATGGGAAATCTTAGGCCACCAGAGGCTATACGCTGGTTTTTTAAAGTTTATGGGTCTTTTCCTCTATCCCCTTCTACAACTTATCCTGTCTAATCATGCCTGTTAATTCAAACTATTTCCCCCAGAACTATAAAGCTGTGCAATTAGAAACATGCATTTTCCTTTCAGCCCGACATAAAACACTTCCCTTCGCTTGCCACTGCATCACTGACAGCACATCCAGACTACTGGCACTTTCCCTAAAAGTAATCCCCAGAGCAGCCATACGATTGGCTTTGCTACTCTAAAACTGCCCCAAATCCACTTCTTTCTGCTGCATCAGAACCTGTGGGTTATAAACACTATGCTACTTGGGCAAGGATGGAGCAAGCAGTGTTAGAGAGCACAGGACAGCCCTTATGCACCAGAGGCCAAGCGTGTTTCTCCAAGAACTCTAGTGATGGCAGAGGGACAGTTCCATTGGCAGAGTGGCTGGAACACTGGGGAACAGAAGTGAAAGTGAGGAAAGGCACTTTTCATATTTTAACACCTAAATTCAACAACATTAGGTTTTGTTCATGTAGTTTGCACAAGATCAAACAGGATTATGAAGTTAATGGGACTAGCTCTGTCTCCCTCAAACTGAGAAAGATATTGTGAGACTTTGTTTAGTGCAAATATTTTATTACTAAACATTTTGAAATTATATATATTTTTAATTTTTGAAATTAGTTTTCACTAACAGTTAAAACACAAATTTCTCCATACCAGTGATAATGGAATGCCCCATTCTATACTCCATTTCAGAAGCAGATATCTCTTCAAATAATAATAATAAAAAAAAATAATACAAAGGTGATCTATTATGAAAAGAAACCACTTATATATAGCATAATGACACTGTACCAAATGGGAATGTTTTCTTTACATTTAAACATGAGTGGGTAGTTTTTAAATACTGAAGTAAGACAGACGGGGAGGTGAGTTCACTTGTTTCAGTCAGGATGAAACAAAAAACAAACAAACAAACCCCTTATATCAGGTGCCTAAGACCCTGACAAATATTCCCTCATCATTTCATAAACAAGATGAGTTGTTAATTTTAGGAAGGAAACATTAAACATTAGAAGATTTGCAGAGGCACTATGAAACGTTTCCTTCCCGATATTTACCCTTCTGGTAATAGAGCCTTCATTAAGTCCTGACTTTTGAGTGTGTGCTTTCACTGCAGAAACTGCATGCCATTGAAACTCAATACCCGGAAGCCACAACTTTTTGGCCAAGGCCCTGTTTAGTTCCCAAATAAGTGCTTCTGAAGCTGAATTTACAACACAAAAATCTTTAAACAACTTCACTAATAAACTTGATAACTTGGAAATAAACTTTCCCTTAAACTGCATATAGAACATATTTAAATAACTATATAAAATTAGTTTTGAGAGGTTACAAAGGCAGCATTGATGCTGGATAAAATGTGAAGTCTACAGTGTAATCTAAGTGGGCGTGACGGACTAGTGGACACACCATTCCCCACAAAGGAAGTTTTCAGCTAAGAATGTTCAATTCTAGCTCTTAGCATTTCCACTAGCCCTGAAATGTCTAGGGAATAACAAACTATAAGTAATAAGATAGGGCAGGCTCAAATAAAAGCATATAGTCTAAATAATAGTGCAACCCAAAAACTAAAGTCATTTTAAGGAGCGTATGTATGGACTGCCTCTTGGACACTCTTGCTTTCATATGTGGAAGACTGTACATCAGCTGCATAATGTATGGTGAATGTAGACATGGATAGCTAGGTGGCCTCTGCATATATGTGCCGTTGCCTGAGACCTCTCAACCCTGGTGGCTGATACTCACCTGGTTGAACAGGCTGTGATCCATCTGAGAACCGGATGCACAGAGATGATTGCAATGGTGTATAAAAGAAGCTTGCGTCATCACAGATCCCAAAATTTTGAGACATGTCTGAATGTCCGAGAACTGGTCTTTTGGGGAATCTGCATGATCTATTCTGGAGTCTGATTATCCCTTGCTCTCTTGGTTTGTAAGTATTATGAAGCCTCCTGTGGTGTCTATTTCCATTCTGAGGCTGGACAGTCTCTTTTAGTGTCCCTTCTTCAGGTTTGGGTGGATACAGTACTCCTAGAGAACAATTAAGGCTTTGGCTGTTGGTTCCCTGGATTCTTGAAGAGATTTGGTTCATCCTGGAATTGATAGAGCAGGGGGCCTGACAACCTAGCTTAATAATGACTGCCACTAGTGCTTAATTTGTAATGGAAGAGGTGCTGGGGCTCAAACAATTTTTTTATATTCATAACTGATGCAGCAAACAGAGGTACAGGAGCTCTGCTCTGGCAAAAATTCATTACTGTCTGCCCCTCAGTAGCTTCATGAAGCCTTTCGGGGTTTGTCCAGGTATAGGTCTAATCTGTATGAGAAACACAATCTCATAATGACCGCCCCTGAGAACCGGAAATGCTTCTGCCAGTTATAGTCTCTGGAGATTTTGCAGTTACTGCTGATCTTGCAGTTTCCTATTTTGAATGTGGATTTCTTTATCCATTTAATAAGGTACTGGGGGTTTAGTATAACCATCACTCTCCTGGGTCTCTTCCCATATGAAGAAGGTGGAGCAGTGCCAGGAGATTCTTCTAGTCAGATAGGTTCTATGGCCCTGAGTGAAGTATAGGCCATCTATCTTTTGGAAGGTCTGATGCTTGTCAGGGCTAAGTGAAGTCTGGAGAGGGAGCTAGGAGGAGGACTATCACATATCCTTGCCACAAAATTTCTCAGACCCAGGTGTTTATTGTTGAAGCTGACCAGCTGGATCACAAAGAAGAGAAATACCCTCAATTCTGTGTTCAGCCTCAGTCATCTTCTCCGGTTACTGTGCAGGATTTTTTAGTCAGGAGGAGGAGGAGGGGGAAAGACAGGGTCAGCCTCCGGTGTTCTTGTTCCAGAATTTTCATTATTGGATACCATATATCTTCTGGGGGAAATCTCTGCTAGGAATACAGCCAAAGGACTGCTTACTGTAACTGGGTTTGAAATATTTCCTCTGGCTCTTAGAATAATTTGACAAAAGGTCATTTGCATGTTTCTATATTCCCTGCCAACACTTTCTCCAGTGTTTCCTGGAGATATACTGAAAAGAGCCAGCTCTCAGCCAGGAAGAGGTGCAGATGGATTCCTGACAACCCTATTATGGAAATGCCCACCAGACAAACCACCTTTCATCTGCAAGCTTACAGGAATAATTATTGGCTTTTTGAGTGAGTCCCTCCGATTTCCATGGTCTCAGCCACGGTAGCCTCCCCTAACCACTGTTTTGCAGACCACAGCCCTGGGGGTGAAAAACATTGCATATATATTTAGTGTCTTATGAAAAATGTGGACACTGACACTATCCATAAAAGGACAAAAAAATCCTCTGGGTTGATGAGAGGTCTGTATTTTTTAAATGATTGCACCAGTACAACACCACTCTCATGAAGCAAGTAGGTGTCAATATTTGATGATGAAGGCCTCAGAGTCCTTAAACATATTTTCAGTTTTTCTTTGAGTGTGTTTACTAGAAAGAAAAATCACCTTCTGATGGGAGCACCATGGTCCCAGCTACAGAAGCCATCACTGAGTCTTCTTTCAGGACCTGAACCAGATTTTTTTTTCTTGATCTTGTTTACTCATCTCCCCCCTCTCCCAAAGAAATGCCTCCTCTGATCTATTCATGATTATATTGGGGCGGGGGGGGGGGGGAGAGGAAATGATGGAGGAGGGAAAAACAACACACACACCACCAAGAATCAATGAGTTTGAATTCAGAAGGTAGGTATTTATCTTTCCCCTTCAACTAGCTAGATGAACAGCACTAGTTATTACTAATCTACAGTGCCACATAAGCAATGGACAGGAAGAAAAAACCGACACCTTTCCTATGTATCCTGTTCCTGATTTTTATGGTCTGCTGCAGAATGTTCTCTTTCCTGTAGCGTTCAGCCTAAGGAGAGGGATTTTTCTTTGATTATTTGCTGCTCTTGGTTTGTTTGTGAAGGACAGGATTATTGCCTTCTCAGCAAGAGAGAGTACCTTTTGTTTGTGAGCGGAGTGCCTTTTACAGGATAAGATAGGAATGAGTTTGTCTTTCAGCCTCCCTCTCTCCAGAGCCAGGAAGAAAGTAGTAGAATGATTTCTCTGTCTTTAAAATCTTCCTGATCACCTTCACAGCCTGCTACTCTGAGCACTTAACTCAGGCTGCCCAGAAATCCTTTAAACATCTTGGTAAGGACTGTGGGGATTTTGACTGGAGCTCTATTTAAAAAGAAGCAGATCTTAGCCAGGAAGAGTTTTGGTACTTGGATCATAACTGCTCCACTCTTGATGTACATCCACCCTTCCAAATGCCAGCAAAGAAAGCTCCTGGCTTCTTCCTGAACATTCCCTGCTGCATGGGATGATCAGGTTACTGCTTCACTATCACTTTCTCTAGCTTTACAGGCTGAGAACAGGTCTCACAGTGGATTCTGAGCTGAGGAGTGTAAAGCTTCACAGACGGAGCACTCTTTTCAGTGTGGCGTTCCCTTTTTTTAGTCCTATTATGCAACAGATGGGGATGGGAGCTGGCAGAGAGTTTTTCACGGGGAATCCAAGAGGAAGCATCTGAAGATCAATATTTAGCCATTTGGGAAAAGGTTACACACTCAACTAACTGACTGTCCACTCTGTGCAGAGAGCCTAAACTAAGCATTTTTTTCCCCTTACTGATTTAAAAGTAGTAAGAAAATAACTTTGGAAAATGACAGCTTGTACAGCTGTGACCTATCTAGTTCTCAGAAGCAGGCCTCATGGAAAGCAAACAGAAAGGTGTGGTCAAATGAACACAGCTGGCATGCAAGAAGCTTCAGCTGCCTCTGATTTCTGTGGAGAGAGGAGGCAGCTAGAAGTTGGACTAGTAGAGATGCTATGAGCTAGAAACTCTTTACCATTCGCTTTCCAGAATCTCTGCTTATGGAGTTACCACCTATGCTAACTCTAGCTGTGCACCAAGTTATATCAGTTCACCCACAGCAGAGTCCCCACCGCCTCCAACCAGAAGATTGCAAGATAAGTTACAATCTAAGAGAGAGGCAATGACAACTCTCCCCTCTCTGAAGATCAACCAATGTGAATCTTGGGAGTTTGATCACCAACAGTCTTGGGAGTGGGAATCTCAAAATCAATCTCAAATTGACTGCTGAGACTAAGCTGGTGCCAGACCAGGGATTGTATTTTATAGCAGTCTTTTCTTCACCAGAATCCAGTGAAAAAAGTTGATCAATGCAAAACTATGAACAAGCATTAGCGAAAGCAGAACTACTGTTTTTAGTTGCATTTCGATTCGTTTAGCAGGGGCAGCCAAAGGTTTCAGCCGCCCAAGAAATGACTTTAGGCCAAAGCATGTTGTGCAATGCCTGACTGCTGTAATACAAACCTCCCCACACCTTGGTGGTAAAAATAAAATAGAAATTTTAAAATTAGAATCTGCTCTCTGACTGTTCTGTTTATAATGCCACACGGCTTCATAATTTCACAGCTAGGATTATGAATAATTTCACAGCTATGATCCATCGGGTTATGCAGTTTCCAACAGCCATTTGTACTGTTAGTATAGTACGAAGCACCAAATTAGAGAAAATAGTAACTCTGGATCACTGTCAAACAGCAGCTCTGATTCAACAGAGTATTTCCAATACTTAATAAAATACATGATTGATAGATTAACTCTGCACAGTAATGTCCTGTTAATTTGAGGGGCACATCCACACCTCCAAGGTTTGGAATAAGCAGATTATATGAAACACCATATACATAGTCTGTTTGCTTTAGTATTAATAAGATATATAACCCAAGATACTGAAGAATGAGAGATCTTATGAACTGTTATAACCAATCCCTCTGAATTTCACTGAACTCGACATATTACTTACGGATGATAAGGCATTCTTCAACCCAGCTATTTGTGCAGATGGAGATGAGGCTGCATCATGTTCCAGCAGCTGCTTCAGTTTCTCTCTTTCAACGGAGATTGTACTAAAAGCCGACTTTAAGGTGACGTAAGCTAAAATAATTTTTTTTAAAAGTAGACAGTTAGAAAAATGCCACCAGTTGTATAGCCAGTTGTGAAACAACATTTCAATGCAGCTTAATATACAGTGACAGAAATAAGACTTGTGGGGACAGAGCACTAAAGATAGGCAAGGTTAACCAATGGTTAAGACCTGGATTTTTACTAGGAAAAAATGCTCCTTATAAAGGCCCTACTTGGATCGCGGATGATTGTCAAATAATTGCTGCTGAGTTACGGACAAGACATAGAAAAAGTAAAGTAATAATGGATCTTTATTAATTGTGGTAATTTGGAAAAGCCAGAGAAGACACTTTTTTTTTTAAAAGACAAATTTGCTGGAACAATATAAACCCTCAAGTGTTATGTTATGTCTGCTAAATTTTTTGATAACCAGACATTTTGCTGAAACTATATTACAGTCACTGTATGGGGTTGACAATGGGAGCCCTGGCCGCCAGCTGTCTGGGATGTCCAGGGTTCCCGCCATCAGCCAGAGGGCTGGCAAAATTGCCTGGGTAGAAGCCGAATATTGAGGGATCTGCAATTTCCACAATATTGCAAATTAAGTATTTATTATATGACAAATGCTCTGTGCTCCTGTATTTTCAGAGTCAAAGTATTTTGATTCTTTATTATAAATGGTAGCATTATAACTGCACGTGCTACATTAACTTGCTTCCCTTCCTCAGTATGGTTTTAGCCTCCAAACACTTGAGGATCTATCCTGCATTCCTTGAATAAGTAACATTTCCAGTGAAAAATCAAGGAGACATGCTAACCTGTGCTAACTGATTCACAGGGGAAGCAATCCAACTGTGCACAGGCTAATAGGTTGCTCATGAACAGGGCTCTGTGGTTTTGGGCCATGCTGTTTCTATCTGTGTGGGGATATTTACATTTAAGTTACAAGAACTAAATGGAACAAACAACAAGATATTGAATTTGTTTAGTAGGTAACTTGCATACTATGCAAACTTCACACTTCTATTTCCATTCCTACCTCTGTGTTGCTAACCTCAAGTGTTCACAAATCATGAGTCAGGCCCCAAAAATTTCATGAGATCAGCTTAAAAAGCATAAGACTTCAAGTAGTAATACATTCTGGAATCCTTTCATTTTCTTTCTGGTTTTTGAGATTTTGGGGGTACATGGGTTCATTTTTTTTCAAGCTTTTCTTCAACCATGTTGGCTAGAAACTTTGCTGAAATTCTCATACAGTACTTTTTTATTCACTTGATTCCAGGAGCTGCAGATTTAGGGGTAGGACCAAATATCATGAGACTTGCACATAACTGAGAGTTGGCAACACTACATTCACATGCTCACAGAGTAGATGAGGGCTTAAGATCTGTGAGAAGTGAGGATGACAGAGCCAAATGAAAAGGTAAATGGAGAGGAAAGCAACTAGTTCTATCAAGAGTATGTCTTCACTGCAGAGTTATCTTGGGCAGTCGGCACCCGGGTCAGCCTAGCTCAGGTGTGAGTGATCGTATTGCAAAGTTACTGAGTCAAGACTGGTGCTGCACTCACCTGTATGTATCACTGGGACTTCTGGGCACACATCCCATGGTTCTGAGCGCTGCAGTAAGTTGAACTGCTCAGTGAATCGCGGGAAAATTTGTCTGTCCTTCTGGGTATATGGGGGAAATTGTGGGAGGCACTGGAGAAAAATCAGTCCCTGACTGGCTTAGCCTGTGTCCTCACTGAAAAGTGGACAGGTTACCATCCCAAGTGAAAGCTTAACCCAGGCTTTAGCCTATACCACTGGATGGACCAGTTAGCCGGGGTGTAAAACACCAACTCAGATTAGAGGTTTGTATGTGTGGATGGGAGAGATGTTGGGGCAACACACGAGTAAGAGCCCAGGTTTACTCTGCAGTGAAGAAAAGCCCTAAAGGGGCTTGATCATAAAAGGGAATGAACATTCACAATTCCCAGTAACCATCAAAAGGGAATGCTGTACGCTCAGCCCCTACTGGGAGGAAACCTATAGTGCTGTACAGCCAGCTCTGTCTATGCTGTCAGTGAGTCTTCTGAGTTAAAACCAAGGGATCAGACTCAGGTACTGGGTCCCAGAGACTTGCACTCAAGATTTACAAAAGAAACCAGTGATTTTAGGTGCCCAACTTGAAAATCTTTGTCTATAGTTACGATGTAGAGAAGATACTCTAGTCATACTCCTAATTACTTTTTGTGCCATATGCAGTGCAAAGCTTACGGAAGCCATTTATGAAATCCCACTCACAATTTTACAGTGGTTACTAAGAGCAGAGGAATAATTTATCACATGTCTAAAAGAAATGGACTGTAGTGTTCTAACAGCACTGTGCAAAATCTGATTTCCAACCCTCATGAGATTACCAGAGCAATCTTCTTAGCGTATGCGCAGTGTGCCTCAGATGGTGCATCGGATTTTAACATCAAACAGCAAGTTGTAGTCAACCTAATAGGATACAACAACTACAAGACTCATGGGTGATGAGCCTTCTTCAATACTGCATTAAGTTGTACGTAGCCATTCTGCATTTCCTAATGGAAGTATTACAATGTGTGCCGCACAGCCTCCATGTGGGCAGTCGTTGCCTGGCTGTCAAGAAAAGGGGTGCTGGCCCTTTTAAGACCCCCGCCCTACAATGGGGTGATTTATACCCCATGCAGCCTCAGAAAAGCCCTTTTACCAGGATCAAGCTGGAAGCAACAGCACCAATTCCAGACGCAGCAGCATGGCGAGATTGGGCGGGTGGGGAATCCTCCCCACCCAGCACATGGGGGACCTCAGATTGGCCTGGGAGGGGGGAGGATCCCTAAACATATGAGACAGGATGCAGAGCTAGGGTACCCCAGGCAGTGGAGGGTGCAGAGGCACAGGAGGAAGGGGACCTCCCCCTCCTAGTCAGTAAGGAGGACACCACAAGGCTCTCAATCACCCATCAGTAGCAGCTGCAACAAGGAGGCGGCAGAGGAGCCTGCCAGGGCCCCACCATGTGGCGTTGGGGGTCCAGAGGAGCCTCAGGGTGACCAGCAGGGTCCCAGTGGAGGACTGGCTGAAGTCACCTCAGGATCACACCACAGTCGGACAGGGCAGTAGCAGCAGTGACAGGCAGCTGCAGGACCCAGAGAAGGGCAGCTGTTTTCCTTTGGCGGAGGGTTTTCCTCATCCATACATGAGAGCGTGTGCAGCGGGGGAGGGCAGGCTGAGCGAGAGTAGGAAAGGTGAGTGGCCTCTTGCAGTGGTGGGTACTGACCAAGGTCCCCATACCACAGAGTGGGCAATGGGTGTGCCACTGAGTGGCTCCCCATACCGCAGAGGGGACCGGTTGGGTGGCTGCCTGGGCTCTCCCCCCACTGCAGAGTTAATGCCTGGAGGGTGGGGTGGTCTCCCCAGCAGGCAGAATACTACAGATCAAAAACACTTTTGATCCAACTCAGAGAAGGAGCTTAGGGACAGGGCCAAAGGACACAGTGCTTCCCCTGCAAGGAGGGGGCATGCAGTATGGTGAGCATCTCTGCCAGTGACAAAAACTGGGGAAACTGAGGTACAGCTCAGTGTGGCAGTGGCCAAAGACTCCACCCATAACTGACACCACTCTTGGGGAAATGGAGGCACATCTCAGGGCGGCTGTGGCTTAGATTACAGCCATAACTGAGGACCACCTTTGGAGGGAACTGAGGGACAGGTCAAAGTTGGCTGCATCCAAGGCACCACCTGAAGTTGAAGCCCAAGTTTAGGAAAACTGAGGCTTAGCTCAGGGTGGCTGTGACCAAGACTACAGATGAAATGGACGGATCAAACCTGGGGAAACTGAGGCACAGTTCAGGGTGGCTGCCAGTAGACATTTGGAACCAGATATGTGAAAGCAAGACAGGCAGGGCAGACCGAGAAGTGTACTAGCTCTTTGGCCACATTCCAGACCTTGACTGGTAAGCTGAGATTACCTCTGGCAGATGGAAAAATAGATGGGCCCTCTACCGACCCACCTGGGGATTGAGTTAAATATGTGAGCTGGTGTATCTAAACTCCCCGAGGAGTAGGAACTATTCTTGAGCTCTTATGCTAAAATGCCGCATTGTAAGTCATCATCATGCTCTGGTTCTCAGCTTTTATTCATTATACCATTCTCAAATGTTTTAGAGAAATGCACCAGAAAGACAAGTATATCAGCTGTAGCTAGTTTTACAAGTGCAGTTCCCACAGGAACTCTTCTCTCCTCAAATATTATTTGAGAATATACTCAGAGTCAGAGGGGCAGAACCATTTTAGATAACATTCTAGAATGTGTATTCGTGTAATCTCTCAAAAAATATTACTTCAGATGTGAAACTAAAGGCTGATTTTACTCTCACTGCCCAAATTCTTAATTTTGAAATGACGACATGTCTGATCTCCAACTACATAATATATGCCTTAAAAAAAAAGTCTCTCTCTACTCTCCAGGAGATGTATCAGCACATATTTAGACTTATTAAAGAGACTATGCCTTTTAAATGCTACATTTTGTTTAATTCACAAAAGATAAAACAAACCTCTCCTCCATTCAAAATATTATTTTCCTATTTCAGAAGTATAGATGAGGCAGCGCGAAATAAAGCAGCATTAAGAAATTATTATATACCCTTCACAAAAGGGCATTAAATGACACTGAGCCAACAATCACCCCAGCAAAAAATAGGTATTGCACTTGGGTTTCGAGCATAAAGCCTATAGCCATGATGTATATTTTCATTTCTAAGAGAGCAATATTTCTGCCACGATTATCTCAAGGAAGAAGATTCTTAAAACATCTTATTTGGTGCTACTGCATTTAAAAAAAAAAAAACATATCTAATTTTGACCACATGTGATTTTGCAAAGCTCAATGGTAAGAGAGTTCACTTATGTAAGTACAGTATCTAAAACATACCTCCACCACAGGGGAAAAACAAATGAGGAATGTTTATGATAACATTGCTGCATAGCCAGCGAAAATGGGTTTTCTGTGAGATGTCCTTATTAATCACAGAATCATAGAATATCAGGGTTGGAAGGGACCTCAGGAGGTCATCTAGTCCAACCCCCTGCTCAAAGCAGGACCAATCCCCAATTTTTCACCCAAATGGCCACCTCAAGGATTGAACTCACAACCCTGGCTTTAGCAAGCCAATGTTCAAACCACTGAGAATGGTGGAATGCTTCAAAAAAAAGTCATTTAATTTCCTGTTCATAACAGCCTTATTTACTAGGACTCTCCTTACTCCCCCCACCGTCCAAATAAAAAGATACTGCTAGGGTGTGACAGTAGATGGTGGGGTGGGGATGTGGGGGGAGAAAAGAGAGAGAGAGAAAGACTGGCTGGCTATTTCATGTTAGCAAAGCATAGCTATGGAAAAAAGAGCTTTTGCAGAGACGGCTGTTCAGTGGCAGCTTGAACTAGTGGTTGCTTACCATGAGATTTTACTCTTTGGTATTCACTAAAAATAGGTTACTACCATAGCAACCCTTGCATCACAAACAAATGTTAGCTCTGAAATACTGAAACCATCCTGAATGCCTACTGTGTGTGCACACGCAAGCGAGAGAAAACACGCACATGAGCGAGAGAGTTAGTACTCTCTCGCTCACACACACAGGAGCAATATACTGCTGCATTTATAGAAACTGATTTTAGAACAACTGCTTCTTCCCAGGATAACAGAGTCTTGAGTGATTACACACAAAACTGGGTGGAAAGGCAGGCCGCCATCATTCAACGGGGAGTGGAAATTCCAACAATTCCATTCAAACTGGCTTATTACTCTGAGGTCTCTGGGTTTGATGGGGTTCTGCCCTTGAAAAGAGACCACTGGAGTGTACTATGAACTGAGAAGCAGCTAAAGGAAAACTGAAGTCTATTTTAAAAGAATCAACTTTTAAAAAAAGTATACACAAAATGAGTTTCAATTTATGTATTACATGTAGAGCCCTGCAAATCTGCAGATATTCACTTTATAGCCACGGATTGCAGATCAGATGTGGGATCCACATTTTGCATTGCACAGGGCTCTAACTGTGAAACCACAACATTTTCTGGACTTGGACAGGGCTCAGACTGTACTCTGGCTCCAAATCTAAAATTCTGAAGAAAAGAAAATAATTCAACAGTTAAGCTACTATTTTGATGACCTGAGCCCAGCGCATTTCAGTGCCTGTCACATCCTGGGAAGCAGGGGGATGGGAAGTGACGTTATCCAGGACTTTCAAATTTTCACATAAGCCACGCTCAGGTATCACATTATTATTTTAGCTGACACTTCACATAGCCATACAAGAAACACACAGAATCTCACTCACCTTTATGTGCAACGTGACACAAGTCTTCTTGCATTTTAGAAAATTCTGATGTTTCAGAGCCATCAGAGTAATTTTTCTCTTCCCCAAAATCTATTGTAGATAAATTAGGATTGGAAGCATGCAGTCGCATGGGGGCAGAAAATACTGTAGGTACCTAAATGGAGGACATTTACAATTGGTAAAATATGACAAGACAAAGTTTTACATTTACATTGCAGACAATGTACAATCAGGCCTTAGACAACAGCATGGGAAGAACTGCTGTTGATCAGCAATAGTTTTTTGCATGGATAGTACATTTGGCAAACCAAAGAATAGGAAAGAACATGCTCAAAGGTTTCAAACTTGGAGATTTGGCAAAAATTTAGTGGAAACATTATTTTTGGTCTGGGGAGTGCTGGAGAGAATATTGTTGTACCATGGTTTAAACTTATTACTCCCCAACAACATGATTTCTGGAAGCAATTAGGTAAACAGATAGTTAAACAGCACTGTAAGATTTGCAATGGCTTCTGGGCCCAGAAACAGAGGGTCAGTTGAGACCGTGTGTGAAATCTTGGCCACTTTTAAATCAATGGGATTTTTGCTATGGATGTCAGTCACTGTGAAATCCAATCTTACATATTACTTGATTTAGAAGGATTCAAATGTCCTTAAAAGCGATAGAGCAAGAAAGGATCAATAAGCAGGTTAGTATTTTGAGAAAGTTGGGTTAGGGCAGGAAAGAGGCTGTTCCAGTTACCTGCAACATTCCTTTAGCATCTTTCCCAATAACTCTAGGCCGCCACCTCCTGTGAATTCTTTTTTCCTTTTTTGGACTTTCAAAAGGTCCCCCCTTTTAACAACACAGGGAACAAGAATAATGGTAGGTGTCATAAAACAATACTGCTAAGAAGAAACAACACCTTGACACCCCTCCCACTTCACTGACGTAATAATTTTCACAACTGACCTGCATGGCATTTATAGCAGGTGCTGAACATGTCCTGTGGAGAACTTCCATGCTCTGTAACAGCTGGCTCATTTCCATTAAATATGTGTGACAATACGAGAGATCTGTTTTGAAAGAGAAAATACTTCCAGTTTCTCCCAAGAAATGGAGACATGGGATGTAATTTTTTACATGCAGTTAAAGTAGGGGTGGGCAAACTTTTTGGCCCCAGGGCCACATTGGGGTTCCAAAACTGTATGGCGGGCCGGGTAGGGAAGGCTGTGCCTCCCCAAACAGCCTGGCCCCCACCCCCATCTGCCCCCCTCAGAACCTCCAACCCATCCAACCCTCCCTGACTGCCCCCTCCTGGGACCCCCCAGCCCTATCCAACCCCTCCTGCTCCCTGACTGCCTCGACCCCATCCACACCCCTGTCCCCTGACTGCCCCCCGGGAACCCCTGCCCCTCATCCAACCACCCCCTGCTCCCTGTCCCCTGACTGCCCCCCGGGAATCCCTGCCCCTCATCCAACCCCCCCACACGCCCCACCCCCTTACCATGCCACTCAGAATGGGGATTTGATAGCTGCTTTCAACTACCTGAGAGGGGGTTCCAAAGAGGATGGATCTAGACTGTTCTCAGTGGTAGCAGATGACAGAACAAGGAGTAATGGTCTCAAGTTGCAGTGAGGGAGATTTAGGTTGGATATTAGGAAAAACTTTTTCACTAGGAGGGTGGTGAAACACTGGAATGCGTTACCTAGGGAGGTGGTAGAATCTCCTTCCTTAGAAGTTTTTAAGGTCAGGCTTGACAAAGCCCTGGCTGGGATGATTTAGTTGGGGACTGGTCCTGCTTTGAGCAGGGGGTTGGACTAGATGACCTCCTGAGGTCCCTTCCAACCCCAATATTCTATGATTCTATGAGGACTGGCAGCCGCACTGCCTGGCAGGAGCTTGCAGCCCAGAGCGCTGGTGACACGGTGAGCTGAGGCTGCGGGGGAAGGGGGACAGCAGGGGAGGGACTGGGGGCTAGCCTCCCCGGCTGGGAGCTCAAGGGCCGGGCAGGACGGTCCTGTGGGCCAGATGTGGCCTGTGGGCCGTTGTTTGCCCACCTCAGAGTTAAAGTCTTACTTTGATTCACCTTGTCTTTGCAGTCTAGTTTGTAACAGATTGGTGTCAGCAGCACAAAGATTGTTACCACAGTTTGGCATTAGTCAGCCCCGTTAGTGGAGAGGGCAATGATGCCACAGGCTTAGAGACTGTACTATCTTCTCACCCCTAGATGTGGGTCCTTCTAGGTCAGGATAGAGGCATATTGATTGGGCAAGCTTAAACTGCTCCTGATGTATTTTTGTTCTACAGGGAAATAACTTCAAAAGAACCTCAAGCTCTTGGACTGTAAATATGGCTGGCACTTGTGACGTCCACGAAGGCCCAGATTTTCAAAAATGGCTAGTAATTTTGGATGCTTCAATTTCTGGATGCCTCGTTTGAGACACCTCAAAGCCTGATCATCAGAAGATTGATGCCCAAAACTTTCTGAAAAAGTCAGGCCTCTTTAAGAGGTCTCATGTTGGCTGCCCAGAAATGGAAGTACTCGAAAATGACTATTCCTATAAAATGTGGACATCATTCACTTAAAAAAAAGCTACCACCATCATTTTCAGACGTAAACACTACACGAGGACAGCCCTTACAGAGTCAGTCAATTCCAGGTACAGTCAGGAAATCTGAAATAACCTAATAGTTTGAAGTTCCTTAAATAACATTACCTTTTGAGCATTTTTCCATATCCTCAGAAGACTGCAGCCAAGGTGGAATCTTGGACTCACTACTTGGACAGGAAAACTGTAAGCTACTTCCAATTCGCAATGAGTTCTGGTTTGTCATGCTGTCTGCCTGTTCCAAAGAAACAGAAATGAATGATTAATACAAAGACAATCTATTATTGTGGTGAAGATACATTATGGCATCCAGATGCAAAGGACCAGGTTCAGAAGCTGGTGAAGATTATATGCACCAAAGGTGTCACAAATATATGAGTCAACAAAGATATGCACATTTTTTTATTTAATACCACCCCTTATAGATATGTGAAAATCTGAATAAGGGAGTGAGCTGACTAGCAGCTACTAGCAACAGAAAGCCAAATACAGGAAAAAAAACCCAACAAGAACTGGGTTTGCTAAAAAGTAGATTTAAAAAGGTTTAAAACACTTGAAACCAGTTATGTCAGAGTAGTAAATTGAATAGCACATCATCTGCCTTTAATGTTCTCCCCATTTCCGACTCAGCAAAACAAGGAACAAACCACAAATAGTTTAAATGTTAGGAAGATTTTAAAGAAAGGGGCAAGTTTCACCAGATGTTATCTGAAGAACTGACTAATGTTCATATTCCTATGATTAAAGGTATTGAACAACTTCCATATGTGGAGAGATTATAAAGACTTGGACTTTTCAGCTTGGAAAAGAGATGACTAAGTGTGGATGTCATAAAGGTCTATAAAATTGTAACTGGCGTGGAGAAATTGAATAAGGAAAGAACCAGGGGTCACCCAATGAAATTGATAAGCAGCAGGTTTAAAAACCGAAGTAGTACTTCTTCACACCACACAGTCAACCTGTGGAATTTATTGCCAGGGGATGCTGAGAAGGCCAAAAACTATAATGTGGTTCAAAAAAGAATTCGATAAGTTCATGGAAGATAGGTCCATCGATAGCTATTAGCCAAGACGGTCAGGGATGCAGCCCCATGCTCTGGGCGTCTCTAACCTCTGAACAGGGAGGATTACTCAATGATTGCCTGTTCTGTTCATTACCTTTGAAGCACCTGGCATTGGCCACTGTCAGAAGACAGGATACTGGCCTAGATGGACCATTGGTCTGACTCAATTATGAGGATCTTGAATGATAGTCCTTAGTATCCTTTTGACTATATGCCTCTGCTGCATAAGAATTACCATGCTATATCCACCAATAGCTGATGTAGTCTGCTATTCTATTACTGGTCTCCAACGGCAACCAGTATCACATGCCTCAGAACATGTAAATCCCCCATAAAGGCCAATTATGCAGTAACACGCTTATGGGGGAAGTTTCTTCCTAACACTAAAATGAGTTGGTGGTTGGTTGATAATACTCTTATCCTATCTAGAATAACTACAGAGGAACTTCTTATTTATACAAGTGCCTAAGCCTTTTTTGGGTCCCAGTAAGCTTTTTACCCTCAGTAGACTCTTGCAGGAGCAAGTTCCCCAGGCTAATTTAGAAGTTTCATAAAACATTTCTTTTAAAATCCATTTTAAATTGCTTCCTTTGCAATTTCATTGTGTGTCCCCTTTATTCTAGTATTATGAGAAAGGTTAATTGGAAGGGCCTAGATAATCTCTATCACCTATTTTATACTCTTCTTTCATGTTTCCTCTTGCTCAGCTCCTCTCTAAACTAAGCAATACAAGCCTTAAATCCATCTTCATATGAAAGTCTCTTCTATCCCTCTATAGTAATAAGCTTGTTGCCTTTCTTTAGTCCTTTTTACTTATGGGGTGGGAAGAAAACTGAATACACTATATCTATTGATACTATTGGTTTTATATAGTGACATTAGAATAACTGTATTAAATACAGCTTGTTTAGTCAGAACCAAGACAGTAAATATCAATTAGTAACTTTATCATTAATTAATGTATGGTTGCTCAGCCATACAGCTGCTCTAGTTCGTTAAAATCACTGCAGAAAGTTGTAACCATCCATATGTATTAAACATGTTACCCACCTTCTGGAATGTACAGATGGAGTTTATAAAGATGTACAATTTAGAACAACTTCGTACACACATTCCACATTTACTTCTCCAAAATTCATAATGTGAAACTTACTTTTGCCCTACAATTCATATACAAATTGGGGGAGTGAGGGGGGGGGGAGAAGTTGCCAAAAAAGAGGCAGGAAAGGAAGCAAACGCCTTTATAGCTCCATCTAGCTGGACACACTGACTCGCAAAGAGAACGTTAACTCTTAGAATGCAAACATTCTACAAGTTGTTACAATGTGTAGCATAGAACATTGCCCATGGGCCAAATCTTCAGCTGGTGTAAACTGGCATGCCTCCACTGACTTCAAAGCTGGGTTAATAAATTGGCAGTACACTAAAGTATTTCATATTAAAAATAAAGTTACATTACTGTACCTCTGGTTCTTCAAGTAGCGTTATTCACACAGGTTCCACTCTTGCTATGCATGTGATCAGATTCTTTCAGGCAGCAGTGTCCGTTGGGGGAGCCTCCATGCCTTAGATATCCTTGCATTTTCCCCACCCGTGGGCATAAAGGGTGGAGTGGATCCAACCATCCTTCAGTTTCTTTGCCAATACAGAATCCCAGAGGAGTAGGTTTCTGTAGCAGTGTGGAAGGAGGGCAGTTCGTGGAATCCATACAGACAACACATCTCAAAGGCCCACAGGTACTCTAAGGTAAGTAACCATTCTTTTGAGTGATTGTCCATAGGAAGCAGTTGTCTCTGCTCAGAGGTGGGTAGTAGGAGTGCTACCTAAACAAGTGAGTGCAAGATATCCCTACCAAAGCAGGAATTCCATCTGGACACAGCTACAAAAGAATAGCGTCTTTTAAAGATGTGGACTGCATTCCCTGTAGCTGCCTTATAGATTTCAGAAATAGGGATATTCTTCAAGCAGGCAGCAGAGTCTGCACGAGCTCTAGTGAAATGACCTCTAATGTGCTTAGGGGGCTGGCTCTAGCCTGGCTAACTCATAACACGGCCTTATGCAGTTGGAGACCCACTTACCTAGCCTGAAAGGACCCTCTCCACAAAGGCTACAAACAGT
Source organism: Caretta caretta (assembly GCF_965140235.1). Classification (NCBI taxonomy): domain Eukaryota; kingdom Metazoa; phylum Chordata; order Testudines; family Cheloniidae; genus Caretta; species Caretta caretta. The sequence goes on along the minus strand of NC_134207.1, from coordinate 208,983,427 downwards.
CTAGGTATGTTTCTGTATGGCTTTGTCCCATCATTGTAAAGAAACAGTGCCCTTCACTCCATCAAGTGGGTGAAGTTTTGCTTCCCTGGAGGTGGAGCGAGGCCTGGGGAAGAATACTGGGAGATGAGTGAATAGGTTCACCCAGAATTCTGAAATAGCTTTGGCTCAAGGGGGAAGGGGAGGGGAGAATCCAACAAGCCTGCTAATAGTATATTGAGGACCCAAGGGGGAGGGAGCTCCTGAACTGGGAGAAATACATGAATGAGGGTTCTTAAGGAACCCTACCACTGTAGGGTGGGAATATACACTCCTATTCAGGGTCATATTGTAAGTGCAGCTATTGCTGCTGCATGGAGCTGATAGAAAGTCAAACTTGTTTCAAGGCTAATAGATGGTCCATAATTGCTGAAATGGGTGTTGTCAGGGGAGAAAGCGGGTGCTGAAATGTCCAACTGGAATACCTCCTCCACTTTGCTTTAAATAAGTCCAGCGGAGGCTTTTCTGCTGTGGATCAGATTGTTCTGAACTCCAGCTGGGCAGCTTCTTTCGAGGCTGCCAGATGTAAGGAGGCTGGGTCTGGATGCCGGATCTGACTATTGTTCGGTGAGACCATGTCAGCCACAGCAAGTCATGTGCTTGGTGGCTATGTTGAGAGATTCATCAGATCCAAATACCAGAACTGCCTGGCTCATGCCAGGGCTATCCTAATCCTCAGTCCTGCCTTTTGCCTCAGTTCCGAAGAATCCTCTGTATCGTGGGGATCAGCAGAAAAGCACAGATCGGTCCCAGTGTCCAGGGGTGAAAAAAGCATCTGTCACGGGCCATTGAGCTGAAGCCCCCGCTCTGAAACAGAATGCCTAACACTTGTCATGGTCTGGGCAAACATCTACTTCTGGGAATCCCTACTTGTGAAAGATGTACTATACCACTAGTTGTCTGAGAACTGTCTGCCGAGTTGATCTGCCAAGCTGTTCTGAAGGCTGGGAAGGTACACAGCCAGTGGTGCAATTTGATTCAAAATGCACCAACTCCAGAGCTGCATGCCCTCCTTACTGAGCAAAGACATTCTTGCTTCCCCTTGTCTGTTGTCATAATTAGGGCCCTATCAAATTCACAGTCCATTTTGATCAATTTCATGGTCATAGGATTTTTAAAATAGTAAATTTCATGATTTCAGCTATTTAAATCTGAAATTTCAGTGTTGTAACTGTAGGGGTCCTGACCTAAAGAGGGGTGTGTGTGTGTGTGGAGGGGAGGTTGCAAGGTTATTGTAGTGGGGGATTGGTGATCTAGATAAGCTCCCCAGGGTGTCCATCCTCACAGTCTCAGTGGGTAGAGATGCAAAGGGGTTGCACACATGAAGAGGGTCTTTCCACCAGTTTAATGAGAAGAGGGCTTCTTGTGGGACCATGACCATTATGTCTATGTGATGCCTGCTGTAGATACATTGATTTCAGCCACTCTTGTATGGAGTGGAGGTGAAGTCTGGCAAACTATATCATTTAGGTTCATGAGGCCATAAATCCCAGGTAAGTTCTCATGGATGCTCATGTGTGCGCTTGAAGCTGGGAAGGTAAGCTCATTGACCTGGAATCTCACACTGCTCCTATGAATGCTAAGCTTGGAGTCTGAGTCAGTGTGGATTTCGCTCTGTTGACTTTGAGACCCAATAAGGTAAAGAGCTTTAAGGTTACTTGGATTCAAGTTGGTCACCTGTTGGTGTGATCTTTCTTGGATCAGACAGTTAAGATGTGGGCAAACCTGGATTCCTTGTCTCCTTAGATGAGCAGCCACAACTGCCAAGCATTTGGGTAATGCCCTTGGTGTTGTGGAAAGACCAAAGGGCAGGATACTCTACTGTGTTCCTACCAAGACTCTGAGCAATTACCTGTGGGCTGGATGATTAGGTGTCTTGCTGGTCAAGAGCTGCAAACCAGTCTTGAGGCTCTGATGAGGGAAGTCACCATTCTGAACTTGAAACAAAATTACTTCGTTCAGACATTAAAGGTCTGAGACACCCCCTTTCTTCTTTGGGAAGAAAAAATAATAGAAATAGACCCCCTGCCCCTGAAGGCACCTCCTTCACTGCTCCCAGTTGTAGAAGGCAGTCCACTTCTTGCTTTAACAGTATCTTGCGAGACAGGTCCCTGAAAATTGATGGGGTGGGGATAAAGGATAGGAAGGGTTTGGAACTGGAAAGATCCCTTTCTCGCAATCTCTAGGAGCCACCAGCCCAAGGTGATCCCAGTCCAGGCTTTCCAAAAATAAGATGCAATTTCCTTTTTTACCCCCCTTTGGCAAAGATTCCAGATAATTCTGTTGGGCTCTTGAAGTTGGCATCAGACCTGCTGCCTGGTGGACATCACAGCATGTGCAGCAGCAGAGAGAAGGGCAGAGAGTCATCTCTAGTGGAACTTCTACTTCTCCTGCTTCAGCTACATCTTTCTTGTGTTTTTGAGGTCCTCTGGGGCTGACAACAGCACTAGGCAGAGAAGCACTGCTTGAAGGACAATTGTTGACATGTTTGCTTCCTTCTTTGGGCTGCTGTGTTCCAGTCTCAAGAACAGAGTTGTCCTCAAGTCTCAGGGAACGGAGGGCCTCATCCATCCTAGAATTAAGAGGTTCACTACCCGCCAATGCAAGGTCGTCAATTGTTGTTTAGGCCTTCCAGGGGATCCCTACAGACTACAGCCAGGAAGACCTACTCATTGCCACCAATGTGGCCATATTACATATGTTAAATGTGTTCAGCACAGTCTGTCAATTAGTCCTTCAGCAAAAGGACCTTCATCTTCTCTTGATGTGCTTTTGGAAGCTTATCTATAAGCTAGATCCCATACTTGGAGAGGAGGGCCTGATAATTTATCCCATACTTGGAGAGGAGGGCCTGATAATTAGTTATATGCATCTGGAAGCTGACTGAGGAGTATACCTGACACCTAAAGAGGTCCAATTTATTTGGGTCTTCTCTCAGGGTATTCATTTGGGAGGTCCCTGTTTTTATGTTTCCTGGACAGTGGCCACTACAAGCAAACCCAGTACTGGCTATGAACAGAAATATCTAAATTCCCTGGAAAGGAGCTAGTATCTGAAAATGATCTATTGGCTCACTTGGGTGTGTTTCAGGCTCCAATAGTCCCTCATTTTGTGGGCCTGGTGAGCCTGCCAGGTGTGGAAAGGTATTAGATGTCCATGAGTTGATATCGTTTCTCCTGTACCACTTCCAGTAGTATACCCAGGGTCTTTGCCATATTCCTGGAACACCCTGAAGTCATCCACTGAGGAAGACATTGCAGAATTCACTGCCCCATCTGGGGAGGATGCGAAGATGGCACGGAGGACGAGATGATTTTCCTCCTTGCAGCTAATGCTCTTCCTCACTTTCCAACTCTTGCCTTACCAATATTTGAGACCGCACTAGATGGCACGGCTGGAACGACCTATATTACCTCTTTGGGGAGGAGGATCTAGCTCTGGAGACAGTAAAAGATGCAGGCTTTCTAGAGTATGGCTGCCCACCCCACTGCAAATACTTTCTTAACCTGATAAACTGATACTCAGAAGCTGGTGGCTTGAACATCACCACCTTCAATCTTTTAAGGAGGGGTGACTCGGGTATTGAGCTCACAGTTAAGTCACTTGGGTACAGTGTATGCTTTGGGTACCAAGATAGCTAGTACTGGGGAACACTCTTTTGAGATGAGTATGGAGGCAATAGTTACCAGGACTCAGGGTACTGAGACACACTGTGCCAAGGCTCTGGATACCAAGATACCCAGTGTTGAGATTGATTCCGAAGGACTGGTAGAGAGAGAGAGAGAGGTCCATAGACTCTGGGACTACTGCTGATGCTGTCTTGGTAATTGGTACTAGGGTACTTCAAGAGGCCTGGTTATGCTTTTGGGCTTTGGGAGATTGAGCCTAAACTTGAGCCTAAACCAAGCCAAGCCAGAAGTTTGATGGTTCTTCTGTCTCTGCTTGCTAGGGTGAAGGTGACCTGCACCTATCTTGGCCCCGCAGTGGTGCTCTTTTCTGCCCATCAGAAGTTGTTAACGCTGGAATAGCAAACAAAGCCTTTAAGAAGTAGTGGTCTGGGAGCGCAGATTAGAATCTTGGCTCACCGGTGCACTAATAGAAAGGGGCCGCCCAGATGACTATGGTCCAGTTCCGAACTTCCTTCAGTGTCCCAGGAGGAGAGCATCAGGCTCTCAAGGTGGAACAGCTCAGATGGACTTTTCTAGTTTTCCGAGTGTAGCTAGAGAAAGAGTGACATACTCCCCCAAAATGCTCTACATGTCCCTATCCTAGGCAGATTAGGCACCAGAAGTACCCAGCATTTACAGGTCTTAAAGCTTCTGCTATATTGGTAGGATGGGTGCATCTAGCCTAAACTGATATTTGTTTAAAAAAAAAAAAAAAAAAAAGTGGGCAATAACCAACTAGTAAATAATTAGCGAGAGTACTAGCTAATTAACGCTAGCACAGTATACAGAAAAGCAGGCAAACACTGCAGGAGTTTTGACTTGCTGCCACAGTCGGTAAAAAAGGAACCAAAAGACCCATTCTGCCCTTTATTCCCTCAGGAGCGTGCGCGTATGGGGTGGTTAGCACAAGGATATCTATGGTGCAGGCGTGGCCCCAATTGCTGCGGCTGGCCAAAAGAATCCAAACTCGTGCACATGGGGTGCATGCATGGTAAGAGTAGAATCTGTGTGAACAAGTCATCTTGAAGAAAATTTCATGTCAATTAAACACATTGGCAAATTTATGATTTACAGTTTTATCATCACTGCACCTTTTTAAAGGAAGCCTAATTACTTATAATATTGGATTGCTAATGTTTTGTAGTTCTTATAGCAAATAATTTCATAAAGTATCTAAGTTTTAATGTTAAACCCACACATTTTCACCACTTTAGCATGAATGGACAAAGCTTAAATTTAAGTAAAAATCTAGAGTTACTTCTCCCATTCTGACAGCAAAACTCATGTGTAACAAAGATATTTATTATGCAACCATAAAAAGATTATAACTTTTCCGATACTGGCCTTGTTACTGTTTAAATGAAGCAAAATAAAATTAAATTTTAATACAACTTTAAACAACGATATTTTAAAAACACAGGATAACTGTACAGTATTCTATAGCAGTGGTTCTCAACCAAGGCTCCGGGGCCCCTTGAGCAGGCTCCAGGGGGTCCATCAAGCATGGCCAGTCACTTGGGCCCACGGCAGAAAGCCAAAGCCCCACTACATGGGGCTGAAGCCTGGGGCCCTGAGCCCCGCCATCTGGGGCTGAAGCCAAAGCCTGACCAACTTAGCTTCGCAGGGGCCCTTGTGGCATGGGGGCCACAGGCAATTGCCTTGCTTGCTACCCCCTAAAACCAGCCCTGGCTTTTATATGCAGAAAGCCAGTTGTTGTGGGACAGGTGGGCTGTGGAGTTTTTATAGTGTGTTGATGGGGGGTGGCAGGGGGGGGAAGAGCCTCAGAAAGAAAAAGGTTGAGACCACCTGCCTTAGACCATTTTACTGTTTACATCTTACACCAAATCTTTATCAGTTTGTGAAAGACCGTAATTAAGTTTTTGGTTTGGTAGAGGAACTCAAGCTACATTAATCCTTGATGAAAGCTCATCATTACCTTTCTACCTGAGACAGAGTCGAACACACCAGGTACAGAGTCTGCGGTAGAGGACGCGGGGAAGAAATGATTATTGATATCATGTGGAAACATGGCAATTTCATTTTGACGATACAGTCTGTGGTGACGCAGTTTTGCTACCCATTCGTCAAACAGTTCCTGAGATTTCACCTACAGAAAATAGTTAAGTTATATGATAGGGAGTCATGGTTCAACCTTAAATTACTAGACAAAACTAGATCTTATTTTTTCTTATTTCTTATAAGTTGGCCACAAAGGGTTCTGAATTCTTGACAAAGCGTCAATAAAGTGTGCCTGTTAAATAGTACTCATCACTTGCCTGAATACAACATAGAAAAAAAATTCATGGAGCAGTTTAAGAGGAAAACTATGTTAGCTGAAGTCTCTCTGTAAGGCCCCAATTCAGGAAAGCACAAACAAATGTTTGAGTCCATCCCTATTCAGGGCAACTCTGACACACATGCTTAAGTCTCACTGACTTCAATAGGACTTAAGCGCTATCCTAAAAAGGTGTACCTTACTAAATAGGGCCTGATAGTGTGAACTTAAATACAAGTCTTGTAAGCCTGTCATCTAGAAGACAGGCTCAACTTAGACTCACAGAAGCATGGCAGCATTAAATCTTTGCACATGCCATAGTTGTGTGTGTATATGTATATATGTTTTCAGTTTTACTTCCAAACTTATTTGCTTTTAAGGTTTAAAAAAAAAAAAAAGATAAACTTACAACTTTAAAACTACAGAATATAGTCCACAGATAAAATAAATACATTCCTTCTTAATTATGTCCTATTAATAGATTAGATAAGTGCAAGTACGCTCACATAATGGAAAAGATGCCAAAGGGCACAACAGCAGCATCTAATTACTCTGGTCCATTTCTCCCCCCCTCACCCCCCCCAACATATTCATCTCACAAAAAGGAGTACCTAATTTAAGTATAAAAAATTGCTGCCAACAATGAGACTTTGTGTTTGACAAAATTTAAAGTTAGAGAGATTTTAAAGAAATTACAAATTCCAGAAACTGAACTACAGCAAAATAAAGGAGATCAACTGCTTCTCAGCAAACTATAAAGTTTTGCCAAATTTGACAACCGCTGCAGAATTTAAAACGTTTTTCCTTCAAGTTAACCAACATTTCCAGCCCCCTTTATTAAGAGGCCAACAACACACACATACACAGAGATCACTAGGTACATCACAATGTTTTAATATTTTTACAATTTGATTGGTAAGATACAGAATACGATTGCCTTGAAGAATTACCTTTAGATGGTATATGTATTCTTCTGTATCCAAATCTATACATTTTGTTGATTTCTTTACAGACATCACTGAAAGTCCAACATCAATGCAGCCATGCAGCTTCTCTCTTTCTACCTGCAAAGAAAGATTTTATATAGAAAATTAGCATTAATGCCTGAGGCAGGGTAGGAGAAGAGATGCACTGATTGGCAGGACCAATATTTTTAATTCATCTTGTAGTTTAGAAATTCAAAATCTATCTTTCCTTTTCACAACATGACCCAAGTCCTGGTATTCATATGAAATACAACAAAATCGAGGGAGACACACAACTTACATCAGCTTGACACTTGGCATACTTCAAAATTCCTCTGTCCAAGAAGAAGTATCTCTGTAATCAGAAGTGCAAAGAAACCTTTTATAGCAGAGCAGGAAATGATACAATATATTCCACTAAAAGGGCATCTTCTGCTGTTAACTTTTCAACAAAGGACAACACACCAAGTGTGTTAAGTTTAAATAGCAACTAACCCTAAGATACACACTTCTTTCCTACCTTGTGCCAGCCTTTCAGAGGCCATTTCCTCTTTTTCAGCAGGTAGCCTTCCTGTTTCTGTGGTTCCTGAGTATAATTCATGACTCCTCGCAGTCCTTCTACAACTTCCCAGCTGTCCTATTAAAACACAAAATCCAAACCTGCTTTTTTTTTTTTTTTAAATAAAGGAACAGAATGAAAACATTTCTCTGAATAAAACCCAGTGAGACCAGAGTCTCACCTTGAGAGAGACAACACAAAGTAAAAGAAGTGCAATTTTTCTGACACCATGTCTCATTGAATGTATGTGCCTACCAGGATTATTTACATATAGTACATAGCCACAGGAGACACCACAGTTTAGTATAAAACCTTTATATTAATATGGGTAAAAACAACTCTTACTGAAAAAGATCTCCTTAGTGCATCATTGCCTGTAAAGCAGACTATAAAAACCTAGATTTCTGGCATGTTTTTCAGCACACGTGAGCAACTCAAGGTCCTCCCCTCCCCCGCCCAAAAAAACCAACCAACCAACCAACAAACCCAAAGCTTAGATGAGCAACTCAAGTACTGAGACATGCTGCAGAAAGAGGCAGGAGCAAAGGAGGAAAACCTAAATGAAAATGCCAACAGAAAACGTTTTCTTCTTCTGCATGACAGTCCTAAAGGAGTGACCTTGAAGTAATCTGACATACAGGTAGGAACAGAGCTGCTGCTGATTCTACGATTTTTGTTCATGATTTTTTATTTGTAGAAAAATGTTAATGAAAGTATAACAACTTCCCAGATTTCTGACCAGAGGTATCCTCCAATAAAAGTAGTGACTTTGGTTCAACTATCATTGGACCAGACAATTTATTTTATTTTATTGGTTAGGTGTTGATGTGAAAAATATTCTATATATAGGGGGAAATTTATTTTTCACAGTAGTACATACATGATCTTTGTGTCATAGCCACATATTTGGCAGGAGTGGAGGGGGAGGATGAGGGAGGAAAAGAGGGAGGGAAAAAATCTAGATAATCTTACCTTTACCTTCTGGCTTTTAATGATTTGGAACACTACTGTAATGGAATACACTGGCCCTACCAAATGACAGCAGGAAGAGGAATATTTTAGGTACCTGGCTTCCCTACTTAAATTATACAAAGCAGTAACATGCAGAGGGGTCACACAGCACTTCCTTGACCCAAGAAATCTTTACAAAAAAATTCTAAAATTCCTCTATTTATTCGGTGTTCAAACAATTCTGGTTTGCAAAAGATTTTTATATCTAGAACACCCAACAAGAGTTTAGTCTGAAACATCACACTGCCCCTTCGGTAGAGCCAAACTAGACCAGCACATAGAGACAAGAGGTCAACAAATATAGAGGCACATCAATCCTTCATTTTGTGCAACATTAGTTGACATGGGAGCTACAGTAAATACAAGTGTCTAGGTACAATAATCCACTCCCCACAATCCTAGGTAAAGCAATATATTCATTAATAAAGTAATGATGTAGAATAGCAAGATACCACAAAGCAGGCATTCCATAAACAGTTTAAGCAAAATTATTCCCCCATTTACTTGTGTCCCTGGTGAGGATTCCTCAATTTGTTCCTCTATTTTCCCTGCCTTGCACTTCAGAACAGTTTCCTGCACTGAGAATCAATATTCCCCAGCACTAAACAACAGTCCACAAGAGTTAGAAGGGTGGCACTAATCAGGTCTCATAACACAACACAATATTTAACTCACAATGGGATTCCACAAACCAAAGATGAGCTAAATGTCCAGTTTCCCTAATTTAAATTCCTATTATAGGAAAAGTTTTGCATGTTGCCCTTTGTTGGTTATGCCTCCTTTTTTGGCTGTGTTATAGAAGAATATTTTCCTCACCCCTTCCAATCTGCAATATTTTTAAGTGATCACTTAAGTATTATTTATAATAAGACTTATAAAAACATGGTTTTCCTTACTAGAAATCAGAAGTTATGCTCCATGTTCTATCCTTTTAATCTTTCCTCATTTGGGCTAGATTGTAGCTTGAACTATACATCCACAGGAGGCTCTCTGCCCCCTTACACTTCTAAGTAAGTTACCTGGACCTTTGATCACTACACACAGAGCAGGTGGACATGGAGTAAGTGGTGAATTGATGAACTCTTGGCTCTGTCCTCCAATGAACCAGCCAAAAGTGAGCCAGAGTAGTGGGCATTGTAGTTTGCTTCTGGTTGAGGATCACAGCAAATTACTACCCTCCTCCCCTGGAGCAAGGATCCAAGCAGAGAGGTAACTAGGCCTTAGATGGGTACCCCTGAGGCATAGGGCCTCCCATCAATCAATCAAGCTAGCCCCTAGTTCAGTGGTTCTAAACCTTTCCAGACTACTGTACCGCTTTCAGGAGTCTGATTGGTCTTGCATACCCCAAGTTTCACCTCACTTACAAAGTACTTGCTTACAAAATCAGACATAAAAATACAAAAAAGTGTCTCAGCACATTATGACTGAAAAATTGCTTACTTTCTCATTTTTACTGTATAATTATAAAATAAATCAATTGGAATATAAATACTGTACTTACATTTCAGTGTCTAGAATATAGAGCAGTATAAACAATTCATTGTATGTATGAAATTTGAGTTTGTACTGACTTAGTTAGTGCTTTTTATGTAGCCTGTTGTAAAACTAGGCAAATATCTAGAGGAGTTGATGTATGCATATGCAGAGGTCTTCCAGGGGGTACCCTTGGTTGAGAACCATGGCCTTAGTTGACTATTTACTGCTAGAGATATATGCAAAAACTAAAGCAGGCTATAATTTCATAAATAAAGGTGTTGTGGGTTTTTCGCGGTGTGTGTAGGTAGGTCTCCGAGGGAATCCCAACAACATGTATTAATGTATACTCTTTAAAGCCAAAGAAAGTGTATGTTCCACCATCCTTTCTATACTAAAGGTGATTGAGTCTATAATGAAACTGCCTCCATGGTGACGCAGGATGGAATACTCCAACCTCTAAGGGGTTGGAGTCTATTGGGGTCATTGACTCCCACATAATCCCAGCCATTTTAAATCATTGAAGAAGCATGATATTAGGAAGCAGCTCCCAGGAAACTCAGCAAATGCTGTATGAGGCTATGAAGCTGGAGACTATGCTTTAACATAGACTACGCCTTCCCTACTTAGTCTTGAAGGTTCTTTTGCCCAGTGAAGTGCTGCTACACTTGGTTTGGAAAAAAGTCAAGGCTTCTTTCATGTCGTCATCATTCTGCCCAAAAACGTTCTGACCTCATCCAGGATTTTTCAGTAAGTTTCTCAGGCTAAAAACAGAAAGTGACTCACAGAGACGTTGTCAAAGAGCCCCAGGTGCCACCCCAGAAGAAAGCAGTGCTATGTAATCCTGGCGCCATCTGGATGCTAGTCTGGCCTGAAAAGGCTGTTCTGGCAGCTGGGCATAAGGAAGTCCAGCCTCACACTGCACCACCCAAGTTTTAGAGACTAGTCCTAAACCTAAACAACATCTTTGCACCACTGGAGTAGCTCCAAGCTGTCCACATCATATATCAGAGAAGTGGACATGCTTTACAGAAGTGTTCAATCTTTTAATTTCATTCTAGCTTCAGCACTGTAATCTGACTAAAGCATACAGTTATGCAGTGTAAACTGAAACACTGCACACAACAGAATGCAAGTACAGTAGTTGACAGCAAGTGCTGTTTTCAACAGGAAACCAGTGATTTTCAATTACATTAGTTAAGTAACGGGAATACGTTAAAATGTCACAATTATACTAACCGTTGCAAAAGGTTAATGGATAAATTTCCTTGTTAAGGAAGAATTTTCCACTAAGCTCAGCTTGACAAGGGTTGCTTTCGAATTTGGTGCTCAAGAAAAAAAACCTAGAGAAAAGCTGCTGGATTTAACTGAAGTCTTCCTTGGCTGGAGAGCCTACCAATGTAGCTAAAAGACTGAAAATGTACTTGGTATTTCTACAGATTTTTATCCTTGGAATGAGCCAACTGCTTAAGAGTTGTATTGGCTTCCCCATCAATTAAATTACTCCCTTCAGAGAAAAAAATTCCCAAGCAAGCATTATACATAGCAACTGTCGCCCACTGCTTTAGCCCAAACATACTTGATAGCAGCACCCAACATCATAGCCTATAATGAAAAAGAATAAATCCAATAAGAACTGAACTACTGAACATGGAGCCTTCTTAGTGCACTACAGATCATTTGTTTTTTTGACAAGTTTGAGGAAGTCCTTGATCATCTGGGTTCAGTCCTTGTGCATTTTTGTTAAGCATTAGCAGAGAATAGATCTGATAGAAAGATCTTCAATCTTTTGGAAGGCAAATAATTTCCTAAGTGCAGGAGATTTACAGTACTTTCTACTGATCTAATGGTCATAGAAGAAAACAAACCAAGCATGTTCACATAAGCTCTTTAGCAAACCACAAACACCTTCACTTGGGATGGGTGGGAGAGAAGCTGAACCTTATAATTTCAAATTAGTTATTCATAGTTAAATCTGCACTCCTCTCAACCAACAAGAACATATTGAAAAGGATCAGAGCATAATAGAGCTCATGCCTAATCTTTTCCTCAGAATACTATCCAATTTCCAGGTTGGAAAACACCTGAGCACAGGGGAATCAGGACACTGGTATAGGGGGAAGGTTACAAAGAAGTGGAGTCCACAGGTGATGAGAGGGTCATAGCAGATGGGGGCACATGAGGTGATGAGGAAAGACTAGAAAGAAGGCTCATCAAAATGCATCAATTTGGAGGCATAAACTTGTTTGCAATAGCTCAAGTAAATGCATTGAGGAATAGCACATGCTTCTTGCCATGCTCTTCGGGGTCAGGGTGATTGAAAAGCTGAGATCAGGAGAGGGGTCTTCTCAGATCTCATATTTCTCCAAATCTGAACAACAGTCGGAGCTGGCATCAGCTCCAATAGGAATCTGGATTGGCAAAACACAAGAAAATGCTTTTAAGGTCACAAGACTTCTTGTTTGAACTTTCAGAGATATGTAGGATGACTGGATGTCTGGTTTTTAAAGGGACAGTCCCGTATTTAAGCCCTTTTGCAGGTGTCCCGACTTTTTCTTAAAAACAGACAAATTGTCCCGTACTTGCTGTCTCCCCCTCATCAGGACTGGCGGGTCCTGCCGCTAGCCGGATCCCTGCTCGCCAACCACTCGCCCACCAGCAGCAAGTGGCTGGGGGAGGAGGGCATGTCCAGTGGCCGACAATGGGGGTGGGTATGCAAGGCTGGTGGTGGTGTGAAGATGCAGCACGTGGAGCCAGCCGCTCCCTCTGCCAGTCTGCGCAGCCCCCACTGTGTACCGGCTCTCAGCCAGCAGGGCCCTGCCCCTGTCCTGTTTCTGGCTGGCACTGGCTGCAAGCTCCAGTGGCTGGCGAGTGTGGGCAGGTGGCAGCTGCTGCCCACCCATCAACCCTTTACATGCTCCCCCTCTTGCTCTTCTCTCCCTGCTTTACCTCCAGCACTGCTGCTCCTCCATATCCCCTACAATGGGACGCTTCTCGCTCCCAGCACTGTGCAGAGAACCAGCCCCTGGTCGGAGCATCCAGCTTACTAACAGCCTGGCCTGCAGCCCTCTTCCTTCCCCCACTGCCTTTGGCTGGGCCTGGGGCACTGGCCAGGAGGAGGCAAGCCCTGCACATGCCAAAGCCCCGCACAGTGCTGGCACGGAGAAGCCTCTCCGCCCCTCAGCTAAGCTCTGGCATGGTCGGGGGCGGGGAGCGATTTCCAGCCTGTTCACACCCTGAACCTGCAGGCTCCACAGCAGCTCCCAAGCCAGGGGCTTAGCACCCTCTTCACCACCCACCTGCCCCGCCCCTCCCCCGGGTCCTGTCTCCATGGAACACGGGGCTGCTCCATCCCCTAGGCAGCCTCCCCTGCTGAGTCACCTCTCTGGCTGGGTTCGCTGACGCCCCTGCAGCAGTAATGTAGCTCGGGGGGGCGGAGGGGGAAGCAGCCGCTCCCACTGAGCACATTCTCCAAAAGTGGCACCTTAGGCGCCGACTCCAGGGCTGGAGCACCCATGAGGAAAAACTGGTGGGTGCTGAGCACCCACCGGCAGCTCCCCAGTCCCTGCTCTGCCCCCTCACCCAGCTCACCTCCGTCTCCGCTCCACCTCCTCCCCTGAGTGCGCCGCCGCCGCCGCCTTCTGCTTCTCCCCCTGACTCCCAGCGCTTACGATTCGTGCGGCAAGCCAGAGGTGGGGGAGGAGGGGGAATGAGGCAGGGCCAGGGCAGGGATTTGGGGAGGGGTCCAATAGGGGCAGGGAGGGGGCGGAGTCAGGGTAGGGCAGGGGCACGAGCACCCACCGGCACCAAGGAAAGTTGGCGCCTGTGTGACGCAGGACAAAAAAGGTGCTGACAAAAGAACGCCGACGAAAGAGCACATTCCGATACAGGTACCTCCAAGTAATTTTTGAGCGATCTCATTTTCTTCTGGACAAGCTTCCATCCCATAATCAAATGCGGTAGAAATGTTGTCTGTATATCTGTAACACTTTACCACTCCAGCATCAGTCTTTTAACACGTGAATCCCTTGCAAGAGCCAAGAGGCCCACAATTTTTTTTTTTAAACATTTTGTCTTTGCCCTTTTGTCAGTGCTTTTTTAAATCGGTTGACATGTACACTCACTCACCCAGGCACCCACACAACTGTGCATACTCCTAAGAATTGTTTCCTGCAGTGTAAAGAAATGCTGAACCCTTTGGATAATTTCAAATAGTTCAGTCTGTTTGATTACTTCTTAGTGTGTGGATTGTTTTCGCTTCTCCTCTAGTTTTGAATGAAGTGGTGCCTTTTCAACTTTGCTGACCCAATTTGACGGGCGTCCATTTCATAGAGCTGTGAAATTGACCTGGCTGCTGTGTGGACAGTTTTTTAAATAAATCACATTTTAAAACAATCGTATATTGTTTGTATTTATTTTATTTGTTTCTGATAAGGGATGGATAAGCGCACTAAGAAGAAACTATCCGGGTGGGACAGAAAGAAGATGAAGGAAGATGCAAATCGAGTAAAAGAATCATCAAAATATGTGAGGTTGGAGGCCTACTTTTCATTCGACACACCCACGACGTCTTTTGCACCAGAGGTGGAACATTCTGAAGACTTGCTACCTACCTTCAGCCCAGGAGCTGGAGACAGTGCCCTGGCCATTGCGGCTTCACCAGAGGTAAAACCCTCTGAAGACTTGTTAGTACCTACCTTCAACCTAGGAGCTGCTTACAGCATCCGGGCTGCTGCGGCTGCACAGGTGGTGGAAGTAGAGTCCTCAGAAGACCTGATTACTTCAGCAGACTATCATGCAGAGGACAAGAATGACACAATAAGACTCCGTGCTATCGTTGACACACATAGGGAATACCCAACAGATCCACACTTGTTTTGTGACACACCTGTAACACCTGATCTAGTACGTGCTCTGCTTGAGTTAGGCCCTTGTCAGCCAGGACTTAAAGATAATTTTGACAATTTTCCAAAAGATGAAGCTGGACGTCATTTCAGTGCAACTTAGTACAAACAAAAACAAGTGTTCGTACAATTGACCGGCACTGGCTGGTTTATTCACCAAGAGCAAACACTATGATTTGTTTTGCTTGTTGGCTTTTTGCAAATCGGTCAGATGCTTGAAGTGATCCAAAAACTGGTTGCAAGAATTTTGCTAAAGGTATGCACAAAACTGAAAATCATGAAAAAAGTGAAAGAAAGTCATAAAAAAGCAGAGAAAGAACTTTTCCTTACCAAATTCCATTTGTTCAATGATAGAACAGTCTTGGCTGGTCTTCTAACAGCGGAAAGGAAAGAGATAGAAAAAATAGGATGATTTTATGACGTATTATAGATGCAGTTCTCTTTTTGGGAATTCAGGGATTGGCATTCCGCAGTCATCGCGAGTATCGAGATTTAGGTTCCCCAAGTACAAATGACGGCAATTTTTTGGAACTTATTAAGCTGTTGGCTAAAAATGATACATTACTGGAACAACATTTATTACTGAGTGATCGAAATGCAACATCTCAGTCCTGACACATAAAATGATCTGATACAGTCCTTATCAGCCGAACTTCTATCAAAGATAGTAGCTGAAATCAAAGTACTTTGCCTTAATTGTTGACTCTACTGATCAATTTTCTTTATCCTTATGATATGGAACAGTAAACGGTGATGCAGTGGAATGATTTATACAATTCAGCGAATTACCTGGAGCAAGTGCTGAAGATTTTTTCAACATTCTTCTTTCAGCAATCAAAAACTTGGAGCTATCAATAACTATGTGTTACAGTCAGTCTTACAATGGAGCAAGCACATGTCGGGTGAAATATCAGGTCTCCAAACTAGCATATGGGAAATTGCTCCAAATGCACTCTTTACACAGTGCTGTGCGCATACTTTTAATTTAATTCTGATTGATGCATTAAGCTCCAATATTCAAACTCGGTTGTTTTTTGGAACTCTAGAAAGTCTGTATATTTCTTTTTCCTGGCAGTTTACTAAAAGAAGAACAATGCAATCTTATCAAATCTTTTGCATTAACTCTAAAGAAACTTTGTGATACCAAATGGGCGTCTAGAAAGTCAGCAGTAGAGGCAGTCTTGCAAAATTTTCCAGCACTAGTAATTGCCCTGCAAAGAATTGTGGATGGTGAGATAAACTGTACGCCTAAACAG
Source organism: Caretta caretta (assembly GCF_965140235.1). Taxonomy (NCBI): domain Eukaryota; kingdom Metazoa; phylum Chordata; order Testudines; family Cheloniidae; genus Caretta; species Caretta caretta. The sequence goes on along the minus strand of NC_134207.1, from coordinate 208,967,280 downwards.
CTCACTGAGGCAAAGGGTATTCTGGCAACAGTCGAAACTTACGAATTCTTAGTTGTTCTTATATTCTGGAGTAAAGTGCTAGAGAAGGCTTTCCATTTATCCACATATTTACAGAAAAGTAGTCTAGATCTGGTAACAGCTTCTCATTTGCTTCAGATTTTTTAAAATGATATGCAAAACATTCAAAGTGAATTTGAATCTGAATTCAAGCAGATTGAGAATGAAGCCACTGAGTTGGCTCAAAAATGTGATATTACTACGGAATATAAGCAGCACAGAATATGTAAGAGAGAAAAAGATTCCATGAGGAAATTGCAGAGGATGAAGAAGGAATATCTGATGCCCGGGAGAAATTCAGAATCCTACTTAGTGTCCTTAGATTCTATTATAAATAGCACGAGTAAAAGATTCAAGCAGTTTAAAAATGTGGCTGCCAAATTTAGTGGTTTAGATCCAAAGCATTTTGACAAAGAGGATAATGTGAACAAATTAGAATTTTTGGCAGACATACTCAGATGTGATCGACAGTCAAACCAAAATTGTGGAAGAGTTTCTTTCATTTAAAGACATGTACAAAGAGATAATGAGCACTAGCAGTAGGGTAAAGTCAAGCGTCGACGAGAAACTCACCATCAACAGGTTTCAGAGGAACAGCCGTGTTAGTCTGTATTCGCAAAAAGAAAAGGAGTACTTGTGGCACCTTAGAGACTAACCAATTTATTTGAGCTTGAGCTTTCGTGAGCTACACTCTGATGAAGTGAGCTGTAGCTCACGAAAGCTCATGCTCAAATAAATTGGTTAGTCTCTAAGGTGCCACAAGTACTCCTTTTCTTTTCACCATCAACAGTGTACTGAAATTCATGATCGCCAATGATGTGTTCCATTTATCCTAACCTTTCGAGATTGTCCCACATTTTTCTGACCTTGCCAATAAGTAGAGCAGTTGGCGGAATGATCCTTTAGCCGACAAACTTATAAAGTCCTACCTGCGCTCTACAATGGGTGAAGATAGATTGTCTGGGTTTGCTTTGCTCTCCATTGAAAGACAATTGGCTACTGAAATAGATTATTATAAAGTAATAGATAACTTTGCTAGAATGAAGCTTAGATGAAAGAGGCTGTTGTAGTTGCTTCATAGATCATATTGTTTTGATCTTATCTTTGAAATATAAAATAAGTAAACAACACGTTTTTATTATGTTTTGATTTTATATACAATATAAATAGATGTCATACTGTAAAACTGTTTTTATACTTTAAATGCAAAACATGTACTTCTAAAACAATATTATTCTTGTGTTTTTATTTTAAGTACAAAATAAATATGTATAATGAATTTAAAAGTATGTAATTAGTAATTTGATATGTTGGATGGTGCCTTTTTTTGTGTGTTCGTTCCCCGATATTAGAACCTGGCTACGGCACTGCCCTGCAGTGAGGCTCCCTGGGCCCTGGTGCACCATGCATCCTGAGGGCTTAACCCCTTCCTGCCTGCACGGTAACCAGGGGACAGGAGGTGGCTGGATTATGTTGGTGGCCAGCAACCACCTGAAGGTGTTAACTGCCCTTTGACACTATGCAGGCAGGAAGGGACAAGCTGTTTCCAGCCACACTGGAGCAGTGGGAGAGAGATGAGCTCTGCAAACACACAGGCCAGGTCATCCCTTCCCCCCACCCCCACTTTTCCTCCCCTGCGGTTGGAAGCAGCTCCTATCCCTTCCCTCCTGCACAGTGCCGAAAGGCTGCTGCTGGCCACATTCTGGCAGAAATCAGGCAGGGGGGCATGTGACCCTGCATGCCCCCCATGTGTTACCTCAGGAAGACGTGATGCCAGGTACCAGAAGAGGCAGCTCTGTCCGGGGGCTCAGCCAGGCATGGAGGGTCAGGTTGGTCGGTCACTCCCATATTCCTCTCTCACACAGCGGGAGTATGTGTGTGTCACCCCTCCCTGTGTGTGTGTGCGGGGGGGTTGGGGTGTGTGTCAACCCTTCCCATGTAAAAAGGTAAATAAAAAGAAGCCAACTACCCAGTATTTCTTTTTAACAGAGGCTCAGTCAACTTAATGTTAATTTGAATGTTTGTACGATTGTCGTTGAACTCGCTTGAAGGAGTAATTTTACCAGGTGTCCCGTATTCAGCATAGGGAAATATGGTCACTCTAGAGATATGTGGCAATAGGAAAAGGCAGTTTCTATAGTTCCCAAATGGTTAGGGTGAGAGGTGGGTGATCACACAGCCACTAGCAGGTTCTTGTCCTGCAGTAATAATCAACACTTGAGCAACGATGAAAGACCTCAGACATGTAGAAGGTCCAGGAATCAAATAACTCCCAGATGAACCCTTGATTTCCTTGGTCTCTCCTTTTCTTTTGGAAGATGCAATTTTCCCTTGATCTGAATCTTATGCCCCTTAAAGAGTACACCACGCTGAACAGAACGGAGCTGATGCGGCCTGCAATTTATCCACAACTTGTCTCATCTTGAGAAAAAAAAAAAAGAAAAAGAGAAAAAGGATCTATGGTTGTATGCTGCTCGAAGGAACTACTGCAGTTAGACAGGTCTGCTCAGCCAATGATCTTAAAATGAAGTCAAATAAATCAGTCTGGCTGTCTCTCTGTTCTAATCTGTCTGAAATATCAGAGCGGGAATGTAAGATTTCTTCACAGTTGCAGGCAGCATTTATAGCATGTTCTCTTGCTGATTCTTACCCCTGCTGGGGACTCAAAACCAAGGTTAAGTTTGGAGAAGCTCAATTACATTAAAAAAAAGTAAATAGCAGCAGCACAGTCCGGGTCCAGACTGGCGGGGATGCAAAAATGCAATGCTGCGGCAGAAAGCGACTTCAGTTAGAACAAAAATTGACTTCCTTGTGGACCAACATCAACACAGAATGAGCAAAACCATTACCTCTGACAGCAGTGACAACAAAGGCCAAGGGCTGAGGCAGGTCAGCAGAAGAAATTTGCACTGCTGCGGTCTGGGTCAGCCATGGAACAGTTCTGAAGGACTTTGGTCTCAAGGTCTGGTAACCTGGCATTAAATTAACTCATCAAATAAAACCCCCCTGATTTTCTACCACACAGCACATCAGAAACTCCTCAAGGCTATATTTTGTTTCTGGAGAAAAGAATGAAGTAACGAGTTTGAGTGGCTCTCAGATCGATGCCTGAATATAGTTGAAGCCAGACTTCCTTCTAGTATAAAATGCAGCCAGATGTACTGCATGTTTTAAAGTGCCAAAAATAGAAAGCGGCTTCGTGGAGGATAAGGTTTTGCATCAGCAGCAACTAAAGCATTTGTTATGGTTCATAACTTTGGCAAAAGTTACTGAATTTTCTTTTTAGTACAAGATTTTAATATAGCTCTCAGTGCCTTTCCTTACTGTATCTGCTTATTTCACAAATGTATTGCTTTCCCATCCACACTATTTATTTTGTACATGTCAATTTTAAACTTTGAAAAAGATAATGATGTTTTTCCCTCCCTCAAATATATTTAAAATTATGGCCTAATATTATATTGCATTACGGGGGTGGGGGTGGGAGGTGTGGAAATGGAAATCATTTCACACCAACTACTGAGGCTTAAAGGTGAAGGTCAGTCCCATTTCCTGGGAAGGGATTAAATTGTCAGTGTTTTCAGGGTCATGCTGCAAATGTATTCAGGCTGCCAGAAACAGGGCACTAGGATTAGCGACGGAAGGAAGACTGTCCTAAAATGAAAGTTCCGCAACCCCACTCGAACCAATCTCTCAAGCCATAACGATTTCTGGTCTGCATCACGGGGATCTTTACATAAGTGTCACCAGTGCCATATGCTGCTTTGTGGGAAGGAGCAGTCACATCACATCAGACTAAAATACTCTGATCCCAGGAGGTGCCCTTATTCCATCAGTAGCACAATACCACAGTCCCAAATAAATTTCCCTTTCTCTGGGGCCTGAGTGCACTTGTGGTAGCACTCCCTGCTTGCTTGAGTTTGAGAAACTGGTAACGCGTACCCCACTACTCCACAAAACGTCTGCCAAGATCCCTTTCGCCCCTGGGCTTTGTAACAGTTTCTTTTCACTTAATCTGATTAAAGGACTGTCCTGTCCTATGAGATCAGCTGCAGAGACCCTGAGGCAAAGGGGAAAGAGGTGGCCGGCCAACACTGTCTCGATATAGCAGAAAATAAAGAGGACAGTTCTGACTGAAGCGGATCAGGAAGGGGCATATGGGTGTGCGTGCAGGGAGGAGGGGGAATAAATTCCTCACTGGAATGGAAGAAGGGGAGAATACTAGATGATTAGAAACAATATTCTTCACCTTCCCACAGAGGATCTGAAATTGTAAGCTGTAGTTTTGGGGCTCCTTCTCATAAAAATAGTGGAGTGTACTCTATTTGTCCCTCTGGAGCACTGCTGGACCTTTTCTCTCAGCTTGTGTGGTTTTAGTTCCTATAGTTTCATAAAACTACCCTAGTAAAAAAAAAAGTTGTTTTAGAAAAACAAACAATGTAAATGCTGTAATTTAAGCAAATTAAATTCTGCAGTGATGGAGAAGAAACCTAAATACCTAGTAAAAATAACCAGTCTCTTTCATTTAAGGATTGGTGTTGTCTCTAGGGATGGGGAAGGAGGGAAATGTCTGTCTGATGTCTGGACAGTGGCAGGGATGGGAACGCAGCAATTATTCACCAGTTAGAAGGGTTTGGGGAGAAGAGGGCAATTAATTAACAATGCGATGTGTATTCTGTCAAATCCAATTGACAGTACCAAACAGAAACTCCCCATATAATCCAGCCTCACAAATTTCTGCTCCCCCACAAGTTACCAGAAAAACCCACCAGATAACTTTCAGCGTGGCTATCATCAGCATCAGTATCAGTATCATGTTAAAGGGTGAATGAGCAGATTTTGTGAAGACTCATAACTCCTTTTCTTTTCTGGGCTCCCTCCCTCTCTTTGGGAGAATCAACTTCAGAACCCATTTAAATTGAGCTACATAGAGATTACTCTCTCCTCACTAGCACCGAAACAGTTAGAGAACAGAATACATTTCTATTTAAACATGAACAGCAAGTCATCTAGCAGCATGCCTCCTCCTTCTTAGTTGATCTACAATGTGTAGAATACTGCACTATTTGGTCCAAAGTGTCTGTCTTTTTCATATGCAACAGAAAGAAAAGAAATATTTTCTATAACATTGCATTATTTTTTGAATTTCATGAACACTTGACAGTCATACTTAACATATTAACTTTTAAAAGTTACATGTGATCAAGCCATCTTTCTTAGTCAAATTTTATATTTCTTGTATTTCCCACCTACTGGTTATTAGCAGGTAAATATCCAAACGGGAAAGACCGTGTTTGTGTAGAATCAAAACAATATTTAAAATATTCCACAAAACAGATCTTGATTTGTACAGTCTAGTGTAGAATCAGTCATTTATGGCACACCAACATCATTGTGGAGTTAAACAATGAGCACCAGTAACGTAGTAGTCAAGACAAGCTCACTTCCGGGAACTCTGACAACTGATGCTGAAAGTCCACCAATTCAATTCAAAGTACTACATTTCTGATAGGAATAGACTGTACTGAGAGAAGGCCTCCTGATCTCCTGCTTGTATTGGGCAGTTGGGTAGAGCTTGTACTCTAAGTGTCAAGCCTACTAAGTTATTATATTTGCCCCGCCAAAAAGGGGAGAAAAATATTAAAAATATCTGGCAATAAGTAATTACAAATCCACATTTAAAAAAAAAATCCTTCAGAAAAGATTTCACTGCCACCCACACTTGATAACATATGCTCTTCAGCAATACATTTCTAAGAAATAAGCATTCTGCATTTCAACTGTATAATGCAGTATTGGCCCCAGCTTTCAGCATTCCTCCTCCATATCTCAGCCTGATAGCATGCTTTAATGGTCACATGTTCTACCAATTACCAATGTTCTCCTCTACCAAAGAAACCTGCTGAATTCTGTTTTTGACTCGGACATTAACTTTCTCTGAGGTCTTGGGCAAGTCACTCAACTTTCATGCTCCAGTTTCCCATATGTGAAATTGGGATAATATCCATTTAGAGTGTTGTGATGATTGACTACATTTATCAGACTCTTTAGAAGAGGAAAGGTCTAAGTATTAATTAAATCAGGAAGATGGTATATCACTAGGTCTCATACTCTTATGAGGGGGAGATATGAATTGTGGTGCCTCCTGGATACAACTGGCATCCAGCTTTATACCTCCATCTCACCTGACCTGGTTGGTGCGGTTGAGCAATTTAGCCAGTGCCTAACAGACAACATGGCTTGGTTGAAGGCTAGATGTCTAAGACAACCCAGACAAAGGTTTGTAGGGTGAAGGTATGCTCCATGTGCTAGACTTGTAATCTTTTCACACTCAGGGCTAGATTATAGTTTGGATTATATGCCCATATAAGAAACACTCCCTTCCCTAAATCCCTGTGTGAAGGCTACCCAGACCGTGAGTAAGAATACACAGCACCAACTCCCTCGCAACCCCCCCCCCATCCTCATAGAGAAGGTAGGCATGGAGTGGGTGGATAGTGAGTTCTACCCCAATGCTCTGGCCAGCAAAGCTGAGCCATGCCAGTGGGTATTTATTTTGAAGTCTTATTGTGCATGTTCTTACAGAAATTGTGCCTGCAAATGTACGAATGCTTTTACTATGCAATATACTTTTAGTAGGATTTAGCCATGCTCATGTAAATCTTATTAAGTTATAACTGAAATCCTGTGTGCTAATAATGCTTGCTTGACATTATCTCTAAGAACAAACTTCATTTATATCTTGTAATTTTTTAAAGTTAACCTTATAATGAAAAAAAAAAGAATGCTTGAAAGAAAAAAGTATCTTAAAAGCAAATGACAGATTTCAGAGTAGCAGCCATGTTAGTCTGTATTCGCAAAAAGAAAAGGCGTACTTGTGGTATCTTATAGACTAACAAATTTATTCGAGCATAAACTTTCGTGAGCTACAGCTCACTTCATCGGATGCATTCAGTGGAAAATACAGTGGGGAGATTTATATACATAGAGAACATGAAACAATGGGTGTTACCATACACTCTGTAACCAGAGTGATCACTTAAGGTGAGCTATTACCAGCAGGAGAGCGGGGGGATGGGGGGTGGGTGGGAACCTTTTGTAGTGATAATCAAGGTGGGCCACTTCCAGCAGTTGACAAGAACGTCTGAGGAACAGTGGGGGGGTGGGTAGGGGGGATAAACATGGGGAAATAGTTTTACTTTGTGTAATGACCCATCCACTCCCAGTCTCTATTCAAGCCTAAGTTAATTGTATCCAGTTTGCAAATTAATTCCAATTCAGCAGTCTCTCGTTGGAGTCTGTTTTTGAAGTTTTTTTTGTTGAAGTATTGCCACTTTTAGGTCCCCCCAACCCCCTGCCCCATAAAAGTAAGTGAGGGTGGGGGACAGCAAGCGACAGAGGGAGGGAGGATGAAGTGCATGGGGTGGGACCTCGGAGAAGAGGCACGGGTGTTTGGGTTTGTGTATTAGACAGTTGGCCACCCTAGTGCCACTGCAGCAATCTGCACTCATGGGCAGATTTTCAGTATCAATATTGGCAACATAGGCAGATAAAGAATGTTCCTAACTGAAATACACACACACACACACACACACACTCCCTCTCCACACACACAAGCCACTGAAGGCTTGAGTAGGCAGCTATCACTGGGGTGACCTTTTCTACAGGAGATTTAGGGGTTCTAAGCACCAAACCACAGAAGCCAAGCATTCAGCAGCAGACTATAGGTTGGGATGGGCAAACTACGGCCTGGGGGCTGCATCTGGCCCTTCAGATGTTTTATTCCAGCCCTCAAGCTCCTGCTGGGGAGCAGGGTCTGGGGCTTGCTTTGTGTGGCTCCCGGAAGCAGCATGTCCCCCGTCTGGCTCCTATGCATAGGGGCAACCAGGGGGCTCCACACACCCCCGCCCGCAGCTCCCATTGGCCAGCAAATGGGGCCAATGGGAGCTGCAGGGGCGTCATCTGTGGAAGGGGCAGTGTGCAGAGCTTCCTGGCCATGCCTCCACGTAGGAGCTGGAGGGAGGACATGCTGCTGCTTCCGGGAGCTGCTTCAGGTAAGTGCCACATGGAGCCTGCACCCTGACCCCCTCCTGTGCCCCATTCCCTTGCCCCAGCCCTGATCCCCCTCCCACCCTCCAAACCCCTTGGTCCCACCCTCCTGCACCCCAGAGCCCATACCCCCAGCCAGAGTTCCCTCCCGCACCCTGAACTCCTCATTTCTGGCCCCACCCTAGAGCCTGCACCCCCAGTAGGAACCCTCTCTCGCATCCCAACCCCCAATTTCACAAGCATTCATGGCCCACCATACAATTTCCATACCCAGATGTGGCCCTCGGGCCAAAAAGTTTGCCCACCCCTGCTATAGGCACACTGCATCTAGAGAGCGAGAGCATGGCATTAACTGAATTCCCGGTTGCCCTTTCCAATGTTATAGGTATCTGCTACTCAGTAATATCTGTTTATTTCACTGGACTGAAGACAAGATGCTGCCACTGGCAAAAAAAAGAAAAATGGAAAAAGAAAGGAAAAAAGATCAAACAACTGCACAACAGACCCATAAACACATAATTTTGTTCATCAAGGTTACTAGAACGGACCATTTCTCCTAATACTTTGAATTCCCACCCCCCCAAACAAATAGGAGTGAGTGAAGTTTACTTTACCTGTCGACTTCCCTGTTTGGAGGAGCAGCTGCTGGTACTTCTTGAAGGTGACAACACTTTCTGGGACATACCCAAGCTCTTTTCTTCACTCATGATCCCAGAGACAGTTTGTTTTGTGTCTATTCAGTTAGAACACCATCTGAAGGGAATTAAGCAAGTGTATTGGAAGACATGGGAGAGACATGGGCAAGAGTCATTGTTTACCCATATGCATTCCAATGGCATCCTTGGAGCCCCAAGAGAAACAAACCAAAAACACATGAGCCGCAGATATAGTCCACGTTACTTGGAAACATGAGAATTCATAAGAAAGTCTTTGGTTATGTAGTTGGACTGCACTACTATTTGTTATTAGAAATTAACTGAACAACTGCTTTAGGATAATTTTAAAACAAGTAGTTAGAGCCCACTGTCTTGTTGTTTCTCTCTGACATTTGAAAGTCATGATACCATCTGACTGCTTGTAAAGAACACAGTTCAAATGCAGCATCAAGCGTCTCTTTAAAGATTAAATTATCCCAAACCATGAGCAAGTTTATATTGCATTATTTATTTATATATAAATGTAGTGGAGTGGCTGCCCCATTCCTATCCTAGACGGGGCTTCAGCAGGCCAGGGAGGCGGTGCAGGTGGGCGGCCAATCAGAGAAGGCCTGCTAGGGAGCCAAATAGAGGCTGAGTTAGAGACAGCCAATCAGAGCCAGACTTAGCCATATATAAAGGCTGCTCAGGAAGGGAGTGGGTAGTCTCTCTTTGGTGGTCAAGGGAGGAGGACTGGCTCCTAGGCTGAAAGGTAGCATCTTGGACAGAGCAGTGCTGGGGAGCTCTGACCAAGGAAAACCTGAGGCTGCCGGCCTAGGCCAGGCAGGGGCATAGGGTTGAAGGGAAAGTGGCCCAGGGACAATAGCAGGGCAAAGGGAAAGAAGGAGGGCAGAGAGGCTGCTGCTATGGGTCCCGACCCAAGGACCCTCAGTAGCGTGGGGCCTGGGTCCCCCTCTTCCCCTTGTGCTACACCTGGCTGAAGAGGAGCGTGGCCTGATCCAGGCTGTGGCTGGTCCCTGCGATAAGGGGCTAGACTTCCAGGCTGCAGCCGGCCACTACAACAGGTACAGATTGTGGAGTGCTAGTAACACCAAATTCCTGGGAGGAGGTGGGACCGGAGCAGTGGGCATGGGCGGAGGGCAGTGTCCTGAAGAGGACCCTGCTGAGCAGGGAGCAACGAGTATCCCCGAAGCAACAGAGTGGATGAAGGGCAAGGCACCATGTGAAAAAGGTGCTCAATGACTGGACAGAGCTAATTCCCGGAGCAACCAGTGGGAGGCGCCAGCGGTGGTGAGTCCTAACCCCATCACAAGAAATATAAAAAAATACCTGAACAAGGCGATTACATAAAAACAAGAAATTCAGAAAGTTAGAAAAGAACAGAACCTTTGTGAATGGTGTGGAGAAACTAAATATCCCACAAAAAGGGAAAAACCAGAACACAATTAACTTCCCAGGTTCCTTGAGAATTTTGATACAGTGCACATTTGCAGCTCCAGAAGTTGCTTTCATTTTTAGTGAAGAATTGTGCAAACTTAGCTACTTACAGGTGGGCATGACTAACTGTACCTGGAGTTAGAAATTGGTAACTATATCACTTCTGTGACTGAGTGGCAGAAAGATTAATTAATAACTTGTCTAATAACAGCGGTGGTTGCAGTGTGAGTAAAAAAAACTTGATGGAAACCCCAAATGACGGATTTGCAGTGTTGGCAATGGTTGCCATGGCAATGGTTTTTCACCCAACAAAGGAGACAGTCATATATTTCAAAACCTGGGGAAAAAAAGTATTGTGCAAGTTGTGTATCACTTCATACTTGACAGCTCATGGACAAAGCAGCCTAAGAATTTCCAGGATAGGAGGAAGGGCTTAGAAAAGTAAGGAAGTTTCTACACAGTGGAGGAAGATTTATTGCTGATGTAAGTGCATGTGACTCCATTGCCTTAAATAAATCACTACCTTAAATAAATAGTTGTGCCAGCTTACACTCCAGTAGTACATTCGTCTCAGTGTGCACTGAGCAGGGGTTTTTTATTTTGTTTAATTTGGTTTTTTGAAATACATTCAGAGGCCAGATGAATTAGAGCAACCCTACTAAATGGAGAGGCCTAAGGCACACATTTTTAAAGAATCCAAGCTTCCTTTTTGAAAAAGCTAGTTTAAAATAAGGTCCAAACGTAACCTAATACAGTGCTGTCTTCCCCAGATCTTCAGACAATACCTCTGTGCTGCTATAAACCAGAATTTAGATATCAGAGGATCTTTTTGAAAATCAAAAACTTATTTTCCTCTAAGGAAACTTAATGGAAGACTTACTATAAAGTTTCTACCAAAATACCCCTTTTTCATCTAAACCACAGTATTTTTCTTACCTAATTCACCTTATATTTAAATGAGATACTTAGCCCTACCATTCTTTAAAGTCAAATTAAAACAAAGTCCTCACAAGACTGGATGGCTCAGGCATCTGATAATAGTCCGGGGGGAGGGGAAGGTTGGTTGTTTTTCATCTCCAATATAACATTTATCCAACAAAATAACTTGAGAGTTTTGTTTGCCAGCTAAATGTATTATTTTAAAATAATACCACACAGAAGACTGCTGACTTAATGTGCAAAGGTTAGTGCACTAGGAGTGCTGCAATGACTTCCATTGGTTATTTTTTTATTTTCCCCTGCCTTCCCTGTTCCTCCATTCATAAAGTGGATTTCAGTGACAGAAAACTTGCATCTTACTCTGTCTCCACATTTAAATGCTCACTATAGCACTTTTTACCCTAATTAACTCTGAGCCAGCTGCAATTAGGGTAAAAAGTGCTATAGTGAGCATTTAAATGTGGAGACAGAGTAAGATGCAAGTTTTCTGTCATTGAAATCCACTTTATGAATGGAGGAACAGGGAAGGCAGGGGAAAATAAAAAAATAACCAATGGAAGTCATTGTAGCACTCCTAGTGCACTAACCTTTGCACATTAAGTCAGCAGTCTTCTGTGTGGTATTATTTTAAAATAATACATTTAGCTGGCAAACAAAACTCTCAAATTATTTTGTTGGATAAATGTTATATTGGAGATGAAAAACAACCAACAAACCAGATTTTTGCCCTGAAAGTTAGTGTTAATCCAATTAAAGTGCTTTCATATCTACCTAGTCTATGTGCTGGAAAATAAGTCACTTAGTTTAAACATCTTTTCCACCATATAAAAATTTAAATTGTAAAGTGTCACAGAAAACTATGAAAACATCAGCTTTAATCTGACAGTCTAACATAGTTCCCCAAAGGTAAAAGTCATCTATATAGAAAAGAATTGAATACAAACATGAGAAATATTGGTAGTGTCTTTTTGGAAGAAGATACCTGTATTTCCAAGGGATTACAAGATTCAGTCTTGAAGGAGAAAAGACAAATCGTAGTATTATGTATATACTGTTAAGTTTCTAGGTTGCCTTTTGAAGAAAATGCTTGTAGAAGCAGTTCTGATGGTTAAAGTACCAGTTTATTAAACTCCACTGGAAACAAAAAAAACCCATAATTAAAAAAATAAACAGGCTGTATTCATCAAAACAGGTTTCAGCTAGAGCCTGACTGGAGCTTACTTAGACTGTAACCTCTATGAGGCAGAGACTTCTTTAGTTAGGTGTTTGTACAGTATCTAGAGCAAGGAGGTTCTGGTCCATGACTGGGGCTCCTGAGAGCTACTGCAATATAAATTTATTCCCCTTACCTAAACCCTTCCTTGAGTCCTGGGTCAGGCTTTCATAGTACCTAGGCACCACTATTTTAATGAAGAAAGTTAAGTAGGTTATTTACAAACTAGCTTCAAAAAGCATAAACCATTTAAAGACCATTTGGTAGCTGATGGATAATGCTTGTAGTTAATCACCCATGAGAAAAGACAGTACCTATTCTAATCCAAAAGGAAACAGGAGAATTAGAACTTAAGGAACATTGCACTAGAATAAGTCTGAGGCATATTTTTCTTTGATATTTTCCTTAATGTCAAGCTTCTCGTGGAGCCAGACAAGCATGTCTGCTGTTTCCTTAACCCTTGGGTTGATTCAGTCTTTCATATTAGCAAGATGTTACATACATTCGGAAGTCAGTCAATGTGCACTCCCTAAAAATATTTAAATTACCTCCTTCCTGCCCACCCCAGAAATTGAGTATTTGATGTATGGTGTGACAAGGATAATTGTGAATGTACTATACAGGCATTAATTTTTATCCAAGGAGCTATCCAACAGATGTGAAACATATTGCATATATAGTTTGCACTAATCTGTAAATAAAGAAAAAAACCTGTCAGACAAAATTGCAAGTTGTAATGACTGTATCATACATCTAATCAACTCACTCATACTAGCCATATGATCCAATTGATAACGTGTTTTCATTTTCAGCTACATTTAAGTAATATGACCAAAGTTACCTCCAGCCAGTCTTAAGCCTTAAGAGTTTAAAATATCCTTTTTAAGACTCTTGGCTAGTGGTAGGCAGCACATTGCACTATAACGTGGAAGGCCACCAGAACACAAGAGAAGCCTCCAGACCATCACTTGACAGCTGATACACAAGATACATACAGCACTCAAGGCTGTTACATAAATAGGGAACCCAGACAGAATTATTCTGAAGCACTCCCTTGCAACCAATTAATGCAGAGGTACCAAAGACAGCCGCAGCAGCAAGTGCATTTCTTACCCTCAGCTAGAGGCAGTGCCTTACTAGCAGCAAGAAACAGAAGATAAGGGAGCATACAGGAGAACAATGTGTAGTTTTCAGTGAGGAAAGCACATTTGAAAATGATGTAACTCTTTAGGGCATACACCCACCTCATCTACAGTAAGAACGCTCTGAAGCAATCACTTATGATACTTAATTATTAGAACCCAGAGATGGGTTACAAATGTAAAATGTTTACCACTAAGCTTCCAGATTTCAGAAGTGGCTGGCTGCTTTTTTTGGGGGGGTGGGGTGGGGAGTCATCGCCTACTGTTTAAAAAGGAGTAGGCCTTGGGAAATAATGGAAGTAGTGTATCTAATGAACAGAACTAAGTTTTAAAGCAGCAATCTCTCCCTCATCCCAGATTTCTAAAAATGAGTTCTCGCCCTGTTTCTACAGAGTTATTTCAATACCCACAGCCTGATGAAAACATACCTAAACTTTGATGTTCAGTGGCATGCCTTCCCGTGGCCACGTAACATGGCAGATGCCAGCAAAATAAATCAGCATCTTAAGCTGGTAGTGTCTGTGAACTGAGACAAAGTCACTTCTGCTGCTAGAACTCTGGAAGCATCAATGTCTCTTTATCAATGGACAATGGAATAGACTGCCTAGGGAGGTTATGGAAGCTCCTTTACTGGAGGCTTACAAAAGCTGGATAGCCATTTGTCTTGGATGGTTTAGACACAACAGATCCTGCATCTTGGCAGCATTAGACTAGATGATCCTTGTGGTCCCTTCTAACCCTATGATTCTATCATTTCATATCAGAACCCACTGGAGAGCCTTAAAAAAAGGGGGTGGGGAATTCTCTGAAATTCCAAGTCTACATCCTGACGTGCAATGAGAAAAGGGAGAAGGGGGAAAAAAAGCAACAGGGTGTGATTATGACACAGATAGTTCCGGGTTTATTAAAGGTAAGCCAAGCGCAGAGATGCTTCAGCCACTTTAGGGAAGTGCACATACTTACGAAAGGGTGCTGGACCCTACAGTAACTTGCCTAATGAACCCCTCTCAAGCAGTAATATTGGGTATCACTCAGGAGCATTGGTTACTTTTTCCAGCATGTCTTCTGGAGGCAATAATTTGGAAATAGTGAAGGAACACGAAGGTTTGAGAGGACTGGGCTATCTATCCTAGGAATTAAATACTGTCAAGCAGAATGTATTTTCTTCCAATTCCTGCTGGAACTCTGCTACATACCTGTCTAGTGGACATCACAGGAAATTTTTGAAAATGGAGGTTCAATTAAAATAAATTAGGAAAAAAACTGCACTTTTTGCAGATTTTTAATTTTTCCATTCTTTGAGAAGTTCTATCACCACCTAGGGTTTTAAAGCTCACCACCAATGAGCATGGTAACAAGACACAGGTCTTCCTTTGATCTACAGAAGATAATTTAATCCTCCACAACTCAATATGCCATGGCTTCACTTCTCTCTTTGCTCTGCTCACAGAGTGAGGGAGTTACTGGAGGATCTCACCACTTCAATCAACTGCACTCGTATGTGAAAAGTTCCACAGCTATTCCCTTAATGCCAGGAAAGTTTAAAAAAAACAAAACACAACCTCTAAGAACTCTAGTTCATATACAATAACGAGATAAACATGACAAAAAATGGTCTGAAAGAGCTCTTGAACTTGTATCTGAAAATTCTTTCCCCCCTCCCCCATAAATTAGTGGGCCATGGGAAAATTGCAACAATACTGTGTTTACAAAATCATTTGCCCCAGAGAAATGAGCCAGCATGCAAACAAAAAACAAACACTCTTTGCAATGGCCCCAATCACACAAAGCACATGCTTAAATTTAAGCATGAGAGTAGTCCCATTAAACTCAATGCAACTGTACTCCAAGGGACTTCTCATATGCTTAACGTTAAGCATATGCTTAGGCTTTTGTGGGATTGAGGTCTCATGTTTTTGGTATAGTTATGCATGGAGGGAAGTTGCCCAGAAGCATACTTCAGAATAAATATAGGATTCTCCATTCAACAGCACTCAGGCAACTACAAATGGCGACAGGAAAACATTTTCCCCTCCTCCTATCTAATTATGGTCCTTCCTTCCAGCCACCACACGCACACACTATCAATTTTCCCACTCATCAGTTTTATTTTAGTGTGCTTACATCTCTCAAATTCTGTTTCATAAACTGAAATAACATAATTATACCCATTACATAGCTTTGACTGATTCTTTGTCATTGTAACCATGAAGAACCCTCTTGCTGGATTGTAGGATTACTAGATTCTGTACTATTAAATTAATGTGCTATGAATATAGTAATTTATTAGATAAAGGAACTAAGTGCCCTGGTCACCATCTCATCTTTATTTTGTAAGAACACTGGAAAATCTGCAAAACAAAACAGCCACAAGATATAGAACTGCATATATACATGTTCAATTTACAAATATTGCCTGATGGAGCAAATATGATCTTAAACATAGAGTTGGACATTAAAGGGAAGGGAAAGGTCACAATGGCTGTTTTTATGCAGTAGAACACAGAACCTGTTCCAGCTAGATTATAAACACGTTCCTGCACACCAAATTGCCTAATGACAAGCAGGATGTAAAACAAAGGGAAAATGGTTTCACGGTCTCAAAAAATCTTCTAAACAGCTGTTGCGACCTCACCTAGGATTGAAATTCACTTTTCTAAAATAGGCAAGGAGATGGATGGCAATTCCATTTTATTGATCCAACAGATCTTTCACTCTTTTCTTCATGGTTTGTGACAAGATTACCCACTGATACAGTTACAGTAATGTACAAGTCTGAAGTCTTGGTTATAAAGTTTCTAGTTTAAGCAAAGGTTATATTAAGTGATACTGTACTGTTCTTAAAAAATAAACTGTTCAAAAGTATGTAAGTGACTTGGGAGCCTAAAGTTACTTTTGAAAATGGGAATTAGCTGCCTTTGAAAATTTTACTCAGAATTTTGTCTGTTAGTGAAGGACCTGCCTTTCCTGAATTTGGGAAAATGTTAGTGTAATTTAAAGAGATTCACTTAAAAGAAAAAGGACCCTTCGCTTCCACTGCCCTTTCCAGGATGCCTTGGAGTCCCACTAAGGGGATGCACTATTTGAAAAGATGGGCATTATTAGAATTTAAATTTAAGTCTGATACTCCTTTTTATATTGAAGGTAGTAAATTCCATGATTTTGAGAAGCTAAATTTTTTTTACCTAGGTCAATTTAATATCTATGATGTCTGTAAATTGTAAATAGGAAATTGGCCAACAAGGAAGGATTTGAGTTCATAATGAATTTAGCACTATTGCAGACAGACCAGAATATGAAAGATGTACATGAGTCTTAATGGACAGTATCAAGTGGAGTGCCCCAAGGGTCGGTCCTGGGGCCGGTTTTGTTCAATATCTTCATAAATGATCTGGAGGATGGTGTGGATTGCACTCTCAGCAAATTTGCGGATGATACTAAACTGGGAGGAGTGGTAGATACGCTGGAGGGGAGGGATAGGATACAGAAGGACCTAGACAAATTGGAGGATTGGGCCAAAAGAAATCTGATGAGGTTCAATAAGGATAAGTGCAGGGTCCTGCACTTAGGACGGAAGAACCCAATGCACAGCTACAGACTAGGGACCGAATGGCTAGGCAGCAGTTCTGCGGAAAAGGACCTAGGGGTGACAGTGGACGAGAAGCTGGATATGAGTCAGCAGTGTGCCCTTGTTGCCAAGAAGGCCAATGGCATTTTGGGATGTATAAGTAGGGGCATAGCGAGCAGATCGAGGGACGTGATCGTTCCCCTCTATTCGACATTGGTGAGGCCTCATCTGGAGTACTGTGTCCAGTTTTGGGCCCCACACTTCAAGAAGGATGTGGATAAATTGGAGAGAGTCCAGCGAAGGGCAACAAAAATGATTAGGGGTCTGGAACACATGAGTTATGAGGAGAGGCTGAGGGAGCTGGGATTGTTTAGCCTGCAGAAGAGAAGAATGAGGGGGGATTTGATAGCTGCTTTCAACTACCTGAAAGGGGGTTCCAAAGAGGATGGCTCTAGACTGTTCTCAATGGTAGCAGATGACAGAACGAGGAGTAATGGTCTCAAGTTGCAGTGGGGGAGGTTTAGATTGGATATTAGGAAAAACTTTTTCACTAAGAGGGTGGTGAAACACTGGAATGCGTTACCTAGGGAGGTGGTAGAATCTCCTTCCTTAGAGGTTTTTAAGGTCAGGCTTGACAAAGCCCTGGCTGGGATGATTTAACTGGGATTTGGTCCTGCTTCGAGCAGGGGGTTGGACTAGATGACCTTCTGGGGTCCCTTCCAACCCTTATATTCTATGATTCTATGACTTATCTTATTCCCAAAGAGTCAATCCTTCCAACTACGGTATAGCACTCAAATGCAAACCATGGTGCCACTCCAGGAAGAGGAGCCAGTGGTACAAATCCTTATTCCTATGGAAACTTTTATGGGTTTCCATGAGGGCCTACGGTCTGCACTGGTGGCTCGCTTTGCAGAATCAAGATCTGTATAGGTTATTGCAGCCTACTGGATAACTGCCTTTTCTTTAAGTAATTGAAGAAGCTGCAGATGCATTCCTCATTTCCTGGTATTTCTAGAAGTTAAGATTGAAGTTGCTCTAAAATGAGTCACCAGCACTGTGTTTAAAACAGAATTCACAATGCACCTCAACTGAGTCGGGCGTGTCAGTACTATAATTTAACAATCTGTCTGATTACTGCTAGGGAGTGCTCTATCACTTCAATTCTAGCTCCAGTCACCGCTGAATGGAAATACTGAGAAGACTAGCAACAGAGTTGTCATGGACACTTTATAATTCATTCACCATTTACTATTTTTCCTCGCTGCTTAGCATTTCCATTGCTGTTTTAAAATGATGGTTCTATTATAACTCAGTTATCTGGGGTTTATTTTTAGATTATACAGAAGAGCAAATGCAACCTTCCTCCATAATTTGTTCAATTCCTGTTTTAAACTTGCTCCTGAACACCGCCAAAAAAATGGAAGTCCCACCATTTTCTTTTTCTTCCTCCCTCCCTTCTATTTTTCCAAGTGTGTGGGGGGGGAAATAAGCAAGATGGCTTTCTAGATAATCAATATGGTTGCCACAAAGATAGTTACACCTATGGTTTTAGACTTTTCCGAAGCTTTAATCCTGACCAATTTAAAGATTCCTTTATTTGTACTAATCCATCTGACTAAATTCATTAAAATGTGCTTTGGCAAAAAGACCTATTTAGTAGAAGCAAAGAGCTAAAAGCACAAAAATAATTCCACACATGACAAGACTAGGGTGTAAAGTTGAGGAAACATCAACATTGAAAGTAAATTTCTAAGCCGGTGCTGATTGTGTCCATTCTAGGAAGAACTTTTTTTTTATTAGAGACAATGTTCTGAAACATTCATGTTCGGTGATTGTTTTCTATGCTTGGTCTTTAGCTGAAGAGATATTTATGTAATTAAAAACAAAAAACCCAAAACCAAAGTGAGAGAGAGAGAGAGAGACAGAGCGCGTGCATGCAATTTTTGTTTTGTTAAATCTCTCTGGCATTATATATATATGGAAGTGTGTGTAGAAGGAAAGGGGGGGAAATGTTTAAACACAGACACAAGTTTTTCAGACAAACATGAAGTTTGAAACCTGTTGCATACATAGTTTCCGCGGAAGGTTATTGCCTTTGCTTGATTTAAGGGGGGGGGGGGGAAATAAGGTTCCTCTCCAGCAAACACTTAAGTTTATGCATAACTCGAGCACTGACTTTGTCAGGAATAGATATTATACACATGCAATGCAGACAATTTAACAGTGCCGTTGGAACCTTAGCTTTGCATTTCTTGAGATTGTTATTTTAAACAATATGATATTAACATTAAAATATAATGTATATTCAATTCAAAAAATCCTTAATTGTGAAAAGGAAAAATGAAACTTCATTTGCAGCAAAACAAAGATACGGAAGAGTAAAGGTAAAGAGAAAATTACTTTGAATAGTAACATAAGTAAACAGAACTCAAAACACCAGTGTTAAAGCCACTCGGCTCCCTAAGCTCTCCTTTAAAAGAAAAGGAGTACTTGTGGCACCTTAGAGACTAACCAATTTATTTGAGCATGAGCTTTCGTGAGCTACAGCTCACTTCATCAGATGTATACCGTGGAAACTGCAGCAGACTTTATATACACACAGAGAATATGAAACAATACCTCCTCCCACCCCACTGTCCTGCTGGTAATATTACCAGCAGGACAGTGGGGTGGGAGGAGGTATTGTTTCATATTCTCTGTGTGTATATAAAGTCTGCTGCAGTTTCCACGGTATACATCTGATGAAGTGAGCTGTAGCTCACGAAAGCTCATGCTCAAATAAATTGGTTAGTCTCTAAGGTGCCACAAGTACTCCTTTTCTTTTTGCGAATACAGACTAACACGGCTGTTACTCTGAAACCTTTGAAAAGACAAGTTCAGTTTCTGCTTAACAACATCTTATTGTACTGTGTTGGGAAGATATCACAAAATATGTCAAAAAATGGCTGAGCTTTTATTTTTATCATCCCAAAATGACAAGCATTGCTGCAGGAAGCTTGTTTAAATATAAATGTTGAGAGATGAGCAATAGCTGAAAAGATTACATTAGAAGACGTTACATGAATCAGCATTTGTAGTTTCAGTAGATCTTCCCACCTCCGCTCAAACTGAAGAAAGCAAGTCATATGCTTGTCGCTGCAGCAAAGGAAAGAGTGGGGAGTCCCACTGAATTCAGATTTCCGATTTCCAACTCCCGCACTACTACTTGCCACCACCCACTAAGATCAGCAAAACTGGAAGGAGTTTGAGCAGATTTCACTTCCTTCATTTGCAAGATAAGGGTTGCTCTGAAAAGAAGCTTTATTGTTGTGAATGAGGGAAAAGAATCCCTGGTTCATCTCTCTAGGCTTTCCTTAAAGATGAGGAAAAAGGTTCACTTTGACAGATTTCTGTAGCTGACATACACCAAACAAGTTTTGCTGTTAGCAGCTTGCGGCTGTTGAAAGGGCACAGTATGCATAGCAAAGAACGCACAATGTATCTGTGTACTTCAATGTGAAGGAGGAGAGGGTCTTAAATTAGACTAGAATTACAGCCCAAGCAGTTCTGCTGATAACTAAAGGCCATGTACGTCCAGAACTTTGTCAGAATGACATTTTGTGCTTTAAAGCTGGCCCTAATCTGGAGAATTAACAGACAGGCTGCTGTTGCTACTACTAAATTGGTCAGCGATTTAGAGCCTGAGAAGGGAGGGTGCTCCTAAGGGAGGGTTTACAATACCAACTGCTGAGGGTGGAGAGATTAAGTAATGAGACAACTCCTGCCAAATCATTCAGTGGCCAGGAGGCTGGACCATAAAACTGATGAAAAGCACAAGCACCAGGCCTCCTGCATCAATCCGGCTCAGCATTTCTCAAATGCGGCCACTGTGACCGCATGCAGCCAGCAGCAGAGTTTACTGCGGCCATGACAGACTTCAAAGGATGGCGGAGATTAGGGAGAGGGGAGGCAAAGCTGCGGCCCCACCCTGAATCACTCAGGTGTTGCTCTTGGATACACTGCCTTGGTGTTTGCACTGGTGCAGCCAGCAAGGATCTGCACCCTGCACCACACAGTCTCCTAGGTGGCTCTGGACAGCGCCTCTGGAGACACATGGGGCCAGTGTGTGTGGCACAGCAGAGGCAGCTGCAGCTTGGCTGGGGCACAGGGCACCTGGAACTCTGCAGGCAGCCAGTGAGCTCCTAACCCAGCTTTCCTGGGGTGGGGCGGCTCAGGCTGGTGGGGGCCCCACTTCTCAGGGTCAGAGTGCCCACCAGCAAGAGTTGATGGCTGCATTCTGAGGCCACCCAAATTTTGTTGCAAGAACCTCTACTCTAGTTCCATCTGTGACTTCTGGAAGAAGACAGTTAAGATATAGGACATTTCATCATGTTAACAGGTTATCATTGCTTTCAGCAGTTTACAAAAGCTAATAATAAAAAAAAGACAGACTGCGGCAGGAGACAATTCGGTACCTTTGATTTGGATCCATCTTAGTAAACTGAGTTCTGTCAATAATATGTAAGGGACTGTTGCCCCCTTACTCACATTCAGTGGGGGTGTTTTAGTTGCTAGCTCCCAGTACTCAAAGGGGGAAGGGTCGATGGGGAATCAGGACCCTGAGATTGCCAGTCCCCAGGAACAATGGGGAGAGGCTAATGCTCCAGGTCAGCCTGAATGACAGGGTGGGCAGGCTAATCAGGGAGTCAGGAGGCCAGGGAGGTCCCGTCCTCCGTGTGTGCTGGAATTGCCTGGGTCAGACAGAGTGGGGCCGAGCTAAGGAGAAAGCAGGGGCCCATGCTGAGCTGGGAAGCAGAACTGTGCCAGATCCAGAGAAACCAGAAAAGCAGCCCAGAGAGAGCAGACCCTGTCCTGGGAGCAGAGCTGCAGCAACCAGAGCCAGAGGGACCAGAAAAGCAGCCCAGGGAGCTGGAGGCAGAGCAGCTGAGATGCCTCAGCCAGGGAGATGCCTCAGCCAGGAGGCTCTGCAGGCCAGACTCGAAGAGGGATTGGTAACCCCGACAGGGCGGGGGCAACACTGGGAAGAAGGGCCCTGCCCCCTAGAGCCTGTGGCCACCACCAGAGCAAGTGTCCAACCCGCAGCATCCCTGCAGCACAGCCAGGGCCTGAGAAGAAGGCCTGGGACTTACAAGGAACAGACTGAACTGCCCTGACATTCCAGAGACACTGTTTGTGATGTTCCCTGCCACAGAGCGGGTTGATGTGTTTCCTTTAACCTTTCCCATTTCCCCTTTTTCTTTTTAAAATTAATTGTGGATTAGATAACTTGCATTTGCTTCAAATTGCATGTAATAATCAGTGGGTCAGAAGTGCCCAGTGCAGAGAGAGTATCCTGGAGTGGGGACACCCTAGCCCCTGTCCTAGGTGACCACAACAGGGTTGGGGGTCGAGTGCCCCCAGGAATCCTGGGCCCAGCCTTGTTGGAGTTACGAGGACTCTGCCAGACAGGAGAGTGGAAGGGGAGTCCTCAAGGGCAGGGAGGCCACTGTGTAAAGGAAGTGGGAGTGAGGACTCAGATCCTTTTGCTAGCCCACTTCACCGGGGTAGTGCAGAAGCCAGGAAAGTTCCCCCCAATAGTGGGACCATTGCCCCCGCTTACATAATAGTAACCTGGCTCACCCTGAACACCTGCGATTCAGGAGCAGGGAAAAATAGTTGTATTCTGCCAAATACCTAGACTGAGAGATTCTGGTATTTCACACTGAACTTTTATCTTTGTAGAATTAGGTTTTAGCTTGGGTGTTTGTTTTTTTTTGGGGGGGGGGGGTTCAAAGGCATGAATGGGAGGGAGTTGAGTGCCCAACTCCTGGTGACTTTCCATGAGAGCTGGGCACCTGTCTGCCTTCTGTACGTTTTGAGAATCTCCCCTTAATTCTAGCTCAGTTTTCAGTTTGTGTTTAAAACACTCTTCTGACCCAAGAACTGCATTCTCTATCCCACTTTGGATTTTTAATATGCTGTAAATGATACCATGTTCGTAGGCACCCAAATTCCCATCCATCTCTGAATTTCTTTCTTGCTTCCAAACACTAGAAATAAAGTTGCATTTATTCTTCGTGGTATTTAACAAGCTGATTTTTAGAGAGCCTAAGTCAGGTCTTGCACTTCAGTTACCCTGAAGGGCCGTGTACTGGAATTGCATAAACAGCGTCCAATAAGTGCTGTAACTTACTGCCTGTGCCTCATTCCACAAATTGGTCCGTCTTCCTGTTTGCCTGGGGACTCCACACATGGTTTTAATAGTCTCTCAACTGTTACGGCCAATCTGTCTACTATCAGCCTCATTTTTCCTCCCTGCCAAATACCTAATTTTTGAAATTCTTTTCTACAGGTAGCCCAGAACACTGGATACAGAAGCGTTTCAGGTGGGTGTTACAGCTAGCTACATTCCCCACATGGGAGAGGTCATACCGCTTTCCCCATACTTCCCAGGCAAATCTAAGAAGCTAGCAGCACTTGCACAAACGAGCACACGAGAATTGTCATTAGTTGGATGCCACACAACATGCATAGGAAAGTAAATCAAGCACAGTAATCCAGTTACTGTTCATTTAAAAACCAAGCATTCCTCCTTCTCTCTCTCAGTAAATGAAACTGAATGCACACAGATTGGCTATGTCTACACCAGGAGAGCGATAACATTTGTTAGTATGTTTAGATTTTGGACATTGCAAAATCAATTCTAGAAATGCTATGGGCCTGGTTTTCCTTCCTTCAACACTGATCTAAGTATGGAGTTACCCTGATGTAAATGAAAAAGGACAATCAGGCCTCACGTCCTTATGCAAGAACATAGGTTTCTCCCCTAGATAGTGAGTTAAATATTAAGGTCTCGAAGTTGTCTACCATACAGTCCAAATACAATGAACAAATGACATTGTATCTGAGCTTTTGTAGAGCTATCTTGCACAGGCTAGTGTTGGATCATATTAAAGAAGTTCTGTATTAAAATCACAAATGAATTTGATTCCCCATAGTTTATATTCCAGGGTATTACTAATTAAGAGGTCTCTTGGTTTTTGGTACTGTTTCTCTCCCTCTGTGTGAAACTTGCAAGCTGCTAATTGCATTAGTACATTCTAAGACAGAGTCTGTTCTCAAAGCAATTCTTTGTAACAACAACTACTCACAAAGAGAGAGACTCAAAGCAGTACTCTAACAGAAACAGCACCCAGAGACTCCCCGCCCTTTTGTTGTATTAACAATTGTGATTAAAATAGAGATAGAGGATGTATGTGGATGGATGCTTGGTGTGGATAATAACTGAATGATCAGGGAGGCGGCTGAAGAAGGTGTCAAGTGGAAATAACCCAAGGACCCCCGGAGGGCAGACTGGAATCCACCCAACAGCCTCAAGAATGGGAGAACCAAAGAACAAGATAACATCTGGCAGCACGGAGCCATCAGGAATGTGCCATCTGCTGATTGATTCAGCAACAGCATGATGAAGCAATTCCCACAGACTGGCATAGGAAGAAATTCCTATAAAAATGGACTCTAGAAAGTGAGAACTTTGGGGTCTGATTCTGCAAACCAACTTCCAGGAGCATCAGATGAGCATCTGACAAGGCCCTGTTCCCTCCTCATGTCCAGGCCATCTGGCCAGTGGCTTGGCATGAGCAACTCTAAGGCTGGTAACTATGATAACAACCTTGTAGAATCTGTGTGTGTGTGTGTGTGAATGGTGTGAATAAATGAGATTGAATGGAATGTTATAGCTATAACTGCTTACTATGATTCTTTCTGTATTCACAATAAATGTGGTATTTTGCCTTTTCCTCTTTAATAAGATCCTGCTGGTTGTTATTTTATTGGTATAACACTAGGTCTTACTCACATATTTCAGAGGCAAAATCAACATCCTGTATCTCAAAATTTCAAGGGTGTACTTCATAGTCTAGGTGCAGAAGTGTTAACGTTTGCTTTGTTGGCAGGTATGAAATATTCCCTACAAGGAAAGAGGGGCAGGGAATCCTTAAATGGCATTCATTAGCACTGTAGGATAAATATGAAATTAAAGAATTAGGATTATCTTAACTTTGGTTAAGGAAAGCGTGTGTGTGTTGTAAAGGTCCTGTTTAGCAAGCAGAAGGAAGGCCTTGAAAATAATCAGTTACAAGGTCAGAAGGAATGAAGCAGGGGGAAGGTCTGGTTCAAAGAATGAATAACGAAACATGGGGAGGTTTCTAAAAAGAAGTCCTCTGATCAACAGGGGTAACTGCAGATTATTTTAAATAAAACAAAAAATCATCTTAAAATGAGCCAACATGGTCCTGCCCATCCCACATAGCAGTGTTATCTCAAAAATTAGGGCCTCTGAACCCAGGTGCAAAGGAAAAATTGTTGCTCAGCGAGGAGGAGGAGGAGGAGGAGAAGAGATAGGGAGGAAAGGAGGTTGCAAATCTTATCTGGGATTAAGTCTGGAAAAAAGGGGTCAACAGGCTCAAACAGGTTTTTAGCGGAGGTCAGTACTTGGCAATGACATCACTTGTTTGTTGAAAGGTATATAAAAAGTAAACTCTTAACGCATTCATTGCCAATACCTGACTGACCACACTGGAGCAAGCCAATATGGGTCTAAGCACCCCTGGGTTTCACCCATTTGTAAAGATCTTGATCAAATGCAAATAAGTGTTTTGTTACTGTTTGGATGTAGTAAATTGATTTAGGCTTTTTATGCATGTTTACAGCAATTGCATAAATATCATTTGGCCTTTGGGTTTAATAAAGGAATTTATGGTTAAATGAGTGTTGCAGCAATACCCTGCATAAATAATAATTCCAGCAAGCATCTTGTCCCCTGTTATAACAGTCACATCCTAACTGGAGACCATGTTAAGGCTCCTAGCTGGATCACAAATAAAGCCAACCTTCGAAATGAAAAATTAAAAACATTATGTTCTCCGTCTCTAGGTCAAAGACTAGAATTTCATTTAACTAAGCAATACTGAAGTCTTGCACTCAATCCCATTCCTCAGGGCCTAAAGACAATTAAATGTCACCGTACATTAGATGATGCTGGTCAGAGAAAGTAGCACATATTTCAAGTGCTTAACTAAAAGGCAACTAACTTATGAATTAAGACTTTGTCATTGAAGAGTCTGAACATCTTTGAACATTTCACTGAACATCTATCAAGTCTGTTCCAATGTTGGACTCAGTCCTAGCGTCTGCGCAGGAACAGACCAAATGGCAAAGGAACGCTACAGCTGACTGATTAGCTTAGTGTGGAAGATGACAACAACGACTGAACATCTGTATCAATTTTTCACATTTTTATGGCCCTGGCCATTGTTCTTGCAGATCTGCCACACTCTTACCCCAGCCTACAAGAGAGAGACAAGCTGACACTACTGTTCCTCTAGGTCAGCTTTTGGTTACCAGATGACTTTTGATGGTGCTATGTTCTACCCAATCAACAAGAGAACTTTTGTAGTAGCACCTGGATGAAGTCAGAGGGTCAGGATAACTCATACTGGCAATAAAGAAACTAGGTGTGAATTAACATTGACAATGTTTGATTCAAAGTGCAGTTAACCCTTTCCAAATCAACAGTAACTATCCTACACTATGGGGTGGCACCCTACCAGAGGAGCATGGAGTAACTTTTGGGGGTGGGGGGGAGAAGGGGTGCCCAGGACAGACCCTACAGAGGGTGGGGAGGGAGCACCACACTTCCAGCCCTGCTCTGCCCCCAACCCCGCTCAGCCCCCCAGTCCTGGTCCGTTTCCAGGCCCAGCTTCACCCCCAATCCCACTCCATCCCAGCTCTGCTCTGCCCCCAATCCAGCTCTGCCTTCATTCCCTCCCTGCCTCTAGCCCCAGCTCCTCCTGCAGCTCTGCTGTGGAGGAAGCCTTGGCTGTGCACAACTGGGAAAGTTTGCACACCACTGACTTAGACTGTACGCGGTTAGTGGCAGGGACAATCTTCTCTTACATGTGTGTACAGTGCCTAGCACAATGCGACACTGTTACTAACTGGGGCCTCTAGATGCTGCCACAATATTTATAATATTGTATATTACAATATATAATATTATATAGTCAGCCTCCACCTAAGGAGGGTTAGGAAGAAACTTTTCCTAAGGACAGGTTATTCCGTAACTGTCCAGTATAGGGATTCTTCTGAAGCATCTGTTATTGGCCACTGCTAGAGACAGGATCATGAAATAGATGGGCCACTGGGCTGATCCAGTATGATAATTTCTATGTTCCTGTGTCACCGCCCTTCCATTAAGAAGTTCATAACCTAGGCTAGGCAGAAATTTTCACAAAAGATGACAATGTGCATGCTGGTTAGAGAGGGAAAGGGAGACTGCACAATAGAAAGGAGATACATGCTCAGGAGCGATCACCTGTTGTCTCTGCAGTTATTTACAATTATTTATGTTCATTTTTATTATTTCATTTTAAATGGTCTGACCAGGCACTAGATCAAGAACAGAGCCAGAGAGTTTTATGGAGTGAAATGTAAATTAATGAAGTTGAAGGAAGAAAGCAAAGATGATCCAGGTGTAAGGTACAGCACAAAGAAGGTGGGAGGGAGCGGAGGGAGTACACCGTTTTCACATTTTATAGATTAGAAGCTCAAAAAAAGTTTCAAAATTACTGATTGAAAGGACTTTGCTCATTTTCATGCAAAGCCATGCACTAACCACTCCCATAAAAATAAGTGCAGCATCCACTACTACTGATTGGATGTGTCAAATTTAAAGAAAAAAAATATTACTTTGCAGATGTAGTCCATGGTTCAGAAACAAAAACGAGGAATAGAGAGACAATGCATTTCTAGGAGATATAATAAATAAAACATGTAGACTTGGTCACACAAAAGAAACAACTGGTCTCCTTTCCACTTGCTAATTTTCTAAAGCAACACACCATGCTATAGCCCCACATTTCAAATTAAGACAAACATTTTCATTCACTCATTGTGCAGAGCATTTACATACATACCCTGTACATGTCTGAGAAAGCATGCCACAAATCATTCTTGTGCCCATTAGACTGCTGTAAGAGAAACTTCCCCATAATCTACATTTCCATTGTTCTAGAAGGCTTTACTCATGACCATTCTGTAAGGAAACTCATTGTACTCATCAGATCTCTCAAAAAGCAACAATGCCAGTTTATATCACTGAGATCTAACTAGCTCCTATGTAAGAGCCTTCTATAGTTTCCACCATTATAATATACTCTTGGAAACCAAGTAACTGGCTCATTCTTTTATTTGTGTGACACTGTTAGAGCTTTTGCATATTTAATGACCTGTTGTTTTCCCCTGTCTGTTATTTTAACAGAAGAGACGCAGGAGAGCTTCCATACCATACGTCTCAAATCCGAATAGATGCTGGCACCCCAATCTCCTCCCTCAAATGCCTCTCGAGTCCTGTTACTGTGACCCTCCATCTGGAAGCGGAGCTGGATATGACAGTTCCTAAAGGGAGACAACAGTACTTATGACATTTACCTGGAGGATGAAAGGGAGAGAGAATGGGAGTCACTAGAGAACAGCCAAATATATTTCCTTCACCAACTAAATTCCCATACCAGGACCACAATTTCAGTTCCTTGTCTCCACACTGCAGTACTTACATCACTACAAAACTGAAAGGGGAAATCTAGCAATTGCACTTGTTTCTAAATCTAAGCCACGTTTGCTTTACTCCTTTAAATATCTTATACAGTCCAATAAGAGGTCTCGTTTTTCTGAAAATTCCAGTGTGACAATTATTCATTGTTGATATTTTTCTCAGACCTACACACCTAGAAAGTGGCAAATCTCTTCTTTGCTAATCCATCCATTCTTGGTAGACAAATAAGGCCAGGTCTACACTATAAAAACTTACATCAGTAGAACTACCTCGCTCAGAGGTGTGAAAAAGGCCACACCCCTGAGCGACACAGTTATACCGACCTAACCCCCGGAATAGACCGTGCTAGTTGATGGGAGGGCTTCTCCTGGCAGCACCGCTACTGCGTCTCACAGCGGTTGATTGATTACGCAGACGAGGGAAGCTCTCCCACAGATGTAGTTGCGTCTGCATTGAAGCACTACAGTGGCACTGCTGTGGCGTTTTAAGTGTAGACCTGCTGTAAGCAGCTCCTCAGAATCTCGGCAGATTTAAAAGAACATGGAAGGGTTGGGTAAATATTCATTCTAATAAAACAAGATAGAATGTACACCTCTACCCCAATATAATGTGATGACATAACGCAGGTTCGCATACAACACGGTAAAGCTCCCAAACGCTGCTCTGAGCAGCATGTTAAGGGGGCCGAGGGGTTGGATAAGGGGCAGAGGGTCTTGGGAACGGTCAGGGACTCTCTCCCCCCACCCCGGGTCTGGGAGGCAGAAGCTGGGGCGGGGGGGGGGCACTTTTGGTGGCCGGGAGATTAGCTGGGGGGCTGGGAGCAGCCCGCTCCACTTCCCTCACCCCAGCCCCAGCCGTGTCACTCGGGGGAGGAGGCTTGGGGGAAGGGATGCCCCCGCACCCACCGGCAGCGGTGGAAGCGGAGCAGCCCGGTCCCAGCCCGCTCCACTCTGCCAGCTCCCAGGCGCGGCGCTCTGCTTCCCACCACAGGCGAGTACGGGGGGCATCTTTTCCCCAACCTCCCTGCACTCACCAGCGGCGGGAAGTGGAGCGCCGCGGCGGGGAGGCAGAGTGGAGCGGGCTGGGGCTGCGTCGCTCTGCTTCCTGCCGCTGCCGGTGAGTGCCTGTCAGGGGGCGGGGGGTGTGGATAGGGATTTATAATGGAAAGTATTAGGTAATTTAACTATAGCGGTTTTCTACCAGCTCCCTCTATAATTATGTGTATATACACACACACACACTATAGACATGCGTACATCATAGAATATCAGGGTTAGAAGGGACCTTAGGAGATCTTCTAGTCGGAGCAGTCAGGGGACAGGGGGGTTGGGTTGGGGGGATGTCCTGGGAGTGATTAGGGATGAGAGTCTCTGGAGGGGGCGGTCAGGGAATGCGGAACAGGGGGGGTGGGGGCGCAAAGCAAGTTCGATATAATGTGGTGAGATTTTTTGTCTCCCGAGGACTGCGTTATATCGGGGTAGAGTCTACTATGTTTACTAGGATGTGAACTTATTGAAGACTGGGGTTCAACCACATGCAAATAAGGACATCTTTGCATTACCAGAGGTACAAGGAACATAAGTTGCTGCTATTTGTATTATCACAGTGCCTAGGTTACTACTGGCTTCTTTAACCACAAAGTCTATCTAATCATGGGGCTGAATTAGTGGATAAGCTCTAGATAAAAGGGTATACACAACTTCAGTGAGAGGTGGAAGAATTTTGAGTGGAAAGAACTTTGGCTTCCTCCAAAGCCTTTAGGAAAGGTGGTGAAGAATCCCATGTTGCACAAGTCCTACTGTAATGCTTCCAGAAGTTAACTTACTCCTGTTCCTAAAGTGCAGGCCAGCCAAGAAAACTTCCTTCTAAAATGATCAGACACTACTTTTCCATAGTTTTCCTTGCACGCAAACTTTACTGCAAGAGTTTGCAATGCAGTACACAGGGCTCATATTCTTTATAGATCTATTGTGTTTAGTTATGTTAATTACTGCTTCTGTTACAATGACTCTGTTACAAGCTCTTTGTTCTTCTCTACCTTGTGAGTATGAACAATTGGTAAGGCATTGAAAGGGGAGGGTTTAGACCAATTGCAATCCATCCTGAATCTAGGCACTAGTTTGTTATAGCCTAATACAGAAGGATCAAGAAAAAAATGTCATGGCCTTGATTAATTACACAGGATTATGGGCATTGAGAGCAGCAGTAAACACATTTAAAACTACCCACTAGACAAAAACCTTAGCCATTTGTTCTAGTTAGTACCAGTCAAGAGAAATAAGTGTTGATGGAAGAGTTGCAGCCATTTATTTACAAATTCAGGAATTAAAATATTTAGACCTTTTTTTGTTTTGTTTTTAAACAGGCTAAAGGTAGGATATTAGTGACCCTACCGTAACAGACCTCTTCCAGTCTATTTTTTTTCTTTAAGGTAAAGAACTGGGGGCAGAAGACTTAGGGATGGCCCTGGCTCTGTCACAGACTTCTTGTGTGACCTTGGGTACAAACCACTCACTCTGTTCATTCCCCCCCAGTCTGTGAAATGAGTCCATTTACTTGCCTCATAGTGGGGGGAAGCTTTTTTATTAAATGATGTTCATTGAAATTCTTGATTAAAAGGCATTAGACCAATGCAACTTTCTGTCAGGGTAAAGAGCTCATGCAGCACCCAGACATTTCCCTCAACAGAATCCAGGTGTGTCATTCTCACTACATGACTATGCTTTATTGGACCAAGAGTCAGAGAGTGCCTTGGCCTTTAAAGTAGGTCTCCAATTGCACAAGGCAGTGGGCCCATGTAGTCAACTGATTTGATTTTACACTATAATTTTATCTTAATATAGTTGCTATGAAAATTTGCTGAACCAGTGTTTTTAAAACAGCATGTGTGTGTGTATGCATGCATTTATACCAGACTGAGTCCTGTGCTTTCCAGTCTTACTAAAAACCACTGTGCACTTCTTGGGATGAGAATTCTCAGTGTAAAAAGAAGAGAATTGTCCTTGCTTTAGAGGTTGAAAGTCTGATACTGTGCATCAAACTTGGAGAGTCTGAGATACTAAAAGTGTCCTGTTTGCTGTAGTCCTGGAGAAGAGTTCTTAATATGAGGAATACCTGATACTTAATCAGATAAAAGTTCCAGGCTACCTGATGCTACGAGCGCATTGGAGAGAGAGCCAAGCCTTAAGGGAGTCAATAGCTCAAGGCAGCCATTTCTAGCTAAAAGAAAAGGAGTACTTGTGGCACCTTAGAGACTAACCAATTTATTTGAGCATAAGCTTTCGTGAGCTACAGCTCATGCTCAAATAAATTGGTTAGTCTCTAAGGTGCCACAAGTACTCCTTTTCTTTTTGCGAATACAGACTAACATGGCTGTTACTCTGAAACCTGTCATTTCTAGCTAATTAGATCCTCCTTAGAAAATAATGTGTAGCTATAGAACATCACAGTAGGGAAGCATGGAGAACAAAAAACCAGCACCTACTCATCAATTTCCCTTAGGCCAGACAGCTGAGAATGAGGCAGTCCTCACAAATTCCTGAAGAAAATGGGGATAATGATACCAACCTTCTTTGTAAAGTGCTTTGAGATCTATGGATGAAAATGCTATAGGAAAGTTAAGTATTAATTCTTAGTATTATAAGAAATAATATTTGCAATCCTCACATGCCTTTCCTACAACTAGCAATAAAATTATTGAAAATTTCTGGCTACTTCTAGAAACAAAATATATGCACAATTTAGGTTTCCTCCCCCCCCCCACTTCAGCTATTCTTTGTCTTGTGAGTCTGTTTTCAATTCTCAGACATTACAAGTCATATTTTCTTTAGATGGGCAGTTTCCAGGAAAGATGCAATATCACTGGCATAGCTGGGGGCCTGCTACATATTTATGTTTTTCATTACTCTTATCTGAAACTATTGAGGACAGAATGTGAAATAAGCTCTGCCAGATCAAGTAGGGGCTAACAATCCTGCACATGCTCACAACTCAAAACACACATTAAAATTACAGGTTTAGCATACCACAGAAAAGTTTGTCTGTTATTCTTTCATTTGCCGAGCTTCAGAACTGTTGGTTAATACGACAAACACTGCAATAAACTAGCGAAGCAAGACAGAAGTATATACATTTTTATGAGAAGATGATACATGGAGCTATTGTTCTCAAAGATTCCAGAACACTATCTATATGCACAATATCTTCCTAGTCATCTCTGGGAAGTAATGAACCTTAGACAATACCTTCATGGGTGGGAATTGAACAATTTCCCTCCCACTGGCAGACCATAAAATACACCCAGTGTGCCCCAAGGTTATGAACAAGCTCATTCCTCCTCTCCACTCCAGGCCTCCATTTTAGGCAGCACCAATAAGTATAATGCATCATCCCAAAAGAAAATGAAAGTTCTCCCCATGTCTAAGATTTTCCTCCCCTCGCCTATTTTTGA
The DNA here is from genome assembly GCF_965140235.1 of Caretta caretta. Classification (NCBI taxonomy): domain Eukaryota; kingdom Metazoa; phylum Chordata; order Testudines; family Cheloniidae; genus Caretta; species Caretta caretta. Next base: position 208,934,173 of record NC_134207.1, on the reverse strand, counting down.
TGGTGGAGAAAATTTAAAGCCTAGTTGTCTCCAGCTCTGTATGTCTGAGGAAGTTTCTTTCTTTATGAAAGCTTGTCAGAGCAACAAAGTCCATCCTCTGGGCTGAAATTAGGCTCCCTAATAACTTGGTTTCTACTTGAAGTCTGGAGAGAATTCACAACCATAACAAAGAACTTACACTGGATCACTCCTCTACTTGCACAAATGCAATGAATCTAAACATCTACTTTCTCTAGCCATTCTGAGTTCAAGCAATCCCGTCAGGAAAGTCTGACAACCTCACACATTAAACTGATTTTAGACTAGAAAGAGACATAACATATGAGGAGAAAAGGAAAGTTGATTCTCACATCTGGCCTTTGGGGTCCCATGAAGCCTGTGACCCACTATGACTGGTGGAGGAGGAAGGGGAAAATCTACAAATATCAGTGTCAGTTCTAATTTAAAAAAAAAAAAAATGTAACTAGCTTCTAGCTCTTTTCCTTATGAAGATCGGTTTGCATTTTCAAGGCTATTACCAAGGCTGAAAGTACATTACTGACTTTTCTTAACATATTCTGAATCTTTAAGATCCCCTCTCCAATCATAACGCATCAAAGGTCCAAATTAGCAGAGCGCTGCCATGGAAGACCGTGAAATTTTAGCCTGGAGTGAGATTAAAGTCAATAAAATAAATAAGTAGTGGATTTCTTAATGGAAGCCATCCCTACCCACAAGGCTCCAGGACACTGTACAATGGCTTCAGAGTTATATTAGCAAACAGAGGAAAGAAGGAAAAGGAAAAAAAGTGACCTATGTTGACCTCCTCCACCTATTATTAAATTGGTTACCTTAAAATATACCCAAGGTTTTCAGTTCTGACCTTTAGTTAAAGCTACCCCCTGTTGATAAGACAATCACATTTTGTAGCTTTAGGGGCTTGAAGAGTGGCACCATTGGGTACGTCTACAAAGGGATAAAAGACCCACGGCATGGCCATGGCTGGCCTGGGTCAGCTGACTTGGGCTGGTGGGGCGAAAAATATCTGTGAAGACATTCAGTCTTGAGCCTGAGCTCTGGGACGCTGCACCCTCTCAGGGTTCCAGAGCTTGGGCTCCAGCCTGAGCCCAAACATCTACACAGATTTTTCACCCCAAAAGCCTGAGTCAGCTGACTCAGGTCAGTCATGGACTTTTTATTCCTGTGTAGACATACCCAGAGATACACCTATAGAGTAATGAAAGCCCTGTGCCAGGAGGCTGTTTCTGACAAGGTCTTGGGTAGATGATAAATAATTTTAGGTTACAACTATATTCATAGATTTTAAGGCCAGAAGGGACCATTATCATCTAGTCTAACCATAGAACTTAAAAGTGCTTCCTGCATGAAGAAAATAACGTTGCCATCCTATATCAGCCTTTTACCCAGGATCAAATCAAGCTAGCCAATTTATCTGAGTCATCCCATTTACCCTTTGTAACTCTTAGAGCAACATTCGCTTTTATCCTGTCCTCTGGGACTTCCCTAGTATTCCAAGATGTATTAAATATTAACATCAATGGCTCAGAGATCTTTTCATTTCTCTAGTCCAGCAGACTTGAAAATATTTAGCTTTAGCAGTTGCTGTTTCTATTTTGACAGAAACTAAAGAAGATATTAAAGTACTTCATTTTCTTCCCAAATACACAATGGAAGTATTTATTAAGCACTTTTGCCTTTTAGGAATCATTATTGATATTACCATCCCTGTCTAGTAATTGGCTTACATCATTGCTGATGGCTAAGAGTTCTTTTAAAAAAAATCCGTATTGTCATCAACCCATAGACTTTAGGTTTTCGTACCAGTTGTCTACATTTCATAACTGCTAACGTATAGCCATTGCTATCAAACTTCTCCCTTTTCCCATTTGTTATATTATATTCCTGAAATTACCACTACCGAGTCATAAGCTGCCTGTGAAGCTAGACTCCTTGGTATTTTTATACTAGCTGTTTCACTTTATTAGTTCTTAATATATTTTTGATAAAAAGCAGCAGTTAAATACCAGGGCTGGACGTTTTAAAAAGGTAGATTAAAAAAAAAGTGATGTATGACAGAATCATAGTTACAAAATGTTATCAATCCAAACTTTTTTTTTCATTGTTTTGTGTTGCCTTACAAGATTAAATAATTAAAATAGCTAACAAAGCAAAAGACCACCAGCATTTTTCACTTGCAGGAACTTGCAATGTGTAGGGGTGGCTGAAATAGTGTGACATAGAAGTTTTATTAGTCAGACACTTCTAAATCCATTGGTTAGCATTTTTTCCAAATGACACACAAATTAGACTATCCTATGTTAAATACCCTCACTGTTTAGGTAATAAAATTCCTTCTTGAGAAACTAAGAAGCTTGTAGCTTCAACTCCTTGTACCATTTATATCTGTAAAAATTAAAACAAAAATATTCTGATTAGAAACAGGCTATTTATCAAACTATAATTGAGATATATTTTGTATACATTCCATTAGAGACTCTAATATGGATCTCAGCAAAGTGACATATGCAGAAGAGTACCTTTTAATGCACTTCTACCACAGAAGTGTTTGATGAATTAACATGTATAGCAAAAGTGTTCAAATTTCCAAAAAGTAAAATATGTAGACTTTGGCCTGATTATTTTAAAACAAAACAAATGAGCAATTAGGTTTTGGCAGGAAAGATTTCCCACCTACCCTGCCATTAATAAGTCATCCCCAAACCAAACCAGGAAAAAAAAATGGGAGAGGCTTAAGCTTAAAGAAAACCAAAAACAATTGCAGTTTTAGCATGGCCTACAAGGCCCAGGCCTTAGACAGTAATTTCATGGGTCAAGGGAATAGAAGGGAGTTGCAGGTAGAAAGCATCACTATTTTGCTCTCCAAAAATCTGCTTTTCTGCCTAAAAACCAAAAATCCCACTTCACTAAAAGCCACAGAAAACAAAATTGGAGAATTTTCCACAGCCCTACAGCGGTGGCTTTCTGAGCAGACCTATCTGCGTAGGAAGGACTGTTCAACCTTGTCTTTATTGCAAAGTTAACTTGAGTTATAACTAGAGCTTTGCTCCTAATTTGAGTCTTCCCCACACCCAACAACCCAGAACTTGGATGTGGTGGTTCTTTTTTTTACTGGCTCATCGGGGGCATAGCCTTACTCAAGCATTAGCCTATGTCTACACTAAAGACCTTACAGTGGCACAGCTGTACCGCTGCTCTGTGCCGACAGGAGAGAGCTCTCCTGTCAGCATAACTAAACTACCCGCAACAAGTGGCAGTAGTTATGTCGGCAGGAGAGCTATGTTCACACCAGCACTTCTGTCGGTGAAATTTATGTCTGTCAGGAGTGTGGTTTTTTCCACACCCTTGACCAACAAAAGTTTTACCGACAAAAGTGCTAGTGTAGACATAGCCTTATTCAGCTGCTAGCATGCTACAACCGCTCTGTAGCATGGATGCTGGCTAGCATCACTTGAGTGCAACTAGTTCTCCGATCCACCCCTACCCCTCGCCAATATACCCAGAAAGAACAGACAAGTTCTCCCACAATTCACTGGGAAAGAATTTATAGAACAGCCCAGCTTACTGCAGCACAAAGAACCATGGGACACGCCCCAGAAGTCCTAGCAACACACACAAATAGTGCAGCACCAGTGTGGATACAACAACTTGAGGGTTGCCCTGCAGTGGAGTGATTCTCATTTGAGCGACACTAACGGGAGAGGAGTAACTGAAGTCTGCATCACTGCAGTTAACTCCATAGTGAAGATATACCCTTGGTCAGATACCTCAGCACACAGCGCATTTCCTCCATTCAGCCAACCTCTGCTCTCTTCTTGGCATTGTAAGCAAGACCCCAAAACTTCAGCCTGTAACACAGAACATGCCTGTGTGACATACAAGTTATCTGTTGATATATCAACCAGCCTGATAAGACTATAGAGCTTGCTCTTCATCTCCTGAATACCTCAGCAAGTTCTTTCCACAAATCACTTTGCTTGTTTTTTGTTGGACCAATTGATAATCCACGTTTACACAAACTGAATTCTTGAATACCGTTGCAATGCAGTGCACTTCTGAATCTCCACTGAAATATACAAACTAATTTGACCGCATCCACCTCCAAACATTTTGTAACTCTGAATGGCAGACAATTTTTCACCTTTTTATTTAGTTTTAGGAAGAAAGAATTCCACACAAGTAGCCACTTAAGTCCTGTATCTCACCTCCCAAAACAAGCCCTCTACTCTCAGCTCACCTATGGTCTGAGATCCTATGGTGGTCAGAAGAAATGCTACAAAGACACACAAAGTGTATCACAAGCTGGGAGGAGCAAGCCACCAACTGACCTCAATGGCACCACATCCTCCATCAGGCAGTGGCCTGCTTCAAGGAGAAGAGCCTGGCCCTAGAAGCTGAAAAGACAGAGAGAAGGAAGGAAGGAAGAAATTTTCTCCCAGCAGGCAGCTGCCTTGCCAGAAAATGTCTGTGCCTACTACGGACAGATCTGTGGATCCAGGATCGGACTCCTGAGTCATCTCAAGACCCATATGTAAATCTGTGGTAAAGGTCATCTTCGAATTGAGGGGTCGCCGACAGATTAAACACATCTGTATGCCAAGTTCAAAAGTTTCCAAAGAGAGATTTCAGAAGAATTTAATATATGAGTCATTGAAGAAGAAGTTAAGAAATAAAGTATGTTTGCCCATGGGTGACCACAGCCAAGGAAAGAGATACAAAAGAATTGTTTGGTACCAAAGAAAGAGGAACCAGCAACACAATTGCCCATTTCACAACCACAAAGCAATCAAGCTTTTATCTACAGTGCCAGTTTCACAGAAACTGCACATTCCTGAAAGTATTTCTGGGGCAAAAAAGTCCACCACGGAGCCCAACAAAACTAAGTCAACATTAAAAATTAAACACTGCGCAGTAATAAAGGCAGACATTCTTCAACAGGTACCTGGAGTGATCTAAGTGCATTCTAAAAATCACACTAAGGCTTATGTATCAAAGCCATCAGTGGACTTGATTTTTAAGAGAAACTGCACATTAAAGTAGTTTGCATGAACTGCACAGCAGATAAGCTATTTACAAGAAGTCAGTATTTAGTGCTACCCATGCCACCCTTATTTCTGCACTGCCTTCAGAGCTGGGTGCCCAGCCGCTGCTCTCTGCCAGCCCAGCTCTGAAGGCAGCGCGGAAGGAAGGGTGGCAATATCGCAACCCCTACAACAGGCTTGGGATCCCCTTTTGGGGCAGGATCCACAGTTTGAAAAATGCTGGTCTACAGGTTGCACTGCAATGTGCACACCTGTCCTCCTTCAAACCTAGTCAGCCATTCGTCCTCTCTATGACTTAATGCAAAAGCACTAAAGAGACTCTTGCCTCACGGCACGGAACAAAGATATCTGCGAATCCCAGTTTTAATGATAAATCTCAAGAATTCATAACCAGTACCTACCTCTGAAGATTTATTTCTCCCTGTCAGCTAACAATATATGGGTTCAGCATTTCTCATGTAATTAAAAAAAAGCAAATTATAAAAGTTGAAGTGAGACAGCAAGATACCCTACCAACACCTCTTCTGTTTTTCAAGATGCACTGGCATCCAATGTTTTTCTTAAGGAGACCCCTAATAACTGACAGTTAGGTACTCCATTTCCTCTCATGCATGCATGTTGCTGCACAGTTGTCACCAACTTCTCCCCACTGCCTATTCTCTCTCCCATTTCACCAACCCACCTCTTTTTCTTTCATATGTTGAACTTATTTTTGTTCTTTTGCTCTTGTTTTGGGGTTTCCCCTCTTTGTTCCCCACTCACAGAAGGTGGAAAGCTACCTAAGGTGGGCATGGGCATTCATTGGGGGCTCCATAAGCTTAGTTGCATACAGTTTTAGCTGAGTGCCACGGGAGCAGAGAAAAAACATGGATCTGTGCCTAAGAGTGCAGCCTTGCCAACGTCATAGGGTTGTGATCATCTGCCTTAAGGACTACTGTGGGAGTTGCAAAGGAAGGAAGGTGGCTTTCAAAGAGCTGTCACCTGCATTACACATAGTTACAGCAGCATGTTTGCATTAAGAAGAGGTGGATCCAAGGTGCTACAACTTACTCTGTTCACTGCCCTGGCCCTTCCCCCACCCACAAACTGGACTGGCAAAACACTCAGAGGAATGTTGTTTATTCTTTAATTTCCCTTTAAAAGGAAGCCAAGGAGGCACACTGAGAACTTAAGCAAAGTTCTGCATTAGAGCATAAAAAGGCTACTAAAGTTGTTTAGATCAGTGGCTCTCAACCTTTCCAGACTACTGTACCCCCTTCAGGAGTCTGATTTGTCTTGCAGATCCTCAAGTTTCACCTCACTTAAAAACTACTTGCTTACAAAATCAAACATAAAAATACGGAAGTGTCACAGCACATTACTGAAAAATTTCTTCCTCTCTCATTTTACCATATAATTATAAAATAAATCAATTGGAATATAAATATAGTACTTACATTTCAGTGTATACTATACTAGAGCAGTACAGATAAGTCATTGTCCGTATGAAATTTTAGTTTCTACTGACTTCACTAGTGATTTTTATGTAGCCTGTTGTAAAACTAGGCAAATATCTAGAGGAGTTGATGTACCCCCTGGAAGGCCTCTGAGAACCCATGGTTGAGAAGCACTGGTTTAGATGGACTTTGTTACCTCAATTTACTCTCTGAATAAGGAAATTACTACAAGTAGCTAGGACAGCGACCTAATAGTTTACTTAAAATATTTAAACAGTTTCATAAAATAAGGATCAGTATATAGTTCATGGGCTCTGTAGGTGCCTTCTACACCAGTGGTTCTCAACCGAGGGGTCCTTAGCCCTGTGTCGGCCCCCATGGGGCTAAAGCCAGAAGTTATGGGGCTGAATCCCACAGCCCTGATGCTCTTCCCAGGGCAGAAGCCTTGAGCACATGGGTGGAGTTGGAGGGCACGGGGAGCATTGCCACCCCAAACCACAGTGCCTTACCCAGAGCAAGGCAGTCCCAAGAGCAGCTCCACCCCTCTCCTCCTCTCTCCCACCCCTGAGGCCCTGCTCCCTGGCCAGGTTGGAGGCGGGAAGCCAGAGCCAGGCAATGCACTTCCTGGTGCCATGGAGCAGGAAGCCGTAGCATTCCCCGTCTCCTGCTGCTGCCCAGGGTTGTGGCTGCTCCTCAGCTCCCAGTCCTCTTTGACTGCTTGGGAAGCTGGTAAGAGTCTCCCAGGAGGAAGGACCTGCTCCAGGACCGGCAGAGCCCTTGGGAAACAGCAGCCGCAAGAGGGGACCCTCCCGGGACACAGCCCCTAGCTACCCCCCTCTCTGCATCATGAGCTACCCTCCTGTCTGCACACAGCTCCTAGCTACCCTTCTCCCTGTACCCGGAGGTACACCCTTCCTGCACAGCCCCTAGCTATCCCTTTCCCTGTATCCTGAGCTACGCCCCAGCTCGCACACAGCCCCTAGCAACCCTCTCCCTGCGCTGTTTTCAAACTTTTTGAACTGCACCCCCGCACCCCACTTTGAGTTATAATTTTTGGTTGCACCATCCCCTACACACACACACAACCCAGACAGGCTGGGTGGCCTGCTGAAGTGAGTCGGGGGTAGAGGTGGCACTCCCTCCCCAGACCCTGGCATGCAGAGCTTGCTCGAGCCCCTCTGTCCCCTGCCCTCCAAAAATACAAGTCAAACTATACCTATGCCCAAGCACTGCTCCCAGCCTGGAGCACCAAGTCCCCGTCCCCCCCCCCCCACCCTGGAGATTTTGTAGCGGGTTGCGGGAGCCTCAGAAAGGAAAAGGTTGAGAACCCCTGTTCTACACTGTAATTTCTTGCCTCACACTCTTACAAACTGCTCTGTTTTGGTAGGAGTCATTCTGGTTTTAAAACCAGCCCCAGCCAAGGCGGAGTGGCCTTTTCAGCGTATTCATATATATTTTAAAATAATACACTGAACATCTATTATAAGGAAACACACTTTTAAAGTGTGCCTATAATGCTGCCAAGGAGTGAATGCGAGGCTGGTGACAAGGGCTTTCCACTCTCCTCCCTGCCTTACATTCTCTGATAGCAGAGACCAATCAGATATGAGCAGAGCAGCTAAGTAAGGAGTGGATGGAGAAGAGTCAGACAGTGGCATGCTTTGTATAGTGACTTGAGTTCCCAAGCACCTTACATCCTCCCCATACCTAGTACCAGAGTGGGAGCTTCAGACTCCCTGCCTCCTATCTAAGGGTATGTCTACACTACGAAATTAGGTCGAATTTATAGAAGTCAGTTTTTTAGAAATCGGTTTTATATATTCAAGTGTGTGTCCCCACAGAAAATGCTCTAAGTGCATTAACTCGGCGGAGTGCTTCCACAGTACCGAGGCTAGAGTCGACTTCCGGAGCGTTGCACTGTGGGTAGCTATCCCACAGTTCCCGCAGTCTCCGCTGCCCATTAGAGTTTTGGGTTGAGATCCCAATGCCTGATGGGGCTAAAACATTGTCGCGGGTGGTTCTGGGTACATATCGTCAGGCCCCCGTTCCCTCCCTCCGTGAAAGCAAGGGCAGACAATCGTTTCGTGCCTTTTTTCCTGAGTTACCTGTGCAGACACCATACCACGGCAAGCATGGAGCCCGCTCAGCTCACTGTCACCGTATGTCTCCTGGGTGCTGGCAAACACGGTACTGCATTACTACACAGTAGCAGCAACCCATCGCCTTGTGGCAGCAGATGGTGCAATAGGACTGGTAGCCGTCATCGTCATGTCTGAAGTGCTCCTGGTCGCCTGTGTGAGGTCGATCAGGAGCGCCTGGGCAGACATGGGTGCAGGGACTAAATTTGGAGTGACTTGATCAAGTCATTCTCTTTAGTCCTGCAGTCAGTCCTATTGAACCATCTTATGGTGAGCAGGCAGGCGATATGGATTGCTAGAAGTCCTATTGCATCATCTTCTGCCGGGCAGGCAAGAGATGAGGATGGCTAGCAGTTGTATTGTACCATCTTCTGCCGAGCAGCCCTGAGATGTAGATGGCATGCAGTACTTCTGCACCGTCTGCTGCCAGCCAAAGATGTAAAAGATAGATGGAGTGTATCAAAACAAGAAATAGACCAGATTTGTTTTGTACTCATTTGCTTTTCCCCCTTCCCCTGTCTAGGGGACTCATTCCTCTAGGTCACACTGCAGTCACTCAGAGAAGGTGCAGCGAGGTAAATCTAGCCATGTACCAATCAGAGGCCAGACTAACCTCCTTGTTCCAATAAGAACAATAACTTAGGTGCACCATTTCTTATTGGAACCCTCCGTGAAGTCCTGCCTGAAATACTCCTTGATGTAAAGCCACCCCCTTTGTTGATTTTAGCTCCCTGAAGCCAACCCTGTAAGCTATGTCGTCAGTCACCCCTCCCTCCGTCAGAGCAACGGCAGACAATCGTTCCGTGCCTTTTTTCTGTGCGGACACCATACCAAGGCAAGCATGGAGGCCGCTTAGCTCACTTTGGCAATTAGGAGCACATTAAACACCACACGCATTATCCAGCAGTATATGCAGCAGCACCAGAACCTGGCAGAGCGATACCGGGCGAGGAGGCGACGTCAGCGCGGTCACGTGAGTGATCAGGACATGGACACAGATTTCTCTGAAAGCATGGGCCCTGCCAATGCATGCATCATGGTGCTAATGGGGCAGGTTCATGCTGTGGGACGCCGATTCTGGGCTCGGGAAACAAGCACAGACTGGTGGGACCGCATAGTGTTGCGGGTCTGGGACGATTCCCAGTGGCTGCGTAAACTTTCGCATGCGTAAGTGCACTTCCAAGGAACTTTGTGACTTGCTTTCCACTGCCCTGAAGCGTATGAATACCAAGATGAGAGCAGCCCTCACAGTTGAGAAGCGAGTGGTGATAGCCCTGTGGAAGCTTGCAACGCCAGACAGCTACCTGTCAGTTGGGAATCAATTTGGAGTGGGCAAATCTACTGTGGGGGCTGCTGTGATGCAAGTAGCCCACGCAATCAAAGATCTGCTGATATCAAGGGTAGTGACCCTGGAAAACATGCAGGTCATAGTGGATGGCTTTGCTGCAATGGGATTCCCTAACTGTGGTGGGGCCATAGAGGGAACCCATATCCCTATCTTGGCACCGGAGCACCAAGCCGGCAAGTACATAAACCGCAAGGGAAACTTTTCAATAGTGCTGCAAGCACTGGTGGATCACAAGGGGTGTTTCACCAACATGGGATGGCCGGGAAAGGTACATGATGCTCGCATCTTCAGGAACTCTGGTCTGTTTCAAAAGCTGCAGGAAGGGACTTTATTCCTAGACCAGAAAATAACTGTTGGGGATGTTGAAATGCCTATCCTTGGGGACCCAGCCTACACCTTAATGCCATGGCTCATGAAGCCATACACAGGCAGCCTGGACAGTAGTCAGGAGCTGTTCAACTACAGGCTGAGCAAGTGCAGAATGGTGGTAGAACATGCATTTGGACGTTTACAGGTGCGCTGGCGCAGTTTACTGACTCGCTTAGACCTCAGCGAAACCAATATTCTCACTGTTCTTGCTGCTTGCTGTGCACTCCACAATGTCTGTGAGAGTAAGGGGGAGACGTTTATGGTGGGGTGGGAGGTTGAGGCAAAATCGCCTGGCTGCTGGTTACGCGCAGCCAGACACCAGGGTGGTTAGAAGAGCACAGGAGGGCGCGGTACGCATCAGAGAAGCTTTGAAAACCAGTTTCATGACTGGCCAGGCTACGGTGTGAAAGTTCTGTTTGTTTCTCCTTGATGAAACCCCCCGCCCCTTGGTTCACTCTACTTCCCTGTAAGCTAACCACCCTCCCCTCCTCCCTTCGATCACCGCTTGCAGAGGCAATAAAGTCATTGTTGCTTCACATTCATGCATTCTTTATTCATTCATCACACAAATAGGGGGATAACTACCAAGGTAGCCCAGGAGGGGTGGTGGAGGAGGGAAGGAAAATGCCACACAGCACTTTAAAAGTTTACAACTTTAAAATTTATTGAATTCCAGCCTTCTGTTTTTTGGGCAATCCTCTGTGGTGGAGTGGCTGGCTGGCTGGCTGGAGGCCCCCCCACCGCGTTCTTGGGCGTCTGGGTGTGGAGGCTATAGATCTTGGGGAGGAGGGCGGTTGGTTACAGAGGGGCAGCAGTGGCAGTCTGTGCTCCAGCTGCCTTTGCTGCAGCTCAACCATACACTGGAGCATACTGGTTTGGTCCTGCAGCAGCCTCAGCATTGAATCCTGCCTCCTCTCATCACGCTGCCGCCACATTTGAGCTTCAGCCCTGTCTTCAGCCCGCCACTTACTCTCTTCAGCCCACCGCCTCTCCTCCTGGTCATTTTGTGCTTTCCTGCACTCTGACATTGTCTGCCTCCACGCATTCGTCTGTGCTCTGTCAGTGTGGGAGGACAGCATGAGCTCAGAGAACATTTCATCACGAGTGCGTTTTTTTTTCTTTCTGATCTTCACTAGCCTCTGGGAAGGAGAAGATCCTGTGATCATTGAAACACATGCAGCTGGTGGAGAAAAAAAAAGGGACAGCGGTATTTAAAAAGACACATTTTATAAAACAGTGGCTACACTCTTTCGGGTAAACCTTGCTGTTAACATTACATACATAGCACATGTGCTTTCATTACAAGGTCGCATTTTGCCTCCCCCCACCGCGTGGCTACCCCCTCAACCCTACCCCCTCCCCGTGGCTAACGGCGGGGAACATTTCTGTTCAGCCATAGGCAAACAGCCCAGCAGGAACAGGCTCCTCCGAGTGTCCCCTGAAGAAAAGCACCCTATTTCAACCAGGTGACTATGAATGATATCTCACTCTCCTGAGGATAACACAGAGACAAAGAACGGATGTTGTTTGAACGCCAGCAAACATACACTGCAATGCTTTGTTGTACAATGATTCCCGAGTACGTGTTACTGGCCTGGAGTGGTAAAGTGTCCTAGCATGGAGGAAGCAATAAGGCTGCCCTCCCAGAAACCTTTTGCAAAGGCTTTGGGAGTACATGCAGGAGAGCCGCGAATGCCAGGGCAAATTAATCCTTTCACATGCTTGCTTTTAAACCATGTACAGTATTTTAAAAGGTACACTCACCAGAGGTCCCTTCTCCGCCTGCCGGGTCCAGGAGGCAGCCTTGGGTGGGTTCAGGAGGTACTGGCTCCAGGTCCAGGGTGAGAAACAGTTCCTGGCTGTCGGGAAAACCGGTTTCTCTGCTTGCTTGCTGTGAGCTATCTACAACCTCATCATCTTCTTCGTCCCCAAACCCTGCTTCCGTGTTGCCTCCATCTCCATTGAAGGAGTCAAACAACACGGCTGGGGTAGTGGTAGCTGAACCCCCTAAAATGGCATGCAGCTCATCATAGAAGCGGCATGTTTGGGGCTCTGACCCGGAGCGGCCGTTCGCCTTTCTGGTAGGCTTGCCTCAGCTCCTTAAGTTTCACGTGGCACTGCTTCAGGTCCCTGTTACGGCCTTCATGCCCTGGGAGATTTTGACAAAGGTTTTGGCATTTCGAAAACTGGAACAGAGTTCTGATAGCACGGATTCCTCTCCCCAAACAGCGATCAGATCCCGTACCTCCCGTTCGGTCCATGCTGGAGCTCTTTTGCAATTCTGGGACTCCATCATGGTCACCTCTGCTGATGAGCTCTGCATGGTCACCTGCAGCTTGCCACGCTGGCCAAACAGGAAATGAGATTCAGAAGTTCGCAGTTCTTTTCCTGTCTACCTGGCCAGTGCATCTGAGTTGAGAGTGCTGTCCAGAGCGGTCACAATGGAGCACTCTGGGATAGCTCCCAGAGGCCAGTACTGTCTAATTGTGTCCACAGTATCCCAAATTCGACCCGGCAAGGCCGATTTAAGCGTTAATCCACTTGTCAGGGGTGGAGTAAGGAAATCGATTTTAAGAGCCCTTTAAGTCGAAATAAAGGGCTTCATCGTGTGGACGGGTGCAGGTTTACTTCGATTTAACACTGCTAAATTTGACCTAAAGTTCTAGTGTAGACCAGGGCTAAGCGAGAAAAGAGAGGACAGATTTTTGGGATTGGGGGGGGGGAAGAGTACGCATTGAGGAAGGAAACGGGTGGATCTCAGCAGGCGAGAAAGAAGAGTAGAGACCTGCAAATCTGCGGATTTCAGCTTTATATCCATGGACCATGTTTGCGGATCGCAGATCAGCTGAAGATACAAATTTTGTACCCACCAGGGCTCTAAAGATGAGGAACCCCCACCAGGAAAGAAGAAACTGATCTGCTGTCCTGCCTCTGAACACACCAGAAAGGATTTATCTTCCTCCTCCAAGTATGAGTCTGAGGGTGGGGGAAATGAATCTCATGAGTCCAAGCTCCATAGGCTTTGATAAGCATCTGGAAATCTGGATGATTCTCAAGACTTTATAGAAGCCCCCTCATTTTTTTACAATGTTAAAATAACCTAAATTTCACCCGTATGTACAAGTCACCCTCCAGTAGCTGAGGCCTACTGATATTAAGCTTATTCAGAAAATTGTTCCTGGAAAAAACAAAACAAATGTATCTAATGTTTCCAGCAATAATACATACACATCCCAGAAGTTGTTCACTGTCCAGTTCCTTTTCTTAATATTCTTACAAGAATGACTAAATTGTAGCCCCAGCAGCACCTATTACTACATTTTGAGGCCATTGTGGAAAATTTATAGGTCATTTTTAAGAAGAAAAAAAAAAAAACACAACTTACCATTGAATTGAATAGCTTGCATTTACTGTAGTTCAGAAAACCCACATATTAAAATAGTCCCTCTAACTAGGTGTACAGTTATTTCCACCTTGCCCCCAATCATCTGGGTGTCTTGTTTAGTTGATAGTTTGGGCCAATTAATTCTACATCCCTGTTCACGTACATGGTCATAGCTACACCATGTTCATTAGGTCACTGCTCTAGAAATCACATGAGTTCTTCCTTCCACTCCTAATGGAACAGTTTGATATACTAGAAGGTCATATCCATATACGATCTTCTGTGCACCTCCATACAGTCCATTTCTCTTGACAATATACAGTAGGATGAATGCAATGTCCCTTGATTCATTGGTCATATGCTTTCCATACAGTCACCGGATATTTTCTGTCATAAATTTAGATTGTAAAGTCTCAAATCTAAAACTGCTGTTCTGTCCTAAAGTTATTTTTATTTGTAGTTCCATATTAGTTTTTTTAACCTCATACATATTATAATTAGGGCTTGTTTTGGGGGGGGTTATTAATTTCATTTTTTAGGCACTGAGTTTTATGTAGATGTAAAACAATTGGGGGCTTTCAGAGCTCATCTAATATATTGTAATGATTTACGTATATTATATACGTTACTGTAGTCCATATTGTAATGTGTAATCTTGTTGTAAGGTTCCCTAGTGTGCTTTAACATACTATTGTTTCAAACAGCACTATGTTCAAGTGCACTAGTGAACCTTTAGTGCACACCAGCAGGGTCTTCATGGACCAATCAATGCACAACATGTTAGTGTGCTTTAAAAAAATAATAATAAAAAAAAATCACACCCCAGTAGTCCACATTACTACTGTGTAGACAAACCCTTAAATACAAGTAACCATTTCCAGGGTTTATTGGATAAACACCGATTTCATTGTGTGTGTGTGTGTGTGTGTGTGTGTGTGTATGTGTTTTGTGGGTGTTTTATATGTTAAAACCAAAAATCAGAAGCCTTAATCGTAATACACATTTCTTTACATCCACTCATATACCCTAGGGCAATTTTAGCACTGGCATCAGGGAAATACTTGATTTTTCTCACAATCACTAGCACTGTTTTTTAATCCCTGTCTCGTGATTTGTATCTGTTGTCTATAATGTGCTCCCTAGTACCACAAACATTGTCATTTTCATGTTGTTGCTCCTGGAAGGGCTATGTGCAGGAGCAGCTGAGGCACCCACATAGTGGGAAAGAGAACCATACAGTTATCTAGATAGGCCAGAACACGTGAATGCTTACAGAGAGGGAGGCAGAGCCGTGGGGGTAAGTGGAAAGAAGGCACTCAGTCAAGCAATATGAAAAGTACATTTTAACAGAAGACAACTGTTCTAAAAATATTCCATTTTGATTCCTAGCTCCTGCCTTCCCCATCTCCCTCATTTCAGGAATATCAGTCTGCAAATACAGAAGCTAATTAGTCTCTAGTTACGTAGGCACAAGTGAAGCATAGTGCTCAACATATGCCCACATGTTCCCTCCTGCAGTTCAGAAACATTATCTCATAGTTGGGCAAGTGGCAACAAGTTTTGCCACTGTTGAGCAATGACACTAGGAAAGAAATTCCCTTCAGAGTTCAACCTTAGTGATAAAGTCAGCAGATAACAGACCATGCTAAAACAGCACTATATCCTTGCCAACATGCAAGATACAAACAGAAAAGCTTTCAGCCAAAGCTCTAATGAAACAGGCATTCTATTCTGCAGTGAGTTGAGATTAATCTGAATAGCCATTCCATATGCAACAACTATTTAATAAGTACTTGTGGCACCTTAGAGACTAACCCATTTATTTGAGCATAAGCTTTCGTGAGCTACAGCTCACTTCATCGGAAGCAGCTCACGAAAGCTCATGCTCAAATAAATGGGTTAGTCTCTAAGGTGCCACAAGTCCTCCTGTTCTTTTTGCAGATACAGACTAACACGGCTACTACTCTGAAACCTACCATTTAATAGTTCAGCTTGAGAGTACCAAAGGTAAACATTTGTCTTTCTGCATTAAACAAAGGACTATTTTATGCTTCCCCCATAACCTAATCATGGGAAAATAAATAATGCAAGGTCATTTTGCAAGATATGGTTGGCAACATAATATGAATGGTCATTATTGTAGTGATGTTATATCAAAGTTATCAAGGCTGTGAAGTGGAACCATTAGTTAAGAATCTTCACAGAAGATCTTCCATCACAGACCCACTTTATCCTTCTTGTAGCTTTGCAGTGGAGAGTAGCTGTTGTCTTAGGCAAGTGGCCTACTACTTCCAAATATGGGAAAATTCAACTCATGACGACACCAGGATATTAACAATACCTTACAATTCAACTGCAATGAAACATTAATGAGCTGTTTGTTTGAAAATAAAAGATAGCTGAACCCACAGCTAGATCTTAAATAGGAAGTTGTACTTCTTTCCTGTTACAGCTAATCAAGCTAATCAACTCAGATTGAAAGCAGCTTTTGTAAAGCCTGACCATTTTTTTTTTGATGCATAAGAAAACATCAAATGATGTCCTAGTACTTGAAATTTGATCTTTTAGAAGGGAAGATCATCAATAAGGGTTCTTCAGTGCACAAGGAGTTACATACAGAAGTCATGGTAGCAGGCAGCCAGCTTGTACACGTTATTGTTACTTAGTACAGGGGGAAATGTTTCAGACGTTTCCCTTAACATACTGTATTCTGCAAAAGAAAAAGGAGACTGCTACTAGATTTTTTATTTTCAAGAAGTTTCATGCGAGGGTGCAATCCTGGCACCACTAAAATCAATGGAAGTTTTACCATTAACTTCAACGGAACCAGGATTTCAATTTAGAACTTTAAGGTGTCATTCAAATATATAGAAATGTTAGCTGTGAAATGCAGTGAACACAGGCACAGATATCACACATGTAAAGTTCTAACGCCTTATCTAGGAGTTTGAAATTAAGTTATTTTTACTCCGTTAGTATATTTCAGCTCAAAATTTTCTTCTCAGACTTGGCCGTTCCTTGTGTTCTCTAGTAGGTCTGGTCTGCCCACAGCTGGATCTACCCCTCCCTTAGAGAGTCACACCTACCTCTCTGATATCTAAGCGGGGTAATAAGGGACCTGCATCAGTGAGCCAGCAAAACCCACTTCAGTTTTCCACAAGGATAAACATCTGGTTTCAGGCAAACACCCCCTGCTACCCTGCCACTATCTACAGCGGTACGCAGGGCATGCACTTTGGTTTCTTCTTCCCTGTGCAGTCCAGCTCCTAGATTTATTTAGATTGAAATACTAATTACATATAAGGATGCCTCAAGCCTTGTAATACAATAAAATCTCAGTAGCACTAAAAATAAGTCATTTCAAGGAGGAACTCAGCCAGCCAGCCACCTACAATAAAATGCTTCCATCTTTCTGGGAAGAATAGTCCCAGGGGCCTGATTCACATTTACATGAAGGCCCTGGTAGCAAAAATTACATTTACATTCACTCTATGGTTTCTTTATACTGCCAAGACAGTGTAAAAGGGCTTTTGGGTAAATGAGAATCCAGTCCCATCTGTGCAACAGACAAGTGATGGGGAAGCAGAAGATAAAATCCACAGCACTTTAAAAAGACGGATTATTAAACAAGCTTTCTTGTAGCAAGATATGAGCCTCCTGCTTTTCTTTGCTATTCTCAACCCTTTGTAACATAATGGCTCATGGGACGTTTCATTCAGGAAGCTAGCAGGGGAGAGAAGAAAGAGGGAAAGGAAACTCAAAGGTTCCCACTTCATGGGAATGACACATGGGATGTGTGCACAAGCAGAGATGAGCGAAGTCTCATGCATACATGTGGCTCCACTTGTGGCTGATGTGATGTTAAGAGTCTGTGTTTGCATTGGATGCCTCTATTGTTTGAGCAAAGCGTGTACAAATGTACGTCAAGGGAGAAGTGACAGTGTGGGTGTGCTTTGTGTGTGGTCTGTTGTACGGCTTGCATGACGGAAAGCATATAATTAACTGTAACGTCCTGGAACTTAACACAACTCTACCAGCAATTAAACAAATACAGGCAAAAAAAAAAAAAAGTAATTTTAATTTTTTTTTTTAAATGACAGACCAGATTGAGGTCAGAACACCACCACATTTATAGAAACTGGGATGAGGAAAAGCTCCAGAACAATGGGGAAACTGCATTATAATAAGTCACCAAAGAAAGGTACCTAAGCAATTGCAACAACTGGCAAAGCATAACAGTCCTTTCAGGTGACAGGTAAAATTTCTGGTAGTATCATCTTAGGCAGAATAAAGCAAGTAGGTGAGACAAAGCAAAGGGATGATCAGACTGGATTGCAACCCAGAAGATCGTTGTTGACCAGATTTTCACCCTAAGAACAATCCTTGAAGAGCGCATTGAATGGCAAAAACTACACCAACTTCATAGATTTCAGGAAAATGTTCGACAGCCTCCATCAGGATTCACTCAGCAACATCTTGCAGTGTTATGGTATGCCAACAAAACCCACCACCAGCTAGGCTTTTTAACTGCGTGTGGCATGTTGATAAGGTAAACAGACTTGAACGAATGGTTCAAAATAAACACTGATGTCAGAGATGCTCTCTCTTGCCTCTACTGTCAATAGCAACGTCATACTTCATTACGAGAAAAGTGTAGACAGATGCAACAGTCTTTGAATGGCTCATCAACAGCACACTAAGATCTAGATTTTACTGATTACATAGGTGTTGAGCCATTCTTGAAAGCACAAGGATTTTGAGATGATACTGAAATGAGTGAACATGAGATTTACTTTGAAATCCAGAAATTCACAGTGGGGCTAGCTGCTCCATTTCAAGTGATGCCTTAGATCTCAATGAAAGTTAGCTTCCAGACTTATTCTAGTTTCCATCTGTACACACCACAGATATACAATTGACGGGAATATGAATTTCTTTAGAAATGACTTAGGATTGAGTAGTAGGGGTTTTGTATCTGAAGAGAACTAGCAGAATTGCACAGTAAAGCTTGCACAGTACCTGCAATACTAAAACTGGATCAAGTCACTAGCTCTTTACTTTCATTATTAGTATTATGGTAGCACTCAGAAGCTGCAAAAAGTATAACATTGACTCATGTCTCAACCTTAAGTACATCACAAGTAAGAGATTTTATATAAAGAGAGGTTTCAGAGTAGCCTGTAAGCGTGTTTTACAGAGTAGCCTGTAAGCATGTTAGTCTGTATTCGCAAAAAGAAAAGGAGTACTTATGGCACCTTAGATACTAACCAATTTATTTGAGCATAAGCATCTGTAGTGAGCTGTAGCTCACGAAAACTTACGCTCAAATAAATTGATTAGTCTCTAAGGTGCCACAAGTACTCCTTTTCTTTATATAAAGAGAGATGAGCAGCTTCAAGAACTCTTCAAGAGTAGCAGACTACGAACTGAAGCTGAATGAATAGGAGTTAAGGAAATGCAGCATCTCTCAGGATCAGGCCAATGGTAAGAGGCATATTTTCTGTTCTGTACAGGTACTTATAGCACACTCATCACCATAATATCCCAGTTTTTACTTTTGTTGATTTGTATGTCAGTCTAGGTGCTCAGGGTTAATTTAACCAAATTTCTCTTAGTTGTTTCTATATTAACTCACACACACCCTTCCTCCACTCCCAGAGAGCCTATCGTTTCATTATTTTAGCTTCCTCTTTACTTCCAGGCACCTTTGTGGTATGTTGGGATTTAAATGCCTCCACCACAAATGATTAGCTTGCACAAGTCTAAATCCACACAACCTGAAGAATGTACCCCTTCCAAATACCAGTAGGGGTTGATGTATATAAAAACAAACCATATACATTATATCCCACTCACTTTCAGCCAGTTATATATGTAACTGACTGAAAGTGCCAAACCAGCAAAGTTTTGGTCCGGTAACATTTTGTAAGAGACAAATTAGCTCCAATGCCAAGTTACAGACTCTGAAGCTAGATATGGAAGTGACCTCATTTTCTTTGTCAATACAGGATTGTTCTCTGTGGTCAAGGCCCTGTGAACTCCATATCAAACTGGCCCTAGATTCTGTGCCACTCTGGTGCAGGTTTCAGAGTAACAGCCGTGTTAGTCTGTATTCACAAAAAGAAAAGGAGTACTTGTGGCACCTTAGAGACTAACCAATTTATTTGAGCATAAGCTTTCGTGAGCTACAGCTCACTTATGCTCAAATAAATTGGTTAGTCTCTAAGGTGCCACAAGTACTCCTTTACTCTGGTGCAGGAGATTGGAAGTTTTGTAGCTGCTTTTTAATATAAATGAAGCTAAGTATTTTGTTGAATTACATATGAAACAATCAGTACTGTAGCCCCAAGTTATTTTTATGTTACATTTAACAAGCTATCACCAAATCTTTAATTTTCCAAAACCACCACAAGAATATATTTCACAACATATAAACTGCATCCTAGAATCCATCAGGGGGAAGCTGAAGCTTTTGGCAGGTGCATAGGAGACACCCATGAGTTGTTGGTACCGGAGAAGGCATGAGAAGCAGCATGGAATTCTGGGATAAGTACATTAATAGGAAACTAAAATGATCAACATTGAAATAGTTAAATGACATTCAGTTTGTCCTCTTTAGATTTCAGAGTTAACACCACTTTGAAATGCATTTCACATTTCTGAGCTACCATTTCATGCTATCTGCAGATTACAGAAGAGGACAAATTAAAGCATGAACAAAATGTGATAAAAAATTGTTGCAAAGAGAACCTTTTAATTTAAAAATGAATGTTTATTACAGAGCACAATCTGTGATACAGGCATGGATTCTGGGCCCCTGCACAACAGAATATGTGCTACTGTTTTATCCAATCTAATTCTGCATTAATCACATGATGGGGCACCTTCCCTAAAGCCCTGAATAAAGAAGGTGTATGAATGGAAAAGAGGATCTAATCAGAAGGCCCTTTATGCTAACAGTCCATATGTAGTATGAGTGTTGTTGCTGCATGACTATACTGCAAAGTTTCCAGGCCTTTACCACTAAGATGTTCACCAACATCAGATCCTAATGCCATTGAAACCATGGCAAAAGTTTCCACTGGCTTCAGTGTCCCCAGGTGAAGTAAATAAGCCTCTTCTAAGAGAAAAGCTAGCCATAATTTTATAACCTACTGCAGCCGTATTCATCATAGCATTCCTTTGAACTGACCACCACAGCAAGATGAAATTTAGCTAAAAGGTTAATTGCTACAAACCAACAGAAACCTTGATACTCAAAACGCTAATTAATATATAAACTCCTTTTTTGCCATTAGAATACATGAAATCTAAGCATGCCAGAATAATGCAACTTTTCATCTGTTCTCTAGATGGTATGTGACAAAAGTACATATAATACAGCAAATGTATGCAGGGGAGGCCCATTACTGAATGAAATGTACTCTATTTATAGTCGTGCTTTTAACTGCTCAAGCTGTAGTGAGAAGACAAATATCAAATATTTAGCATTTATATACAGTGTTTGCATTTGCAAAGTGCACCACAAAAACTATATGTTAATCATTGTACTAAATAAACCCCACCTGAAGTCTCACCAGCGTTTCCTGTCTTTGGTACGTAAGCTCATAATTCTCAGCTGCGACCTCCTTGTTCTGAGCCTGATTCTGCACCAGCCCCTAGCACGCACATGCACCACTGAGTAATAGTTTATTCCATGAATAGGCCCTCCTTCCCTGTGGAGTAGCGTGTGACATCAGCAGACCCGGTGCCAGCTCATGCCAAGGCCCCCCCCCAGGCCTCACTGAACACTGTCAAATGCATAGCTGGAAACTAGTCTGGCTTATCAGCACATTAGCATTGTTAGAATTGATGTTAAATTGATAAGAATGTGTTTAGTGTTATAGGATGCCACATTACTGATCTCACTTATAACCTCGGTAGCCCATGGTATAAGGTTACATTGAGTGTTTGCATTGTAAACCTCTGTAACTGTGGAACTCAAACAGAAGAGAAGCCTTCTCTAATGCAAATGCTGGCTTCCTCCAGAAAACTTTAGGGCCCGGCCAACAAGAAGGCCTTTGAAACCAAATGAGCAGATGTGAGGGTCAAAGAACAAAGACTTTGTTAATTGCATTCTTCAGCCCCTCCAGGAAGAGAGTGGTTCACAAACTCATCACACCAGCTTGGACTATGGGGAGAAATGGATAAACATCTCTGACAAGGAGAAACTGGGTTCTTTTTGGCTGCTTGGACTACAAGTGTATGTCCACACTGCAATTAGACACCTGCAGCTGGCTCATGCCATCTGACTCAGGCTAAGGGACTATTTAATTGCAGTGTAGATACGCAGACTTGGGTTGCAGCCTGAGCTCTGGGACCCTCCCACCTTGCAAGGTCCCACAGCCTTGGTTCCAGCAAGCCCAAATGTCTACACCATAATTAAACAGCCCATTAGCCCAAGTCAGCTGGCATGGGCCAGCCACAGGTGTCTAATTGAAGTGTAGACATATCCTAAAGGGGAAAAATTACTAAGCACAAAAAAACACCACCCCACGCTACCCAGTTTAGCCCTAGAGAATATATGGAGTTTGCTTATTATAGAAGTTATTATCTTTTGGAATTTAAGATTGTAACTCATTTGTCACCCGCTTTAACCTTGTAAATAACGCATTTCTTTTCTCAGTTAATAAATCTTTAGTTAATTACAGTATTGGCTACAAGAGTTGTCTCTGGTGAGAGATTTGGGGCACAATTGACCTGAGATAAGTGACTCATCCTTTGGGACTTGGAGTAGCCTGAATATTATTGTGATTTTTGGTGCAAGGGATCAGCTACCACGAAGGCAGGCTTACCTGGGTGGCAAGATAGACTGAAGTGCCCCAAGGGCCTGTCTGTGATTCCATGGTAAGGCTGTGATAGGGCTTGTGGAGTTTACTCTTGCTACTTGGTTGGTGAAATCTAATTACAGAACATTCAACCAATTCATTTAACAAGAACTACATTAATTTATTTCCTATTCTAGGAAGAACTTTAAAAAAAGGTTAAAGTGTATTTGTTAATTATTGTTACATTTTTCAACTAGGAGATGGTCCCAATAATTACATTAAAGATCATGGAAATTAGAATTGTTTCCTGTTTGCCTGAGTATTTCTTATGCTTTAAATACTTAATTACACCTGCATACTCTTCTGAAATTCAGTAGGGTCAAAATTACATTACATTACATTCGTTTTAGCCCATGAAAGCTTATGCCCAAATAAATTTGTCAGTCTCTAAGGTGCCACAAGTACTCCTTGTTGTTTTTGCTGATACAGACTAACACAGCTACTACTCTGAAACCTGTCATTATAAAATATGTGGTTAATCAATGAAAATGAAAAGATAAAACAAACAAACAAAACAGCCACCCACATCCTTTCTTCTCAAGGAAGTCAAGGCTGAACAGCACTCTCACAATCATTAGGGGAATGGGGGAGGAGGGAGAGACAGGGAAGCCAGACACATTACCTCCCAAGGAAGAGATGGATGTAGTTAAATAGTCTTTTCTATACCCATTCCAAATGGTGCACAATATTAAACTACTGAAAGTCAGCAAGTGAGAGCTGAGAGTACCAGATGGATTTCATGCAGTAGAATACTTAAATGCTCATTTACTAATTTGGACTCAAAGTCCTGATGGAAATTACACAGGTTTGGAAATTGTACTGAAGTGATTGGATTTAATTAACCTATTTTTCCTTAAAGAGGTGGACAAGGAGAGAAGAAAAATCATGGCAACTTTTGTTTTTTTACTACTAAAGAGAATCACAGAATCAGCTGAGAGTGAGTAACTTGGAAATATCCTCAAGATCTCTGAAGTTACATTTAGCAGCCAGCTGGCTTCCAGTTATATTTTCCAAAGCACACAGCAAGAGGGGAAAATCTGCAGTGGCTCCCTGCTGAATGACTCCCGGGAAATTCACCTCTCAACCCTGAAGACTTAGTAATTGATACAGGATTATGTTTTAGAAACAGATGCTTAATATATCAATTAATCTAGAATTAGGTCTATTTCAATGCCACAAAGAAAACACAATGAACCCAACAAATAATGAAAATCTTGAATGGTGCACAATTCAAAGCTGGTCAAGATTTGTTTTTAAAATTGTGTGATCAAAACAAAATAAATACTCTGTACTGTAACAGCACATCTAAGGATCTCAATGAATTTCAAGAGATGACTAGACTGATATATAAATCCTATTTCTTTTTAGGACACGTTAGTAGAGGGGCCAGAATATACAGCAACTGACATGGTAATGTGTTTTGTTTATATCTCAAGTCAAGATTCCCCATACATTAGAGGAAGAAAGGAACTATTCTCCCCGACTGGCTGTATTTCACAAGAGGGAACAGTCTCTAAACCCTCTTCAGACATCTGCACTGAAACTTACAGGACAGCTGATAGCTCTGGCAATGCGAAGGTTTCCAAGCAGCGACATGAAGGCTGAGCATAAGTAGCTCGCCCCCAAGCCAGTTCTTTTCTCCCAAGTCTCCAGCTAACCTTAATTCCCAACGGCCACGTACTGAAAAGTGTGTGTGTGGTTGTTTTTAAAAGCCACTTCGTTGTTACGAAGTTTCCTTGGTGCCTCTTCAATTTTCGCAGCCTCTTCACTCTCTCTCCGGGCTGGCAGGGGACACCCCAAAAGGCACAGCTCCTCTTTTCCCAGTAAGCCAAGCCAGCTCTTCAGCTTTGGGGGAGGTGGGGGGGTGTCACGGAGCAAGGGGGAAAATCTAACCAGACCCATTTACCTGTACCGTACGACTGATCCCCCGCGCGTTGGGCTCCTCGGGAGTTAGCAGCAACATCCCACGCCCCTTGGAAGCCCCCCAGTTCACATCCCCGGGAGAAGATGCAACAAGCCCCCACCCCAGGAAGACCCCCCTCAGGGGCAGCAATGCACCCACCCCAGGGACACCAACCGGCTGGGGAGGGGAACAAGGTCCCTTCACTCCCAGGGCGCCGAGCCCCAAGGGCAGGCAGGGGTCGGGGGTGCCAAACCCCAGCCGGGTCCCTGACCCCCCGCAGGGTCACAGCGGGGTGGGAGCCGGGCACCTACCTGAGCGCGTGCCCGCAGCCGGGCTAATGGAAGCTCCCAGGCAGACACCAGCAGCTCAGCCCTTCTCCCCAAACGGCCGCTACAGGCGCCAGCAAAAAGGGAGGTGGGCGGGGGATGGCAACCAGAATCATAAACTCAGAGGCTCCACCTGGGTGCCTGCTGGCGCGGGGAGCAGTGGGACCGGCTCTTCGGGTCTCTTGACTCCAAGGGAGGTTCCAGAGCTGGCGGGCTTCATCTCATTGATTGACAGCTGGACTGACCAACGAGAACCTCTACTCTGGGCCAAGCAAAGGAGGCGCTAGCGCCCGCCTTCCCGGCCAGTCTGAGGAGGGCGGGTGTTTCCATGATGTCAGCGAGAGGCGCCTCTCGGACAGGTGGAGAAAGAGGATGGCGTGCGGGCGGTCGATACGCTGCTGCCAGCGGCGTGGGGAGCCGTCACTCAGGGGGCCAACCGGAGGGACAGGTTCCCAGCCCCTCTCTGAGCAGCAGCTGGCACTTCAGTGGAAACAAGTGCGGGGTGGGCCGGCTCCCCCGGCAGCACAGCAAAGCCCGGTGCTCAGCAGAGGTGCTGGATCAGTTTCTACGCCCGGGGTGCTGAGCGCCATTGAACCAAACCCGCAAGCCCTGTGTATAACAGAAACCTCTTCAAGCCAGGGGGTGCGGCGGCACCCCTCGTTCCAGCACTTCTGGTGCTCAGCACCCAGCTGGCTGGCTCTGGGCCCCCAGCAGCCTGGCGCCGAAGGCTGCACAGCCTGGATTTCAGTGGACCAAACTGACTCCGAACTTTGTCGCACCTTTGTCGGAGCCAAGAGACGGCGGTTTCCACAACCACTGGGGCGGTCTGTCCGTGGCCGGAGCATGCCTGCTGCCCATGGGGTAACAGGCAGATCTGAGCACCCCTGGCACGTGGGTGGTGCCCTTCCTCCCGCGCAGCCCCCGCTGGAGGCCGGTCACCGTGCCCCCAGCAGGCGGCACACTCGCGGGGACGGGGCTCTCCCGCAAGGGCGCGGACAAGAAGTGTCACGCGAGCTGCCAGGGCTCCGGTCCCAGCCACGGAGCGGACAGGACCGGGCTGTCCAGACGCTGCCAGGCAGATCCATTTACAAACACGCCCCGGAACGTTCAAAGGACACCAGGAAGGTCCATGCGCTGAATTACCCATGTCCGTTCACACGTGCAAGGATCGCACCCCCGCCTTACTGCGCACACCAACAAGTACAATGCAGAGCTAGAAAAGAAGAGCAACGTAAGGGAAGGAGTCAAGATTATACCTTAATTCTTAAAAGGAGGCAGGAATGGTCCCCAGCCCCTGTTAAACTGTTTCAGGCAGAGATCTAACTTCTGTCTGCCTTTCTCCGAACAGGCTCCGTCCTTGCCCATCCTGTGGTTTCGCTCGGTACACTAACAAAGAACAGCCTTAGCCAGTCCCGCCTCCGCTGGGGCGGCTGCCGCTACTGGCTCCTCGGAAGGAGGGGGAGTTGCTTGCACATTGCATTTTTCTAGTCCTCGCATTAAATACTTGGAGTCTTTAGTGACAGGACATAAATATTCCATCAGCCAACAAGAACATGTTGGATGCTAAGGTTAAGATCTGCTCCGTCAACTTCCAGATTGAGAACGGCTGGGTCAACAAGGAATCTGAGTTGTAGGGCTCTCTCTAAAAGGCAGTAGACTCAATTAAGAAAAAAATCCAACCTCCCCCGCACAGAAAAAAAAGCCATTAACACCCTAAAATTAACATGCTTGGCTGAGTTGTATTGAAAAAGAAGCAAGCCGAATCACTAATGAGTTTTTTTGTTTTTGTTTTTTGGTGCTTCAAACGTGCTTAGAAGTGCTAGGCGGATTCTATGTACTCTTTAATGGGTGCTCTAAATCTTTCCCAAATTGTTAGCTCAAGGCTTCCAGGGATGTAGGCAGGTGTGTGCCATGGCACACAATTTTTATTTTCAAAGTAAATACTTGCTACGCCCGGGCTTGGAAGAGAGAACTGGGGGTTTGTACTCAGTTTTCTTTGACTAAGAAATCAGTTACTTTCAACTTATGTTCTGAGCTTTGCATTTTCCTTAATTGGGATGATTGTGGTAAGTGGACAAAGTTCCTGCTCAGATGTGCTACTATACCGGGTTCCAGGGCTGCATGCGGGGGAAAGCAAAAGGCCCATTTGAGAGGGCCCTACTGGCATTGCGATGTAGCACATGGTGGTCCTGATGCCACTCACTCAAATTTGCTGCACTGTCCTCTGTGATGATGGAGGAGCAGCTGGGCCAAACCCCAGAGGCCCTGTGACCCCATATGCCAGGTCACACCACCCAGAGTGAGAAGGCAGGCCCAACCCCACAGGACAGGAGCCGCCCCTATGGGGTGAGTGAGTGGCAGGCTTGCTCTCCAAGCCCCTCAGTGTTAATTTTTTTTTTTTTGGAAGGGTGTGGGTGGGCTCAGTTTCAGATTTTGCCTGGGGCCCTCAAACACCTCTGTGCAGCCCTGCAGGGTTCAGTGCCAAGATGTTAGGGAAGAGTAAAGGCAGGCTGACAAAATGGGCTTAATGTGCCCCATCGCAGTGGGGTTTAAGTTAAAGAGGGATAGAGGGAGAGGAGAGGTTTTCAGGGACAGGAATCAATGCAGGCAAAAAAAAATGAGAGCGTGGCAGTGCCCCTAGTTTTGGGGGGAACTCTGTCGACCACATGAATGTGTGGGACCCAACTCAGTATCATATTTATGTCAAATAATACAGCTTAACTATTTGGCTGCAGTTTAATGGAAAACTCGTGCAGCGCTGTGCTATGTACCTTATGAATTTGTTCGAAGTACATACATCAGAGAATGCTGGCACTTAAAAAAAAGACAGGCAGCGGAAAAACTATATTGTAACACAATATAGATTTTACCTATGCTACTAAAATCACCGTAGACTATAATTCATAATGCTTTACAGGAGACAAATAATTTGTCACTTTTTATGGCCAATTTTTACATTTCTTGGCCAATGAAAAGCACTGACGTCAGTTTCACTTTCATTTATATTTTTCTACTTTTAGGTTGCAAGTGCTGCGGTGTATGGGTTTCAAACATTGCAAGGAAATGTATATTGGTCTGAAAACAATTGGAATTTTAAAGTAATGAGTAAAGATTTCTATTGGTTTTAGGTCATATAAAAGCTTGTTTTTCCCCCAAATATAAGTTTTGGGGCATATTAAAGTTGGCAATACCCCTTTAAAGATTGCCATTACTGCACTGAAGTTATGATGACCTCCAGCTGCAAAGTGATTAAGTGCCCATGATATCTACAGAGCTCTACAATAAGAAATAAATCAAAGCCAAACGCTAAACAAAGACAAACTGAATTCCAGTCTAAAATATTGATTTTCAGCCTGTCTTAAAGGCAGGGATATTTAGAGTTCCATATATTCTTACCAAGATTTAGTGTTCTCTTATTCATCATGGACCAAACACATCTCTGGGGTTCATGTCACTGCAGTTCTACCAGGAAGGAATGTGGCCTACGTGTGTAAATCGGTCCCTCTGGACAGCAATAACCTTGGACAAGACAAAGCTCTTTGAGGGCTCAGATGTCTGCCTCTTTTTCACAGAGTCATAGAATATCAGGGTTGGAAGGGACCTCAGGAGGTCATCTAGTCCAACCGCCTGCTCAAAGCATAACCAATCCCAAATTTTTGCCCTAGATCCCTAAATGGCCCTCAAGGATTGAACTCACAACCCTGGGTTTAGCACGCCAATGCTCAAACCACTGAGCTATCCCTCCCTTTTCTTTTGTTCTACTCTACAGTTTGACAAATAATGAACAGCTATTTTAGGTGATCCCTTTTGTGGGACTAACTAAAATAAACATTAAATGGACACACTTTCAAGAATCACATTGTTATCTCCACCAGATATGGGAAGACGGAGATATAATGGCAGTATGTAAATTCAGACCACAAAATTAAAGTTAGATGTATCTATCGTTCATCAGAGGAAACTGTGTGGACACACAAAAATCAGGTACACATATAGACTGGTGTTTTTCTTCTTAAATAGATCTGTTACCACAAAACCATCCCATTTACAATAATGAAAGGAAAGCTGGGGAGATATTCCTCGGTCTTGTGCACTCAACCTTCACTTTATCCTCATGCTTTGATTTTCCTCTTCTGGTTGATAGAGCTGTATGCCACTGTAATTCTTCCCGAGCTATTAAGAAGAGGAACTTCATTCTACATATTCCTTGTTCACTTTCCCTTTGATCTAATGTAATTCCGAATTAAATTATATGGTCTGAATTAAGACCCTGACACTACCTGTGTGTATCTATCTTGCTCTTTCCCAGGTTTTGATTCTCAAAAGTACACAGTTAAAGTCCAGTTAGTCCAATGAAAGAGTCTGCCTTTTGATTTCCAGCCTTTCCAACCCTAACACAATTACCTCTCCTGTATCCTACTCAATGAGATGTTAAGATTTTTCATTTTTGTCAGACTTGTGTGTTACTAAGTGGGCCAAAGACAGAAAAAGGCATGGTGTGCCAGGTGCACGTTACGCTGCCAAGTGTAAGTTAGGCAACCGAGAGAAAGAAAAATGCACCTGTGCAAAGCATCTACACTCAGTGCAGTGTCCTGGTGGCTTAGGCAGTTTGAATAGTGGCAGAGGTGTGTGAGCAGTGAAGTGACCAGCTTCATCACTGCTTATTGTCTGAGCATTTTGCGTGTTACCCTTTTTTATAGCCTCCCTCCAGGCTCACTGTCAGAAATCTGTTCATCCTCCCCTAGTAGTACTCCTTTTCCTCCTCCTCCTCCCTGGGGAGTCTCATCTTAACCACCTAGTGGTAGCCTTACTTTCCAGTATGTGTTGGTGACCATTGAGAACCAGGAAGGATAACATCTCATCCACACTGTTGTGTTAAATGGCTGGACACAGTAAGGTGTCTAGTCACTCTGCTGTGTTTACAGACTAAGTAGCTCCATGATCTTGTGTAAAACTAGTTTGCATCTCCCCCTCAGTTATGTTTCCAGCCATTTGCACTACTGCTGAATGTGGCTATCTTCCTAATCTGTCTGTCCCTCCTTTCACCTGGCCATGGCCTCCTTCACTTATTCCCCCTGCTCTCTAGCAAGTCAATGTGCAATTATACTCCTGTTACATTCCTGCTGAATGTCTCTGGGGTGCAAGTTATCCCTCTCGAGCACTTATGCCACAGTGTCGATGCCTTTGGCCCTGCTGCTTACCCATGTTGTTCCAAGAACAATGAACTTTGCCTAATATTTCATACCAGTTTAAAAAAAAGAAAAAGAGGACTCTGTCTTTGCCTTACTAAGTTTGCAATGGACGTTTCAGCTTGTCTATAGCTGTGGAGGCAAGCAACCAGATCATCTGCTGCACCAACCCTTACCCGCATGCAAATCACCTGATTGGCCCCCAGCTTTCTAACACAAAATGGGAGGGAAACCTGGAAATTTCCATTTTGG
Organism: Caretta caretta; assembly: GCF_965140235.1. Taxonomy (NCBI): domain Eukaryota; kingdom Metazoa; phylum Chordata; order Testudines; family Cheloniidae; genus Caretta; species Caretta caretta. The sequence continues at coordinate 208,903,900 of NC_134207.1, read as the reverse complement.
CAAGGGAGGGGCAGGGGAAGGGAACTTGGCCAGAAGCGATCACATGAAGAGGAAGGAGGTGAATGAAAGAGAAAAATCACTTTCTGCTGGATTGGCTTTTTCCCATAGGTTAGACCTGTGGATTCCTCCACAAAGGAGGCAGCCTAGGATTTTTTCCCTCTTCAAGTTCAGACTCCCTCTGCTGGAGTCCCGCAGAACTATACTCTGACCCCAGGAACTCCCTTCCAAAGCGGGAACTATATAAACTGGGTAGAAAAGTTGTTAACCCCACCGAAGAGAAGATTTAATTTTTATCACATATGTTTTGATATATAGAGGGTCTGTCCAGACCAGTGGATGCCTCCATTATTTTAAATTATTTTTCACATTCATGGTCTGGACATTACCCCTGGAAAATAGGAAGCAATAAGAGCCAATTCCTAAGGAAGGAGTCTCAAATAAAATGCAATATCAATTCCTTTAAAAGACATGAGAAATGGAAAATGTACTTGTAAGCTCTTTGGGGCCAGGACTATTTTTGTGTTCTGTGAATGGACAGGGCCTAGCACCATGGGGTCCTGTTCCTTGACTGGGGCTCAGAGGCACAACCACAATGAGATGGTTTACTGATTGCCTGGGACCGATTCATCCCTGATGTGTGCCCAGTGAAAGCAATGGTGTTACACCAGGGGTACATTTGATCTGCAGTGGTCTAAAGAATGCTGAAAAAAATCACATGTACAAGCACTGTAAATTAAGCTAATTAATCCTTTTCTCCTATACCAGTGTAACCTTGTAGACTTTAATAGACTTATTTCTGATTAACACTGAATGGGGGAGAGCAAAGAATCAAACCCCCACTATATAAAGTAGATACTCTGGAGCATGTAAAACTGGAAATGGGATGCTGCTATGGTGTCTTAGTAGCCCAAATCAGTGGGTGTGGTTCACTACCAGGACTGTCAGGGAAGATGCTGCGCAGGTTGATAAAACCCACAAGAATGACATTTTCACACACAAGCCGGGGGCATCTGCAAAGGCAGCAAGTGGGAAAGCGGTGTTGAAAGAGGGTGGTGAAACACTAGAATGCATTACCTACGGAGGTGGTGGAATCTCCTTCCTTTGAGGTTTTTAAGGTCAGGCTTGACAAAGCCCTGGCTGGGATGATTTAGTTGGGGATTGGTCCTGCTTTGAGCAGGGGGTTGGACTAGATGACCTCCTGAGGTCCCTTCCAACCCTGATATTCTATTATATGCTTGGGCTTCACGGGTGCTGTGGAGAAGTCACTGGTGCTAGCTCTTGTGATTTTAATCAGGTAAGTCACAAGATGACTTTTCTTCAGAGCCTAGCACCTGGATGAAGTGATTTTGTGGGAGTCACAGCTTTCGTTTTAAGGAGTTTTTAACCCTCAGAGTTAAAGAGAAGAGCCAGCAAACATGAACTAAGAGTATCCTGAAGCCTCAAAACTGAGAAGAAAGATACCTTCCCTTGCCCCCGTTTATTATTTTTAAAATCCAGTTATTTAAGCCATCTCATGATTTTGGGGTCTAAAGCCTGGTTTTTGTACGCATGGCGTTGGCAACACTGAAAATGGTTGGTTGGCTAATGCTGTCAGTGCCTAGGCTGCATGTTGTGTGTTGGTGAGGGCTGCTCATATGTCTCACATCTACTCCTGGCTTGCCCTTTGTGTTGGTCAGTGCACCGTGATGTTGTTCAGCCTGGAGACCTCCTATGGTTACCCTTCGTCCTGAAGAAGTGCTGGGACCCTGAATGCTTGCTTACCTCTGCCCTGCGCGGTGTATAGCCAGTCCCTATAAGGAAGCAGCTGAAGGCTCTGTACTTGGCATTTGTTTCAGGCTCGTGCACATGCAAAGTCTGATCCTTTCTGGTAAACAGTGAACTGCTGCAATAGCCACAGCTCAGTACATAGTAACTGGGTGGGTATTTGTACTGGATCAGTCCTCACGGTTTCCCTGATTTTTGTTGGTTAGTTGTGGTGGTTACTGACTGGTTGGGTCTGTTGAATTCATGCCTGTGCTGATGACTTCTATGATGGCAATGTAGCTACACCCCTACTTCGACACTCCTTTCCTTCCTCCACCCACACTAGCTCACCATTTTATTTTTTTAAATAAAAGATGCACTCTGACTTACATTTTCCCCCTTTCTCTTTATACCAGGGCTGCATTACAGGGAGTCTCAGCATGCATAGGCCACACCACCTACACCATAACACCTGAATAAAAGATAATACATCTTTCCACCACCCCCACATTTGTACCCAGCCCTCATAGAGCACCATGTAAGAACCAAACTAGAACAAACTGGAAAGGTTGCCCACAGCTTAAGTAAATGAGTGGAGTGTTCTGGTAGGAAACACTTTCAGTCCAGCCTGAACCTTGCTGCATTAATAGAAAGCTGCAGTTAGTTTTTCATTGGTGGAAAGGTGAAGTTAGATAGACAGAATTCTGCTATTGTCCAGTAGAAACATCACCAATAAGTCTTCCATTAGCTTCAGGGGCTGAGTTTTAAAAAGATTCAGAAGTGAGCTAGAATGGCATATTTCCCATTTTAACACCTGGCTGTAGACCTTAGAGGATAGGAAAAGTACAAATCTTTCTTGACCCTGACTGCACAGAACAGGTCAGTTACCCCAGGCAAAGTTTTTTGCCAAAGGCAAGATACAGCAAAAGGGAGGAAAAACTAGCATTACAATTCCAGGCAGTTACTTAGGCCCAGCTCCTAAAAGGCAAGAGGGGAGAAGATAGCTCAGTGGTTTGAGTGTTGGCCTGCTAAACCCAGGGTTCTGAGTTCAATCCTTGAGGGGGCTATTTAGGGATCTGGGGCAAAAATTGGGGATTGGTGTTGCTTTGAGCAGGGGGTTGGACTAGATGACCTCTTTAGATCCCTTCCAACCCTGATATTCTATGAATATCAATAGCAGTTATGAGCTTAAATACCTTTGAGGATCTGGGCCTTAGAGGCTGGTCCAAAAGTCACTAAAGATAATGGGGAAAACCCTCTACCATATGACATCAATGAATCATACAATTGTAGGACTGAAGGGACCTCAAGAGGTCACCTAGTCTAGTCCCCTGCACTCATGGCAGGACTAAGTATTATCTAGACCATCCCTATCAGGAATTTGTCTAACCTACTCCTGAAAGTCTCTAATGACGGCGATTCCACAACCTGCCAGGGCGATTTATTCCAGTGCTTAGCCACCCTGACAGTTAAGAAGTTTTTCCTAATGTCCAACCTGACCACCCTTGCTGCAACTTAAGCCCATTGCTTCTTGTCCTATCGCCACAGGTTAAGAACAATTTTTTCTCCCTCCTCCTTTTAACAACCTTTTATGTACTTGAAAACTGTTATGTCCCCACTCAGTCTTCTCTTCTCCAGCTGAAACAAACCCACTTTTTCCAATCTTCCCTCATAGGTGGTGTTTTCTAGACCTTTAATCATTTTTCTTGCTCTCCAACTTTCTCCAATATGTCCACATCTTTCCTGAAATGTGGCACCCAGAACAGGACACAAATATTCCAGCCGAGGCCTAATCAGTGCAGAGTAGAGCAGAAGAATTAATTCTTATGTCTTGCTTACAACACTCCTGCTAAAATGATCCCCAAACATCCCAAAATGGGAGTGTTTCACTGACTCATATTTAGCTTGTGATCCACTATGACCCCCAAGTCCCTTTCTGCAGTACTACCAGTCATTTTCCAGTTTGTACCTTCCTAAGTGCATTTGCATTTGTCCTTATTGAATTTCATCCTATTTATTTCAGACCATTTCTCCAGTTTGTCCAGATCATTTTGCATTTTAATCCTGTCCTCCAAAGCACTTGCAACCCTTCCCAGCTTGGTATCATCCACACACTTTATAAGTGTACTCTTTATGCCATTATCTAAATCATTGATGAAGATATTTAACAGAAACAGACCCCAGAATTGATCCCTGCAGACCCCAGTTGATATGCCCTTCCACCTTATCAGTGGTTCACAGTCAACTACTCTCTGGGAATGTTTTCCAACCAGTTATGCACCCACCTTATAGTAGCTCCATCTAGGTTAGATTTTCCTAGTTTAGATATGAGACGGTCAGGTAAAACAGGTTTCAGAGGAACAGCCGTGTTAGTCTGTATTCGCAAAAAGAAAAGGAGTACTTGTGGCACCTTAGAGACTAACCAATTTATTTGAGCTCATGCTCAAATAAATTGGTTAGTCTCTAAGGTGCCACAAGTACTCCTTTTCTTTTTTCAGGTAAAACAGTAATAAAACCCTTACTAAAGTCAAGATATACCACATCTACCTCTTCCCTCTCCATCCACATGGCTTGTTACCCTATCAAAGAAAGGTATTAGGTTGGTCTGACATGATTTGTTCTTGACAAATCCATGCTGACTGTTATGTATTATTTTTTAGGTGTCTGCACATTGATTGCTTAATTATTTGCTCCATTATCTTTCCAGGTATTGAAGTTAAGCTGATTGGTCTGTAATTCCCTGGGTTGTCCTTATTTCCCTTTTTATAGATATAGTTACTCTATTTGCCCTTTTCTAGTCCTCTGGAATCTCACCTATCTTCCATAACTTTTTAAAGATAATTGCTAATGGCTCAGATATTTCCTCAGTCAGCTTCTTGATTATTCTAGGATGTATTTCATCAGGCCCTGGTGACTTGAAGACATCTAACTTGTCTAAAGTAATTTAAAAACTTGTTCTTTCCCTATTTTAGATCTGATCCTACCTCATTTTCACTAGCATGAATATTGGATTAGGCACTTCATGCTAAAGGATCAAAATAGTTAACAGCTGAAACTTCACCAGTACTCCTTGTGTCCCCAACTCTCAACCATCTCTACAGTCAGGAACTGGAAGCTGGACCTCCCATTGGTGATAATTCAGCCAAGCCCTTCCCTGGCCCAATACCATATAAAACAGGGCCATTGTACAGGCACACCTCCATCCATGCTTTACTCTGCAGATGCCATTTGTGCAGCAGTGTTGGCTGCTGAGGGATGGGCCTCCGAGTCCCTCCATGGAGGAAAGCTGTAGCAGCAGAGCCGCAAACACCACCAATTGTATAGAAACACATTTATCGGTGGGGAGGAGAGAAAAAGTATACATGGTACTGTGAAGGGAATACTCACTGCTGGCACTGCCCAGGGGTCAGGCAAGGGCATGGCAGACGTTTCTCTTCCCAGGCACTCCCCTTTTTATGGCTGCTCTGGCTCTGCAAAGATCTGCTCCTTCATCCAGGTCCTGTGTTCAAGTCCACCTCTTTCAGAGTACATGTAAAGAGCCCAGCAATGGGATAGCCTTCTGGGTTAGGCAAGGGACCCTGGGCTTCACCTTGGGTCAGTCTCATGATCTGCGCTCTTCTAGCTTCAGGGCCTTCCCTCAACTATATTCCCCACACCAAATCTTAGGCTTCCATAGTCAACCATTCCTGAGGGTTTGGTAGGGAACCCAGTTCCAGTCCAGGGACCACTGGTAAGCAAATAAGTCCCACACCCTAGAGTGCAATGCAGCTGCCTCTCTGGATCACTTCCTCCCAACCTTCTCTCTTTCCAGTGGGTAAAGATCTTACAGAACTGAACACAAAGATAAACCTTCAGACAGCCACAGGACCCTTCTTTGTTGGCTTGGCAAAGTCACTACCACCAGGCTTCATGCAGCAAGAGCTCCTGTGGGACTCCTTCCCAGGAGTTCAGAGTGCAGGTCATCCCACCTCCATTCTTTACCATTACTGAACTCCTCGAGTCTGTGCAAGCTTTGCATGTGGAACAGGGTGGAGTCACCTGGAGCTGCTCTTTAATCCCTTCCTTTCCATAACAGGCACATTTTACTAGAATTTGACACAAGTGACTGACAAGGCTAACACAGGAGTAAAGCAAGCAAAACAAAAAAAAAAAAGCATCCCTCCCACTGGTCCAGTATGTGAGCAAGCAAAGATAAAGGTCACTGCTTACAGGTTTGAAAGGGACTCATTCACCTGCAGCCCATATGTAGTCAGGTCAATGTGGTCACCCCAATCCAGCCAAATCATGGACCTGGCAAATGGTTGCTTGGAATGTGTGCAGCCACACCTCCCTACAGGCATAATAGTATATACAGTGGCCTCACCATTCTGCAACCTCCTAGACAAAGGGTGGAAAGCTTTTGAAACCCGATCATTACTTGGTAATCTCAAATGATACCATTTGAAACCACATGAGCATTTAAAAAAAAAAAAAACTACCCGCAGGAAAGTCTTTAACTATGGGAAATGTAATCTTCCCCTAGCATTAAACCTCCTCAATCCCATTGTGCAGCTATACTAAATCCCAGGGCAAACATTTGCAATGCATTGCTTTGTACATATTTAAAGAATGCAGAAAACAACAAGTGCATTTTTAAAATCTTAAAAATAGTGAAGTTCTTCAAAACACCTCCATTTACAGTCAAAGAGGAAAAATAAACAGAAGGAAAGCCAAATGATTTATTTGCACTGTTCTTCACCCCAGTCAAAGGTAGGGGAGAGGGAGGCCATATCTACACACAGGTTACTTTTTTACAGGTAAAGAAGGGGACACACCGTCAGAGGTGTGTGTTTAAAAAGGTAATGCTAACGTTAGCGAGATTAAATTCCATTACATCACCGGGAGCAGGTTATAGGAGAGAGTTCTCTGAGAACTAAAGAATGAAGTAACTAAATTTCTCACTACAGTCCTGATCCAGAACCAAGTTAAAACAGTGGAAAAGGGTTTTGGATCAGGCCCTTTACTATGTAATTTAGAAGGACTCAGAGGAAGGTGAAAATATAAGTGCTCACTTTTAAAAGAGGAGCCAAGGTGAATTGTTGAATCATATAGACTTGTGAGCCTGACCTCAGCATTGGGAGAAATAATGCATTTCTAAGGCAGGTAGATGAGTATATTAGAATAGAGAGGTTTCAGAGTAACAGCCGTGTTAGTCTGTATTCGCAAAAAGAAAAGGAGTACTTGTGGCACCTTAGAGACTAACCAATTTATTTGAGCATGAGCTTTCGTGAGCTACAGCTCATGCTCAAATAAATTGGTTAGTCTAAGGTGCCACAAGTACTCCTTTTCTTTTTAGAATAGAGAAACAACCATAACATTTATGATGGCAAATCAAGTCTAAGCTATTAAAATTATTTTTAAAATAAATTAAAATAATGGATAAAGGAGAAATGCGAATATAATTTATTTAGACCTTCAAACTTTTGATAAAGTCCCTCTCAAGAGACTACATAGGAAACTTGATAACCAGGGGTGAGAGGTAAAGTCCTGTCATGAATTAAAAACTAGTTTGGAGAAAGAAGGAATAGATTACTAGTTCTCAGTATAGAAAGAGGTTATTAACCAAATGCCCCAATGATCAGTGTTGGAACCAATGTTCAGTATATTATTTCTGGTCTGCAAGTGATGATAAAGAGTGAGGTAATACAATTTGCTCAAGATACAGAATTATTTTGGTTTGTCAAAACTAGGCAGGATGACTAAGAGCACCAGAAGGATCTAAGAAAACTATTGTAAGTAGTTGGAAGACATAACTGTAAATGAAATTGTGGAGAAAGAGGTGATGCTCATTGGAAGGAACTTACTTGAACTACAGCACACTGACACACTGAGTTCTGAATTAGCTGTACCTCTCAAGAAAGAGCTAAGTGTTACCATTTTCAATGAGCAGTCAACATCTGGCTCAGCAGATATCAAAGAAAGAGTGAGTGAAATGTGGAAATGTATAAAGAAGGGAATCATGAGTAAAAACCCCACATAGCACAATGTCATTCAATGCTCCCCTCTATTCTCCTCCTAGGAGAGAAACAGAGAACTGCTACAGAAAGAGTTTGAAACTAAAAGGCAATTCAGGAAAACATCCCTATTCATGAAAGCATTCAAGCACAGGCTTAAGTGCTTTCCTGAATCAAGGCCTATGAGTGCAGTTTCCCCCACTCCTTTCATTCCATCAACCCCTGCAATCACTTATTCCCTCCCTCCCAACCCCCATTCATTCCATAACCACATTCACTGTCTCCTCTCTACCATTCCTCTCCTTCTCACCCATTCTTCCTTTCCAGACACTCTCCCTCACTTCTGAGAGAGACTTCACTTTGAAAGACACCTTGATTTAAACAGGCATGTAAAAAAATCCTAAAATTTTAAAAGCAGTTAAATTTCTACACAGAACAGATCTACAAATCAGACATTGTTGAATATAGTCAATTGACAATATGTCTAATCAGGAAGGTCATCTGAAGTGTTTCTAAATTATATACACTTATAAAGTGACAGGTTTCAGAGGAACAGCCATGTTAGTCTGTATTCGCAAAAAGAAAAGGAGTACTTGTGGCACCTTAGAGACTAACCAATTTATTTGAGCATGAGCTCATGCTCAGATAAATTGGTTAGTCTCTAAGGTGCCACAAGTACTCCTTTTCTTTTTACTTATAAAGTGCATACTCTGTGTTCATTCTAGTTATGATTTACATATGAAATATACCCTGTATGCCTTAGCTCCTGCTTAAATTTTTCTTTTGCCATTGCAAAAAACTGCCAATTTATCCTAAATGCAGAATTGGCTAAGCACAAAGTATGTGTGTGTATCTGCGCACACACACACACAACTTCCAGAATGAAGGAAGAAAGAGGCATGGACAATCAGAAAAAAACAAAAAACAAACACACCTGAAATATTCTGGTTGAGATTCTGTGTGGTCTCCCCCAGTGCAGTTCAGGGAGAGGGTGCAGATAAAGGTGGCTTTAAACAGCTTTCTGCAGACAGGAGATGGAATCATACAGGGACAAATAAGTCCGCCAAACGGTAGTAAGGAAATCTTTAAGCAATGGATATAATGCTGCAACATTATACAGCCACAAAACTGTTTCTTCCCCTTCTATGATGGGTGTACAGTCCCGGTTACCATCTTTATATATTTATCCTCATAACCCCACTGTGAGGTCAGGAAGTGCTTTTGTCCCATTTTACAGGTGGGGAACTGAGCCACAGAGAGACTAAACCCCAGATCCTCAAAGATATTTAGATGGCTAACTCCCACTGCAATCAATGAGAGTTAGGCGCCTCTCTCATTGAGGATCTGGGCCACAGTGACTTGCTCAAGGGCACACAGGGAGTCTGTGGCAGAGCAAGAAATTGAACCCAGGTCTCTGTAGTCCCTGGCTAGTGCCCTAGACAATTCCACTCCATTGTTGCACATTAATCTCGTCCACTGAGGAAGAGTGAACCAATGAAGGAAAAACAGCATCCTCTCTCTGCTAAAATATTCTCCTTGAAAATGTGCTGGAAGAACTGAGTAGCCTGTGGAGGATTTTATCCAGAAAACAAAGATCTAATCCCTGTCTGAACAGCAATGATTTCCTCCAGCCTTCCAACCTAAAAGATCAAAGTCATTCACATGAGATAGCTTTGCTAACCCAGCATTAGTAAAAATAGCAACAAACTTTAAGGGAAGAAACCACAGAAGGCAAGAGAAAAGTAAAAAACAATGCTCCTCTGAATGCCATGGGCCGTTGTGTTGTAGGGTCTCTTTTCAACCTGAGTACATGACATTGTAATGGTTTCCAGGCATTTAGAAGATTCTATTTTACAGGGTGCAAATTCCTGCTATACAACCCACTGTGATCCCACTGAAATAAGTGTTTAAATCAGCACCCAGCAGGACAGAGGAAAGAAAAAGCAAAAGGAGAGTGTAAATGCAACAGAGCAGACTGCAGGTGAAATGCTGCCACCCTAGCAACCTGATCAATCAACTCCTGTCTTCCTTTAGCCAATGTCAAACACAGTGAAGTGGGTTTTAACCAGTAATAAACATTACAAAAAGAGTAATGTCCCAGCAGCCTCCCCGAGGACAGCCTACATACACTCAACTGTGCCCCAACATGGAAGTTGTCAAACTATTACTAGCTAAAAGGTTTTCCTCTGAAAGAGCCAAAGCAACAGTTCTGCAATGAGATCTTCATTTCATGGCTTCTCCCAGTTTTCAGTCATAATCTGATCGCATCCAAAGAACACCCCAAGCAATTGCCATGAGGAGTAGCTAGCGAGCTGCTGCCCTGCCAAGAACTTGCTAAAAGGTATTCTTTTTAGCCCAGTTTGGGCAGACAGAATAGACTACTTCTGTGCCTGTTTGCAAAGAGCCTGCATATCAGTCTGTGGACACTTTTTTTAAAAAAAGTGACATGATTACCCTGACAAGCAGATGTGCCTATTGACCTACCTGGCACAGAAAATTCACCCGAGAGGCTTATCAACAAATGCCTTAGAGACAGTGGACACTGGCTGAGACCTTTATTAATCTTTAAAGCTACCTACATTGTGCTACAGCACAATGAAGAGAGCTGTAGCTCACGAAAGCTCATGCTCAAATAAATTGGTTAGTCTCTAAGGTGCCACAAGTACTCTTTTTCTTTTTGTGAATACAGACTAACACGGCTGTTACTCTGAAACAAGAGGTAAAAACTGGTACCGTTCCAAGAGTTCCGATCAACCCCAAGAAGCGCTTTTTCCAGATGTACTGAAAGGAGCTTAATATTATGAAGTCTGCAAACAGTTAAATCATGTCGGATTAAAAACAATTTCTCAAAAATTGGATTTACAATGCAATAAGATGGATCACCTGGTGCTGCTGAGCGTGTACTTTTTCTGCTTTAACAATTTGCTAGAGTTTAACAATAGCTTGTAATTGGAGCAGGGTAAAGAGTTAGGTCTCCAGTTCCTTAAATTACAGATCTCCTTTCTCTGGCAGCAGTGGAGAGGCAGCTCATTCTCCTAAATACATAATAAGTCATTACCAATTATGTGCAAAGCTGTTTAGAGAACATACTGGACCAATCTTTGCTGTCAGAAGCTCTCTCGTTGCACAGATGAGGAAAAACCAACTGATAATTCAGACGGGAATTACAAACCAGGGCCGGATAATTCTGGGTGCAGCAGCTCCTCCATTGCCAGTGCTTCACAGTCTTGAATCAGCATGGGCAGCTTTTGTAAATTCTGCAGCACCCGCTCTCTCTCTCGACCACTGGCCAGCTTGCCATGCTTTGTGTTCCAGGCTTTCCAAACCAGTCAAGAACCCTGCTGCAGCCCATCTTTCAATTTGGTAAAATGGGCCCTACATGGAGCCTTTGGTACCTCTCCAGCAACAGGCTTCCCCAAAGTGGTTTCCTCTCTTATAAGGTCTGGTATAGCCTCATACTAGTCTCCCTGCTTAGGGTCTTGTCAAGTTCCAGGATACCCCATTCCAGACCTTGCATGGCCTGAGTCAAGTAGATTTGTGAATAGTACATCCAGTTTACCACAAACAGTTGCATTTGTGGTTTCCCTACATCCCACCACTGTCTCAGAGACGCAAAGAAATGTTTCTGCTGTTGACAGTTCTCCCTCAAAGTGTGAACACTTCTGTGAAGCTGAAGTCCTTAATCATAACACTGACCTGCCAAGAGGGAGAAAGACCACTGACCTCTTATTTTCAGAAATACAGAACTGATCCAGTCTAGCCCCTGATATCTGACTGGAATTAGCTTTGAGCCACGAGTACTGCCAGGTGAGAGAACCACCACACATCCATCAGATAGGAAACAATTCTGTGCTGGACTACCGGTGTAGGGCTTCAGCATTTCTGCCTTAACTGCACTGATGCTCATGTTTTTAGTCTCCTGGAGAACAACAGTATTCTCAAGGTCACTGCTAGATAAGACCTGTATATTGTGTGGGTTTTTTGCAAATTTGCACACCATCCCAACCCAGAGTACACTACTGGTCTCAATTTCTACCTGTAGGAGGCAGCTCTGTACAGCCTGCTGTAAGAAAAGGAACTATGATGAACAGAACCACCACCTGAGCACTCCCCTTAGAGTTGTGGCTCAATAATACCCTCTCTTTCCATTCTCTTACCTCATTACTCTGGTTTTCAGGATGCAAAGCTGTTTTCTTGCAAGAAAACACTGGCTCTTATTATGTTAAAAATTCAAACAGCTTTGCCCTTTTGCATCTGTCCCTCCAGCCACTGCTGTTAAAGAAGCCAATATAACAGAGAATGGAAATCAGGATTTGTGGAGGGGGGAAGACAAGAAAGGAGAAGTGAAAGAGACCAAGTCATTAACAGGTGCATTAATATACTGTTTAGCATGCAATCCAGCTTCTTTAAAAGAGAAGTATTTTGGGCATTCAGGACTGTCAGATGAAACCTCTTTTAGAATAAAAACACACATCACTATAAATTTGGGAAATAAAGCCTCAATCTCACTGTTTCTTCTTACCAAAGGCTGCAGACTGTCTCAAGGGCCTCAAATATCATAGCTTTATTAATGTTAGCGGTACTGATCAATTCTACTCACCAGGGTCCATCTCTGCTTGATCTACCAAGTACAAGTAATTGGTGTATACTAGGGAGCCCCTCCAGAAGAATTAATCCCAGAGTTAGTCCCACCAGATAATATTAAGAGAAACATTTTAAGGTTAAGAGAAACATTAGACATTTATAGGAGTGAGTGAATCACCTCCAGTCACCCTAGCGAAGACCAAATGTACAAGAGCTCTCAGTCTTTACGCTTCACAATGAATCCTTATAGGATTAGCACCACCACATCCACAGTTCTTTGGAGCTCTGCTTGCACAGTGAGGTCTGTCCATACAGGACATTGGACAGGGTTGGGGTCAAAGCTTGAAATTCATATGCCAACACTAAGAAATGAACCTTTGCTCCAACATGGGTAGTCAGATATACTCCAAAAATGCAGAGGCAAAGAACAAATCGATGAGACCTTGCTGCTGGCAGAGATATAAGTCAGGGCTGGTCTACACTACCGCTTAAGTGGATGTAACTTACGTCACTCAGGGTGTGTGAAAAAGACCCCTCCCGAGCAACGCAAGTTACATCGACCTAAGTACTGTCCACACAGGCACTAGTCGTCAGCAGATGCTCTCCCATCGGCATAGCACATCTTTACCAGACATGCTTCAGCGGTGCCGATGTAGCACCATAGTGTTGACTTGCCCTGAGTGCTCGGAACAAGAATAGGCAAGGATCATAGTGTATGTTTAGAATACACTACAGATAAGCACATAGCAGTGCTGTCAGGTTTTTAATAAAAAACAAACAATCAGTGAACTAATTTCCTATGTGCATCCTTTGTTTTCGCAACTTTTTAATTGAGTCTGTAAAATTGGTGACCAGTCTGATTACTGGATAGCTCTCATCTGGTGCTCCAATTTCTATAAATTCATGAGGTTTACACGTGGATTATAATATGCAATATGCAGAGCTGTGATAAGCCAAAGGCAGTAATAAACTAAAGATGAAAAGAACAATATGTGTTATGGTACTGCTGAGTAATAAATACTGAAGTGCAGTGACAAGAGCATCCTCTAGATGCAACAGCTGTCACAAAATCTTGACTTTTAGAAAAATGGGAAAGACAACACATACCTGGAAAGGCCAGTGTAAATAACCATATTTAACAATGTTTTACTTTCTCAAATGGCAAAACAAGTGGCTATGGATTTCTTTTCAAGAAAGATGTCTAAATTTTAGAAACATGTACTACACTTTGAAGTAAGCCCCCACAGATCTGCTTTGGTCCGGTTAGTGCAAACAAAATGAGAACTGACGTGGATTTGAAAGGTTTCATTTTAACTCCCACTCTCCACATAGGCTCCTAGCAGCTCCTAATGGAGCCCTCACCAATTTGCACCAGCTGAGGATCCGTCTGTCAGATGCCATAAACAAATGCTACAGCATGGGAGAATTTGGATATGCAGTGGATAATAGTAAAAGTTTCAGAGTTCCTAAGTGATTTAAGAGGCCCCCCCCAATTTTCAAAAGTGGCTTATCTGCTTTTTGAATTTTTTACTCCAAAACTTAATCCAGGAAAGGCAGAGAAGAGATGTTAGTAGGAAGAGAAAAAAAACATTTGGGAAATATGTCAATATTCTTACCTCAAAAGTGATTAAGGGCATACGACTAAAAATCATGATGCCTCAGGCCATGCTTGAATCATCACTGTTCCTGGATGTACAGATTAGTACAGTAGCAAGGCATTCCTTTATGCATCTTCAGTGTAGCCCACTCTAGTGATTGTATTGCGAGTCGTGTAGTGATTAAGGAAAAAAACAAAAGTCCCAACTCCTGGATTCCTGTGATTATGTGAGAATCATCATTAATTAGAAAAATGTTTCTAGTTCTTGTGATTGTGAACAAAACAATGAAGTTGTGACCCAAGACTGCCCAAAAGGCTCAAAAACTACAAGTAAAATGAAACCAAAAATGTGCTTTTTGTTGTTGTGGTTTTATCTCAATTTTTAAGTTGATCTCATGAGTGTGTATCTCCTGACTCACGATTTGTGAATGTTTAGGGTTGGTAATGCTGCATCTTCCAGGGGTCTGGAAGCTGCACTCCTGTTTAAGGAGGAGAAGGGCCTAGCCACTGTGGTGATGCTTTTGTCCTTCATGTTAGACTCCAGGTACTGCAACTGTTCCTACCTGATATTGAAGGAAACACAACAATGAGGCCGATACCTGAGGAGAGTAGCCAATGAGAATACACCACACCTAAGTTTAGAAAATCCCATTGCCTCCTTATCCGTTTCAAGAGATATTTCAGTGACCTAGTCTTAGGCCTTGCCTACACTAGAAAGGGCTTGCCAGAATAGCTGTGCCAGTATATCTATACTGGGGGGCAGGGGGGAAGAGTGCTTTTACCAGTGTAGCGTATACCAGTTCCCTGAGAAAAATAAGCTATATCAGCAAAAGCACTTTTTTGCCAGTATAACTGTGTCTACACCAGGGCTTTTGCCATTATAAAGATGTTGTCAAAAATGACATTATACCAGCAAAAATTACTCGTGAAAACTAGGCCTAACTCTATGCAGCCATTAATGCAGATTTTCAGCATGGACCGCATTTTAATATAGAGCTGGTCTCATTGATGCATTGTCTCTGAATTGTGATCACCTAGGCATGTACATGAAGAAGTAACATCAGGAAAGTATTTGGCTGTATTAAAAGAAGCTAAAAATACATCAATCTCCTGAAAATGAGGAGAACAGTATCTTGTGACCAGTCAGCTCCCCGTGGGGCCTCAGTAAATGCTCCAAGGGCATCATTTGTAAATCTCTGCTTTAATGGATTGGGACCTAGTTACCTCAGACGTCATTATCAGCCATGACTGCCCAAAGCAGTCCCAAAGCTATTCATGGACAGTGCAACAAGAGACCCAAAGTTCAGATGATCAGGCTGGCAGGCAGCATTTGCATTGGCGGGACTCCAGGTGTAGAACTCCTTGCCAGAAGAGGCTTCCACTGATATTATCATTATCATTTTTACGCCCTTATCACAACTGCACCACAGATGCACAGCTGATGTCAGCTGGTGTAGCTCCCCTGAAACCAATGGAGTTATGCGGATTTACACCACTTGCAGCTCTGGCCCCATAGCCACAGTTCTGTCTGACTGTCCACCCACTTGTTTTGTAACATACCACAAAAATAAAATAAAGCCACCATCTCTTGGCCATTTATTTTCAGAGGTGTTCCTTTTCTGTCTAATTATAGGGAACAAGTTAATTGAGTCTTCAGTTCTACATGAAATATGCTAACTATAGCATCCTCTGAATAATTTCAGAGAAAATGATCAAGACTGAATAAGGGAACGAATGAATGCAGGAGAAAGACATTTGGCGCATACAGCTGTCTCAAGCCATTACGTAATCCCTCTAAGTCACCAGCATGAGTCAGTCTTTTCAGAAAGTTTGAAGGGTTTGGTAAATTGTTCTTAATGCTGAACTAAAGAACCAAAATAAAACAACAATCAAACAAACAGCCTGTTTGCCAATACACTTCAGTAGGACTGGTTTCCTTATATTGCATCCAGCATGTAAAACTAGTCAGTGAAAGTCAATGGCTGAAGAGAAGGAAGAGTTAGTGCCTTAGAAGATGGGAGAGAATTTCAGACAGATGGGGAAGGAGAAGTAACACAGGAGTCCTTAACTGTGCATGTGACACGAAGAGCCCCTCTATTCACACCCTACTGCAGTAATATTTGTAAAAAAAATATGCCAGGGTTGGGCTTATGGGCTGCTGGTGGGGTCAGAGCGCTGGACCAAAGCTGCACAGCCACAAGACACCCTGGGTTACAAGGCAGATGGTGACTGAACCCTTTACCGGCTTGGGTAAACCCCAAAATGTCACACTGCAGCACAGGGAGGCAAAGGAGATTCAGGGTATATCTGCACACCAGACTATACCTGACTCACACGAAGGCAGACATGTATTAGCCAAGGCCGCCTCAGAGCATCCACACTGCAGAGCGGCATGTGCCTCATATCCTACATCCTCACATGCATTTAAGGGCTTTGAGTGTGGATGGTAAGGGGGTTTGGGCAAAAACACATGGCAAGCCTGCAGTGTAGATATACCCTAAGTTTGAACAGGATGTATAGATGTGGTAGTCAGAATGATAGGGTAGAGAAAGTCTCTGGTAAATTACACATGTGCCTTTTCACCCAGTGCTAGAGTAAGGAATCCTGGATACAGCTTAATATTAAATATTCATTCATAGAACAGGTACAACATGGGCAGCAATCATGTTAGCTTCCCCACACTGCCTCCTGCTGATGTGTCACAATCCTGACCTGAGACCACCACCCCTGGGGAGGACAGGGCACTTGAGTCCTCGGGCACATCCAGTTTGTGGGCCTCACAGCTGAGACTGTAGATGAGGGTGCCAATGAGTGCGAGCTATGTTGATTTCTGCATATGAGCACCTGTCCACTAGGAACTGGACTGAGAACACATGTTAATTTCACATAGGCCAAACAGCTGTATCAAAGGACTGTATCATGAGCAGCCAGCAAATTGAAATGGATTGAAACCAAAAGGTGAGAATTCCAGTCCCTTCTCAGCCACCAAGGGCAGAGGCAGCAGGGAACTGTACCTTACACACAAACATCCCCCTCCCTCTCAGAACAAACTCAGCCTCCTGCATTTGTTTTGGGTAGAGTGCACAGTCTAAGAGTTGCCACTTTAAAGACTTCAGTACTGGGCCCTCAGGGGTGATTGTTTCAAAACATCCCAGTGATAAGAAATTAACACATTATTTTCTAATGAGGAGAGATCCAAAGTTGGGGCCTGTCAGCCGTGACATTACAAGAGTTACAAAGGCCCAGATCTTTACTTGTGGCTAGGCAATTTCACAGAGAAACTTCGGAGGGGGTTGGGATGCAGACTGGCATTAAATCATCTCTGCACTATCCAGATTTGGGCTTGCTGTGCACCAGGCTAGTTACCAAGGGGCTGTTTCAGCAATCAGGGATTGCTGAGGTACAGCAAAGCCCTGCTGAGGTGCCCGTTTCCCCATATCATGTCCCCAGTGCTAGCCACTGATCAATAGTGGGGGTGTGTGAATGTGGAATACTCCTGGGGCTAGCCATGTCAATTTAGTGTGCCTTTAGTGCAAAGGAGCCCTAAGGCAGGGGAGAATCTGGGTCAAAAATCTCTCAACAACTGATTCCAGCTGCAAATCACAACCATTCTCATTTCATTATATTCTGCTCATCACTGTAGAGGAGAATGTCTGGAACATTTGGTTTAAGTTTCACAGTGGAGGTTGTGGAAAGTCAGGCAGGACTGTATATGTTCTGGACATTGGGTTTAGGAGATACAGATAGACATATTGCTCCCTTTTGAAACTGGCCATTACCTTATGTCTAAACATTAATTGTGGTTGTCCAGGAGAAACTGAATCATAAATCTAATTCGGTGCTTAGGAAAACTAGTATGGCCTGCAGGCTGCTACCCACTGTTAAATTAGATTTTCAAGTTGTTTATTTCTGCATTGCAGAACTTGCATGGTCACTATCCTATTGCCAAAATAGAATTTCTATGTGTTTGGGTGTATGAAAGTAAGTATTCCTCAGAAATGAGTTTCTACGTTGAATCTCCATATGGTAGGTGTCAAACATGGCCCTCATATGCCCCAGAATTTATAGGGTACATAGCAATGCACAGAAGGCAGGAATATCTTGCTAAGTTAGACCTGCCTCAGACCTTGATCTAGCCAAATAATTATGCCACTTGCACCACTGTACACACTTACAAAATTTGGCATGATATTCAATCTCTCTCAGAAGATGCTCTGACTGGAATAGAAGAGTGATTCAAGCAAAATGGAGGGGAAGGAGAAAGATTGTACATGCTTTCCCTGCATTAGGCCTGGCAAAAGGCATTCTTATCAGTTTGATGAGTACGGCACTAATTTCACTTTGTTGAGCCTAGACTGGAGCAGATCTGATATTTTCTCTAATGTGTCTTTTTGAGGAAACTTGACTTGGATTTGTGATGCCTCTGAACAAAAAGAGCGAAAGCTTTTCTTAAAATTCCTAATAGGAAAAAAAAGTTGACAAAGAAGGTACAACAGTTTTTAGAAGAATTTAAATATTCCCCTGTAGCAACATGACCTCAGACACCACGAACATTGTGTCAGTGCCTTGGAACTCACTCATGGGCAAGATACTGCTACCCTTATGCTGACTAATGCTTTACTCCATAAGTTGGCCCCAAATCAATGAGGCTACTCATAGAGTAAGGTACTCCTCATTAGGAATGAGGATGGCCAAATCTCACCTTATAGATTCGCAAACCACTTGAAACAGCCACAGGTTGCTTGTGCCTCCTTCAGAGCCAGTAAAGGAGAGCATACCCCACCTCTGCTCAGTCTAAGTTCACATAAACAGTGCCCAGATTAAGGCTGCCAATTTTCACACCCTCTAGCCCCTCTTCCCCCAAGATAGTCAGATGGGGCACACAGGAGTTGCCAAGGTCTCCCTACAGGCCCCACTCCCTTTGAGCACAGCTAGGGCCATATACACTTGCATAATGGTGGAGAAAGCCACCTTTTGAACATGGGTTGCTAACATATGCACTGACCTGATGACTCAGAGGGAAGACTATGGAAGCAGTCAGGAGTGTTTTCCCTCCCAGAGCAATATTTGGTACCAAAAAACCCAAACCAAAACCGTAAGTTAAAAGCAGACAAGATCTCCCATCTAGGGCTTAAGCCAGAGCCTGGAGCCCTATCGTCCCGGGGTATTTTCCCTGTTTCCCAAGCAACAATTCTTAAATACCTTCCTTTAAGCACTTGTGCCAGGGCAGGGGGTGAAGCTGAGCTGGTATTAACCCACTGTTCACCAGAAACTTAGTAATGGCCCTGCATTGTGTAATACCCAAGAGTTTCTTAAATAATTTTAGATGAGAATAAAAATAATGTCCACCAAGATCACCTCAGACATTACACATTATCAGGAGATATACCGCATCATACAAACTTTACACACACATTTGTACTTAATGTCTCATTACTTACCACACTATAGGCCAGTATTATTAAACAGGGATAATGAGACAATACATCGTGTCATTTCCCCCTTCCCCCATGTTTTTCTCAAATCTTTCTAATGAGACTTTAATTACAGTAGACAATTGCTAATTTGTACCAATGGTTGGAAGATCCATTGACAATTACTAGATTTCTACAGGTTTCAGAGTGGTAGCCGTGTTAGTCTGTATCAGCAAAAACAACGAGGAGTCCTTGTGGCACCTTAGAGACTAACAAATTTATTTGGGCATAAGCTTTCGTGGGCTAGAACCCACTTCATCAGATGCATGAAAGGCTTTAATCCTATAGGGCAGTGGCTCTCAAACTGAGAGTCGTGACCCCATTTTAATGGGGTCACCAGGGCTGGCATTAGACTTGCTTGGTTCTGGGGCCAAAGCCCAAGTCCATGGGCTTCAGCCCTGGGTATGGGGATCAGGTTACAGGCCCCCTGCATGGGACTGAAGCCCTTGGGCTTTGGCTTTTGTCCCCCCACCTGGGGCGGTGAGGCCCAGGATTCAGTCCCCGCTCCTGGGGGGTGTAGTAATTTTTGTTGTCAGAAGGGGGTTGTGGTGCAATGAAGTTTGAGAAACCCTGCTGTAGGGTGTTGTACACCTCAAGATACCCAGCATGCTCAATTTCCAGTGGAGAAAATGGAGTCAGGAGTGATCATCCCCTCCAAGGAGTGATGAGGCAACTTAAGGATTAAACATGATACAAAAACAAACTGTATCAGCAAAATGTAAATTGTTCATTCATTTTAAGTGAATTATTTACTCTTGCAGTTCAGTGTGCCAGGAAGTATTCTCCTGTAGTATATTTTGCAGGAGTAGTGAAGCTTTAGTAATATTAGACTTCTCCATAGTAGTCAGCTATTTCATCTTTGCTGGCAGGCAAGGTGAGGCCACACGCATCTGAGAATGATCATATTGTCAGATGAGCAAAGTGAGAATTAGGCTCCAATCCTACAATTCATTGCCTGGGGGCATGAACTGTGCTGTGCCCATGCAGAATCCCTTTTCCTTCTATGGGGCTCTGTGAGGGTGTGGCAGGCCACCTGCCCACAGCAAACTGCAGGATCAGGGCCTCAGCGGAGAGCTGGTGCCTGTTGTTGCCACCACAATAAGAGGTCTCATACTGCAAGGAGCATCTCAAAAGCCCTTTACAACAGAAAAGAACAAGTACAATTCAAAAGCTCTATTTCAGTTTGATTTTCCTCTGTAAGCAGTGGGGGGATCTGTCAACTTTTCAGAATGAAAAATGAGGCTGATCTATATGGGGTTTAAAGCAGGTTGAATCAAGGGAAGAAAACAACCAATCAGCCATTAAGTCAGAGGTGTAGAATGCTGAATAAAACAAACGTTCAATAAAACAGAAATAGCTTACTGAGGCATTGTGGGATCTTCCTTCTTTGTGATTGTCAGCCTTAAATTCTTCATTCCCTTTGAACATTTATTCTTTTTTTCTCTCTATTTCTTCAGGGAAAAAGCCTTACCCTTTCTTTAAAGCTTTATTCTCTTTGACGTGACATTCCTTCAGTGCTGTCCCCCATTAACAGCACCATTCACTGCTCTGATTTCTTAACTAATTCCCTTGTGGTTTCTTTTCTGCTCTATGTCCCTTCTCCACACCTTCCACAACCTCTGGTCCTTTCCTTCCCTTGGATCCCCTTCCTCCTCATGTAGGTCCCTAGCCTTTCCCCCCATCCTTAAGCCTGCCTTTGCTTCTGTGTCCCCTTGGTCCTGAACACCCCCTCCTCTGCCAGCCAGTCTGTTTCCCCTACCCCCTGTTCCTCCTGCCACGGTCACAACTCCTAGCATCCCTCTCCTCCATGCTTGCCCGCTGCCCCTAAGAACAGCCAAGATTTTTCTGAGGCTGTCTCGATGGTGTCACTGCTATGGATGTCACAGGGGCCATAATCTAAAGACATTCATTAACATACAGAAGTAACAGAGAAAGGGAATGTGACCTGGTAAGCTGCAAAGACAATTCTTCAACAGATCCCGATAGTGCTTCAGCCCCATTATTGCCCCTATCCACTTAAAGGACGGGAGATATTTCCACAGTAAGTGACATTTTAAAAATGTATTTTGTCCATTTTTATTAATAGCAGCAAGAAATTGGATGTGAGAGGGAGGTGAGCACTGAAAACACAAAGTGGAGGCATTTCAATTTCCCATTGGAGATGCTCTTCTCCTTCCACGGATCTGTCTTCCTACCACTGTCAATCCCACCTCATTGTAACTAGCCTGCAAGAAAAAACTTACTTGTACCTTTCATGTATTTACATTTCAGCCTTTTTTGCTTTACTTCTGTTTTACATATGTTTTCACTCCTGTCTGGTGACAATTGCAGAACCCAACTCTGCAAAGTGCTCCAGATGGGACTGTCACTCCCTGCTATGGTCCCCATAAGTTGCTGTGGCAGCAGACAAGGGCCATCCAAGTCTGTTAGCTGAAATAGGGGGAAGAGTGCTCTCTGCACAACCCCTCACAAACCCCAGCATAAAGGGTGTGTTGGGGAGGGCAGGACGTGTGCAGCATTATGGGGATGGTCCAGAAGGCGGCGTGCCAGAACAGACAATAGCCCCTAGGGAACCATCTTGGCCTCAAGAGCAGCCCAGAATCAGAGAGGGCACAAAAGGTTCAAGTTCTGAGCTGCAACTCCTGGACACACATCACAAACTCTCAAGTTATTGCTCTACTCCATTTCCCTCTGTTAAGTGCTTTTATAAATAGCTGGTCTGATGGCAGAGGCTGACTTGGATCATCAGATCAACACTCACCCCAGCCTAATTTGAGAGGCTTTGAATTCAAATTCCTGCATCAAAATCCTCCTTATTGTTCTGATTCTGGACCCAACCTAGGAAGCAGAAGTGGTCCTCGTTCCACCTCCTGTTCGGATCTAAAAAAAGCTCATAAGGTCTTACAATATTTCATCAGCTTCAGGCCAAGATCTTCCAAAACTGGCTTGCCCCAACCCTAGGTCTGGCTTGGCATCGACCATATTTTAATCTAAACCCAATACTGATTCAGTACGGCCTCCTTGACTCCTCTCGGGGGCAGATTCTTTTCAGACTTGACACTGGTTTTACACCTGTGTCATTAAAATTATGCCTGATTTACAGCAGTGAGAGAAGAATCGAGCCCTACAATTGTAAACAAGAAATCCCCCGAGATACGATACAGCGCTTATTAGCTTTTTTTCATTCACAGGCAAAAGTGGAAAAGGTTAACTGAAATGGATGCCAATTTTCTCAAACATTTTCTTGCTATCTTAAATCAAAGTTGTTAAAACTACCAGTGTATAAATTATACCGAACTGAAAGAAAAAAAAAATCACTTGGCAAACAAAGAGACGGTCGCAAAACCACTGCTACACTGGCTGGAGACGGTGGCAGCGTCTATGGGCACTAGAGTGGCACAACTATAGGGCAGCAGCGGTGCCCCTCTAGTGCCACAATGTAGACACTTCCTAGAGTGATGGAAGGGTCTTTTTCATCACTATAGCTAATCTACACCTCCAAGCAGCGGTAGCTTGGTTGACGGAAGAATTCTTCCATCTACTTAGCCACGTCTACATTGGGAGTTAGGTTGGCTTAACTCTGGCACTCAGGGGTGTACATTTTCACCCCCGCCTACCCCAGAGCAATGTAGGTAGGTTCATCTAATATTTAAGTGCAGACCAGCCCTGAATTGCGGTGTGAAATATCCAAGTGGTGGAGTAACACTAACTCCTAACTTTTGGTGCAGAGTAGAGGGGCTGCAGACATACAAGCAGTTTGTCCCCAGAAGGGGGGACAATGCCATGACAGCTAAACTTCAAAGCAGCAGTGAGAACAGCCTTGGAGAAGGTTCTCAGCTAGCTACAAGTGAGAGTTCATAACCAACGTCAGCTAGCACTGCAGGAAGCAGATAGGAAGATTATGTAAGTATTGTGTGTAGAGCTGGGGACAGAGGAGAAACAGAAAGTAATAAAAATTGAGAGATGACTAGTACCCTGTGGTCACAAACTTGAGTCAACCCACAGTAAAACTAGAAGAGTTAGAGAGCAGCAAACCATGCGTGTCCTTTTAATAGTGTTCTCACTGAGCATCATTTTAAAATAATATTGAGCATCTGTGACAGGGTTGGGACTCACCACCGCAGCACCTCCTGCCATTCACTCTGGAAATTAGCTCAGTTCATATGGAGCACCCTCTGCTGGTGGGTGTCCCATCTGTCTCTCACCCTAGATTGGTGTCTCGACCCGTGTTGCTCCTGGCGTCCTCTTCAGAGGGCAGTGTCCACTGCTCTGGTCTCATCCCCTTCTGGGGGTTTGGTGTTATCAGCAGTCCTTTTCTTCGCCCCAGCCACAATGGCCAACCACGCCCCAAAGTCTAACCCCTTTTGGCAGGGGTCTGGTGCAGTCCGTGATGGCCACTCCAAATGGCCAGGTGGAAGTGCAAGGGGGAGGGACCCAGGCCCGCCCTCTACTCCGGGTCCCGACCCAGGTACCCTTTGGTGGCAGCCTTCCTGCCTACCCTCCTTCTCTCCCTTTGTCTGTCTCTCTCCCTGGGCCATTTCCCCTTTGGTCCCTTTGCACTGGCTAGGCCCTTTTTCTCAGGGCCCGCAGCCCGGCAGGTACTGGGCAGGAGCTCCCTTCTGCTCCCCCTGCCTGCTCAGCACTGCGCTGTCCCTGGTGCTAGTCTCCTCACACAGGAGGCAGACCTTCACCCTCTGAAGGCCTGGGAGAGACTGCCTGCTCCCTTCCTGGGCAGCCTTTATATAGGGCCTAGCCTAGCCCTGATTGGCTGGCTGTAATACTGGCCCTGATTGGCTGCTGCCTTGCACAGCCGCTCTGGCCTGTTGTAGCCCAATCTGGTATGGGGGTGGGGCACTGCCCCACCACAGCATCATTTTAAATAATCTTTTAAAGAACTATGACACTTGGCAATATGATTAATGAGGATGCTTATGTTCTTGCCTATGGTTTAATTATAGACCAACATTAGTGATATATAATTAAAGCCACAGGAAAGAACATAGATCTCCTTCTGTGGTTTTAATTATACATCAACATTAGTAGATAACACACTAGATGCAGAGACATCCTCGTCAGATACGACGGACAGCCGTGATAGACATTAGTAATACCGAATACTCTGCAATGCCTCCTTTAAGTAAAAAATGAAAATGATAATGGTCCCTCACATCATTTAGAGATGAATGTTATAGATTTACAACTTGGCTTTTAGAAGAGATGCTTGGAGCTCGATTCTGCTAGAACATTTCATTTGACTTTCATAAATAACTAAAAGGTGTTCATTACAGAGACAAGGTGGGTGAGGTAATACCACAGTGCCACAGCTAAATGTAAGGTGGAACAGATTAATCTTCTTTTTAATTGTGAGTACCTTTCCCAGACCTGAAGAAGAACTCCGTGCAAGTGCAAAAGCTTGTCTCTCTCACCAACAAGTTGGTCCAAGGAGAGGTATTACCTCACCCACTCTGTCCCTCCAACATCCTGGGCCCAACACAGCTACAACACTGCAAACATAAAAGTTGTTCATTTTCACTGACACATTTGCCAATCTAATGCTTGTCTTCCTGTAAATACTAACTAATGCTTTTGATGAAGTCATGATTTGCTAATGCACTTTCAATTTGATACTTGGAACTAATGCCACAGCTTTTCTGTATTTCAGTCTATACTTTTGGTGCCATACCTTTCTATTCTAACAGCTGTGCCTAAGTTTTATATTAGTCATGAAACTTGAATACCAACGACTGCCCTAAGAGAACAGTCATACTACATATTGTATAGGATTTCCAAAACCTTTATTGCTCAAATGTTTAGAAAAGGGAGTGGGGTGTAATGATTAAATCCCAGAAAAGCAGATTTATTTTTCCCTTGAGCGTCAGAGACAGATCAAGAAAATGGAAAGGAGTAATTATGAACTGAGTGACACAAACAGGGGAGCTGATTAACAATCCCATTGTATGGATATTTTTACTTGAATAAATACCCTACACTATTTACATATAGGCATTCGGAATTAGTAGGGGCAATTTTTAAAATTTTTAAATATGAGAGAATTTTAAGTAGAATAAGATTTCAGTGTATATCCATATTTTTGCAGACATTTACTCTAATACCACTTATATGTATGCTGTAAAGCACCTCTAATGTAGCCATATCTGGGGTAGCAATCACTGAGCATACAGCATAGCAGTGCACACCCAACACATTCGTGCCACCTTACTAAACACACATGCACAAGTGTGCATGTAAAGATATGCTAACAAAATGGATATACTTGCCTTTGAAAATCTGGTCCTAGGATAACAAAAAAAGGATAGTGATACTTCTGTGAAGTGGACAGATTTTATTTATCAGTAAATCAAAGACAAAAATTCCCAACCGGAAAAAAGCCCGAAGGAGGAAGTGGTTAGAATTAGGTAGTGGGGTGGGGGGGTCAAGACTCCCACACCTCCCCATCCCAGTACCACTAACTTTAGGTTCATAGAAACAGATCTGGCATATACAGGAATGTTCTCAACAAAATATGTAAGTTTTAACCTCTGTAAACTGAATACAATGTTTGCAGGTTCTACAGCAAATATTTCAGTATATTAACAGCTCTAGAGCAGTGGTTCCCAAACTTGTTTCGCTGCTTGTGCTGGTGGGCCGGGCCAGTTTGTTTACCTGCTGTGTCTACAGGTTTGGCAGCCAGTGGGAACCACGATCAGCCAAACCTGTGGACGCGGCAGGTAAACAAAGCCTGCCATGGGCTTTCCCTGCACAAGTGACGGAACAAGTTTGGGAACCACTGCTTTAAAGAAAGGGACCTGTAGAAGCAAGAGGCAGAGAAAGAGTTGAGAGGGGCACTGCAGGTTCCAGGTGCTTGGAATTGAATGAATATTTTCTTATTTTTAGATTAAAAAAATAATCAGAGCTGTGGGTCTCTCTTCTGTGGCCCAAAGGTTTTGTTTATACTGATGCATCTTCTCCACTGAAACTATTGCGAGTTTTCTCCCTTTCAGTCCTACTAAACAAGTTCTAGCTGTATGTCTGTTGGCAGCAACTTGGCCAGTCTGACTTCAGGCCTGGTTGTTGCCTCAGTTTACCTTTCTTCCCCAGTTAATCAGATTTCACACTGCAAGTGTTTTCTCAATAATCCTTCCATTTTAGAGGCTTGGCTCAAAACAGCCCAAATCTTCCACTCAGCCTTCCTGGCTGACTCACTCTCTCTCTCAGGGATCTTAGACCTGTCCCTGCTGAGGTTTTTCTTCTGAAAACATACCAGCTCCTTGAAGTCTCTCTCCTAAATGACTTCAGGATGCATCCACACCCCTCAGCAGGCCTGGATTTTAGTCACATGCTTCCTATCACATGAAGCTTGAATTAATTCCTCTTTCTGGTGAAGGGGGCTAAGCCTACCACAGGTGAAGCTGAACCCCAATCCCCTTGAAGGGCTAGCTTACCCTGTGACAGTTTGCCTCCAGACATTAGCTAGTGCCAGAGGTGAAACTCATGCAGGGCCAAATCCTATTCTTCCATACAAGGCCAAACCAAGCAACGACCTCAATTTGGCCCTCAGCATTTGCATATATCATTAGAAACCATATGACTTACTAGGCCGTATTGTGTGTTCAGGAAAAGTTCTCAAGCTGATATGTAAATCTCAGCACAGTAACAAACATCTAAGTCTTGAAGGACCATCCAAAAATAGCTGGCAGAATGACAGATAAAAGGAAAGGAATTTGAGAAAATTCTCTCATTGAAATCCCTTTATCTTGAATGCTATAGAGAGAGATTTATAATTAGCTTTAGTGAAATTAAGAGCTTCAGGAGTTGTATTAGAAGATAAATTTCTTTCAATTAAGCTATCATATCACGCTCACTGCCAAAATGAAATCCTGCAAATTGAGGAATGGCAATTTCTTACCTGATAATTTGGTTTCTTCACGTCCCTCTTTGCCAATCCTGATCAAGAGGGTTCTCCTACCAGCACAAAGAAAAAGTCTTTACAATATAATTCCTTTTTATAGGGAGGTTTGGCTGAACCAGATCATGAGTATGTCTGCACTGAAATTTTTTTTTTAAAAAGTGCTTTTAACTTGGGATAGCTAACCTGAATTAGCTAACCTCCCCAAACAGCCTGGCCCCCGCCCCCTATCCGCCCCCTCCCACTTTCCACCCTCTGACTGCCCCCCCCAGAACCCCCAACCCATTCAACCCTCCCTGCTACTTGTCCCCTGACCGCCCCCCTCCCAGGAACCCCCACCCTTAACCGCCCCCCCCCCAGGACCCCATCCCCATCCAACCCCCCTCTGCTCCCTGTCCCCGACCCCTATCTATACCCCGCCCCCTGACAGGCCCCCCAGAACTCCCATACCTGTCCAACCCCCCTGTTCCCTATCCCCTGACCGCCACCCCCAGAACCTCCACCCCATCCAACCACCCCGCTCCCCACCCCCTTACCATGCCACTCAGAGCTCCAGGACTGGCAGCCATAAGTAGTACACCATAAGTAGCACATTCCTATGGGGAGCAATTGAATACACTACATGTGGCCTGCAGACCGTAATTTGCCCACCTGTGCTCTAACCCAAGTTAAAAACCAAGTTGCCATATCTTCTCTGCTATTTTAACCTGGGTTAGCTAACTCAAGCTAAGTGCATACTTTTTTGTAGTCTAGACATACCCTTAGAGACTGCCCAAGCAAAACAAATTCCATTAATGTTAATTCAATATTTCAGGAAAAGATGGGCCGAAGTCTACCACCATGTGACAGGGTTCACTCACCAGAGCAGTGCCTCCTGCTGGTTGTCTCAGGGATTAGATCTCTGTCATCAGCATGCCCTCTCCTGGGTGGTGCCTTTCCCGCTGCCTTCACCTGCAGATCCATTTCAGCCCAGGAACTACAATGTCTTTTTCATGACTCAGCCCTCCAGCCATGCCACCATCCATGTTTCCCCGCTGGTGGGGGAAGGGGAGAGGGAGTGTCTCCTGGTTCTATAGTCCAGACACTTCCCCACTGGCAAGAGGAGGGGACATCCCACCCACCACTCTGGGTCCAACCCAGGCACTTTGTAGATAGTAGCCTCCTGCTTCCTCTCCTTAACTTCTCCACCAGTGCTGCTTCAATTCTCTGGGCTACTTCACCGCAGCCCCAGCACCTTCTTTCCCCCCTTCTCAAGGCCTCCAGCCCACAAGTCCCAGCAACCAGCCAGGAGCTCCCTCCTACTCCCCCAGTCCATGCCAGCAACTGCTCTGTCAAAGATGTTACCTTCCTGCAGCCCCCTAGGAACACAGTCCTTGCTCCTTAGACTCGCTGAAGCAACTCCCAGTCTCTGGCCCTGCAGTCTCTTTTATGTAAGCCCACTGGGCCCTGATTGTCTGCCCCTCGCAGCCCTTCCCTGATTGCCTGTGGCTCATGCAGCCTCTCTAGGCTGCTTGGAGGACTCACCTCCACTCTGGGGCTAGGACAGGGTTAATCCCTTCCACACCTGTGTGGGGCAAACATCCTATCACACAACAAAACAAAAAGCAGATGGGATAACTTGGCTTGCCTAGAAGGACATAAAGAAAACAAATGAATAGAAAAGAAATTGGTATTCTCCAACATCCTACTGTGCCAGTCCACCAGGTGAGAACGAAAACAGCAGTGGCTAAGGCCAGAACAGGCGCAGGCTATCCGGAATAGCCAAATGAGTACAGCATACAGGACCCAACTTTCAATTGGGGCACCAGCAGAAACTGCCACCACAAGTCTTTAATGGAAATTATATGGAATTATGCTTTATACTACTTTAGGTGGGAAGCACCCCCTTTCTCATCCTGAGAGACAGGATGCTTTCATGGAATTGGCCTTGAAAGAAAGTGAAGCATTTGAATCCTGAACAGAATAAAGTTTTGAACCCAGTGAGGCTCAGAAATCTTTGTTGAAGCCCGTATTATCAGATTAATATGCAGTCCCCTCTTCACATAAAGGTTGTTTCTCATTTCAAGATGACAAACAGTCAGGAAAGAGGCTTTGGGGAGGAAATGAAAACAGGCTCAATTTCAAAGTTTGTTCTGACGACAAGACCGATGGCCCTGCACCCCCTAGTAACCTACATGGATTCCTCTTCCAAAAGGTTCATTTCCATCATAGTGGACCAGAGAGATCGAAGGACAAATCCTGGTGAATATTCTCATTGTGTAACCCACAGATTAGAGCAGGCTTCATTTCTAGAGGCAAGGAAAGGTGAGCCAGTGGAGCTTGGTTGAAGAGAAACAATGGCTGAGATGCCAAAGCAGGACTGGTTGCATATACCCAGGGCAGTCGCACCAGAGACCTCCCCATGTAGCCCAGCACTTGAAGACCCAGCCAGGCTTTCAGACTCATTGAATCAAGGAGATGACTTCAATCTTCAGTTTCATGATGAGATGCTCTGGAAGGAACCCCTTGTTGACCTGAATATTGGACTTGGCTCCTGAGACAGAGAGAGTTCTTGGCTTGATTTATCACCCTGCTCTAAGATTCCAGAAAAAATGGCATCCTGCTAACTGCCAGAGTTGCCTTTCTTCTTGATTTTAGCTGCCCCAACCAATCATCCAGGGCTCTCCTGGAGAGCAGTGACCAGTGCCACCTAGTTGATTGTATGGGATATTGTGGCCATGAAGAGAAAGCAGGGTCACAAATGGAGGCTGCTTGCTCACTAGTTGATCTTGGACAGCTGGAAGAGGTGGGACATTTAGGCCAACTGTCTCCATTTAGAAGATATAGCTTCTATTTGCCAGTAAAACACTGACCATTTTCCTACTCTTCCCCTCCAGGATGCTCATTAGTCCAAATGATTGTGATGGAGTTAAAGAGGTATGTGCCTATTTCCCCCCATACCAAAGTGGCCCTATATTTACAGTGTTCAAATGTAAAAAGGCCTTAAACGTCTTAAACTACTCTGAGCAGAATTAAAAAATAACAACAACCTCTTCACTACAAGAGTAACCTATTCAAAACCTAAAAATAAAGGAAAGAGTTAGGGAAAACATTTATTAGAGAGAAGGGTAACACCCCACAATCTAACCTGATTAGCCAAAAGAGCTGCCTTAATTTCCTGGAAATGGAATAACAACTAAGCCGAGTCAATCGGGGAGTGAGCCAGACTCTGCTGTTTTGGGAGTGAATTCACAAGAGTGCTGGTGGTTTTTGTCTTCACTTATCAGTAGGACTTGTATCCAATACCTGGAATTGGCACAGAAGGACATTGAAGGATTGGTATTATAAAAATTGCACTCTGTAATAAAAAGGTATCCTTTATCAAAAACATGGAAAATATTTTTGATAGGAACCAGAGGTTGTTTTTCATATTAATAATAATGTACGACTCCTTTTTTCTGAGTTCTGTTCCCTCTTCTATCAACTATTTCCTATAAACTAATGACAGCCAATGGTATCACTGTCTGTACCACACAGAAAGATCTGATCTAGAAGAGAAATCTAAAGTTATACCATCAGCTGTAATGTAACTCAATCATGTGGTGTAAATGGGGACATTAGACTCTAGCATTACAGAGGAAGGATCAAAGTCTAAGGCTCTGCAAAACGTCATTTGATACACATAGCAAGTAATCCTCGTACTCTCTCTAAACCAGCTGATTTACTAATGTGGGATATATATCACCAAAAGGTGGGATAAAAGGGAGTAAAATATGGAACATTGAGCCCAGATGGCTGATTTCAGAGGGAAATCTGAACATAACAGGCAACTGATAGAAGGAAGATGTAGGAATAGAACAGACTCCCCAAACTATGGGGCGCGCCCCTGGGTGGGGAGGGAGGTTGGAGGAACATCCATGGGGGCAGAACAGGGCCCAGGCCAGCCCCCATGGGGGGGGAGGTGAGGAGGGAGTGCCACCCAGCCCCTCTCCATCCCCAGCTGTGCTCTGGTTCTGCCCACAGCTGTGTCCCTGGCTCCTGGCCCTGTTCCTAGCCCCATGCCAGCCCCTGCCCACAGCTCTGTCGCCAGCCTGGGGCTGAGGCTGGGGGCAAGCCTGGGACTGAAACCACACTTGGCTGCCTGGCTGCCAGCCCACACTGCAGCCTGGCTGCGGCTCCATTCCTGCCCCCAGCCTCAGCCCCTGGCCATGACCCCACTCCCAGCCCCAGCCCCACCTCTGGCTGCAGCCCCAGCCCCTTTACCCTGTCCATTTCCCCCTGACCCCAAAGCTGTAGCCCCAATCTCAGCTCTGGCTCTGGGGGGACAGGGGGGCATGGACAGGGGTAAGGGGGGGCCATGACCAATGTTCCCTCTAATTTTTGACAGGCCGTGTGCGCAAAAATTTCTTCTGTGCAAATTGTTGTGTGTGCAGTGTTTTGCCGTGTGCATGGAGTTTAGGATCTGTGTGCGTGTGCACATGCGCACAGCTTAGAGGGAACAGTGGCGATGACCCTCAAAAGTTTGGGGACTGCTGGAATAGAAGAACGGGGGAGAGGGGGACAGAATTAAAGAATTCCACCTAACGGGACCTTCATTTAACACATGCTGAGATACCAGAACCCTCAGTGAGAAGAGTGATGTGTGTTACTGCTATGAGTGCTTCCACGGGTTCTCATATTAGGTTGTGATATTTGGCACCTTCCCAATGAGCTAAAGCACAAGCATGGTGCTAATCTTTACAGCAGCAGGGCACGAAATGTGATGGAATATTTCATCCTGCACCAAACTTTATTTTTCATTCTCTTCTGAGCATGCATTTTACCTTGATTTCAATCTTTTGATCCCATTCATGTGCAGAGAACCCACCTCCTCTTCTTGATTGGCTTTCTGACTTAGCACTACATTTTACTGCAAAACTTTCCTTCTGCATTTTTTCTTTCTTGGGTGGAGGGGAGGAAGGTGGTTTTGTGTGTGTCATAATATTATACTGAGATGTCATATCACTTTCATGAGGGCTCAGGTTGACGCAAACACGTTAGGGCTTGATCTTTCAAAGTGTGGAGCACATTGGCCCTGATCTAGTAAGGCACTGAAGCACGTGATTAACTTTAAACAAGTGAAAAGTCCCAAAATATGCTGAGTACTCCTTCCCAGATCCATCAAAACACTCAGAGTGCTCAGAATATTGTCAGATTGAGTCCTTAAACATTGCAAAAGGTGTCCATAATACAGTTTAATAGAGAACATGCCTCCTTAGCATACTTACATTCAGAACCTTATTTCTATTTATTGCACTCTCAGCAAATTTGCGGATGATACTGGGAGGAGTGGTAGATACGCTGGAGGGGAGGGATAGGATACAGAAGGACCTAGACAAATTGGAGGATTGGGCCAAAAGAAATCTGATGAGGTTCAATAAGGATAAGTGCAGGGTCCTGCACTTAGGACGGAAGAATCCAATGCACCGCTACAGACTAGGGGCCGAATGGCTAGGCAGCAGTTCTGCGGAAAAGGACCTAGGGGTGACAGTGGATGAGAAGCTGGATATGAGTCAGCAGTGTGCCCTTGTTGCCAAGAAGGCCAATGGCATTTTGGGATGTATAAGTTGGGGCATAGCGAGCAGATCGAGGGATGTGATCGTTCCTCTCTATTCGACATTGGTGAGGCCTCATCTGGAGTACTGTGTCCAGTTTTGGGCCCCACACTACAAGAAGGATGTGGATAAATTGGAGAGAGTCCAGCGAAGGGCAACAAAAATGATTAGGGGTCTGGAACACATGACTTATGAGGAGAGGCTGAGG
This sequence comes from Caretta caretta, assembly GCF_965140235.1. Taxonomy (NCBI): domain Eukaryota; kingdom Metazoa; phylum Chordata; order Testudines; family Cheloniidae; genus Caretta; species Caretta caretta. The sequence continues at coordinate 208,870,822 of NC_134207.1, read as the reverse complement.
GAGCTGGGATTGTTTAGTCTGCAGAAGAGAAGAATGAGGGGGGATTTGATAGCTGCTTTCAACTACCTGAAAGGGGGTTCCAAAGAGGATGGCTCTAGACTGTTCTCAATGGTAGCAGATGACAGAACGAGGAGTAATGGTCTCAAGTTGCAGTGGGGGAGGTTTAGACTGGATATTAGGAAAAACTTTTTCACTAGGAGGGTGGTGAAACACTGGAATGCGTTACCTAGGGAGGTGGTAGAATCTCCTTCCTTAGAGGTTTTTAAGGTCAGGCTTGACAAAGCCCTGGCTGGGATGATTTAACTGGGAATTGGTCCTGCTTCGAGCAGGGGGTTGGACTAGATGACCTTCTGGGGTCCCTTCCAACCCTGATATTCTATGATTCTAGTTTCAGTTGTGTATTAACTGATTGAAGGAATGGTGCTATGGTCTTCTAAATAGAGCAGAATGTGTTATACTTTGCCTTATGCTAGAATATCCATAAACAGAGTGAGATAATATAGCAGTAAGCAAATTGGACATACCTAAAATAAAAGGCTGACCCACAATTGCAACTATTACATATTCTAACTTCTTACTTTGTTCTGTCAGAGTTTAAGGCCAGAAAGGATCGTGAGGTCATCTAGTCTGACATCCTGCATCATAGGTCACCAACACTACCCAGCACCCGCACACTAAACCTAGCAACTGAAACTAGACCAAAGTATTACAGCCCACAGTAGATCAGACTGTCATGTACCACTGAAAGAGAATAGGAAGAATCAAGGTGCCTGAGGCCTCTGCAATGGCAGGGAAATGATTAAGTGAGAGATAACCAGGTAATCCTTGCAACTGACCTGCATCGAAATGCTGCAGAGGAAGGGTTGCCAGGCATCTGGTTTTGACTGGAACGGCTGGTCGAAAAGGGACCCTGGCGGCTATGGTCAGCACTGCTGACCGGGTGGTTAAAAGTCTGGTTGGCGGCGCAGGGGGGCTAAGGCAGGCTCCCTGCTTGCCCTAGCTCTGCACAGCTCCCCGGAAGCGGACGGCATGTCCGGCCCCTAGGTGCAGGGGTGATGAGGGAAGCTCCACATGCTACCCCCGCCCCCAGCGCTGGTTCCACATCTCTCATTGGCTGGAAACCACAGCCAATGGGAGCTGCGAGACCGGATCCGGCGAGTGTGGGCAGTGCACATCTCACAGAGCCCCCTGGTCTCTCCGCCTAGCGGCCGGACATGCCATCCGCTTCTGGGAGCGGTGCAGAGCCAGGGAGCCTGCCTTATCCCCGCTGCACCACCAACTGGGAGCCGCTTGAGGTAAGCGCCACCCAGTCAGACCCTGCACCTCGAACCCTCTGCTCCAGATCGGAACCTCCTCCCACACCACAACTCCCTCCCAGACCCCGCATCCCCTCCTGCACTTCAAACACCTTGGCTCCAGCCCAGAGCCCACACCCTCCTAAACCCCAAACCCCCCATCCCTGGCCACACCCCCAGAGCCCACACCCTCAGCCAGAGCCTGCACCCCCTCCCACACCTCAACCCCCTGCCCCAGCCCTGAGCCCACTCCTGCACTCCAAACCCCTTGGCTCCAGCCCGGAGGCAGAGCCCCCTTCTGCATCTCAAACCCCTCATCCCCAGTCCCACCCCAGAGCCTGCACCCTGCAGCTGGAGCCCTCACCCCCTCTCCACACTTCAACCCCTTGCCTCAGCCTGGAGCCTGCTCCTGCACCCTGAACCCCTCATTTCTGGCCCCACCCCAGAGCCCACGCCCCCTCCCACATCCCAACTCAGTGAAAGTGAGGGTGGGAGAGAGCAAGCGACAGCAGGAGCAGGGCTTGAGTGAGTGGGGGACGGGGCCTCAGAGAAGGAGCAGGGCAAGGGTGTTCTGTTTCGTGCAATTAGAAAGTTGGCTATCCTAACCTCCCACCCAAGGCCATTCCCAGTCTGACCTGCTGGAAATTCCTTCTTGACCTCGCATCTGGCAATCAGTTAGGCCATGAGCATGTGAGCAAAAGAACCAGCCAGCCAAGCAACACACAGAGAAAGAATACTCACTGCAACCTCAGAGAGGGGCAGCGACTTATATGGGCCCCTGGTGCCCGGGCTCCAGCAATATTCAGGGCCCGGCTCCACCAATGTTTGGGGTCGGGTCTCTCCCCCAACCCCACCTGCAGCCCACAAGTGCCTCCCCTGAGTGTCTCCGAGTCCCCACTTGCTGCCCCCCCACCCCCCTGTGCGTCTCCCCAGGGCCCTGGAGCATCCCTGCCTCAAGTAGGTGGCTGCCCCCATGCAGCTCCCCCTCTGCTCTGATCTGCTGGCTCCCGGCATCAACCGCCGCCACAGGGTCCTAGTACCCCCCATCCACTAGTGCCATAGGCCACCTTCCTCCCCTCCACTAGGCAGGCTGACCCCGACTCTGCCCTTTCGCCTCTGACCCTTCCCTTTTCCAGTGGGACCCTCCACCAGCACAGGGGCCCTCCCGCTTGCAGCCACTGCTCCTGCCCCACGCTGGGCAAGGGGAAGCCCCATCCCCCACCGCCAGTGAGGCTACAGTGATGGGCAGCAGCAGGGGAGGAGGCGGACATGTGATGGCAGCCTCTGCCCATCACCCACCACAGGGGAGGCAAGGGGGCTTCCTGGATCTGAGAGGGGCCCTAGGAGCATGTGCAGTGACAGTGGGGTGAGCTAAGTGTGCAGCCAGGAGGGGCAAGGGGGGCCCAGGGGCTGCCTGCACCCCAAACTCCTCAGCCCCAGCCCTGCCCCACCCCAGAGCCCACACCCCCAGCCAAAGCCCTCACTCCCCTGCACCCCAACCCTCTGCCCTAGCCCTGAGTCCCTCCCACCCCCAAACCCCTCATCCCCAGCCCCAGAGAGAGCCGTCATCCCCCCACACCATAATCCTCTGCCCCAGCCCTGAGCCCCCTCCTGCATCATGAACCCCTCATCACCAGAACCCTCACATTTTTACATTATTTTAAAAAATATATATCGGCTAACAAGGCAGGAGGGCGGGGTGGAACCTGGACCTGTTCTGGGCACCAGCAAAAATTACACAAAACTGCTGCCCTGGACCTCAGAGCACTGGACCACCTTATGCAGTGTCCCACCTGTAGCCATGCCCACCTCTGTTGCTTCTGAGGAAGGAGATTATTGCTGTTATATACTAGCATTTTATTACAGTACATTACCATAAGCCCTAATGCATTTTCCAAAAGAATTGGAGCCTATCATCAGATACTACTCACAAGATATTATTAAAAACCAATATCAAAGTGCATTTTTAGCTAGAAAAGGCAACATTCTTCTATCTAATCTGCAGTTTGGCTAAACTACATTACAATCTCTGCATTGTTCCAGGCACAAAACTTCAACTGACGACATCAATGTAAGTTCTACGAGGGGAACAAAAGCAGAGTGTGCATTAGAGATATGCTGTTTAGATAAGAGACCCACAGTGTAGTTCAGATAGATGAGTGTTGCTTTACAATTAAATTACATTAGCTCCCAATGCTCAAATACTTTTAGGTTTATATAAGATTGTATAAGATGTTTAGTCTTCAGAAGAGAAGAATGAAGGGGGATTTGATAGCTGCTTTCAACCACCTGAAAGGGGGTTCCAAAGAGGATGGCTCTAGACTGTTCTCAGTGGTAGCAGATGACAGAACAAGGAGTAATGGTCTCAAGTTGCAGTGGGGGAGATTTAGGTTGGATATTAGGAAAAACTTTTTCACTAGGAGGGTGGTGAAACACTGGAATGCGTTACCTAGGGAGGTGGTGGAATCTCCTTCCTTAGAAGTTTTTAAGGTCAGGCTTGACAAAGCCCTGGCTGGGATGATTTAGTCGGGGATCAGTCCTGTTTTGAGCAGGGGGTTGGATTAGATGACCTCCTGAGGTCCCTTCCAACCCTGATATTCTATGATTCTATGTTTAACACTATGAAATGTGAAACACTGATCAGTTCAAGGGTCCAGAACATTCCAGACTATCCACACTATATGAATGCACTTTTCTATTAGTCTAGTGACGATATAACATTTTTTTTCTTGTGCATTTTGTAAAATTGTCACTTGGTAAAAATCAGCTTTGCTCTACTCCACTTTAAACATTCAAAGGTTGATTAAAAATGGTGGCCAAAGACAGTTATAACTAAAAAGAAAAGGAGTACTACAGCTCGCTTCATTGGATGCTGTAGCTCACGAAAGCTTATGCTCAAATAAATTGGTTAGTCTCACAAGTACTCCTTTTTGCGGATACAGACTAACAGGCTGCTGCTCTGAAACAGTTATAACTGTCACATGTAGCTTTTTCAGTACTTTGGCTCCCCCTTGTGGTCACTATGTGCAAACAAACTGATCAAATGTAACTTTTGGTCAAATTAGAGAAGCAATTTATTGACATATTAAACAATTGCATTTTAGAACAGCTAGTTCTAAAGCCCACAAGGAGAGAGGGCTATTCCCAATGTAGTCCTATGCAACATACAATAGTTGGTTCAAGATGTAATTATAATAGGGCCACAAAATAGTAGAGACCATGATATAAGTAACTTCAACACTCCAGCCAAGGGTGTTGATAGTACCAAAACACAGGAACATAAGAATGGCCATCCTGGGTCAGAAAAAAGGTCCATCTAGCCCAGTATCCTGTCTTCCGAAAGTGGCCAATGTCAGGTGCTTCAGAGGGCATGAACAGAACAGGTAATCATCCATCCTCTGTCACCCATTCCCAGCTTCTGCTAAGCTTCAAAAAAGAAGAATTCAAACAATGAGAAAGCTAGTCAAAAAGACAAAACACAATGAAATTAAAATCTTTTGACTCCACATGGAGGCTATTAAAGCATACCAGAACAAATGAAAAAACGGAAGCAAGGGAAAAAAAAGTATAAATAGCAAGTTGTTATTCAAGCCAAACAGCAAAAGAAATCTGTTGCTAGTTAAGCCAACAGAAAGAAGTGTAAACTATAGCAGATAAAATGGAAGTGGAAAATAAAGGGGGATCCCCTGGACTACCAGAGAGTAAAAGGGTCAATTAAGAAGGTTAAGAATGTTGCAGAGAAGATCATTTTTTTCTCTGAATCTGTTTTCATCACAGAGCAATTGGGGGCTCTCTCTACCTTAGACCTACTCTTTTGACGTAATTAAGACGTGGTACTATCAGAGACTGAAGTGTCAAAGGAGGAGCTCTGTGAAATGGAGCTGATAAATTAAAGAGCAGCAATTCACCAAGACCAGAAGGTATAACATCCAAGAGATCTGAAGCAATTAAAAAATGAAGTGGATGAGCTGCTAGTAAAAATATGTACTCTCAATAAAATCAGTGACTATACTGGAAGACTGAAAAGTAGTAAATGGTGTAAACTTTCCTTAAAAAATTCTGCAAGAGAGGATCTTAGATCTATAGACAGTGCATCTAACTTCAATCACTGGTAAAATAACTGACAATAATTAGAAATAAAATTATTAAGAACACCTTGATGAGTATAGTACATCAGGGACAGTGCTGCATAGTTTCTGTAAAAGAAAATCCTCCTCCTCTCTTGTTTGAACAAGAAGTAGTGGGTAAAGAAGAACCAGCTGAAATACTTGGACCATCAAAAAAGCCTGTTCACAAAGTCCCTCATAAGGTAACTAAGCAATCAAGGAGTGAACAGTAAAGTTCTGTCATGGATTATAGAGTGCTTAAGAGACAAAAAAAAAAGTAACAATAAATGATCAAATTTCAACTAGCAAAAGTTTAACTATTGGGCACCCAAAGTTCTGTAGTAGGACCAGCATTGTTTAATGTATGTATTAATGATTGGGGGAAAGGAGTACATAACGAGGTGGCAAATTTTACAAGTTTAGGTTAGTTAATAGCAAGGAAGACTATGAAGAACTCCTAAGGAAACATATGAAAGCTCAGTGATTAGGCAGCACAATGGCAGATAATATTCAATGTTGACAAATCTGAAGTAATGCAGATTGCAAGGAGTAATTTGAACTCATACACATTTCTTGGTTCTCCATTAATTAACTTTGGGGCACCTGGAATTGGCCACTGCCAGAAGATGGATCATTGGTCTGACCTAGTATGGTCATTCTTATGTTCTTAACCATGCGGGAAAAAAATGTGGGTGATATTATGGATGACTCAGTGAAAACTGCTGTGCATTTGTGGACAAAAAGCAAACAAAATGACTGAAGGAAGGAGAACAGAATGCAAATACTAAATATATTGTAATTAAGGTTAAGATTTTGTTCTTAATCACTGTTATTTTTAGTAAAAGTCAGGGACAAGTCACCGGCCATAAACAAAAATTTACAGAAGCCCATGACCTGTCCCTGACTTTTACTAAAAATTACTATGACAAAATGGGGTTGATGGGGGGGGGAAGGGAATGAGAGCTTGAGCCCTGCTGAGGGAGGGGAAGGGAGGGTCCAGCACTCACTGTCACTGCCAGCTCCGGGGGCCCCTCACTGCCCATGGTGGCTTGGAGCTCTGGGACCAGCAGCTGGGAGCTGCTGGGTCCCCCTGCCGAATGTGGCAGCTGGGAGCTGCAGGACCGGCGACGGCTCACAGCTCTGGGTCTTGCTGCCCGTGGCAGCTCGGAGCTCTGGGGCCTCCACCAGCTGACTGCTCCAGCCCCACTGCTCCAGGGCTGAAGCGGAAAATGTCATGGAGGTCTCTGGAAGTCACAGAATCCGTGACTTCCATGACCTAATCTTAGCCTTAATTCATTATATATCAATGGTACATTATCATGTGGAATATTGTGCTCATTTCCAGTCATCCTATCTCAAAAAAGACCTAGCAGAAATACCTGAGGTTAAGAGGCAGCTGAAAAAAAAAAATTAGCTGTTGAGAGTCTTCGATATGAGAAGAAACCGAAAGGATTGGGGCTGTTAAGTTTAGTGAAGAGATGAACAACAGGGGACATGATATTTTTATACAAAACAATGAATGGTACTGAGATGGTAAATCAGGATCTTCTACTCATCCTCTCTCATAATCCAAAAACAAGTGGACATACAATGAAATTAAAAGACAACAAGCTTCCCACTGATAAAAGGAAATACCCTAGTCCTTCCATGGCTTGCACCTTCCTCTTAAGCATCTGGTACTGTGGCCGCTGTCAGAAAAAGAACAGGAGTGCTTGTGGCACCTTAGAGACTAACACATTTATTTGAGCATAAGCTTTCGTGAACTACAGCCCACTTCATCAGGTGCATAGAATGGAACATATAAGAAGATATATATAAATACAGAGAACATGAAAAGGTGGAAGTTGCCATACCAACTCTAAGAGGCTAATTAATTAAGATGAGCTATTATCAGCAGGAGAAAAAAAACTTTTGCAGTGATAATCAAGATGGCCCATTCAGACAGTTGACAAGAAGGTGTGAGGATACTTAACATGGGGAAATAGATTCAATTTGTCTCATGACCCAGCCACTCTCAGTCTCTATTTAAGCCCAAGTTAATGGTATCGAGTTTGCAAATTAATTCCAGTTCAGCAGTTTCTCATTGGAGTCTGTTTTTGAAGCTTTTCTGTTGCAAAATTGCCACCTTTAAGTCTGTTACTGTGTGACCAGAGGTTGAAGTGTTCTCCTACTGTTTTTGAATGTTATGATTCCTGATGTCAGATTTGTGTCCATTTATTCTTTTGCATAGAAACTGTCCGGTCTGGCCAATGTACATGACAAAGGGGCATTGCTGGCACATGATGGCATATATCACATTGGTAGATGTGCAGGTGAACGAGCCCCTGTTAGCATGGCTGATGTGATTAGGTCCTGTGATGGTGTCACGTGAATAGATATGTGGACAGAGTTGGCATCAGGCTTTGTTGCAAGGATAGTTTCCTGGGTTAGTGTTTTTGTTGTGTGGTGTCAGCAACCACATACCACACAACAAAAACGAACAAAAACTAGTCTTTTCTGCCTCTCTTCCCTGTCTTCATTCAATTTTTTTCCTATCCTATATTCTTAGTTCAATTATTACTTCTTCCTCTCCTTTTCCCATCTTTTTTTTTTTTTGGACTGGCTCTCATACTCTCTCCCAACTGTCCATTAGAAGAATCTCCCTGTTTAACAAGGATCAGTACTAGGCCTGATACGATTCAACATTTTCATCAATGAACTGGAAGTAAATCTAAAATTCCTGCTGATAAAATTTGCAGATGATACAAAGATTAGCAGAATAGTAAATACTGATGATAACAGGGTAGTCCTATAAAGCAATCTGAATTGCTTGGTAAACTGGGCTCATTCAAACAAAATTATTTTTAATACAGCCAAATGCAAAGTTATACATCTAGAAACATACCTACAGAACAGGGGACTGTATCCTGGAAAGCAGCAACTTTGAAAAGAATCTAGAGGTCATAGTGGACAAGCAACTTAACAGGAGCTCCCAGAGTGATGCTGTACCAAAAAGGGCTAATGCAATCCTGGGATGTATAAACAGGGGAGTAGAGAGAAGGAGTAAGGGGTTGATTTTACCTCTGTATAAGGGAATGGTGAGATCGATAATGGAATACTACATACAATGCTCGTGTCCACATTTTTCAAAGAATGCTGACAATTTGGAGAGGGTACAGAAAAAGAACACAAATGATTCAAGGGCTCAAGAAAATGCTTTATAGCGAGAGATTTAAAGAGCTCAACCTGTGGAGCTTATTAAAAAGAAGATTGAGAGGTGATTTGATCCGTGTATAAGTACCTTCACATGGAGAAAATACCAGGTATTTAAGGCTCTTTACTCTACTGAAGACACACATAAGAACAAGTAGCTGAAATTCAAAGCCAGACAAATTCAAATTAGAAGGAAGACAATTTAACAATATAGGTGGTTACCCTTGGAACAAACTACTCAGCGAAGTGGTGGATTCTTCCATCTCTTGATGTCTTCAAATCAAGACTGGATGAGTTTTGGAAAATGTGCTTGAGCAAAATGCAAATTAGTCTTTAGTCAAACAAATTATTGGGCTTGAGACAGGGGTAACTGGATGATTTTTAATGGCCTGTGATATGCGAGGTCAGACTAAATGATCTAATGGTCCCGTCTAGCCTTAAACGCCACAGGTGGGATGCCCAAAGTGATTTGCAATGCTGAGTGTCATGGCACCTATTAGGCATATAGAAAATCACAAGAAGACCCTGTGATCCATAAAGCCAAATTAGATGCCTAGGCTCTCTTTACAATGCATGGGAAGTGTTAGGCACCTAAGAATGAGATCAATGAAAGGCAACATGCCCTAAGTGGGGAGCTGCCTAAGATAGCCAATGGGAGCTGCCAGTCAGAAGGGTGTGGGTGTTAAACCCTGCCTCTCTCACAGAGCCAATTGCCTAAGGCCAGGTCTATATTACAGACATAATCAGTGTAATTACATTGTTCAGGGATGTGAAAAATCCACATCCCCGAGCAACCCAGTTATACCAACCAGCGTAGATAGTGCTATGTCCACAGGAGGGCTTCTCCTATTGACATAGCCACTGCCTTTTGCAGAGGTGGATTAACTACTCTGACAGGAGAAGCTCTCCTGTCGGTATCATAGCATCTTCACTCACGCGCTACCAGCTGTACCGCTGCTCTGTTTAAAGTGTAGAAGTGCTCTAACTCTGAGCTACAGGGAGGTGCTTATCTCTGCTTAAGAGTCCACGAATAGGAATCAACTGTCTCCAGGTGGCTTAGGCATGTAAGGCATTTCTTGCACGAATGAGTTAGACCCCTGCCTTACTCCACACCCAATTACCAGAGGAGAAAAAGGTGGTGGTGGTGGCAGGTGCTGTTGCCCTGAACTTTTAACCCAGTGGTTAGAGCATTCACCTGGGATACAGGAGACCTGGATTCAATTCCCCGCTGAGGGGAAGAAAGAATTTAAATGTGGATCTCCTTCCACCTCTCCCGTGGGTGCTCTAGTCACTGAGCAATTGCATATTCTGATGTGAATCTCTCCTGTTGAAACTGTTTTACTGCATCTTAAATAACAAAAGAGGGATTGGAGCATGGGCACTGGACCAGGGCTCTCCATCTCCCAGGTGGGTGCTCTAATTACTGGCCTATTGAGTTATTCTCACTTGCTCACTCCCTCTTTCCCCCCAGCCCACTACCTGTTTCACTGTGGATAAATAATGAAATAATCAATGGGGCATTTAGAATTCAGCAGGAGTTTTATAGATTGCAGTGGAGCCTAAAACTGTGATTTAGGCATCTACCTTTGCAGATTTAGGCAATGTCTCTGTATCTGAGCCACCACTGTGTAAGACAGAAATAAATCTCTGTGGGTATTTCTTCTGTGCAGGTATTCTAAATGAAATTGAATGTGTGTTAAAGTTACGTGATAACGTTGCAGTAGCTCTAGATGAAGTTGTTTTATGTCTGACTAAGTATTGCTGCTTTACTGAGCACAAAGTCTTATTTGCATGCTTTATGATAAAAGTACTAGCTGGTACATGAGTGCATAAAGGGCTATAGTGATCTTTCCCCTCCTGCTCCCTTAAGTTTTAATAATTCTTTAGCAGTTACAGAAGTTACACCAGCATTAAGAGGTAACGACACTTACCTTAGGCCAGCCCTGGAAGGCTGTAGCTTCTCTGCTGTTGAGTGCTATTAGCATTTCCTTTACCATTAGGAAGACAAGATTTTTTTTTTATTAAGTATTTGTTACTTAAACTGTTTTCCATGAAAACTAAAGAATGGATCATGGTAAGATATCAATAAAGTTAAGGGGTACTACAAGGGGAAAATTCAGAAATTGAATATGTACTGTAAGGAATGAAAAGCATCAGAAGATTACATTAAAATATACTGCAAAATAAATCATCACTTTGTTGTGGAGGAAAAAAAAAAAAGCTTTCCAATAAAGACATGTTGCCCTGCCTAGGTGATGGGCTGGTAGACTTCCCCTTCCACACCTTGTCACATGGAGTTTTTTCATACCAAACCACTGGTTTACTTTTTTTCCCCATGCTGATCCCTCTTGCTTCCTGGAAGCCTAGTGCCACAGTGCAGCCATACAGCTTTGAGCTATGACCTCATTACTTCTTAGTTAATAATTTCACAGACATTCAGGAAGTATTATGCTGGGAAGGTTTTTTAATTTGTAGTATCAAGCACACTTAACCTCATCATGTGTCTGAATGGTGGTACACAATAAATACATTTATCCTAACAATTCAGTTTTGTTACGGAGAAAAAAGTTGAACCTTCTAAAAATTCCATTTTACACTGCAAAATCAAGTTTTCAGAAGTGAGCAAACAGCAGCATTTGCAAAAGTGAGGCAGAGAAGACGACTTAATTTCCCTCTTCAATACTGAAAGTGCAATTCCTGTGCCTGTTGAACAGAAATTTCCTCAGTCCAATTGGGTAGAGATATTAATAAGAAATATTAGCTAGGTAAGAGTCCTTGCTCACAGATTCAAGCAGTTGTTTTTACGTTGTACCTTGGTAACTCCCAGAGCACTTGTTAATAACCTTTTCGCAACAGTGGGGGTCCTTCTTTCAGAAGCCATAATAGATATCTAACATCTAGGACTGTCATTAGGCTCTGAACAGTTTTAAGTTAACTATCCCTTTAAAAAGTTCCTATGAAGCAGAGCATTTCAATGATTATGAAGAGGACATTTTTGAACACAGGGCATGGGTTGTATCATGCACCATGAAATCAGAATAATCTGCATAAGCCAGGTAAGGCTTTCCGATAGCAGACACTATCGGAGTAGCTGGGACTCCGTCCAGTTTGCCTGTCAGGCTATGAAATCAAAAAAAGCTGCATTGCTAGTTCCCACAAAAACAGATGTCTCCCTACTCAGTCATATAGCTATATTAAATATTGTAGTCAAATTCCCTTGTTTGTTATTCTTTTTGGGGAGAGACATGATGGAGAATACCAAGAAACTGCTCTTCTCTTTTTTGAAGAGCTGACCTATGTCAGAACAGCCGCACTATTGACTAGTGTCTACGTGTATTCTTTAGAATGAAGGAAGCACAAAAACACTTCTTTTTTTAATTGCATGATCAGGAATGACTACAACACAGAACATGATTGTACTCATTCAAGCCCATTCCAATTTACATGTATTCCCATAAGTTACGACTGCCAAATAAATGTATTATTTAACAACCATCCATGAGCAACATTCTCTAGCTGATGAGACAGATTTTAAGAGGTTTAATATAGTGCATGTAAAAATAGAAAATTTAAAAACCAATCTCATCACAGAGACACTTTCATTTCCTTCTCTGTTGTGAAATAAATAAGGCAGCAGATAACTATTACTTAGAAGTGGCATCTTTGAGATATGCTATCAAGTCTGCCCTCTCTGTCTTCTTCTTTATGCCAGCAAAAATCATCTTTGTTCCTGGGATGTACTTCTTAGGATTTTCCAAGTATTCCATCAGTGTTTCCTCATTCCAGGTGATTCCTAAAAACAATTTAAGTTGTTAATATATATTTATAAGATGAGCCAATTACATATTTGAACTAATTAATCTTCTCCTCAAAAATCACTTATCTAAAGGCAAACATTTTAAATTAAATCAAACATAAAATACTAATAGAACTACTACCATTAGCAGCTGGATGTCATCTATTGTCTATTAGATGCCGTCTAAAAGAAAAGGAGGATACAGGCTAACACAGCTGCTACTCTGAAAACTGTCTATTGCTCAGTTACCATTCCACACCTTCCATGTAACTTGGAAGAGTAACACTTGAGTTTACCTTTATTCTTGTTTGCTTCAGTGTAAGAGAAGTTCTCAGCTTGGCCAGTCTTCCGTCCAATTAGGCCATTCAGGTTAGGTCCAGTCTTGTGCTTGCCTCCCTTTTCAACTGTGTGGCACTGCGCACATTTCTGAACAAAGATCTTCTTACCCTTCTCAATGTCTCCCATTTTCAATGCTGAAAATGAAACAACCCCAAGGTCAGGTCTTTTTGGATGGACTTTAGAAGAGACAGGAAAGCACATGTATATTCTTAGGCGAGGCCGTTCTGGATAGCACCCAGCCGTCTAAAAATCCTCAGATATAATTTTGCACACCCAACAAGAAAATGAGCAGGGCTTGACAACACTTCTTTTGGTTGCAGGGCTTAGAAGCGACAAAGCTAGTTCTGACTAGAAAACAGCTGCCCGCAGAGCTCTGCCTGGCCCCGAGGAGCGACAGAGCGTCCAGGGACCTGTGCCACCGGGGCCCTGGCAAGCGCCCCGCGCAGGGAACGCCGAAGGGGCCGTAAGGCGCTGCCATGGAACCGCTCCCAGCCCAGCCCCGGGGCCCGCAGCGTGTCCGGCACCACGCGTGGCACTAAAGGGTCCCGGCCCGCGGCGCCCCAGGCTGACCTTGGCGGTAGCCCCAGCCAGCGGTCGGGCCCAAATGGAAACGGCTCTGTCGCCGGGCCAGTCATCGGGGGGGCAGCCGGGTGCAAAGCGGGAGGCGGACCCGGGCAGGGGGCGCGGGAAGAGCCAAGGTCGGCGTGATGCCGGGATGGCGCGAAGCGGCCGCTGCGGCCCGGGCCGGACCCGCTCCCCATCCCGCGGGCAGCCCGAGCCCCGCACCGGCCCGACGGAGACTAGGGCACCAGCAATCCCCTCCCCCACGGGAACCCACCTGGCGGCCTTCTCCGCCCTCCGACCACTATCGTCTCTGCCCCACGCTCGCTGTCTGAGCCCAAGGACACGCCGTACCCGACCCTTTGTAGCCGGTGCCACTGCAACCAAACCGCATCGGCCCTCGGCCCACCCCCTCGAAGCGCTGGCCAATCGGGTGCCGCCGTGGGAAACTTTGATTTGTTTCTCTACGGGTCCATCAGGACAAACGTCACACAGCGTTTACACCAGGGTAGGTGGCTTCCAAGTAGACCCAGTCTCCGCCTTTTTCTCTACGAAATGGCGCATGAAGTATGTCAGAATACGTAAGAGGTACGACTAGGAGGGTAAGACCTTTGCGCATGCGTACGATAGTGAGACGCAGAGGTCAACGGAGCAAGGTGAGGCTGCGACCTCAGCCTCTGCCTCGGTAAAGTCACGAGCTGCCTCTGCCCGCGGGCCCCGGGGGAGGAGCCTAAGCAGCGATGCGAGCCGAGAATCCCTCCTCGCGCGGGGGCGAAACGGAGCGCCCCTTGCTGCGAGCCCCCAGCGCCCGCCCGCCCGGCGGCGGTGGGTCAGGGCTGGTCACTTGCACGGCGGGCTCCCCGGCCAGGGACCCGAGCCGGAGAGCAGGTGATGTCCAGGCCGGGGCTTGTCTCCTTGCCAACGTGCCTTGGGTTTGGTGCGCTGGTTGAGCCCAGCCCAGGCAGATCCCTGTGTGGGAGGGCTTCCCTGGGTCTAAAAGGGAGCATGCTGGGTTAGCGTGCGGCCAGACCAGCTGACATCAATGTCGGTGTCCACACACAAAAGTTGCGCTGATTTCCCTGTGTTGGGGTAAAATCACGGCTGTGGTTAAACCAGTGCAACTCTGTGTGTGGACCCAGGCTGTGTTTTACATCAGTGCAAAAGGCTGCTCAGGGCTTGGCTACTCTGAAAAGTTAGACCAGTGTAGCTGCGGCTCTCAAGGTGTGATGACGGGATGCTTCCTATCATTGTAGTTAGCATCAACACTGACACGTTACACTGGCCCAGCTCCAGTTTAATGGTTTAAGTGTGGACATAGCCTAAGTCAGAACTGCAGTTTTTCACACTTGCTCTGCACAGGTCTGAATGGTCACACATGGTGCAAGACAGAGGAGAATCATGGCATTCATTTTCACATGCTGATCCCTGGCACATACATGTGAAACTCTGGTGTTATGCTGAGAGGAATTTTTTAAAGGATTTTAACAAAAAATGCTTCAGTTCTTTTGAGTTAAAGAAAAGCTTTTTAAAAAGAGTTTCTACGATAAAAATAAAAATATTGCCACTCTTCTAAACACAACTCAGAAACAGCTTAACCTTGAAACTCAGTATGTAATGTTCACCAAAGAGCATGTCATACCTATGCTTGGAAGCCAAAACACACTGTATATAAGTGAGGACTGTGCCCTAGGCAGACAAAGAAGAGAGCACTTTTGAATGGATGTCAGTGGGCACCAGGCCACTTCAGAGACTTAGAGCAGCTTAAGACTTTATGCCACTATAAGTTCTTAAAGCAGCTTAGAGGGTGTTTTTAGCCCTTTCCTCTTTTAAGGACCGAGGAAATTAAAAGCAAAACCATTGTCAATACAACATGAAGGTTGAAAAATTAAACTAAAAGGTCATAAGCAGTGTTGCCAAGTCTTGGGATTTTATTGCAGTTTTTGTGGTATTTGGTATCAGAGGGGTAGCCGTGTTAGTCTGGATCTGTAAAAGCGGCAAAGAGTCCTGTGGCACCTTATAGACTAACAGACGTATTGGAGCATGAGCTTTATGGGTGAATACCCACTTCGTATTTGGTGTATCTCTTGAGGGAAGCTCTGGAATCGTGATTATGTGAGAATCTCAATTTTAATTTAAAAAAAAGTCTTGCAGCTCTAATTGTGACAAAAACCTTGAAAACATGACCCATGTGGATCTTAAATATTCAAAACCAGCCAGAATGCAAATAAAATTGATCTAAGTTTTTTAAAATCATGATTTTAAAAACCAACCTAGTCAGGGCCAGCCTTACCCATACACAAAGTATGCAGTTGCATAGGGCACCAGGAAATTTGGGGCAGCTGTGTGCTGCTCCAGCCTCTGCTCCACCTCTTCCCCATGGCTCCCGCCCCTGCTCCCCCCCAACCCCACTCCACTCCTTCCCTAAAGCCCCCACCCTTCTCCACCCCCACCCCACCTCTTCCTGCCCCTGCTCCGCCCCAGCCCAGCCCTGCCCCCACTCCACCCCTTCCCCTAAGGACTGCAGCAGGGGTCAGGCCTGCCTTGCACTCACCGTGCCGCTGGCTTCCAGCTACACCACCAATGAGTGCTGGGGGGCAGTTCCCCTTGTCTTTCAAGTCCAAGGCTGGGAGCCAGGGGAGAAGAGCAGAGCAGGCTGGGCGCCAGGTCACTCTACTTCCCGCTGCCCCGTGAGTGCGGGATCGGGCCTGCCCTGCACTCACCAGGCAGCAGGAAGTGGAGCGACCCGGCCGCAACCCGCTCCGCTCCGCTGGCTCATGCTGGGCGGCGGTTTCCGCCCTGCTCCGCAAGCCTGCTCCTGCCCGCCCCTCCCCCCAACGGAGGCCTGGGGACGCCCCTGAACCTAGTGGTATATTGGGTCCTAAGTCATAATTTTTGAATGGTCGTCATCATCATGTTCCCATTACGCTTCTGGTGTTTAGGGCAGTGACGAAGCTCCTTCGCTTCTGTCTGTTTCTGGCAAGTCTTTCAATGGTTCCCCAGCTGTGCCCCAGGTTTTTCAGCTCAGTTTCCAAAGCTCTTTGCCATGTTGTTTTTGGGCAGCCTCATTTTTGCTTGCCTTTGGGTGTTCATCTTATTGCTGTTCTGGTGATGGAATCAGTTTTCAGCCAAACCACATGGCCAATCCATCTCCAATGCCTCCTGTCAATTATGGTGTTCATATCCTCTTGGCTGCACTGTGTCAAAAGATCTTGGTTTGAGATTGTTCTGGGCCAAAAGATACGGGGGATTTTTCTGAGGCAGGTTGTATGGAATGAAGACAGTTTGGACATGTCATACTTTCTCATTCCCCAGCATTCTGCACTATAAAGTAATGTTGAAAGTATGCAGGCGTGGATGCACAGACCAGATCTTCACTCTATGAAACATAATAGAACAATGCTTAGAATGGCAATGGCAGTTCTACATAAACTTCATAGACTTTGAGAAGGCTTTTGATAGTATTCACAGGATCAGCCTATGGTGCATTCTGCGGGCATATGGAATCCCTCTCCATATAATCAACATCATCAAAAGCTTTTATTTCAACTTTACATGCAGGATTGACTACAGTGACTCAGTTTTGAAGTCAAAACAGGAGTACATCGGGGTGTGTCATGTCTGCAATCCTCTTCAACATTGCCATTGACTGGCTAATGCAGCGTACAACAGAAGACATGACATGAGGCATTAAATGGACACCCTTTTCATCCCTTGAAGACCTGGACTTCGCAGATGATCTCGCTCTCCTATCACATATCCAACACCATATACAAGAAAAAACTCGACTCAACACATTCAGCCAGCAAATTGGACTGAAAATCAATCGTAATAAGACAGATATCATAACCTTTAATATTGCCTCACCATCACCAGCACGGATAGAGGATTCTGTTCTTATCAATGTAGAAACGTACTTGGGCAGCACCATCAGCCAGGACAGTGGAACAAGCCAGGACATCCGGAACAAAATCAGTAAAGACAGGAAGACCTTCAGGAGTTTAAATACAGTCTGGAAATCATCAAAGTATAACACCAAAACCAAACTCAAGAATGGTAGAGGTTGGCAATGATGGAGATGCAGAAACTTAAGATTCATATAATTAAACTAACATGGCCATGTTACATGCATGCTGTATTTTTGTGATGGGATCCCTGGGGTACCACCTGGAATTGTGGGACCACTGTGCCCCCTTAACTCTCCAGCCTGGGCTGTCTCTCACAATGCTTTGCCAGTGACAAGCAGGAAACCCCTCCAGGCGCTGTTACCGTTCAGTCACCAGCATTCAGAGGCACACCCAGCTAAGTTGCATGAATACCCTCTAAGCCACCCTTGAACTACACAGCAAATTTCCCAAGCCCCCAGCCTTACACCCTAGAAATATACCATCTTACACTGTTCCAGACCTTTTGAACAGTGCAAGCTTATTTATTAGTATGCCACTTCGCCAAAGGAAAGTGGACATGCACCAGCTTTTCTAACTTGAACAGATTCCCCAAGCACTTTAGACAAACTCACTGGTAAGGATAAAACATTAAATTACATTTATTAACTACAGAAAGAGAGATTTTTAAGTGATTATAAATGGTAAGCATAAAAGGTCTTACTTAGTTACCATAAGAAAATAAAAAGTAAATGCATTCTAAATCCTAAACTTTAGACTAAGCAAAAGTTGAATCAAACAGCTTTTCTTACCTCACTGGATGTTGCAGGTAGGTTGTAGTTCTTAATACGCAGGCTGAATTTCCTTCTTATCCTGGGACCAGTGTCCTGAGTTCAAAGTCTTTATCTCCCCAGCGGTCTTTTGCCTTCAGCGTAGGCAGGTGATGAGAGAGGTCATCTCATGATGCCGCTGTCCGTTATTTTATACTCTTAGTCCATGTCCTTGGAAAGAAACTGTCCCAGGCATGTCCTGGAGGGCCTTGCTGAGTCACAGAGTTGAGCAATCCTCATTGTGTGGTGCTGGCACAACTGTCTCTTATTGGCATAAGAGATGACAGCATCTGCCATATGCTGTTCTGAAACAGTCCAATGCAGAGCATTGTTTCTGGGGGTAGGTTGAAGCCTGAAAGTTATTTTATGGGGTTGGTAATGCTGGTTGGTTAGGAAAATAGCATTATCCCAGAATTGTTTCCAATGTGCCTCGAGTTTGAATGAAGATGCTTTAAGAGCGTTAGCCTGATCTCAAAAAGAGTGCAGAAGACCTCATAAAATGATAAGTTCAAATTGGCCATGGTTTGGTTATACTCACAAGCTGTGTGTGTTCTTCTATGGATTTTGTTTGGTGGTATGTATGCCAGAGTGGGCAACCACTGAATAGGTGCTGATGTTAATGTTCCAGTTATGATTCTCATTGCTGCATTAGGCTGTGTGTAAGTGGGAAGATGGTCCTGCAATTTGTGGAGAACTGTTTTGGCTTCTGTACTCCCCTGGTGGAATCGGATAGTGAAAGGATCTGAGTCCTTGCCCCAAATCCCTTTACCCAGATGCCTTTCTGACTTTAAGGACTTATCTTCTATTTTCCCATATGGCAGAGTCCTCATAATCCCGGTAAGGCTGGCCCAGGATTCCTGGAAGGCTTAACCCTCAATCTCGTCATGGTCACTTAGGACAAGAGCTAGGATGTCCCCACTCTGGGATACTTTCTTCTTACCCGCTACTTCCCTCACCCACTGATCAGTACATTGTTTAAACCAAGTACAATTTATTAAACAACATCAGTAAGCAAAATAAGGGACAAATGGAAAAGGTTAAAGGAACAAATCTCTGCAATTTAAGAAAAGTTCACAGTCTGTTCTGCACAGGTCCCAGGCCTCCTTCCCAGGACCTGGTTGCACTGCAGTCATACTGCAGGTAAGACACCTGCCCTGGGGGTGGCTACATGCCATCAGGTTCTAGGTGGCAGGACCCTTCTCCCCCAGCATTGGCCCTCCTGTCATGTCGAGGCCCTCTTGTCTGGTGATGTCTCCTTCTGCTGAGCAATTGCTGCCCAGGGTCCGACCTTGCTCTCCCCAGCTGCTCACAGTGCTTAGCCCTGGTATTAGTTGTGGCACGGCCAGCATCCGCTATCCTGGCTCTGGCCCCGCAGCTCCTCGTTGAAGCTCCGACTTGGCTCACTGTCAGCATGGCTGGTCTCCAATGCTCCAGCTCCCCAGTTCCAGGCTGCTTCAGCTCCGCTCTACCTCAATGCTGCTGCTGCTGTTCTGGCTCCAGCCCAGCTCTGTCTTCTCTCTCTTTGGGCTGCTGCTCTCTCCTCAGTGGCTGCTTTGCTTCTAGCTCAGCTCTGGCTGCTGCTCTCTCCTTATCTCTGCCCAACTCTGGCTCAGGCAGCTCCAGCTCAAAGGGAGGACGGGCCCCAGGCTGTTGACTCCTTCATTGGCCTGCTGCTCTGTCAATCTGGCTGACTTGGAACATTGCTCTTTCCCCACTGGCCCTGGGGATTGTCAGTCTTAGGATCCTGATTTCTTTTGCACCCTTTCTCCTGGTATTGGGTGAAGACCAACCAAAAAAGATCCCCTCAAGTTTCAGTAAGTGGCCAACAGCCCCCTTACATGTGCATCCAGAGATCTAGTATATGAACTGCCTGCTCAGACTGGTGTGCAATATTCAGCAGTTGAGTATACCAGTGCTGGAGTCACTGGTTAAAGGGTGTGTGCATCACATAAAGTGTGTGTGCATGTTGTGCCTACAAGTTTTTGGATTGATTTCAATGGACTACTCTCAGTAATAAAGTTAAGCGTATGCTTTAGGAAACAGGCCTAAAAGAGACAAGCCACTTGTATGTAAGAGAAAAACGGCAGGAGTTAAAAAATCCCAAGGTAAATATAGTAGAAATAGGTATATTTCACTTGCAAACATCAGACCCTAAATATGATTAATGAAAACTATGTAGCCCTTTGTTCGATGCCTGCAAACTTTACAATACTTTTGTTAATGCTGTAAATTTAGTAAAAATATCAAGATAAGAAATTGAAACAGAATATCATTGCTTTCTGACCCTGTATAGTGTGTTTTTAGTAAGAACTTTGGATAATGCTTCAGTGGTAAATTGTTGGATTAGATATGTGGGAATTGAGAGGACTGATTGCTGGAGAAACATCAGACAGCATTAAATGCAAATCCTGCACATAGTATGTAGCGTGCTTACAAGAATTTAATGTGTACACTGTGTATTATTTTCCAGAGCTGAAGAGAATAAAGTGGTGGCTTTCCCTGCCAGAATCTGTGTGTCTCTGAATTGTAGGAGTGGGTTAAAATTAATCCGAGTACATTTACAATGTAGTATTCATTTGTTCCCATTGTCTGAATTTTAGCATCAGTACGGCATTTGTTTATGAATTTATCATTTTAATTTTTCAACTATTTTCACATTCTAGGTACAACTGAAATACTCCTAAAAAAGGACCCTGACTGTTTTTCTAACACCTCAAACCATTATGCAAGAATGATGTACAAAAATTTTGAAACAAAATTTTTTTTTATTAAATTAATTTTTTTTTTGAAGGGAAAATAGTGAAATCAAATAAATATGTACAGAAGTTTAGGTCCAGTTACTAATTTTAAAAAGGGAGAAATATATTCACAGTCAGAGTTTTTTTTAAACAGAGAACATGTAGCTAAGAGAGGAAGTATAGTTTTGTGGAATTAGGATGGGACTCAGGCAATCTGGATTTAGTTCTCAGCTCTGCTACAGCCTGTGTGTGTGTGATCTTGGGCAAGTCACTTCATCTCTGAGCCTTGGGTCACCACCTGTAAAATGGAGATAAGTATACTTCTCTACCTCTCGGAGATATTCGTTATCATCAGTGAGGTGCTCAGATAGTATGGTGATAACGGCCGTAGAAGTGCCTAGGTAGGTAATGTATACAGAATGTTATATATATGAAATACAGTATGTATGGAAATTGGGCACTTTGTTTCTGATATTTATTAATGAATGTGACTAAAACTTCAGCCATTTTGAAAGAGGAGGATTGTGACATCTGAAAGTTGGTAGTAAAAAACTCAACCCTGGAAAGTGTTAAATATCAATCTGTTGAATAGTCACTTTTTTTTTTCTAGCTGAGGACCCCCTTCCTAACGTAATGGTAATTTTTTTTTTATAAATGTCTCCCTATCTCACGCTAGGGTACTGAGTAGTTCCTAGCTCAGTATGTGATCAATGGGAAAAATAGGTAAGTGTTGCTTCTGCTTAAAAATGACTCCTAGGAGTATCACAGATACTTTACTTAAAAAAAAAAAACAACCCTGCTTCTGTGAAGAGGCCGGCTTATGATTAAATAACACACAGAAAAGTGCATCCATCCTCTGAGCTCTGCAGAGTGCAGCTTTTCAATAGCCAACTCACATAATTTTATTGTGAGTCTCTCGCTATGTGGTGTCTTTCTTAAATCTCCAGTTCCTGGAATCTGTTGATTTTTCTGAGAACCTCTGTTTTCATCTAAAAGAAAAGAAAGTATGTTTTTTCTCATGGCTGTGGAGAAAAGCTTGGAAACATGAACTCTAGAGACTCAAAAACTCAGAGGGCAAATAAAGAGAATCCACATTAATATTTTTAAAATGTCATGATTTCAGTACCAGTCATGATATTTTGGGGTCTGGCGCAAGATTTTTAAAAACTTGGGGTTGGTCTTAGAGTTTTCTGTTTGTACAGCACCTAGCACAATAGGGTCCTGGTACATGACTGGTGCTCCTACGCTCTACGGTAAAACAAATATTAAGAAATAATAAACACCAGTGCTTGAGCAGGTCAGATTCCATCCATCAGAGGGCACAATACAACTGCGCTAATTGCAGTTGGCCTATCTTTCTGTATAGCTGGTCAAATCTGCCACTTTTTCAGTCTACTTTTTAATCATTTTTGCTAATGGATAAACTAATTGGGAATAGGCTGTTCAGACTGTCTCCTGCTGTGATTAAGTGCCTCTGCAGCTCTGTTATGGTCAGAGATTATTATCCTGTCACTCTGTTATCATTTGGTAGCATATTCTAAAGTAAATCTAAGTTATAGCATTGTAAGTAGTTGTAGCAGAAGAGGTTGGCTGTCAAATTATTCTCCAGGGCATCAACCTACCCAAGAAAAGCTTCAAATTAAGTCTATTTTGTAAGATTTATATGGTTCGGTCTCCTTATGTCATGATATTTTAATCTTATGTAATCTATAAAGCCTTTGCAGTTCTTGTATTAAACTGGTCAAGGCATCAGGGCATTTCTTAAAATAAGAGCACAAGGATGGTGCTATGACGCACATTAAGAGTCATTAAAAAAAAAAGAGAAACCTGAAGTTGACCTTTGAAGAATTTTCTGTGAAGCAACCCTGATGACATATGTAGGACAAAGTCCTGTCTCCTACCATGGAGGGCCACAACCCAGCAGAAGTAGTGCTGGTCTGCTGCAGAAACAGGGGTGGTGCAGAATTTGGAGACTTTGTGCTGGTGTCCATACACCCTGTGCCCTGTAGCGCTCCATAGGGACTCCCTGTGTCATGTATACAAAGGGCTTGGAGCTGGAGACTGACCATGTGAGATGGTGGATACAGTCCAGTCACTTGCTGTATGTTAATTCCAGGATTTGGGGCTAGATCCATAAAGCATTGCAACATCCAACTCCTTAGGGCCTGCCGCTCAGTGAAATCCTCAGCCCCAAGTTAGGCAGCCAGACTCACCAAGCATCGTACAGGGGAGAATTAGGTGTTTAAGAAAGGGATTTATTGAAGCCAGCAAGCTGAGCAGGGAGATGCCTCTGCCAGCCAGTAGAAAATGCCTAGGCTGTTAGGCACCTCCCGCCACTCAAGATGCACAGCTGTGAGGCCTCTCCTGGAAGTTCATCTGCTTAGATAGCCCATACCCTAGCACTGGAATGAGCAAGAGCAAACCGGCTCACTATAACCAATAGATAGGTGTTCTCCTGGGACGTGGGAGAGCTGGGTTCAACTCCCTGCTCTAGCCTGCGGATTCAAACATGAATTACTCCTGGGGAAATTCTGTGCGTGTACAGAATTCATGCCCCACCCTGCAGATTTATTTGCTTCCCTGGAGAAAAATGACTTTCTGACAGGGAAGCAATGGGAAGCTGCAAGAGCAGTCATGCTTCACTTCCTAGCAGAGCAGTACATCGTTTCAGGCACCCGGAGCAGCTGGCAGAGAAGTAAATCACCGCAGGGCTGTGGACACCCCAGCCAGTGGCTCCTTCCCTGAGCTGGGATCAGCTGCTAGTCCTGGTTGGGCTGGAGGCAGGAGAGGATGGAACTTCCTCTTCCTCTGCAAGGAGTGGCTGCAGCTATGTCAGACCCACCCCCAGAAACTTCCCCCAGCTGCAGGAAGTTCAGCATCCTCCCCGTTTTCCCGCTCCCATCGCTCCTCAGCTGCACAGGGAGGTCACTGTACGGGGAGCTGCACCCACATCCGCCCAAACCCCATGCATCTGGACCTCCCATACCCAGACACCCCTGCCAAGCCTCAGCCCATACACCCAGAACTCCCCTAGCCCTCCATACCTGAACCCCACCCCCACTGAATCTCAACTCCTGCATCTGGAACCCCCTGCACCCAGACCCCCGCCTCCAGACTGCCACCCTTGCACCCAGACCACTCCCCACTGAGCTCCCTGCACTCAAATCCCCACCCTGACGATTCCCACCCCCCTGCACCACCCTGAGCTCCCACATCCAGACCCCCACACCACTGACCCCCAAAGAGCTGCACCTAGACACCAACCCCACTCCCCCAGCACCCAGATCCCCTGCTGAGACCCCTAACCACTTTTACCTGGAAGCCCCGGCAGAGTCCCATTGCCTCTGCACTTGGAACCCCCCCCACCCCACGAGCCTCCAGATCCCCCCACACCTAGACTCCCTGTTGAGCTGCCTGCACCCAGATTGTCCCACACAGAATCCATTCACCCCACACCTGAATCCCCCCACACTGAACTCCTCCACACTTGGATCCTGCTTGGTTGAGCCTGCCTGCCCCACACCTGGTGCACGTGGCACAGAGGGGCAGGCCCAGGCCTTGTGCTGTGTCAGGATTGGATGCAGCCTCACCACCGAGTCGGCATCCCCGGGGTGGGGAGGCTGCAGGGTGATCTCCAACCTTCATGCAGTCAGTGGCCTGTGCTCCCCACTGCCATGCTGGAGCCTCTGCATTTATTTATTGACAAATAAAACTTGCAGAATTTTAAAATACTGTGCGCAGAATTTTAAAATTTTTTGGTGCAGAATGCCCTCAGAAGTAATGAATCCGCTAGATGAATGCCCTAACTATTGGGCATATACATACACACTCTCTCTCTCTTACTACCTGACCTGGTCTCCCTCAACTAACTTCAGATGGGTTATGTGTGCTCAGAGCACATCTACCAGATGGGGCCCTGCAGGTGAGAGAGTTTGAAAATCCTGTTGGGGTTTAGGTGTGAGGTAGGGCCCTGAGCAGCCAGTAGCTTGGTGGCATCAGGACTTTGGCAGCTTTGCACTTGCCTACCAGCAGAAATTTAAGCACCTCCATGGTTAGGTGGCAGCTTAGGGGGTTGTTTTTGTGGATCTCAGTGGTGCCTAAATTTTGGGTGTAGGCACCTAAAGTGGCAGTTTGTAGATCTAGTCCATAATAAGACATTTGTGATCAAACTACTTGCCTGGCAGATAGTTTGAGAGTCATGTTTCAATATCATGGCTACAAAATTAACTGCTCATTTTGTCTTGTGAGTCTAGTAATGTGGGAACTGCTATATCAGAAGAGATCTATGGTCCAGTCCTGTCTCTTGCAGTGGTCAATGCTGGATGCTTTAGTGGGCTTTTAAATCTGCCCGTGATCAGCTTATATCCTGAAGCGTAAGGCTGATAGCACTTAGAATGTTTATTCAATTTACTAGAACTGCAGATGCTGTTCTTATGCTCCTAGGATTTGTGTCTAATCCTTTTTTGAATGTTGCTAAGCTCTTTGTGTTAATAGTATCCTGAGCAGTAAGTTAAACAAGTAAATTAGTACACAGTTTACAATGTGCTTCTTTTGATCTGATTAATTTCACTGAGCAAAAGGTCTTGTGGTTTCTCATTATAGGACTGAGAATATATTATAGAAATGGCTGATAGGCCTTTTCTATATGAAATATGTTATGTCTCTTAACAAACTAGTTCTCTTTCCAAATGAATAGTCCTGGTCTTTTTAAATCTCTCCTAGTATGTAAATAACCCTTTCAAGTCTTATATTCCTTGCCCTTCTCTGGACCTTCCTTATTTCTAAGATGTTGCTTATGAACTGTGAACAAAATTGAATGCAGTAGACTGAATATTTTTATGATAACATAACATTCTGTATTCCCGGTGGTTTACCATCTCTTTTGAATGCAGCTTCCCATTGCGTAGAAGTTGCCACTGATTTTGAAATCTTCTCTCTGACAGGTTACAACTAATTTAGAACCCATTAGTGTCCAGGAGTTGTTTAAACTGTACCACTTGCATGACGTGTCTCAGTTAAATTTAATCTGCCTTTGTGTTGTCCTGTTAATATTGTGTTATATCCTACAGGAGTTCCTCACACTCATCCTTAGTCTTAACAGCTAATTTAATCACCCCTCGTCTTAATAACCAAGGACCTGATTTTGTCCACATATAGACAGAAGATGCATTGTATGCTGGTCTCCCACTCCCATGGACAAAGGGGGCTCAGATGCTGGCATTGCATCATTTCCCCTGATGCCTAGAGAGTCAGAGAGCTCTCTGTGGGTCTGGGGATCTGTGCAGGGAATGAAGCAGGACTGGGAAACACAATCCCTCTTCCAGTCGGCCCCATGGAGTTCCCACACATAGATATTATAAATCCCTGGCTAGATTATCTTTCAGTCCCCACCCAGTGCCTAAGGAAAGTCCAAGGCAGCTGCTAGCTGCAGGAAGCTCCCCACTGGGGTCATGAAGTCAGGGAGTGGGAAGGGACTGCCAGGGCCATGTATTCAGTGTGGATATGATTCTATATCCCACTAATTTTTGGGGTCTGTGGGGAGCGAAGAGGCAATTCCTGCTCCTTCAATGGAACAGTTCAGCAGACAAAAGTGAAGAAAGCCTTGTGGCATCTCCCACCTCCTTCATGTCCTCCTGGGGGCCTAATTTAATAATCCCTGGTTTAAATAACTAATTAAAAACCTATATAGGGTTGTGTCATTAGCAAATGTTGGCACTTTACTAATCCCAATCTCCTCCTAGCTCCTTAATAAATTCACTAAGACCATGCTTAACCCAGGGATCAGCACTGGAATATCCCACTATTAACCTCTCTCGGCAGTCAGAATAGCTTGTTAGTCTTATATTTTGTGTCCTAATTTCATCGCCAGTTCTTAACCTGCAATAGGGCTTCACACTAAGTTTCCTTAATAGTTTCTCATTTTTAACGGGGGCCTCTATCAAAAGCCTTCAGAATGTTTAAGTACATTCTGTCTAGTGGTTTGCAATTAGCCTCTAATTTGTTAACATTGTCAAGGATTCCTAAACAGGTAGAGAAGCACAATCCAGCCTTCCCACAACAGTGCTGCTCTATTTCTATCATATACTCAAAAGTCCTTTATAGTTTTCTCAACTATTTTTCCAACCACTGAGCTAATTCCCATAATCATCCTTAGACCTTATTTTAAAAACAGCTACTCTAGTGGCTCCTTGCAGTCCTTTGGTGGTTGTACTTAATGGCAAATTACACATTTTGCTTAGTGGCTTACCTATTAATTCTAGGGCTCCTTCACAACCGTTGGGTGAATGCAGTCCATCCCTGGGGATTCACTACAATTTATTTTTTGTGTTCCATCACCTTTGTTTTTTAAACAAAAGGTTTTGTGTCTCAGACTGTGGATGTTCTTTTCATTACTTTACCAGTAAAACAGAGGAAAATAGCCCAAAATATAAGCCACAAAACATCAGATCATAAATATAAGAAGAGGGATCGATTGGGTCTTTTTTTTTTAATTTAAAGGGACAAAGGCACATGTCAGTTATAGAAATAAAATGAATTGAAGCCATAGAATGTGTGCCTCCTCCCTTCATGAATATTATCCCTGAGGTCTTTTGCTTCTCCTTTAATAGAATTATGAAAACGTTTGTGTGCTCCTGTTTTAGAAAAGGAATCCTGAAGCTCGAGTAATGATGTCTGAGGTCGAGGCACCCCAGAATTAGGAATCCATTCAGGCAGTGCCATGTTAGGTGGGTTGCCATCCAAATTCAAAGCATATTGGGTTTCCTCTTGATCATTGCACTCAGGTTGAAAATGTCCACCTTCTCCACCAGTTTGATTCTTTGGTACACCTGGCTTACAAAGACTAACTGGGTTGTGCCATACAATGTATTGGTCTAAATGGCTAGGTTTCAAATCTTCATAGTAAAGGGAATTCCAAGACGGTGTGGGAGAAGGGTCAGAGTCAGGTCTGACTGCAAGCTGCCTTCTGTACAAAGCTTCCATTTGCCATGTATCTGTGATTTTCTGAAATTTGTTTACTATACGTCTGTTATCCTGACTCTCATCTCTCTGGTAACATGCTTGAGGCAGATGAAGAGTCTGCAGTGAGTCCTCCTCCCTTTTCTTGGCTTCGTTTTCTGTATGTTTACATTGCTGATCCAGATTTGTCGCTGTTTTCCTATTGCTAAGTATCACGTCTGAGTAACTGGGTATGACAGCATGAACTGTGTACAAAACTGGAGGCATGCGGACATCTGAGGAATCCTGTTCTTGTAAAACTGATTGGTGGGTACGCCGACTTTGGAGGAAACGTGCGATGCGCCCTTCTAAGGGTCTCACTTGTGAGAGACTAGGCAGAAATGTTTCTTTCTGTGGGAGGCAAAAAAAAAGGATTAGGGTTGGCATCTAAACCTGTGCATTTAACAAAGGAAAAGTGTTGTGGCTGGTGGTCCTGATCATTGGCTTACTCTGCCAAAAGGGTTCAAGTGTGAGTCTTCATCCACAGCCCCATACTTGGGGTGGTGCGGAGGCGTGCTGCCAGACATGGGCACAGAGTCAGGGGGAATATGACCACTGCTTCACCCTTTGAAAGTGAGCAGTTAGTGCCCTCCTGTAGACACGCCAACTCTGGTGGGCTAGGCGAGGAGCCTAGACTATGATCCCACCCCTGCCCAGAGCATATTGGAAGGCTAAACTCAGACCTTTTCCTTGGGAGAGGACAATAAATCTATTGTGCCCAGCATCTATGTACAGGACACAAATGGGAGGAGGCTTCTCCCACTTTCTGTGGTTACCATCCCTCCTATTTGTGATCTTATGACATCCACGTTGCAATACCAACAAATACTTATGTTAATGTATATTGTTTAGCTTCTTTTAATGTAATTTAGCAGTTGGAAACAATGAGGATCATTAAAACCATATGGCCAGCCAGCTCTCTGCAGACCATAGTTTGGAGAACCACTGATCTATCGTCATTATTAATTATTTGTATTGCGGTAGCACCAAGGAGCCTCAACTAAGTCAAAGCCCCATTATGCTAGACACTGTACAAACAGAGTAAATGACCATCCCTGCCTGGTACAGCTTGCAGTCTAAAAATTACTCAAATAACCCAAATGTTTTATTTCTGCTATTTATTTTAAAGTACTAATGTTGTTGGGACAAACAGGTCTGGCCCAGAGTGGACACAAGTTCTGAGGCCAGAGGGCAAGGAAAACTGACCTGTGTTTGAATTAATGAGAGCTGCCATTTTGGATTTTCTCGTCTAGAAGCAAGTTGTTGAAAATACACTTTTCAAGCCTCCTTTATACATCATAAAGAAGCAGAAAAAGGGCACAAACTATTTTTTTCCAGGTCACCTTTAAGAGAACTCAGCATCTTTTCTGTTTAAGATATGGGGTAAAATTATTATTATTTATTGATTACAACTATTTGCACTGTAAAAAAAAGAAAAACAAAAGACAGTGCAATCTACAAGTCGAAGCATGAAGGGGCATACGAATGTTAAGCATATCTGGCACGTGAATACCTTGCAATGCCAGCTACAACAGTGCTATGTGAATGTCTGTTCTCACTTTCAGGTGACAATGTTAATAAGTAGCAGAAAGCATTATTTCCTGTAAATGTAAACAAACTTTTTCTCTTAGCGATTGGCTGAACAAGAGGTAGGACTAAGTGGACTCGTAGACTCTAAAGTTTTACATTGTTTTGTTTTGAGTAAAGTTATGCAAAAAAATAGTTATTCTAATTTGTAAGTTGCATTTTCATGATAACAGGTTTCAGAGTAAGTCTGTATTAGTCTGTATTCGCAAAAATAAAAGAAGTACTTGTGGCACCTTAGAGACTAACGAAAGCTTATGCTCAAATAAATTGGTTAGTCTCTAAGGTGCCACAAGTACTCCTTTTATTTTCATGATAAAGAGATTGGATTACAGTATCTGTATGAGGTGAACTGAAAAATACTATTTTTTTTGGTTATCTTTTTTAAAGTGCAAATATTTGAAATTAAAAAATAATACAAAGTGATCACTGTACACTTTGTATTCTGTGTTGTAATTGAAATCAATATATTTGAAAATGTAGAAAAACATCCAAAATATTGATAATAAATCTAAATTGGTATTCTGTTATTAACAGTGCGATTAAAACTTCAATTAATTGCAATTAATTTTTTAATTGAATTTATTTGTTTTGAGTTAATTGTTTGAAGTAACTGCAATTATCTGACAACCCTAAACATTTTCAAAAGCATCTAAGGATATGTCTTCACTCCTTAAATATTATCCTGTCTGAGCCCTAAGCATTTATGCAGGTGACTAACCTGTCCTGCTTCCTGCACTGCTGCAGTGACACTGTTATTTTTGGCATGCTAGTTCAGTCAAGACTAGTTTGTGTATGTCTGCCTTACCTCGTAATTACACTTCCAGCTGCAGTATAGACATATGCTTTATCTAAAAGTCCCATTTTTAAAAGTGACATAGCCACTTAGACATTTAAGTCCCATTGACTTTCACTTAGCCCTGGTATACACTAGGAGTTGGTTGAATTTAGCAGCGTTTAATCAATTTAACCCTGCACTCGCCCACATGATGAAGCCCTTTTTTTCAACTTAAAGGGCTCTTAAAGGGCCCCCGACAAGGGGATTAGTGCTGAAATCGGCCTTGCCGGTCGAATTTGGGGTACTGTGGATGCCATTAGACGGTATTGCCCTCTGGGAGCTATCCCAGAGTTCTCCATTGTGACCGCTCTGGACAGCACTCTCAACTCAGATGCACTGGCCAGGTAGACAGGAAAAGGCCAGCGAACTTTTGAATTTCAATTTCCTGTTTGGCCAGTGTGGCAAGCTGCAGGTGAGTGCAGAGCTCATCAGCAGAGGTGACCGTGCAGAGCTCATCAGCAGAGGTGACCATGATGGAGTCCCAGAATTGCAAAAGAGCTCCAGCATGGACTGAACGGGAGGTACAGGATCTGATCGCTGTATGGGGAGAGGAATCCGTGCTATCAGAACTCCATTCCAGTTTTCGAAATGCCAAAACATTTGTCAGAATCTCCCAGGGCATGAAGGACAGAAGCCATAACAGGGACCTGAAGCAGTGCTGTGTGAAACTTAAGGAGTCTGAGGCAAGCCTACCAGAAAACCAGAGAGGCAAATGGCTGCTCCAGGTCAGAGCCCCAAACATGCTGCTTCTATGATGAGCTGCATGCCATTTTAGGGGGTTCAGCCACCACTACCCCAGCCATGTTGTTTGACTCCTTCAATGGAGAGGGAGGCAACACGGAAGCAGGTTTTGGGGACGACGAAGATGATGAAGTTGTAGATAGCTCACAGCAAGCAAGTGGAGAAACCGGTTTTCCTGACAGCCAGGAACTGTTTCTCACCCTGGACCTGGAGCCAGTACCCCCCGAACCCACCCAAGGCTGCCTCCCGGACCTGCCAGGTGGAGAAGGTACCTCTGGTGAGTGTACCTTTTAAAATAGTATACATGGTTTAAAAGAAAGCATGTTTAATGATTAATTTGCCCTGGCATTTGCGGCTCTCCTGGATGTACGCCCAAAGCCTTTGCGAAAGGTTTCTGGGGAGGGCAGCCTTATTCCGTCCACCATGGTAGGATACTTTACCACTCCAGACCAGTAGCACGTACTCGGGAATCATTGTAGAACAAAGCATTGCAGTGTATGTTTGCTGGCATTCAAACAACATCCGTTCTTTATCTCTCTGTGTTATCCTCAGGAGAGTGATATCATTCATGGTCACCTGGTTGAAATAGGGTGGTTTTCTTAAGGGGACATTCAGAGGTGCCCGTTCCTGCTGGGCTGTTTGCCTGTGGCTGAACAGAAATGTTCCCTGCTATTAGCCACGGGGAGGGGGAAGGGGTGAGGGGCTACCCACGTGGTGGGGGGAGGCAAAATGCGACCTTGGAACGAAAGCACATGTGCTTTGAATGTAATGTTAACAGCAAGATTTACCGTGAAAGAGTGTACCCATTGTTCTATAAAATGTGTCTTTTTAAATACCACTGTCCCTTTTTTTCCCCCTCCACCAGCTGCATGTGTTTCAAGGATCACAGGATCTTCTCCTTCCCAGAGGCTAGTGAAGATTAGAAGGTGAAAAAAACGCACTCGCGATGAAATGTTCTCTGAGCTCATGCTGTCCTCCCACACTGACAGAGCACAGATGAATGCGAGGAGGCAGACAATGTCAGAGTGCAGGAAAGCACAAAATGACCGGGAGGAGAGGTGGTGGGCTGAAGAGAGTACGTGGCAGGCTGAAGAGAGGGCTGAAGCTGAAAGGTGGCGGCAGTGTGATGGGAGGACTCAGAATTCAATGCTGAGGCTGCTGGAGGATCAAACTAATATGCTCCAGCATATGGTTGAGCTGCAGGAAAAGCAGCTGGAGCACAGACAGCCACTACAGCCCCTGTGTAACCAACCGCCCTCCTCCCCAAGTTCCATAGCCTCCTCATCCAGACGCCCAAGAACGCGGTGGTGGGGCCTCCGGCCACCCAGCCACTCCATCCCAGAGGATTGCCCAAGCAACAGAAGGCTGGCATTCAATAAGTTTTAAACTTTTAAAGTGCTGTGTGGCCTTGTCCTTCCCTCCTCCACCACCCCTCCCGGTGCTTCTCTCCTTCACCATCCCTCCCAGGCTACCTTGGCAGTTATCCCCCTATTTGTGTGATGAATTAATAAAGAATGCATGAATGTGAAGCAACAATGACTTTATTGTCTCTGCAAGTGGTGATCGAAGGGAGAAGGGGAGGGCGGTTAGCTTACAGGGAAGTAGCGTGAACCAAGGGGCAGGGGGTTTCATCAAGGAGAAACAAACAGAACTTTCACACCGTAGCCTGGCCAGTCATGAAACTGGTCTTCAAAGCTTCTCTGATGTGCACCGCACCCTCCTGTGCTCTTCTAACCGCCCTGGTGTCGGGCTGCGCGTAACCAGCAGCCAGGCAATTTGCCTCAACCTCCCACCCCACCATAAACGTCTCCCCCTTACTTTCACAGATATTGTGAAGTACACAGCAAGCAGTAATAACAGTGGGAATATTGGTTTTGCTGAGGTCTAACCGAGTCAGTAAACTGCGCCAGCGCGCTTTTAAACATCCAAATGCACATTCTACCACCATTCTGCACTTGCTCAGCCTGTAGTTGAACAGCTCCTGACTACTGTCCAGGCTGCCTGTGTAGGCTTCATGAGCCATGGCATTAAGGGGTAGGCTGGGTCCCCAAGGATAACTATAGGCATTTCAACATCCCCAACGGTTATTTTCTGGTCTGGGAATAAAGTCCCTTCCTGCAGCTTTTGAAACAGACCAGAGTTCCTGAAGATGCGAGCGTCATGTACCTTTCCTGGCCATCCCGTGTTGATGTTGGTGAAATGTCCCTTGTGATCCACCAGTGCTTGCAGCACTATTGAAAAGTACCCCTTGCGGTTTATGTACTCGCCGGCTTGGTGCTCCAGTGCCAAGATAGGAATATGGGTTCCGTCTATGGCCCAACCACAGTTAGGGAATCCATTGCAGCAAAGCCATCCACTATGACCTGCACGTTTCCCACGGTCACTACCCTTGATATCAGCAGATCTTTGATTGCGTGGGCTACTTGCATCACAGCAGCCCCCACAGTAGATTTGCCCACTCCAAATTGATTCCCACCTGACCGGTAGCTGTCTGGCGTTGCAAGCTTCCACAGGGCTATTGCCACTCGCTTCTCAACTGTGAGGGCTGCTCTCATCTTGGTATTCATGCGCTTCAGGGCAGGGGAAAGCAAGTCACAAAGTTCCATGAAAGTGCCCTTACGCATGCGAAAGTTTCGCAGCCACTGGGAATCGTCCCAGACCCGCAACACTATGCGGTCCCACCAGTCTGTGCTTGTTTCCCAGGCCCAGAATCGGCGTTCCACCACATGAACCTGCCCCATTAGCACCATGATGCCCACATTGCTAGGGCCCGTGCTTTGAGAGAAGTCTGTGTCCATGTCCTCATCACTCTCGACACCACACTGACGTCGCCTACTTGCCCGGTTTCACTTTGCCAGGTTCTGGTGCTGCATATACTGCTGGATAATGCGCGTGGTGTTTAATGTGCTCCTATTTGCCAAAGTGATCTGAGCGGGCTCCAGGCTTGCTGTGGTATGGCGTCTGCACAGAAAAAAGGCGCGGAACGACTGTCTGCCGTTGGTCTGTCGGAGGGAGGGGCGACTGACGACATGGCTTACAGGGAATTAAAATCAACAAAGGGGGTGGTTTTTCATCAAGGAGAAAAAAAACAACTGTCATGCAGAATGGCCCCCTCAAGGATTGAACTCAAAACCCTGGGTTTAGCAGGCCAATGCCTCTGGTATTTCAGGCAGGACTGAATCTCCATTAAAGTTTTCAAGGTGCCCCTGACAGACCTCACCAAAACGATTGTCGGCCGTTGATTTCACGGAGGGATGGAGGGACGGGGGTGGAGAACAAATGAATACAAAACAAATCTGGTCTATTTCTTGTTTTGATCCACTCCATCTATCTTTTACATCGTTGGCTGGCAGCAGATGGTGAAGTAGGACTGCAAGCCATCCACATCTCCTGGCTGTGCAGCAGAAGATGTTGCCATAGGACTGCTAGCCATCCTCATCTCCTGCCTGCTCACCATAAGATGGTACAATAGGACTGCCTGCAGGACTAAAGAGAATGACCTGGTTGAGTCACTCCTAATTTAGTCCCTGCGCCCATATCTGCCCAGGTGCTCCTGACTGACCTTACCGAGGCGGCCAGGAGCACCTCAGACACGATGAGGATGGTTTTCAGGCCTATTGCACCGTCTGCTGCCACAAGGCAATGGGTTGCTGCTGCTGTGTAGCAATGCAGTACCACGTCTGCCAGCACCCAGGAGACATACGGTGACACTGAGCTGAGCGGGCTCCATGCTTGCCATAGTATGGCGTCTGCACAGGTAACTGAGGAAAAAAGGTGCAAAACAATTGTCTGCCGTTGCTTTCACAGAGGGAGGGAAGGAGGGAGGGCCTGATGACGTACCCAGAACCACCCGCGACCATGTTTTTTGCCCCATCAGGCATTGGGATCTCAACCCAGAATTCCAATGGGCAGTGGAGACTGTGGGAACTGTGGGATAGCTACCCACAGGGCAACACTCCAGAAGTCGACGCTAGCCTCGGTACTGTGGACACACTCCGCCGAGTTAATGCACTTAATGCACTTAGAGCATTTTGTGTGGGGACACACACAATCGACTATATAAAAACGATTTCTAAAAAACCGACTTCTATAAATTCGACCTAATTTTGTAGTGTAGACATACCCTTAGTGACTGAGTCACTTTTAAAAATGGGATTTAGGAGCCCAAGTAACTTAAATGCTTTTGAAATGTTATGTGTTTCTACTCTTAAAACTGACTTTGTAAAAAATGGTACCGTCTCACTCAATAGATCCGCTTCGTGTGTGCATTCAAAATCATCTGGATCTTTTAGTGACAAAACGAGTTTGAATAACTTCTTTACTCTTGCTAGCACTGCAGAGCCAGCACAGCTGTGGGACAGTGAATTGGAATTGGTTCCTTCTTGTGCATTATCAACAGAATACTTTACATAGTTCCAATCAATTACACCTGTGCAAAGTCACCGAAGACAATGGGACTGCATGTGTGTCACTGAGGGCATAAATTGGCCTGCAGAACATTTATTATAGGTAATGATGCATGAGAAGAGAGCAATTCAGCTTGATTTTCATATCCGATGTTTAGTTTGCATGGCTGGCAGTTATGAAAACACATTTTTACTTGTATCCTGAGCACATTTAATATTAAAATTATTGAGACAATAAACATGGAACCTCCCAAAGCCATTTTACCCTTCGCAGAATAGAACTGCACTTTAAAATAGAATCAGAGAACTTTGAAGGAATTGTACATTCTTGATTCACCTTAAAATAAAAAGGCAAATTACTTACATGAAAGTAGCAGAATGGAAAACTATCTCAAAAACCTCAGCTGATTCTTCTTGGTAGACAAACAATAACATGTGATGCTACATGGACTTTTACCAAATGGAAGCTAAATCTACATGTTATCAGGAAAGACCGAGTCTGATAAAGGCCATAGGCCAGATCCTCAGCTCGTGGCTTCAATGGAGCTATGCTGATTTACACTAGCTGAGGATCTGACCCAATGCATTTCAGCCTCTGCAATTGTGCACCACTCACAAGAGACCTCCCTTCTGATTTTAAGGGTGGCATTACTAATGTTTTTAGAGGCAAAAGGTACTGTAAAGTGTTGTCATGTGCTGGTGACAGCTTTGAAAGATGAGAGAGAAAATTCAACTAAGCCGAGAGTCACAATCAAGAAAATTAGTAATTGAACACATCTTTGATACATTATACAACTTCTGTCTACAAAATAGATGACCACTGATTTTAACTTATGAATAATTTATCTCCAGTTTAGAGTAAACCTGATCTTGTAAACACACATTACTGGGGCTACTACTGCAAGTCATATCTGGGTCTACTCCTGTTCGTGAACGCTATGTCTGGTTGCAGGATGAGGTTCTTAGTGATTGCAGTACTTACCAGTTCCACGTCTTCCCCTAATTCTCCAGTTACTCTGCCAATTAACTTCATGTTGTAATCATCCAGTACAAGGGGGTTCATGGGACCTCTACCTTAATGGAAACATATTTTATTTTCTAGTCTGCTTTGGTTAGACAAATGAGAAGAAATGTTTAGTCACGTGTGTGGAAAAACTCAAATAACTGTTACCCTGTGTAACATTTATCATATATGCAGCTGCTTTTTAAAAATACTCCAAATCTTGAAATAGGACTCAAAAATGGAAAACTAAATCCATTGGCTAAACCCTTCTGCTGACATCATGTTATCTTTTCTTCTTTATCTCTATTCGTTTCTATTAAAAATAATGCATACCTGTGAAATCGTGGTTATATGTTGTTATCCACTGGGCCCTCTCTACGTTTCGCAGCATGTTGGTTGTCCTTGAAGAGAGATTAGGTTCCAGTGGGTTGCATGTAGCGTTCGGAGCCACAGTCTTTGGTGGCTTTGGATAGTATATCTGACTGCTTCCCTCAACAAATTTAGGAAACTGGAGGGAAAAAATAAAATAGGTAAAGTATAAAAATCTTGCTGCATCTAGGTGAGGTGTCTTTAAAACATGGGGTATCTGTATGTATTTTAAAGTTCTGATATGAAAAAGATCAGAAAATATGGTCTTTTTAGGAAACATTAAGTGGTAGCATGGGTGAGTTGGACATAAATTTATTTCTAGAAAGGGCCTACGCACCCCTTACTCTTGTGAACAATTTTCCACACTTCATCCAGCAATCTTTCTGTTAAGTTTACCTGATGGAATTACTCATGGGCGTAGTTCTGCACCACTGGAATTCAGACCTGCATTACAGTCTAATTAGAATATTTAACATCTGCATAATTCGTCTGAAACAATACACTTTGATTTAAAATCTTCATGTGAGGCTCTTCCTTGCTCTCATATTTTCAAGGACACAGGAGGCTGGACTCTACATACCATTCATACGCATTCATATTAACAGGGTGCTTCATAGGGATTGTCAAGTCAACAGGCTTGTATCTCTCAATATCCATAGGAAACTGCATCCCCAAAAGCTGTATCTATATCCTCCTTTTGTTTACCACTGGCCTTCCTATACTCTTCATCTTGTCTCATGTATGTCTTTCATCTAACTTAGGCTGAGCAGAGACCTGGTCTTTCTATTCATCTGAAGACAAACAGTAGCAGAAGCCTTAACACAAGTGCTGGAACAGGACAGGTCAGGGGGCCATGACCTCGTCACTTTTAAAAGTGGGAGGGCTAAGCCCCTTCCATTTTTTACCATCTGTAAGGACAAGCAACGAGGTGGAGAGGAGTGAGTGGGGGGCTGGGTCTTGGGGGAAAGAGGTGGCACAAGGGTGTGGCCTAGGGTTGCCAATTTTGGTTGGACGAATTCCTGGAGATTTCATCACATGACATAATCTTTAATTAAAGATTAATCTTTAATTCCTGGAGACTCCAGGACAATCCTGTAAGGTTGGCAACCCTAGTGTGTGCTCAAGGAGAAGGGGCAGTGTGAGCGAGGAGGCTTGGGGAGAAGGGGTGGTGTTGGGGTGTAGCTTTGGGGAGAAGAGGTAGTGTGGGGGTGGGGTGGGGGGCAGGGCCACGGTTCGGGCACCTGTGGCCCCTGAGGGAGCCTCCGCTGTTCCTGAGCCTTAACGTTTAGGGGCAAATCCATCTACTCATTTTGTGTTCACGCAGGACCCCCCCGCAATGGAACCAGTGTGCTTCAGCTGTGTAAGGCAGAGCTGGATTCAGAGATCTGTGTAGGGGAGGTGCTCTTCTTGCACAGCATGGAGATGAGCTCTGCTGGGAGAGGCTCCCTGTATGGCAGCACGAGGACAGGACCAGGGCAAGGCAAAAGAGTATCTGTTGCTACACAGATCCTCCAGTCATGAGGGGCTGCAGAGGAGTGGCTCAGTGGCCATTTTGTTAATCTAGCATGAGAAATTCCTCCTCCTACATGTCTCTGGGGTACTAGATTGGGCACTGGATTTTTATCCCTTAAATCAAAAAGAGCCTTTAGCCTGACAGCCTCTCTTAGCTTCTGATCTTATTTACATGTTTTTTTGGTGAATGAAAAATCTCTCCTAAAATGATGACTGTTTGTTTTGACTACACTGTGCTCTACGCAGGGCTTGAATGGGTTTGTAACTGAAATTAATTTGAAATGCAGTCAGGCATCTTAATTTCTTCTAAATCAGTTTTACAAGGGTTTGGTTTTGTTTGATAAAAAATGTAAATTTTCCTAATCACAGGAACAACTACCTACATGAAAGTATGCATGTTGTCCTGGCCAATGCAAGGCCTCCTTCTGGGAGTCTGATGGAATGTTGATGACTTCGTGTCTATATGGATTACCTAAATGGTTGAGAAAAAAATAACAGGCTATAGTATAATATCCATCAGGCAGAGCCAGGGACAGAAGAAGGGAGAAAAGTTCATTGGTGGCTGAGGTTTGTACACAAATCCTCTCTGGGTTGGGTTTTATTGCAAGGGCTCTTGTTTAATGCAAATTGACACCAATTTGGCAAGACTCTCGCTGCATTCTCCCTGTATAGTTTTACAAGTACAAACAAAACACTACAGGATAAATAAGAACTGGTGAATTAGAACGTTGGGCCTCTGCCCATAAAACCTCACCCAGAGGTGGAACTGAATGCCACTGATCAATGAAGTAGCCTAATTGACTGAGCACAGGCCTGGAGCAACTGAGCCCTGGTCTATGCTACAAATTCATGTCGCTATAATGACATCACTCAGGGGTATGGAGTGATACAGTTATACTGACTGAACTCCCGGTGTGGGAGTGACACTGTGTCGATGGGAGAGCTTTTCCCGTCAAAATAACTACTGCCTCTCGGGGAGGGGGAGTATCTACGGTGACGGGAAAAGCTCTCCCGTCGGCATAGGTAGCATCTTCACTAAGCGCTACAGTGGCGCAGCTGCAGCGCTGCAGGTATAGACGAGCCCTTAGTTCTGATCCCGGCTCTGCTGTGTGGCCTTCCTGCACCCAACTCCCCCAGAAATCAAGTCAAGTCAATGGGAGTTTGGTGCCTAATACCTTTGCGAATATCACTGTAGCAAGCCGCCGACTCACCGACACGGCACCTCCTGCTGGTTGTCCGGGAATTAGCTCTTTCCAGCCTCGGAGCGCCTCCTGCAGGCTGGTTTCTCCCTACCGGTATCTGCTTCCTCATCACTCTCCACCACTTATACTTCGGGCACTTCAGGCCCCCTTATCTGGGTCTCTCCTCCCAGGATGCCCACCTTGCCTCAGTGGCTACTGCCAGTTGTCATCTAGCTCCCTTTCTCTGGGAAAACTGCAGTCTATAATGGCCACTCATCATTGGCAAGGGGGTTGGACCTGCTATCTTTCTAGCCCGCAGCTGTCTCCCTGCAGCCCCAGTACCTCCTTAGGCTTTCCTGCCAGGCCGCAGCCTGGGAGGTAGCCAGGCTTGAACTCCCCAGCTCAGCCTGCCCTTTCCCCAGCACTGCTCTATTGAAGGTACCCTGTCTCTCCCAGGCAGCTAGGTCCTTCTCACTCCAGGGCTGGAGTGAGACTCTCACAGCCCTCTTACCGAGGCCAGCTGTGGCCAGCTACCTAGCCAGCCTCCCTCAGCTGTTCTCACTCCTTTTATCCCAGGAGCAGGGTAACCACCCCGCTACAATCACCCAAAGTATTCTTTATATCGTAAAAGTGATAAAAGCCACCCAAGTTCAGTCTAGGTTACCTGAGTCCTCAATCTAGATTTCCATCTCCCCAACTAAAAGCAAACTGCAGTAAATAAGTTTTTGTCCCAGCTTGCCCATATAAGTAAGATCATACAGAGGGAACAACGAATAAAGTCAAAGAATTTTTGAAGAGCAGTCATTTGCTGCTTCTAAAGTAATTCTTAACCCAATAAACTTTGTTGGGAATAGACCACGGCTTCCAATGATCCCCTGTTGAGCGAAAATAGGTTTTGCAAACCCACGTCCACACATCTGATTAGCATTGTTTAGTTTGAATGGAGAACTGTAAAAAGCGGAAGAGAGGTCAAAAAAGTACTTCCAATGTTATACGCTTTTTGTGAAAAGGTTTTGTTTATGGCTGACCAAAGTAGCCCCATATCATACAACCCTCTTAAACATCACTGTTCAGCACAGTGACAGTGACTAGGGAAGGTGGCTGATTAATGCAAATTGACCTGCTGCTTAATGTCATCAGCTTCTTATCACTCCAGAAAATGCTGCTTCTCTTTTAAACAGAGAGTGCCAAACTGTGCTTGACTCGCACAGACATGGAGCAGAGAAGCTGGCAACGGCACCAAGAGTCCTGCTATTCTGGAAAAGAAATGTCCATCCTGCCCCCACACCTAAATGCCATGGGGTGCTAATGACAACACGTGTGCTAGTTAACCCAGAGAGGAGAGCTGCAAAAAGCATACACACTTCAACAAAGAGATTGTGATCTGGAGAAACGGGGGCAAAGCCAGAGTACTACATTTTACCAGAGCCCTGGGCCAGATTCTGAGCCCCTTACTCGCATTGAATCCCATTGGGACCATTGTGGAGTAAGATGCTACTCAATGTGAGTAATGAGTAACAGTAATTTACTGCTTCTCTGAGCAGCATTAGTTTGCTGTTAGAAATAATTTCACCTTGGTGGGGTAAAATATAAACAGTTCAGTGACTGTTTAAACATACAGGAGTCATCCGCAAACAGTGAGTGTGGGGATTTCAGCTCAGCCCTGGTCTACACTACAAACTGATGTCGGTATATCTATGTCACTCATCCACACTTCCGAGCGATGTAGTAATACCAGCTGAACCCCTGGTGCAGACAGCACTGTGTCGATGGGAGGGCTTCTCCTGTCAACATAGCAGCTACGGCAATGGGAGAAGCTCCCCTGTTGGCTTAGGTAGCGTCTTCACTAAGCACTACCCTGGCACAGCTGTGCTGCAAGTGTAGACAAGTCCTCAGACTGCAAGGGGCCTGGAAAAGTTTGCCACATGTTTTTGTACCCTGTGACCTCTCACTGCATATTCTGCCGTTTGTAAACATCTGGGTCTCTTCCATAGTGTAACTATCATGGTCAGTGGAGCTACTACAGGGATGAATTTATTTGGCCCAGGATTTGCAAACTTTTGATCTCTGCCATAGCTTTTTCTAGCCCCTCTCACTGCCTGTAACTACCAATAATTATTCCCATGACGGGAGAAGATTGTACACTAAATGTTATGCTTCACCTTTGTAGGAAATCGAGAGCCATGATGGCAGCATGCTTGGCACCAGCATGCAATGCTCCAGCTTAAGCCAAGCTGCTTAGCTCTGTCGCTATTATTTTCACACACTGGCTTCATTTCAACCAAATCACAAACATTTGAGAACACCAAACAAATGCCAAGTGCTGTTTTACCTTTGGTCTTTCTCAAAACAATCACATCATAAGCCTTTGTAGGGACGTTGGCATGAAAAGGTCGATGGTTGCTTGCTTGGATGCCAGTGTCTTGATCCTCTGGTGATTTAAAGTTTGGGAATGTGGCATACCTGGAGATGTGTGTCTGGTAGGGGTGTGTGACTGGAAATGGCAGGGATAATTGTCTTGGATTGAATTTAGATGGAAAGAAGAGCAGAAAGAAACAAAGTTACCTTACTTTAAATAAATATAGATTTGTCTTAATAGTAAAACAATATATTGTATATCCAACTGGGCCAAATTCATCCCTGGAATAATTCTGCTGAAGTCATTGGAGTTACACCTGGGAGGAATTTGATCTTCTGTGTTTAAAACAGATATTGGGTCATTGCTTGTCAGACACTTGTAAGGAGATGCAATAATTGCTCAGCTGAGAGGAGGCATGAGAAGCAAAGAGGAGGGGGTCCTTTAGTTTCTTTAACCTCTCCTGCCCTTAACTCACCAAGACTTCCCACTGTTCCCCCCCATACCTCTGAGGCTCTTTGTTCCTTCCCCTTCTTCCTATGTAAAAAAGATAATTTTTCTTTGTAGTTGCAACACTTGGGGCCAGCATTTGGGCCATGGAGATGCCACTACAGGCAAAGGGGCATCAAATAAGATTGTATAGTTAGCATGTCCTTAGGACCAGCTCTGCAATTGAGGAAGCATGAAGACCAAGACTAATATCTGATCTCTACTTGCTAATTAGAGATGGACCCAAATCAAGACTTTGGGAGGGGGTGGTGGTGTTTGAAATCAGAGCCCAGATCCAGATCAGAATTTTGTAAGAGGTCCCTACCAGCATAATCTTCATGCTACCTAGAACTCTAACTGGGCCTACACTGCCTTCCTTGGGGAGGTCACCCACAGCTTCAGCCTGCACAGTAACACTACCCTTTCACGCTCATGAACACATAAACTTTACATCCATCCTCTCTGTTCAAAGGTGCTCCTGTCTCTATAATAGTACATGACAGGAGGCTCTGCGGAGACAGGTACCCACAATAGGGCAAGTAAAAGACTGAAGAACTCATGTGAGAAACTTTCAGGGAAAGTATTTTCCTACAGACTCAAGAACTGGCATGGGGGGGGGGGACAGGGTGGAGGACAGCGGGACAAGACAAAAACCAGACACAAGGAGCAGTGACAGAAAAAGGTATGGAGGGAAGGAAAACAAAGAGAGGAGAAACCAATCGCAATAGAAATAGCAGGCACCTGCCTCACACATAAGAAGTGCAAGCTTCAGAAAAGCAAATACAGGCCATAAGAAGGGTGTAAGAAGAGTGAAGGCTCGTGACGGGAGATGCCATCTAACGTAGGAACACTGAAATCAACTGAGGTACTGTCAGACAGCCAAAAGAAGGATGGAAAAGAGGAGAGTAGAAGGGAAGACAAGGCCTGCCTAGTGGCCTAGCATAGTAGTAATGCACTGCTCTGGCATGTGTGAGATCAAGGTTCTTTTTCTAGACTTAGGTCTGTGTGTGGAAAAAAGGGGACTGTAGTTTTGTTGACTGCCTCTTGTTGGGAGAACACTATCGCTTTCCCCCCTTACAGTACCATTGTCTAGGAGGCCCCACTCCAGCAAAGCCCTTAAGACCGGCACTTGAAGTTAAGCATGAATAGACCCACTGAAGTCACTTTGCTGGATCAGGGCACTGGTCAATATAGAGGCAACCCCAAAGTGCTTAACTGCTTTGGGGGCTTTACATCTTAACACTACAATTCAACTATGGTAACTGGAAACTATTTTATCGATGTAAAATAAAAAGTCAAATATAAACTGAACAGGTCTTCTAATATTAATTTTAACTCAGTACTGCAGAAAAGATCAGACACATTAGCAAGCAGAAGAAAGCTAGTAAATAACATGTGTTCTAAAGACTTGGAGCAACTTACATAAAAAAAAAAATTAAAAAAAAAGCAGGAGGAATGAGGAGGTGCAGCTTCCTTACAGGCTATAATGATCTTTGGCAATAAACGAACTTATGACTTCTAAACTCAAAGATCAAATATTTTAAGTGCATGGACTTTGTACATAATGAGTCACATTTACTAATGTTTACTTTTAGGTGAAAAAGAGGGGCAAATTCTAGCCTCAGCTTCTAGCACAGATCCCACTGAAGCTAATGGGTACCAGGCATGTGCATCTAAACTCAAAATCTGGCCCAAAGAAAACGTTTTTTCTGGGTGGAGGGTGCTAAAAGAGAGTGCCACTCTGGACACCAAGAACTGGGATTTCACTGAGTGTTTCTCATATTGCTGGGGCTGCTATTTTCAGCTTTCAATTATTGAATGGTGAAGAAATCAAAGACCTAGATAAAAAATCCTAAAACATTGTGACAAGAGAAATAACAGGGATCCAGGGATCTGTCCTGAGGGAAACAATCACTGGGATTCTATTTCAATATGAGGGAATTGCATGATCTGGGTTCTCTAGAAAACTCTAACATGAAAGTTTACGCACCTTATTGTGAGCAAACACCTTTTCCAAACTGCTTTAAAAAACACAGCCTACACAATATGTATAGGC
This sequence comes from Caretta caretta, assembly GCF_965140235.1. Classification (NCBI taxonomy): domain Eukaryota; kingdom Metazoa; phylum Chordata; order Testudines; family Cheloniidae; genus Caretta; species Caretta caretta. The sequence goes on along the minus strand of NC_134207.1, from coordinate 208,826,553 downwards.
CAACCTCACCCCTTTTCTGGGGCTGTACTCCACTAACTAAAATATCAACAATAAGCTAACAAACAATAGCTTGGCCACGGGTTCTCACAACAAATATTTGGTGGCCTCAGAGAGCAGTCACCAACTCTTGCTGATGGCCGCTCCCACAATTTTTCCTAAAATACTTAATTAACTTCAGGAAAAATAAAATAAATATGCACCTGCCCTTGTCCAAATCATAATTTATTTATGTAGGGTTTTTTTATTTTCAGACTTAATAATAAAAATAATGTATAGTTGTCTCTATTCTTTAATGGACCTAAACAAATAAGGTGCTTTGTATGTTCTTGTACTTTTTGTTGCTGTTTCTTTTGCTTTTTTGGTTGCTTTTTAAAAAACTTGATAGCTAGTAAGTCTGCTGCTGTGAAAAGTGATACGTGTATGTTAATGCATGGTGCCAAGTATCAGAGGGGTAGCCATGTTAGTCTGTATCCACAAAAACAATGAGGAGTCCGGCGGCACCTTTTATCGTCTATCTGTTAGTCTTTAAGGTGCCGCCGGACTCCTCATTGTTTGTATGTTAATATCACTTTCCATGGCTTCCCAGCTAGCTACTAAGTCTGTTGTAAAAAGTGATATTAACAAACATACAAATATCACTTTTCACAGCAGATTTACTCAGCCCCGGATGTCTGGGGATAAATTAAGCCTTGGATGGGGAGGTGGGTCGGGCAGCAACAGAGGCCGGGGCAATGGCGGGGGGGGCGGGGGGGGAGGGGGGTAAGCCCATGGCTGGAGCCTGGAGCCCAGTGCCTGGGGGTTGGAGCCTGAAGCCCCATGGCCATAGTCTGGGATCTGAGGCCCAAGCTTGAAGCCCTTCGGCTAGGGGACGGAGCCCACCACCACATAGCCAGAGCCGAAAGCCCCGTGGCCGGAGCCTGCAGTCCACCACCCCTGGGCTGAAATTTGACCCCACTGCCTCCAGGAAGATGGGGAACTCACTGGCTGCCTGTTCCTCCAGAGTTTGTCTCTCCAGAGCGGGGCTGGGCCCAACCCCTGCTGGGGACTCTGCGGGAGGGGCTGCTGCTTTCCTCCCCACACCCCATCCAATCACTGCCCAGGAGGCTGTGGCCCCAAGAAAAGTCCCTGGTGGCTGCAGGTGGCCACAGTGGCTGCATTTGAGAAATGCTGGCTTAGACTTTCTGACCAAGCTTGGCTTTACCTAGTCTACTATGTCCATACCCTAGATACTTCCTTCACTAAACAGGAGCTTCCCCTCCTCCCTGCCCATATATCTAGGTGGGGTAATGAGGTGTGACCATAAAAGCCTTTCCATGCCCACTGGCAAAGGGTTCAATATCATGTAACAGCAACTTCTATCAACCCTGACCAACACATTGCTGTCATGATATTTATCTATAAAGTATGTCGTGTAAGATATTAAATGAAAGCTGGTGACACAGTGGTCATTCATATCATTGTGAAATGTGTGCCTTGACACTATCTAAGGCATTATGGATATTTACTGATATTGTGCTTTAACACCTGTAACCAAACAAACAGAGAAACAGGTTTTCTTCCAGACAAGAGGGAGGCTAGTTATCTCCCTGTCTCTAATGTAAATTGAGCATGGTGATGTCAGAGATAAGGGTCAGTTCATTTGCATGGGAGGCATGCAGGAGGAGCCAATTAACACGAGGATGTGAAATTAGGATGGGAAGACACTGGAGTCTGAACCCCAGGGGTTCATCCTGACTTTACTGACAAAAACAATAAACTTTGAGGAATTTAAGGGGAAGCTAAAAGACATTTTGGATCCATCCCTGAGGGAATAAAGAGGTCTGCTCTTTGCATCTGTGAACGATGGATCCCAGACACGTGGGCTGGTGACACTGAGAAGTGGCTTGTCATAACCATACAGCTAAGGGTAGCCTAGAATTCCTCCTTACCTGTAAGGGGTTAAGAAGTTCAAATAACCTGGTTGGCACCTGACCAAATGGGGAAAGGACCAATGGGGAAAGAAGATACTTTCAAATCGGGGAGTGGGGGAAGGCTTTGTTGTGCTCTTTGTGTGTTCTCTGGGGAAGCAGAGAAGCATCAGGTCAGAAAACTCCTTCTCCTAAAATCATCCTAAAATGAGTCTCAATATTGCAAAAAGAGTAAGTAAATAAGGCAAGGTGTGTTAGATTATCTTTTGATTTTAGTTTGTGAATTTTCCCTTTGCTAGAAGGAGGTTTTTTCCTGTCTTTTGTAACTTTGAACTAAGCTTAGAGGGAGCTTCTCTGTGTTTGTGAATCTTTTGTTACCCTGTAAAGTTATCTTTCATCCTGATTTTACAGAGGTGATTCTTTCAACTTTTCTTTAAATAAAATTCTTCTTTTAAAAACCTGATTGATTTTTCAGTGTCGTATTGACTCAAGGGATGGGTCTGTGCTCACTTTGTAACCAATTGGTTAGGATATTATTCTCAAGCCTCCCCAGGAAGGGGGGTGTAAGGGCTTGGGAGGATATTTTGGGGGAGATAGGGCTCCAAGTGGCCCTCCCTGAATGCTTGTTTAAATCCCTTGGTGGTGGCAGCATACTGTCCAAGGACAAAAGGAATTTGTGCCTTGGGGAAGTTTTTAACTTAAGCTAGTAGAAATAAGCTTAGGGGGTCTTTCATGCAGGTCCCCACATCTGTACCCTAGAGTTCAGAGTGGGGAGGGAACCCTGACATGGCTGTAGGTGAGAAAACTGCTTTCGACAACAGTTGGAGCCTGCTAAGGTTATATGTAGTCTCTTAGAAGTGAGTTAAACTTTTCTTTTATTTGTTACCGTTTCTGTTTCTATTATCTTTGCTTAGTGTCACTTAAATCTCTGTTCTTTATTATTAAACTTTTTCTTGTTTTATTATCAATTCATCTCAATGTTGTTATGTTAGAGTAAGGTGCGAATGCTCAGCTGAACCAACAGGCTGGGTATTCTGTCTCTTTGGAGACAGCAGACTTGGTATTTCTGTCAGTGACAGGCTCTTCCAAGGGGGTTTGGGGGCTAGGGTGTATCAGGTGTTAGCCGCAAGGCAAAGAGGGCTGGGAAAGGCCCTAAGGAGTTTGTTTGGCAGGCTAACAAGCTGTGGTGGCAGGGAGCTGTTACTCAGTTTAACACCAACAAATCTCTTATGCTAAAACAAAGGTGTAACAAGATCATTCATAACCCAGAGAAAGTATCACATGGCACTAGCAAGAGTGAATCAGCAAAATGCATTTAGACCTTAGCCATCAGCCAGCAAGATCAACACCTGCTAAGAGGGTGGGGTGCTTTGGACAAGCACTAATAAATTTACCATTGTATGTGTTCATTCTGTAGTGAGATCTCTCTTTTTTTCCTAGTGCTAACTTTTCCCTTATCTATTGCCAGAGTACTTAAATTATATCAGTATTTAAATTATAAATAATATATATTTATATTATATATATAAAATAGAGGAACTGCCTTTCTTTTAAGGCATAAAGAAAAAGGTACAATATAAATGATATAAACTTACTCGATTGAATTAGCTGGAGGTTCAGGAAGCCTGTATTAGAGAAAAGAAAATATTAGGTGACTAATTTGGAGTGATCCATATTCATTGTGATTCTCTCTCTCCTTTTTATCTAAATCAGTACAATCAACAAACATTAGAGACAAATTAATGTGTAATAAACACAGATAATACTCTCACTGATATCAGTCTCTGGGTGTGAAAGTCCTTTACATGTTTAGGTGCCAAAATATGAAAGCTCAATGGGCGGTGGGGGTGTGTCAGTTTAGAAGAAACAGGAAAAAAAAATCACCTCTAATACTTCCTTGTCACGAGCCCTACCTTAGTAAACATCACTCGATAGTACTTTGAAAAAACGGAAGCCTTTTTATCAGTAATGCAAAACAGAAGAATCTGAAAATATATCCACTCCATTCACAGGATTAGTAGAGAAATTATATAATCATTTTTCAATGATAAATTTTTTATTCTTCACGGTAGAGACTTATTTTTTTAAAAAAGCAGTAAGGTGGAGGATGTTTCCCAAACTTGGGATGCCGCTTGTTCAGGGAAAGCCCCTGGCGGGCCCGGCCGGTTTGTTTACCTGTCGTGTCCGCAGGTTCGGCCGATCGCGGCTCCCAATGGCCGCTGTTCACCGCTCCAGGCCAATGGGGGCTGCGGGAAGCGGCGGCCGGTATGTCCCTCGGCCCATGCCATTTCCTGCAGCTCCCATTGGCCTGCAGCGGTGAACCGCGGCCCGTGGGAGCCGCGATCGGCCAAACCTGCGGATGTGGCAGGTAAACAAACCAGCCCGGCCCGCCAGGGGCTTTCCCTGAACAAGCGGCGTCCCAAGTTTGGGAAACACTCGTCTACACTATAGAGTTAGGCCGACATAAGGCAGCTTATGTCAACCTATGTCAGTGTCTACGCTACAGCCTTGCTCCCGCTGATGTAAATGCCGTGCGACATAGTAACTCCACCTCCAAGAGAGAAATAGGGCTTATGTCCGTGTAGGTAGGGCAATGCAGTTTCTCTATAGAGCGCCATAAAACTGACAAGAAAGCTGGCTCCCAGCTCCCCAGCCCGGCTGCTGCGCGGTCTCCGCTCTGAGCCGCGCTGCTACACAGACTTCCAGCCTGGACTGCCACCCGGGCTCCCCAATGTCAGCCCTGCTGCCCCCTGGGGTCCTGGCTCTCCACTCACTGCCAGGAGCACATCAGCTGACCGGACTCCGGGTTCGGATCCACTGGAGGTGAGAAGCCCCAGGTGTGGACAACAGTATTACTGCGATGGCTATAAGTCTACCAAACTGTTCCAGAGCTATTTCATTACTTCACATCAGTCATTATGGGGGCACCCATAGCCAGGTTCTATTCCAGCCTCTGGCCTGCGGGGTGACCTTGGGCAAGTCATGTCACTGCTCCGTGCCTCAGTTTCCCCATCTGTAAAATAGGGATAAGAAACTGACTTCCTTTGTAGAGTGCTTTGAGATCTACTGATAAAAAAGCACTGTATAAGAGCACGATATAAGGTATTAGTATGAATTATTGTTTATTTAAATGAAGAGCTGTCTGTCAGGCAGTATAGGATCTAAAGTATATGCATTTGGCTTTTGCACAGGGCTGCTGATCTCTGAAGAGGAACACTGGTGTAAGCAGTGTCAGGATGAGCTCCACCCTGACATCTGGTGGTGAGGTGTGGCAAGTTGTGGAAAAGAACTTCAGGGGCCGATCTCATTTGCATAGGCACACCCACCCCGCCTAGAATGAGACCATAGCTGCCCAAATGGTCACTTTGGCTGCTGTGGGATCCCCAGTGTCTCTGTTATTGGGGCAGGAAGAATAAATTGTTATTACCCTGATTATGGGAACTGTGCTTGGAACTGTACGTGGCCTTTTGTTATGATGGAGGGATTCACCATCAACTAAGTAGCACTCGGTAGGCAAGGGTCATGGGTTCCAAAACTGTGTGAATGGAGGGAGGCTGGGGACAAGTATTAATACTTAGTGGCATGGGCCCCTTGGTGAGGGCCTTACATGCTAATTGCACTTCCTCCTCTCTCCACTGTGGAATATCAGAGCTAATTTTGATTTCATTAGAAGTCTAGTTATAGGCTGCTGAGCTCACTTTGGGCTGACAGTGCACCAGCACTGGGGCTCCCCTACTACAAGCTGAATTCACCTAAGAGCTGAAATCACTGAGTGTTGTGTTAAGTAGTGGGGGAGCCTGAAGATATATTGTGGAGCAGTTTGCGGGACGGCTGGTGAAGCAGTTCGACGCGGAGCAGTGTGTGGATGGCAGGAGCGGCTTGTGGGCCGTGGAGCTGAGCGAAGGAGTTCGTGGGGCGGCTGGCGGAGCAGAGCGCAGCTGAGCGAAGGAGTTTGTGGGGCGGCTGGCGGAGCAGAGCGCAGCTGAGTGAAGGAGTTCGTGGGGCGGCTGGCGGAGTGGAGTGGAGTGAAGGAGTTCGTGGGGCGGCTGGCGGAGCGGAGTGCAGCTGAGCGAAGGAGTTTGTGGGGCGGCTGGCGGAGCGGAGTGCCGCTATGGAGCTATGGGGCGGTCAGCTTCAGATCACGTAAGGTGCCTCTTACCCCCGTCCCATTTCCACCCAGGTTGGGAGGTAAAGCTCCGCAGATAAACTTTCGAACTCTGGGGCTGCCCTGACCAGGGACAGAGACTTTTGGGGCATTGGACTTTTGGGACTTTGGGTGATTTGGGGTTGCTGGACTCAAGAACCAAAGGGAAAAGGGCATGCCCCAATTTGCCTGGGGTGGGTTCTTTTTTTTTGCTCATGGGTTGTGTTATGAATCCTGTTGGTGGTGTTTCCCCAACATAATGCCACATTGTTTCTCTCTGTTATTAAAAGGCTTTTGCTACACTCAGACTATGTGCTTGCGAGAGGGGAAGTATTGCCTCTTGGAGGCGCCCAGCGGGGGTGGTATATATTTGTCCCAGGTCACTGGGTGGGGGCTCGAGCCGGTTTGCATTGTGTTATTGGAATGGAACCCCTAGATATTGAACCCGGCCCTTGTTGCTGCCAACTCTGACGGGCAGAAGGGTTACACTGGAATATTATGCATTCCTTGAGGTGCATTCATACACATGGGCATGTGTATCTAGGGGGGCTTCTGGAGGGATTACTTCTCTCTGGGCAAACAAAACTCTTTTTAGGGCTTTCTCCTTGCCCCAGAAGGACAGCCAATCATTAAAACCCTGAGTTTCCATATTTTCCCTTTTGAAATAATCTCGGATTCCTGTTAAACCTATGAATTGGAGAAGCCTGTACAATTCATCTCCTTGTTAGTTCTGTTTCATATCTTAAATACCAGGCACAGTCAGTTATGGATCTCTTTAAGGCCATTACACTTTTGATCACTAAACAGAATGTAGGGAGAGGGTCGTGTCACACAGTAACACTCAGTATAATCACTGTGATGTGATATCTCACAAAATTTCATCACAAGCTAACTCGTGCCTCCACTAAAATGAACAAAGATAATTGCTTTTCTCTTTTATGTGTGATATTTACAGAGATCATAGGACTTCAACAAATGTCAAATTCTGACAATCATTTACATACTGTTATTTTTGTAACCACCTGGATTTTCAGGACATGCTTGTTAGTTACAACTCAGAGCCTGACACTGTGCCTGCCTTGGAAAACTAAGCAGTTACAGAAATAACTGCATTTACACTAATGCAATTTTTAAAAGTTTATTCATCCTACTAATACCTATATTTGGTTTTCCACCTTTTCAGTTAGCTAAATTAATTTTCTGGCCACAGGCAGATGGAATTGTGTAAATACCAGCATAGGGCTTGATTCTCCTTTCAGGTGCACTGGTTTTACATGAGTGTAACTCCACTGACTTCAATGGAGCTATTTCTGATTTACTCCCATGTAAGCAAGAGGAGATTCAGTCCCATATGTGCTTTGGGGAGGGAGGATTATTTATTTGTAGATGTTTCTATAGCACTCAGCACTGGAATATCTAAACTCTAGGTAGTAAGAAAGTAGCAGTAAACTTACACTTTCAATACCAGAATGTACTTTATAGAAGCTTTTAGGGCCTGAGAACATAAACAGTCAAAAAAGCCTGAACCCCACATTTTCAGAAGTGTCCACTAATTTGGGGTGCCTTCATTTTTCAAATCTCAAATTGGGGAACCAAACACTGATGGCACTCAAAATTAGTGGATATTTTTGAAAATGTGGGCCTAAGCCTTTAAAAGAGAGGAGAAGGGAATAGTAATTGGGCCAAATTTGGCTGTCACAGTTACATCAATATCTTCACTGGAGTTGGTTTGGGTTTATGCTAAAGTTCACAAGCATTATAACAGATTTACACAGCTGTAAACAGGAACAGAATTTGGCCTTATATATATGTCACACGTTATAGTCCTTCAAACTAACCAGCTGTATCAGAATATTAAATGCAGTCTGTAAAGAAAAGTACAGTGTGCTTATTTACTCACACTTATAATAGAGGAATGATAGTTATGGGACTGTCAGCTTTTACTTATATTTGTGTGTTCGTGGAGTTTATAGTCAGCCTAAAATTTACTCTGGTCTGAAATTTTGGTGTAAATTATTTTTCCTTTTTTATGTTATAAAAGTGCAAAACAGAAGTTTTGCTTTCAGATCATATTAGATTGTATATGCCTTGGGATACCATATGTTTGTGCAATCCATTGGTCAGTGCGTGTTACAGTTCCCCTTCTAATTTGCGCAGGCCACAGCACCTATGGGTCTGTTACAGCCCCCAGCTACTAGGCCTAACTCAGGCTGTAAAAAGACTTTGCTTTCTAGCTCTGGAAGTCCTCAGTCCTGTCCCTGGTTGGTCAAGATGGTTGCTGTCATATGTGTGCAGCAATGAGCATGGGGGGGGGGGGCAATCAGCTAGTAGCAGCCACACCATTTTTTGTACATCAGGGCACAGACATGGTTTCTTTTCAGACACAATTAGTCTATTCAGAGTATTGGCTTTGTGTACTTTTGCAGTTTTTGGAAACAATAGTTCCTTCAGCTCCCTTCACTGTATAGTGCATCATGAGGTGGCGGCTTAACAGTTCAGAAATACTGCTGGGGGGACACAGCTCGAAGGCAGCTTCTTGGGATGCCTCCCCCCAAACACTCTAGTGCACTTTGAGCACCTCTGTAGAAAATGGGCTGCCTGGAGGCAGTCAGCTGAGTGTGGTAGGAAGGTGTCAGGTTGTGGTGTGGGGGGATGGACCTGAGGAATGGCCGCTCTAAGTGGTACATTCCACCACTCCTGCACACTAAGTCTGTGTGAAAAATCTTAATAGATTAGAAATGGCATTTACTCATCCTATGCACTCAGTGACCCTTTGGGATGGATCACAGGTAATGCCTGGCAGCCAATGGTGCGACAACTACAAGCCTGTGAGGCTGACACTGCTGTGGGGGCAGGACCAGAGAGGAGTGCAGTTGGACATACCATTTTCTAGTGGGCCCCAGATCACTGGCACAAGGAGAAGGATTTTCTACAAGGCTGTCATAAATATAAAGGGAAGGGTAAACCCCTTTAAAATCCCTCCTGGCCAGAGGGAAAAGTCCTCTCACCTGTAAAGGGTTAAGAAGCTAAAGGTAACCTCGCTGGCACCTGACCAAAATGACCAATGAGGAAACAAGATACTTTCAAAAGCTGGGAGGGGGGAAAAAAACAAAGGGTCTGTGTCTGTCTGTGTGATGCTTTTGTCGGAGACAGAACAGGAATGGAGTCTTAGAATTTAGTAAGTAATCTAGCTAGGTATGTGTTAGATTATGATTTCTTTACATGGCTGAGAAAATAGCTGTGTTGAATAGAATGAATATTCCTGTCTGTGTGTCTTTTTTGTAACTTAAAGTTTTGCCTAGAGGGATTCTCTATGTTAGAATCTAATTACCCTGATTAAGGTATCTACCATCCTGATTTTACAGAGGTGATTTCTTTTTACTTCTATTAAAAGTCTTCTTGTAAGGAAACTGAATGTTTTTTCATTGTTCTAAGATCCAAGGGTTTGGGTCTGTGGTCACCTATGCAAATTGGTGGGGATTTTTACCAAACCTTCCCCAGGAAGTAGGGTGCAAGGATTGGGAGGATTTTGGGGGGAAAGACGTGTCCAAACTCCGTTTTTTTCAGGAACCCAGATAAAGTTTGGTGGAAATCCAAGGGCAAAGGGTAAAATTAATTTGTACCTTGGGGAAGTTTTATCCTAAGCTGGTAAAAGTAAGCTTACGAGGTTTTCATGCAGGTCCCCACATCTTTACCCTAGAGTTCAGAGTGGGGAAGGAACCTTGACAAAGGCCTAGATGGATTTTTGTGGCCCCACCCCTTGCACAGCATCCCTGGTGGCCTCTTGGATTGGGAGGATAAACGTGGGTCTCTGGTGGCACATCAAAGCTCCTGCGAGGGGCTGATTACCTTGTTCTCCTGTGCATGTTTTTAACTGGGAGGGAAGATATGGCCCACAGTTCATTTGTTTTGAAAGGCACTTCCTGTATATGCAAAGCCATTCATTGTCATGGAAAACTACATAAGGATTTGTGGTTATGACAAACGCACAGTAATCCCATTATGGTACATGACATCTAGTTACGGCAAATGCACAGTGAATCATTTTCCATGAGAGACTGTAATGGCTCAAAAGAGCCATCACAAGTGATAATGTCAATACACTGAGTATTAAGAGCTCCCTAGTAAGTCTCCAGAGCAGCACTCAGCCAGTGGTTTTCAACACAGATTTCGCAAGGCTATCACTACCTTACAGTCTGATACCGGGGGGAGAGTACTGAAAGTTACATAAATGTCTTCGCTCTGAAAAACCTGTGAGTATAAATGTGACAAATTGTCTAGGCATTTAAAAAAAGATCTGCTCTTTCTTTACAACATAAAAAAAATCTTTCAAAGATGAAATATGAGTGAATATGATCGTATGGAAACAATGAACAGAGACTGAATATTAAAAAGAGCATAGAAACACTGGAAGCCTTATCTTTCAGGTTACATTTTAATTTTAAAAATAATTAAGAAAATTTATCAACGCACTCTCAACTAAAACATTCCGGGGCCACGGCAGGATTCTATTCAGTGTGCACTGGGCCAGATATTGATCTGTCCCTGTGGCAACATGCCTCCTCCCCTTATGTAGCCTGCCCAGATCATAACAGCAGTCCCTGGAAAGGGATCATGGGCCAACAAGCATGCAGAGTGGGGCTAGTACGTAAGGGGAGCAACTTGCACTGACTGCACTCGGGGTGGGCCAGAGTAGAAATGACTGAATTTGGGATTATGAGGATACAGTGGAAGAGGTGGAAGAAGCTGTTGCCCGAGTAGCTGTTCTGTGCCTTGGGTTGGGGATGTATTTCACTCCACAACCCTCCCATAGTTCACCTGGTGTCCCAGCCTTTACACAGGCAGAGTGAATTCTCTCCAATATGAATTACCATTTACAAGGCATACATCTGGCCATCAAAATACAAGAGGCCAAATCCTTGCCTGGTGTCATTCTCGTGAAATCAATGGAGTTACATCAGAAATGGATTAGGCCCATGAAGTGTAAAATAAAACCAAGTCAGCTTGCTGAACATTCCAGGTGAATGAGAGGCGATCTGAAACCCGCCCAAAGAAAAAGACGGAGTTAAAGCTGAAACTCTTATTTATCTTTAATCCACTGGGCCTGATCCTGCATTTCTTGCATACCTGCTGGGGTATAGTGCAAAGGTTGGCAGGGCTGAACTCAGTGTACATAGATTCTTGTATTATACCAGTTTCCAAATGCTCCAGCAATTACAAAACCCCACGCTGAGGACAAATCCTTGTCACTTGTGCAAAGCTCAAGCAAATGTGCTTTGTGTGTGTGTGTGTGGGGGGGGGGTAATATGCAGAACTTGTAAGGAAGGATTTCGCCCCACGACCTGCAGTCACAGTTCGCAAGAGCTGCACAGCCAATACCTTTAGGCTGCATTATCGGTCAAGGCCCAGTAAAGGTGAGCTTTGGCCAACACACTCTTTCAGTTTACCAAACCCACCCTCCCTTGGCCTACTTTCAAATCCCTATTGTGTGGTGCCACGGAGGCAGCCGGCACACAGCCCTACACCCTGGGGCACAGGGCTGCAGATTCACCCTGTGCAGTTTCTTTGTGGCCTGTCTTCACCCTCACACAGCACAGCTGTGTAGTTCTGCTGCCCTTCCGGCCCTCGTGGCTCACACAAAATGCCCAAGAGGATAGCATGCTTTGGAATTTGGCAGGCACTATAGATGGGGAGGGTTGCTTGCCATCTGGCTGGCTTTTAATCAGCCTGGCTGGTTTTTGTACGGCATTGCCAGTTGCCAGTGAAAAGATTTAGTGTGCTCCCCCTGCCCCTTGGGACCAGCATTCCCTGTTCGCTACATGCACATGTGGCCATGCAGTGGTTCTGTAATTACTGCACATCACTTGGCTGGGAGCACAGCTGGCACCTGCCTCTGTGTGCTGGCCTCTCAACCTGCTGAGCCGTAGCAGCTCCTCCTGACCTTGGGGGCCAGGAAGCAAGACGGACCGAGGCTCGTCATCAGGGAAGGATAAGGAACGGGGTAGAGGAGACAGAGGCTACTGAGAGGGGACAGGAGTGGGGCTCCCTCAAGGACTGAAGCTCCTGTGAGTGGGCGGGTGTAGAAGCTCATGCGGGCAGAGGAATGGGCAGCTGTGTGTCTAGGTGACCAAAGAGAGGGCTGTGGCCACAGGTGTGGGGTAATAATTAGCTACTGTTAGCACTAGGACCCTTTTTGTTGGTGGTGGCGGCGTGGCCAGGGGCTAATTTTTCTGAATCTCGGAGATGGCAATCCTGTTGAGGAAGGGGTGAGGTGAATCACGTACTGTTCCCCTCATTGGCCAGATAACCAGGGGAAGTTAATACAGCCTTAGCCCTAAATAACTAAGCATACAGGATATGCAACACGGCTAAGTTAACGTTGTGAGGACCGTAACTTGTTCATTTCCTGACTTTAAACTCATAATTACTGTTACATTAACCTAAACATTTTGGGTTTTGAGCTGGAAGTTTCAGTGTTTTGTTGGTGCCATCATGTGGCAAAATGGTGTACTGCCGGTTTAACTGGCAGCATTCAATCTCAGGTAAACTAGCTACTCTTTTAAATAGTAGCAGTGAAAAAAGGAAACAATATCTTAGTCAAACCCCCTCTTAAAATACACCTAAAGATACCAGAGAAAACTTTAATATGATGCACACACGATGTTATGGTTAGCTCAGTGCTTTTCTCTGCTAATCGGTACTCCGCCCAGTAGGAGAGAGTATTTCTGAGTGACACAGGTTGACAAATCAATAAAACCAATTCAAATCTCATTGCTTAAGAGATACTAAACTGAGTGGGGCACTGATATCTCATTCTGAACTTCCTTCCAAACTGTGTGTTTTCTGTAGTCACTCACCAACCACATTTTATACAAAGGTCATATTTCATTATAAACATTAATCCACAAGGTCATTAAGGAGGAATGAATATTTAGCTTGCCATTGCATTTGTCACACTAAGTACATTATCTGGTCTATGCTGTAATGAAACTTACAGATCATCATTCATACGGACATCACTTTTTTTCATCTGGGTTACATCATAATACTGTTCAATGGGAAGACCTCTACAAAAAGAGAGAGAGAAAAAAACCCACAAAATAACATTTTACTTATTGGTTATTAAAATCCCAGGAAACACATATTGATTTATTTTCTTGTAAGAAATGTAGGCATAGTATGTAATTTTTGCCTGCAGTCCACAGTCTGCCCTTACCACCAATTTCAGAGATACTGGAAATGTGGATACTTACTATCAGACTCAGACCTTAACATTTAAGTTACACAGGGCCTGCTTTTCAGAAGTGTCGAGCAGCGTTGCCAATGATTTCAATGGGCACAGGATCAAGCCCTTAGAGCCTGATCCTATGAGGGGTTGAGCATTTCATAGAAGATGCCGAGCATCCTCCATTGAAGTCAATGGGCTGGCAGAGTCAGACGCTTAGCTTGCAGAAAAACGGGACCTTTCTCAGTGATCTTTGTTGCTGCTGAAAAGACACATGACCGCTGAGTGAGATGACAGCATTTTAGCTGCCTCTGATGGAACAGATGTGGGTTATCAGCAGCTAGCATGGGGCAGGACAGAGAAAGGGAGAGCAAAGGGGACAGCCAAATTGAAGAACATACAGTCAGAGTAATCAGTTTTAACTGATAATGTTATTTCTGGAGTTAGAACAGCTTTGGGGCTTCTGACCTCCACCTGCAAAGGCTAAGCTTGTCACAGAGGTATCACTTGGAGTTTTAGAGTCTGTTTCAGAGTCCTCCACTATTTAAAGTCTGGAAGCTGTGGCTTTAATTGCATAGGAGAGGAGACATGGCCTGGAAGAAGAGAGAGGAAAATGTTGGTTCAGAATGGCAAGGCATGTTTTGCTGTGTTCTGCTTGGCTTAATATGATGTTTGGGGTTGTTGGAAAGTTGACAGTCGTCTCTCCATGCAGTGATGTTGTAGCCATGTTGGTCTCAGGATATTAGAGGGACAAGGTGGGTGAGGTAATATCTCTTATTAGAGGTTTGTCCTAAACAAGCTATTACCTCACCCACCTTGCCTCACCAATAATCTCTCCATGACATGCAGAGTGTTCTGCACTTTCTCTTCTCCAAAACCAATGTGGATTGGATCACTGCCTTCCTTCTTTTCATTTACTAGCTACTGCTGACACCTGACATCCATCTCAGAGACCAGGATGCATACTCCCCTCAGGCAATGCTTTCAGCACCATTCAGTGGACTACCCCACATGGGGGACTTTTACGGAGTAGTGATGCTTGCATTAGCCATCCCACCCACCCTACTACCTGTACATTTTCTCTGATAAATGGCCAAGTTGCACTCAGTGTCCTGGGATATGTTAGACTCGAACACAGATCTCAATGAGAACACCGCACATAGACGATCTCCATGATGTGAATTCCCTTTTCAACTTTAAAATAAAAATGTAAGGATGACCTGGAACTTTTCATTTTTTGTCTTACTTACACTTCAAAAGTATTATGCTGCAAAGATGCATCTTTAGATTCACACAGCCTTTGTAACTATTCTAGCCGAGTGGAATAACTCAGTTAATGAGATACGGTGTTTGGGATCGGAATAACCTTTGGTTCAGTGCATCTGCAGGGAGTCATTAGTTTTGTCTGTAGAGGAAGATATTTTGGATTCCTATGCATTTTGAGTCAGTTGACAACTGAGCATTTTGCATTGGAAACTGCATCCCCCAGCACTAAGAGGATAAATAATTGTAAATAATGCAATGCTTCTGAAAAATGGTCTTCCCTATATTATTAATGCACACTGACATCTGCTGGTCAAAACTGCACATTACCTCAGTTCTTTTTCCACATAAAACCAGCTCTCCCAATACACAGTTTCTCAAACTTAAATCTTCCTTAAGGTGTGCTCCATTTCATATATCAACCTCATTATAAGGAAACATCCAGAATATTTAAAAGCCAGAGATGTGTTAGACAGGAGTGTGCTGGAAAAATACTTTTTCCACTTTTTATCCTTCATAAACTTTCTACTGAAATTTTATAAATTGGGTTGGGAAAATTAAGCAATGAAGCATTTTGGTTATAACCACAGATTTTGGAATTACAGTACTTATACTGTTCACTATACTTCCCTATCAGTGGACCAAACAAATATATAGGAGATACCAAAGTAGAAGTATACTCATTTACAAAAACAAACAAGTAAACCAACCCCTAAATGTGGAATTAAAAAAAAAAAAACCCAAGTACTTTTGTATAGGGTTCACAAACAGACAACAGCTCCACTACCAAAATCAACTATCTCAGACTCTAAATAATTTTGTTTGATATTTTAAATACAAGCTGCATAGTATGTGTGTGTGCGTGCGCAAATAAATTCAGGCTTCTTATACTTCCAGTGCTGGCATTCACCCCTCTATGGGAACAGTCACAGATTTCTAAAGTACTTCCCTTGCATCTTTCCTACTTTCCACTTTCTGATCCAGACTAAATTGTACTGTAATAAGCACATAATACACTTCTAACCTACAATCCTGGTAAATTTAATTGGAATCAACCTGCTAAGGTAGCTTCTAAGGTACCTGCAAAGGGATGCTGCTTCAACAGCCAATAAGCTCGGCTCCTACAATGTGGAGAAGGATATAGATAAAAGGACATAAATAAAACTTTCCAGGCAATGTAGAATTAACCTTTAGGCTTCATTGCTTCTCTGTTTGGATAACGATATGAATGTTTAGGGAGAATATTCCAATCTTAGGACCAATCCTCAGATGTATTGTAGCTCTTTTGGGTATTTGGGGACTACTTGGGCTCCTCCTGTAATTCAGAGCAACCAGGGATGCTCTAATAGCACCTGCAGTTATGGCCCCCAACGGGCCATTGAACTGGCCTATGATTACGAGATCTCCTTCCACCTTGGTACGTTCCTGAAACACCTCCTATGCTGGAGGCTAAAATCAAGTGGCTATGCTGACCAGTTTACTGTTAAAGCTAGTCTTCTGTCCCCTTTTCACCGCCAGAGCAGAACAGAATGGGATGAAGCATTGGCCAGGATCTGGCCCAGTGTGTCTATACGCTGAATAAGTCTAGGATTTATATATTTAAAAACAAAACAAAACCAAGAGCAATAAAAATTCTTGTTTGGAGTCATTCCAAGGACCTGTCACCATAAAGTCAATTTCTATAAAGAAAATTGATTCCATGATGGGGGGGACAGGACAATGGCCTTGTCTCCTCTTTGTCCTCCCCACCTCATTTAGCAGCGAGTAGCATCGCTGAACATTATTTCATAATTCCTTTACAAAAGGAATGAGATCTCTGAAGTCATATCTGTTTGCAAGGCTCCTCAGCTGGTGCTGCAGACCCAGAAAGTCAGTGAGAGTGGATAATGCAGTTTATTTATCTTAGGTTTAGTAGAATTTTCAGAGATTTTTCTTTTTTCCTCTGTTTTGGTGTTGGATGAACCTGGTGCTACCTGTGTTGGAGGCACTAAGCTCAATGAACTTCACCACATACTTCTTGGAGGTTATGCAATCTTTGGAGACACCTGTGATCTCTCTCTCCTTTGTACTGTACACACAAATATACCTGTAGGAAATTATCTTTTAGAATGGTAAGAAGAATAGTCTGGGGCTAGCAGAGCCAAGGGAATGCACCACTACATATTCTGAGCCTTGTTCAATTTGACTAGGCAGGGCTGAATGGCAATTTTCAGATAATGGGCCACATTCTGGCAAAGCAGCCAGAAAGCAAGCTTCCCCAGCTACCTGGGCACTCATTTTGCATAAAGGGGAATTCCTGTGTGGTGAAGAGTGGTGTAGAATTCTCTGCTCTCTCAGCCCTGGGTGCAGAAGGCATGTCCATGGAAACGGCTCCCAAAATGGCTCCTGGGGTTGGGAGAAGCTGGAAGTAAGTCAGAGCAGCCTTCAGAAAAATGCCAAGAGCCTACAGTTCCCATTGACTTAAGTGGGATTTGTGGATTCTGAATGCTTCTGAAAAATCAGGCCAGGAGTGAGACTTATCTAATGTCACAGAGGAAGTTTAGGACAATAGCTAATAAATACTACACCATTACCAAACGATAGGAAAAAATAAACTACACAAAGAGATCCAAAGTGCCAAGAGTTTCAATAAATACCCTGGTTTCAGAGTAGCAGCCGTGTTAGTCTGTATTCGCAAAAAGAAAAGGAGTACTTGTGGCACCTTAGAGACTAACAAATGTATTTGAAAGTGATAATGGGCAGTACAACTCAGGCACACTACAGGTTAGAGCATTGTCCAAAGTGGGGGTAACTTAAAGTCTATCTCCAGAATGCAAATTATCTACATAGCTCAATCTGCATTGCTGTCCAGACTGTCCAAATAAATTGCATTCCACTAGCTGTTTCTAGGTTACAACACTTTAAAAAATTGGAATGTGTGAAGCAGGCAACTAACCTACCTTGGCCAGGAATCTCCACCATAACTATAATGTTGATGTCCTTTAGCAAACAAACAAGGAGGCTCATTCTTTGGTCTATGATCTTCTGGCAATGAAACCTGTGCAATTCCTCCATATTCTCTTTCGGTTCCCCAGGGAAGCCTGCACCACTGAAATGAATCTCTTAACTCCTCATATCTGAAACAAAAAAATAATATTCTTAAATAGCAGCAGTGACTGAGCCTTGAATGCCTTCATGGATGTCTTAACAATGGAAACATTGGATTTATTATTCTCCTGGCTATTAGCTACTCAACTTTTTGATCAAAGCTGTCATAATGAGCCTGCTCCAGTTGAATCAATGGGAGCAGAAGCAAGTCCAATATATTTTGATTGGCTGAAGGAAGAAGATAGGTGAATGTATATGCCAATATGCTGCATGCATGTCTGACCTCCTGCAATGTACATTGAGTGTATGAGCTGCTGAAACATGGTTCACCTGCCTTTTCTTCTAGGTGCTAAATACTACTACACAAACTCATATGCTGATGGATTTTCAAAGAGCCAAATGGTAGCAAGACATCTAATTCTCACTGACTTTCAAATTAGGTGCCTAAGTACAACTGTGCTTTTGAAAATCTTCCCTTACATCTCTAGAGAGTGGGTGAAAGATGTCACTTTTCAGTACCTGCAGCCCACCAGGGCATACAACTCTATCAGACACGTCACAAGTTTCTGTGAATGGATGACTAGTTCTAGCACAATTCAGTGTGTCTATATCACCAACAGTTCTGCAGTACTATGTGTGTCGTTTACTTCATTTGTTTCATGAAGATAAGCACCAAGAAGAGTGAACATTTTACACGCTTCCTTTCCCTCTTGTTTTTTTCATCTGGCAGGAATTTCCCAGGTAATAATGCAGGCATAAAGCCCACCATATCATTCTTACTGATGGGGAGATAGGATGGGAAAATGTAGACTCAGTTTCTCGCAGGTATGGTGGTTTCCTCCAACACCTGTCCATTGAACAGACCCATAAAAATATGTCTAAAATTCCCGCAATAAACAAATGATTGTACTGGCCCTGGGAGTAGGAGTCCAGAGATCCCTCCCGAACTCAAAAATGACTGGTTATACTGCTGTGCGAAGGACCAGCCATCTTCATCTTTTGAGTTTATGTTATGTTGAGTTGGCAGGGCAAAGGACTAGGAGCCAGGTCTCTTGGGTCCTATTTCCAGCTCTGCCACTAATCCAATGGACATGATTCTTCTCTCACGAAGGCTATGTCTACACTACAGACTTCTGCTGGCATAGCTATGTTGGTCAGAGGCATGATTTGTGACCAGGGTGGATTGATTCAAATCATGATTAAATCACCAAATGGAAAGTCTGGATTTAAATCAACTTTTCCATTTGTACTTCAGTTACTTTCTGAAGAATGGTGCATTCTCACTGGTTGATATAACCATTAAAACAAGTTGATTTACAACTAAATACACCCTTTACACTAGATTTTGTACATGTTTTTGCTGCCTAGGAGGTTACACGATAACAATATACATTTATTTAAGCAATTATATAGCTTAATATTTTCAGTATGTTAGAAAATGGTGAATGATATATTGCTTATTTACTAGATAATGAACTTTTTGCTCAGGATTTGCGTCAAGCTGCATTAGGGTGGTAACTGGAATTTAATTAAACACAAACAACAGCACAGAAAACTTATTTTTATTAAACAAAACAACCTGAAATATTTTGGATACAGGAACTTCTCTTATCAAAACATGTTTCACATTTACAAATAATTGATTTATTAAACAGAGGGATTAACTGTAGTAAGTGAAAAAAATTGATTATATCAGGTCAGCCTGGGAAATTTTCAAATGTGCCTAAGGGAAAGGGACTGGAGCTTAAGTTCCTACTTGTCGGCGTGAATGTCCACTGCAATAAAAATCCTGCAGCACCAAGTGTCCGAACTCAGCCAGCTGACTTGAACGCATGGTGCTTGGGCTGTTCGGCTAGACACTGCAGTGTAGATGTTCAGGCTCAGACTGGAGCCCGGGTTCTGAGAGACCTACCACACGCACAGGGTTTCAGAGCCTGGGCTCCAGCCTGAGCCTGAACGTCTACACTACAAATTTTCGGCTGTGCAGCCCAAGCCCCATAAGCCTGAGTCAGCTGACCCAGGCCAGCTGCAGCCATGCCATAGGTCTGTTATTGCAGTGTAGATGTACCCTATGTCTCTGGACCATGAGACAGTTTCATAAGTTACTTAGGCTGTCCTATTGTGCCATATTAATAAAACTTGATCTCAAAGGTTAGATGTTTTCCCCCTGATTCTTTATGTAGAAAGGCAGTCTTCAGATCAAAGTTGTGAACAGAGGCGTATAGATTCAGCATATTTATTTTTTATTTAAATGTTTTAAGAGATTAGAATAAGTTTAGGCCTTAACATATTTTGTGTTAAATTCAGATGCCATTTTAAGTAGGTTTATTTTTTCAAAAGAAAAACTTCTTATAATATAAATAACTAAATAAAAAACCATTTAAATTAAAAATCTGATGTTTAAAATGTTTGGGTTTTTTTCAAGAAAAATAATTGATTTTTATCCACCCTGATTGTGACTGACGTCGCCGTGCTGACAAAAGCCCTTAGCATAGATGCAGTTATACTGGCAAAACTGCCCATTTGCCAGGAGAGCTTATTTCACTGGGGGAGGTGTTGGGGGAGGGAGCTGGAATAAACTATGCTGGCATAAACTGAGTCCACCCTAGCAGCACTTTGCTGATATAATATATTGGAACAGTACCCCAGCAAAGCGCTCCTAGTGTGGACCTGGCCGTAAACCAGTATGATTCAGAAATAACTTCACTAAAATCACTGGAGTTACACCAGTGCGAATGACAGGCACCTCACTTAATCTTTATGTGCCTTGGTTTATCCACCTGTAAAACATGTAATAATAATCCTGATTTAACTCAGAGGTTATTTATAAATTATATTGAAATATTCTGATCAAGACTACTATAGAAGTAATAAGAACACAGTATTATTATTTGTTGATGGAATAAAATACATAAACACAGGGTGAGTAAAAAGCAAGCAGTGCTTCACAGACGTGGGAAATACATGCAAAGAGTTTTTAAACAGCTCAGCACTCCCAAATAGAGAATGGTTTGTACAGAACTTCCTTCAAATTTTATCTGAAATGTAAAGTGCTTTCTAAGGGGAACTGATATTCTTCCCAAAGTACACAGGATCACAGTGAAATCACAGAAAGTTCAGTAGGGTGTATGGTACCTTGTAATATAAGGGCCAAATTGTCCTCTTGCACATTTAAACTGGAAGAAGGCTTTGAGGGAGAAAAATCTCTGTAAGGATTCCCTTGCAGAAATTCTCTCAAATCATCCAATTAGGAAAGGCCACGGGATGCTGACTGTAAACCTGGAAGATTCCTAGGCATCCATATAGATCCTGCCGGAGGGGTGGGGATGGGGGAGACCAGGGCCATCAGTACAGAGAACGTATACTTTGGTCTTCACCCCACATCATTCCCTGGCAACCCAGCTCTGTAGCATCGCTTATTTCCCAGCATTTCTCATCTGTGTCATGCCATAATGGTGTTGCAATACTAAGTCATGCCTTCATGACATTGTGTCACAACATGATGCAACTTCATGAGGCAATGAGTTTGTCTTGCAGGACAAATTAAAATAACCCTCTGGGCTTATCAGAACCCTGTGGGTTATCAGAACATTTTTCTATATTTAATAGCTGAATGAATGTTAGCATCTAATTTTTGAACAGCTCTGTTTAAGATTTTGTTTTTCCCTTGAAGGTTTGAAGCCAGATATCGAATCATTGTGTATGCTGGCTGTGTCAGTAGGTGGTAAACTGAACCCAAAGGAAACATTAATGAATCATGAAAATGCTGACTTCTATCTACCTGTTACTAAGATGCGGAACAACCACTTAACCCGAGACAGAAAAGACAAACATCGCACACAATGGTACATGAATCTGACTGCCCACCGAGACCTAACAGGGCTTTGTTAAGCTTCTAATGTTTACAAACTTTCACACAAAGGAACAGTTGTAGTCAGTATCAATCCAATGGGATTTATGGTTTTCAAGGACACAAACAAAACTGTGTCTCTGCAAGAGAATATCAAACTAAAACTATACTGGACAAACTGTTAAAAAGATGTAGAGTAGGAAACAATCCTGCACCAGCAGAGAAATGAACTAGATAGCTTAAGAGGGATTTTCCCTCCTTAACTTCCATGATTCTAGAATTATATTAAATTCTGATTGTCAAGTTCTGGAAGAATAATACTTAGAACTAAAAACTACTTTCCTTGCTTTTGATCACATGAAGTTGCCAAGTCAGCCATCTGTTTACTAGTGCATCCTTTATTTAAACTATATTTTTGCCTGCAAAATTTTCTTGTTTTCTGGAGTTCATGCCAACAGTTTATGAATATTGCGCCATAGGATGTGAGCTCATCAGATCTCATAAACAAAACAGGTTCTGACTTGATCAGAACTTGAAACTGAGATCTCCAAGGGAAACAAAAATGCTGCAGGAAGCTGTATTGGTGGTGAGTCTGTCTGAGGCAGGATTAGGGGCTTGGCCCTGGGTGTCACTCACATTGATTTCTAATTCAGTGGGCATGATTCTCCGGTGCTGTATGCCTTGCATCATCATTTACCCCAGTGTAAATCAGAATGACAGCCTTTTACGTCCAATTTACACTGGTGAAAGGGAGTGGAGAATCAGTCCCAGTGGGTGTGCAAAACTAGTATAACTTACACACTGAGTGGCATATGAGGGGCATACGCGTCAGGATACAGTTTGTGCTATAATATGAAAATCAAGAGGCGTACATAAGAGCAATCAGAGACCCCACACTTTTATGCCTGCACCAGGTCCAACACGCCCATTGCAAATCCACAGGGCCTGACTTTGGGGGTCAGCGAGCTGTGCTCAGTGCGGGACCCAAGGAGGGTGGAATAAAGTAGTAGGCATCCTGTGGAAGAAATAGTATGTGAACATGTAAGTAAAGACTCCTCATCCCAGCTCCTCGCCCAGGCACCTTGCCCAGCCAATTTCAATCTCCTCATCCAGTTTCAGTCTTTCCCATGCTCCCAGTCCCACTCTCCTTTTCCCGGTCTCAACACATGGCCCCACCTCCTCATCCAATTTCAGTCTTCCCCACCCCACACTGGTTACCAGTCCCTGTTCCCCCCTCATGGGCTGTCAGTCACTGTCTCCCTTCCCTCAGCTCCATGTCTTCCTCGCCCCATGCAGCTCCCAGCCCATTTCTTCTCCCTCTGCTGTGTTGCCCTTCCACCTCCCCTGGTCTCCTCTGCATCTGAATATGCAGGCTAATATGGTGCCAGAGGGAGGGGGAGAAGGAGGGAGGAGATGCTCTCAGTTCCAATGCCCAACACCTCAGCAGCCTGCATCAGCTGGAAGGAGCAATTGTCAGGAAAGTCCTGCTCTGCCCCCACTGCTCTAGGGTAGAGCATGCCCAGTACAGAGAGAATCTTCCAAGAATTCAGCTGCCATCCTATAATAAGTCTTTACTGAGCATGTGCAAAGTAAAACTTTTCAAAGGCTTATAACTTGGCCAAATTTGGTGTTTTTCCCCCCATAGTAACAGCAAATGGCATATCTCTGGGACCAGGGTGACCCCTCCTACCAAATTTCAAGTTCCTGCTCCAAAACATGGCTGTGATAGAGCGTCTCAATTAAGTAGCTGAAATAATTTTTTTAACATGGGAAAAACATCATATTTTTTCCTTATTTGCACCCCCCCCCAAAAAAAAAATTCAGCCTGAGGAAGACACCTCGGCATGGAACATTTTAGACCAAATGGTTCAAGTTTGACAACGATATAAACAACTGGAGAACAGGGTCTTACCATGGCAAGTGTCAGCCAACCTTAATTATAGACAGCACTGCCACTCTGCCTATAAAGACCTGCTTTGTGCCCACCTATCCACTGAATTTATACAACAACACGGAATTAACCCTATTGAATGCCCAGTACACCATTACTGAAACTGATTATTTGACGACAAAAGGAAATCTTCAGGCTCTGGTTTCCAGGGTTATATGAATTGTCCATTAGTTACTGTAAACATACAAACACAGCCTTAGAGTATTTAGAGGCAGCTTATTAACCCAAATACTGGTGACAAACATTAACCTTAAATAACAGTACACTAAAACTACTCAGCTGCAATAAGAAAAGGAGGACTTGTGGCACCTTAGAGACTAACCAATTTATTTGAGCATGAGCTTTCGTGAGCTACAGCTCACTTTATCATGAAGTGAGCTGTAGCTCACGAAAGCTCATGCTCAAATAAATTGGTTAGTCTCTAAGGTGCCACAAGTCCTCCTTTTCTTTTTGCGAATACAGACTAACACGGCTGTTACTCTGAAACCTGTCAGCTGCAATAGACGTATAGTAGATATATTGATATACATGAAGTTCAACCCAGTAAAGAGTGCAGATTTCTAATAATGATTAAAGTTCAGATTATTTATTATGTATTATTTAAAATAGTTGAGGCCAACCATTTTCTAAGATTTTTTTCCTTGTCATAAAATACCTATTTGCATCATTTTAAAAAACCCTGTATTATAACCCTGGTTGATATCTAGGCTAAGACCTGGTGCCAACTTCTTTTCTGATATAATGGGTGTAGCTCTACTGAGTTCAGTGAAGTCTGCACATTTATCTCGACAGAGAATTTGGCTCATGGTCCCTTAGTGAGGACATAACACTAACATTTCTCTATCCACAGAAAAAGACATATTATGACATGGCTGGGGTCACGATCATGTTTCTTTTCTATGCTTCAGCATTGTAATGTTTTGTATTGCAGAAAGGGCCTAAAACTGGTGCTTATTTTTAACAGTAAATGTTACTTGCTTTTATAGTGTTTTGTGCCCTTAGTTTTTGGCCTTTGTGCCCAGCCAACTCATCCTATTCTGGGGCACAGTCCAATCAATGAGGGTCTTTCCTCTGAGTTCAATGGGATTTGGATAAGGCCTATAATTCTCCTAGATTTTAAGTCATCAGCCATTATAACATTTCATATGCAGATTCATCTAACCTTCTATAACTTTATACGTTCACAACGCAAGCCACGATGATAGTGAAACAGCCAGCACCTTGACTAGGGAAGATACCTCAATCAGGTGACTCAGCATACAGTCTGACAGATCCAATTACATCAAATATGCTCCTGCTGAAGACTTAATATGGGATGCTAGCCTTCAAAGGACAAAATCAATGAAAACTAGTAAAACACAAAGCTCTAAGTGATATGGGAACTATAATTTAGTTTCCTATTTCTGTAGATAAAATATTATGTAGAGGAACAGTGGAGAACATGAGGACCACTACAGGTCTACTGTATGTATAAAGGTGAGAAATGTGGATCCAAAAAGGATCACTGTCCTAAATAATGAGCAGCTGAGATGTATGATTTTCTAGAATTATAAACCCAAATTCTGTCTTGTGTGGCACCCCAACTAAGGGTATAATTTGCCCCATAATTTGTCTCTGTAAATTATTGACTGAGGTAAGACAGTTTTGTGTTATAGAATTTATGGCAAGCCACAAAAATTCATCCTATGCAATCTATTTTATAGATACAGATACTTAAGGCCAAATTTTGTAATTTCATTGAAAGCAATGGGGTTGCACTAGTGTAAGTGGGAGCAGAGTTTGGCACCAATACTTTAAAATTTTCAGCAAAACACATTTTCCTTTAGTAGCTATTTCTTACCTATCCTGGGACACAGTTGGGCGTGAAGGAATTTGCAGCGGAGTCAGTGTCTCATTAGACTCTAAGGTTTTCGATAATATGTCTGTTCCCTCCCTTTCTCTATAGTAGTATGGCAGGCCATGTAACAGCTCCATGCTTCATATTTGCACGTTGAGGCCTGCAGGGAAGCTACATGGATAAAAGATTAAATCATCAAAAGAATCAGACAGTGCATCTGGATACAGTCTGAGCAAGTAACATGGGTAGCTTCTGCTGAACTTTGATACCGTTCAGCAGAGGAAACAGTGGCCACTTTGATACTGCAACTGATCCCTTGTATCAGATTACAATGTAAAACAAGAACAAAAAGATTGTTTAGAGAGAAGTATAGCACTATGGCTTTATTCAACTAATGAACAATAGCTAGAAATACATTTTAACCAAATGGCAGGGAAAAGAAAATCTTCCCATGGAATATGGACTCTGAAAAGATTCACTCGTTATTTTTCAGATTTACCCTTAAAATCCAAAGTCTTGCTTGCTCTGTATAGACATTAATGATCACATGACACATTTCACAACAGAAAGAGTTTGCTCCCTTGCCAAGCTTTTCCTCCTCCCACTTTTGTTCAGTGTGCTGAGTGGAAGGCATTTTGCACCCTGCATTTCAGTGATGCTGTGCATACTGTATAGACTATAGAGCGTGGAAAGCATTTTGGGATGAAAGGTGATGTAACAGAATTAATACAGGATTCTCCACTGCCTGGAACCATGTGCAGTCATTTACAGAGAGTAAAGTGCCTCAACTCTCATTTCAAAGGAGCGACTCAAGCATGCAGGAGAAGATGGCGGGGAGTAAGCACCTCTGCTTCCCTTCTCCACCCAATGAAGCTCCTCTGGCTCACAGCACAGGAATCCCCTCTGAAAAGCCACAAGTCCTTCCCCCCCTCCTTCTGCATCATAAACTACATGAGTGCCCTCTCCCTACCTGAACTCTACTGCTCCTGGCAGAACCCTCATGCCTCTCAAAAGATCCCCACTCCCCTGATGTTCCCATGCCCTTTACCCCAAGTCCAATGCCAGGGTGGAGGCACTCAGCAGAAGTTCAAAAGGACAAGATGGGGTTAGCTCTAGCATTCCCTCCCTTCTACACCTGATGAGCCCTCCTCTGGTTTACATTAGCAGGACTCTCTCCAACTAACAACAGAAGATTCATTGGGTGCAGAAGGCTGGAAGACACTAGTGTTTCCCCACTTCCACCTTCTGCACACCCTTTCCCCATTGCACCCTATGCTCTTGGAAACCCCCCAACCACTGGGTGTACAGTTCACAAGGGAAGAAGGCATCTGAAACGGGACATGGGGAAGAGAGAGGAGATATGCAGCATGTGAGAACTTGAAGGAGACCATGTCCGTAGGTAGGGATCAGAGGAGTTGGGGCTGTGGCAGACATGAGGGGAAGTGGGTGTTTCTTGCTATGAGGAATGGGGGAACTCTGGGGAGCAAAGGGATCCAGGCTGGAAAGGAGCAGCTCAGGCAGGGGTGGAGAGGACATGGGGGTTGGAAAGCATTAGAGTTTCTTCACCTTCTCCACCCAACAAATCTCCCATTGTTTGTCAGAGGGAACTTCTGCTGCTGAATACAGCAGGAGCTTTGCATGTTATATAAGCCAACTATGTGCTGCTTCCCCACCTTCTCCAGCAGCACTATGCTGCTCCTCAGCTTGTCAACTCTGTTCTTTCTATCCCATCAATGTTCTCCCTCAGGCTCACGGGACAAGCATAAGACCCCAAGGAGACTTTGTGGGGTTCCTGGAAATGTTAGAAGGCTCAGCAGAGGCACTTATCCAGGCAAAGCCAGATTCTTGCGCACCTCCTAAGCTTCACAGGAGATGGGCTGCTCTCCTAAGGAAGCGTACATTAGTAGGGCTCCCCAACTCAGATATCAGGAATTCACAAAGAAGTGCGAGGGGAAGAGATCCCCTAACCTTTGCTCCCTGCTCTGATGTTATGACTACACAGTACACATACAAGATTTTCACAAATTAGGCAAACAGGGTTCTGAAGGCAACCATCCATCATCCTTCATTAAGGGCCAATTCTTCTGAGCTGCTGAAGGCACTGAGTATCTGACAGGATTAGGTTCTGACTCCATATGGTAACCAATTACCCAAGTGTCACTAGACAGAGAGCTAGCTGTCTCTGCCCAAACAATACTATCAGAGAACATACAGGAAAGAGTAACAGTTAGTGCTCAAATCATCATGCTTACTGAGACGTGTGTGTGACATGAATTACTAAGCCTGTGTTCTATGGCCCCCATGTTTGATACTCTATATGTAATGCAGGGAATATGGTAAAGTGGCATTGTTAAGGGGCAGTTAGGATGCCTGTTTTGAGAGGTACAATTTTAACTGCATTCTGATTTCTACTCTTTGAGGGGTTTTAACACGAATGTTCTTGAAAAGCAATATGCATTCACACCACAGACATATGCCTACAACCTTAACTTCAATTTAACCAGGGTTATTGTGTGGTTTATTTTTATTGAACTGCCCTTTCTCATTTCAGCATTACTGCAAGTTAATGAGAACCAAATATTTCACTCTTTTTTGTGAAAAAACATTAGTGCTTCTCTTGTATCTATACAACTTTTACAATATATTATTTTTGTCTGCCTTATGGACTAGGAACATAGTGTAGGAACTGCCAGATCAGATTCATAGTTTGATATCTTTCCTCAGATGGTAGTGGATATGGTAATCTTCAAAGAAAAGCAAAAAACTCTCCTGTAATACACATGGGGAATGCTTGGTGTGCATACTGATTTGGTGTGTGTACTTGTCTGGTATTCATGCATGAGGACCTACTTGACCACTACTGTGACCCCATACTGAAGCATGAGATTCAGTCACTACCACCTTGCAAAGGAACCAATGATCATAGCTGTTGCCAACAACTTGTGGGTTTGAAATTTGCAAAGAGATAAGAAATAGAGGCCTGATTCTCCTCCTAGTGATACTGGTGCAACAAGTCTGTAATGATCATATAAAAGTTCATGAGTCTGGATTCCCACTGGGGGAAAAATCCAGTCCCCACTTACCAGAAATGGACCCTAGCTGAACCACCCAATGTGTCCAACCCTCATGTCCTTTCTGGGGAACTGTGTGAAGGGTACTTCTGTGCCATGTAGGAAGCTACCACTTGCTCACTTCTCCCCATTTTGAAGACTGGTCACAAGCTCACTATACCCAGGCTCATGCTTCCATGCCCCACCCCACACTGCACTCAGCCTGGGCTCCACGACGGACAGCCAGTCCCACAGCAACAGCCCATAGCACCCAGCCCGCTGGGGACCTGCCCCCTGCACTGCACAGACAGCACCCGCCCCTCCACGTGGTGGGCTAAAAACCTCGGCGGCGCCCCCTGTGGCGCATCATCCTGGAGCCCCTTCGGCTCACGCGCGTCGTGGCCTGCCCAGCCGCCCCACCCATGCAACTCTCATTTCCTGGGAAACTGGATCCGCCTTCCCTAGTGGAAGAATCCAATCGGATTTCAGCTCCGTGAGCCACCACGGCCAATCAGAATCGAAGATTTGTTATTGACGGGCAGGCAAGGAACGCGGAGGCAGGGGCGAAGCTGGTACTCAGTCCACATGTCACTTGTTCACACCGCCCCATCTGGGGGCGGGGCCAGTACTCTGGGGAGGCCTCAATAATAGGGCACGATGGAATTAGCATCCCGCTCATGCCCAGACAGGGGAATCCCCAGTCCGACCCCTCCAGCTCCCATTGTCCATGGGAAATCCAACCCCAGCAGGGCAGCCGGCACCCCCCAAGGCCTTATTGTCCCCAGGGAAGCCAACAGCACTCACAGTGTCCGTCCAAGCCCCTATTGTGCCTGGGGAACCCAACACTCAGTCCACCAAGGCCCTGTTTTCCCTGGGAAACCTCCCAACACTCACAGAGTCCCCCCAAGGCTCTATTGTCCCTGGGGAACCCCCCAAACACTCAGTGTCCCCCCAAGGCCCTATTGTCCCTGGGGAACCCCCAACACTCACAGGATCCCCCCAAGGTCCTGTTGTCCCGGGGGAACCCTGGGATGACCACCCATCCCTAATTAGGCGGGACAGACCCGAAAGGTACATTTCAAGTCCTGGTTCTGGGCTGAATGACTCTCCGGGACAGCATTTGTCCCGGGTTCCCTGCAGCGCCACTCCACATGTGCTTGAGGCTCAGGGGTGGTGCCAGCCTCTTCCTGGTGGGGGTGGGAAATGAGGTGGGCCTTAGCCCCCACTTGCTGTGAGGCCCCACCCATGCTCCTTCTCTTCCCTCCAAGACCCCAACCCTAACCCAGCCAGAAACTGGAGCTGGGCAGTAGTGAGAGCTGACCAGGGAGCCAGGGCAACTGTGCCGATTCCCATATTCTCCATCTGCCCTGGGTGGTGCACCCTGGGGGCTGGGAACACAGGCTGGGGGCTGTTCTTGGGCACCCCGGCCTCCCACCCAGGACAGGTGGAGGGTCTGGGACTCCACACAGCAGCCTTGGCTCCCTGAGCAGCTCTTAGCGTAGCCTGGCTCCATCTTTCAGCCTGGCCTCGGGACAGGACTTTGGGGGAAGAGGAGGGACAGGGGATGGGGACACAGAGGGGCTGCTGCATGTATCCTGCTTTTGCCTTTTGGAAAGGTGGTCACCTTAGGGAACCACCCAACACTCACAGGATTTCCCAAGGCCCTGTTGTTCCTGGGGAACCCCCCCAACAGTCACAGGGACCCCCCCCCAGGTCCTATTGTCTATAAGGAATCCTTTAACACTCACAGGTTTCCCCCAAGGTTCTGTTCTCTATGGGGAACCCCCCAACACTCACAGGATTTGCCCAAGGCCCTATTGTTCCTGGGGAACCCCCCAACACTCACAGGGACCCCCAGGACCTATTGTCTATAGAGAGTCCTCTGACACTCACAGGTTCCCCCCAACGTTCTATTCTCTATGGGGACCCCCCCCCAATACTCAAAGGGTTTCCCCAAGATCCTGTTGTCTATGGCAGTGGTTTTCAACCTGTAGCCTGCGGACCCCTGGGGGTCTGTAGACTGTCTAAGATTTCCAAAGGGGTCTGCACAATTTCAAATTTTTTAGGGGTCTGCAAATGAAAAAAGGTTGAAAACCACTGGTCTCTGGTGCCCCCTCACACACAGGGTCCCAAGGCCCTGTTGTCCATGGGGAAATCCCTCTCCACCACACATATACACTGGGTCCCACCAAGGCCCTATTGTTCAACAGGAGCAGCAGGGTCCCCTCCAAATTCCCATTATCCAGGAGGAAATCCCCAGCTGGGGGCAACAGCCCCCACTCCCAAGTCTCTCTAGTCCATGGAGAATTCTCAGCAGAGGAATTGGGCCTCAATCCCAGAGTCTATGTAGAAGCCCCAGTAGGGGACAGCACAGTCTCTACCCCCTATAGTGGGGCCCAAGGACCTTTTACATTCCCTTTTCTCCTTTGCTCCCCCATTCCCTCCCCCCAGATTCTCATTCCTGTTGCTGAAGACCTCCCCCATTTACAATATTGCCACCCCAAGGATACAAAAATCATGTCAGGCTCTGCAAATCATGAGATTGGCCTTTAATTTGGCCTAAAATTTAACGAGATCTTTCAAAAAAGAACGTTGGGTGCTTTATATTTACCTTCTGGCTTTGCACATGAGCTCTTCTCTGCAACCAGGTGGGCTAAAAGGTTACTTTTTTTGTTAAAATGAAGGCTGAGATTCCCACCTAACAACCTTCCTCCAGAAGCTGGGTCTTTACAAAACCACCTAACATTGTGAGACTCACGATCAAATACCGAGTTAACAACAACTGTATTAGCTCAGTGTAAAGTAATACCCCAAACCAACTCCTTTGCCTAATAATAACTCCCACCTTGTCCCCCCATTCGGAGTCACTGGACACCTGTTTCTTGCTCTCCCCCAATCACTGAAATCCTGGGGAAATCTTGTAGTGTATAACACCCAGTCTACTTAGTGGGGATGAGACTAGCTTTTTCCCCAGCTCCCAGGAGTTTCTAATGACTTTAGAGAGGAGGATAGTAGCTTCTTTCTTTCATGCATTCACACGCTGTCCCCTCCCCTACATTCAAGGCTAGTATTTCCTTTCCTAGGGTGGGATTGGGCTACCTGGTCTGGGAGATTTAGCTGCTGCATCTTGGACCTCCTTATTATAATTATTATTTATATTTCAGTAGCACTGAGAAGCTCCACTAATGATGGACTGCACAAACACACAGTAAGAGACAGTCCTTGTCTCAAAGAATTTTCATTCTAAATAGACAAGACAAACACAGGGTAGGAGGGGGCCCCTTAGATAAGATTCTCCCCCAAGAAAAATTGTATGTGGGAGTAAGTTATTATGTGGGAGTAAGTTGTTTAAGGAAATTGATTTGCTGGGGGTAAAAGATGGTTCGGCTTAACTTTTGACCTCCCGTGCCTTTTTTGTTTTTCACAAATATAATGGACCCAATTCTGATCACACACACAATCTTATTCTTCCTAACCTCACTGACGTCACTGGTATTACTCCTGATTTACACCAGCGTGAGAGAAGAGAGTCAGGACCTGCATAACTTACAGTATTACCCTCTACCCTGCCCACCAAATAGACACCAGTCTGTTTAAAAAAGAAAGTAGCCCAACATCAACAACTTGGCATTTATTTATCAACCCTACTATAATTAACCAGTATCGTCCCCTGATGGAATAGCAAAATAATGGATTTAAAAAAAAATACAATTGGTTTCAGGCTTCCTTCTAAAGGGTTGTTACAAACAGCACAGAGGGATAGAAATTCTAGTGAACATTCTGACGAATGCTAAACCCATTGTTTCCTTTGAATAAATACAAAGATCTGTATGAATTTAAAATGTAGTAGATGTTGCAAACATTGTGATAACCCATTCTCCAGGGAGCTCTCAGTCCAAGGGGCCAGTTTGCAGTGATCCGTCCCCCTTCTCCCCAACTCAGTGTCTGGCAGTCTGCAGAATGAACGGCTAGTGGGCAATGGAATGGGGCAAAACCATAAACTCAAGCCTACCTTCTGGCTCAGTGCAGTATCCTGTGAGTATATTTTGGCCTGCATTCAGGGTAGGCTCTGACATCACAATGACAGATGGTTGCAGCTTTTGGGTATATACTATATAGTACAGCTTGTGATGTAGGCAGCATCACAGTATCAGCCCCTGCTGTTTGAAGAGGCATGTGTTGCAGCAGTCTTTCTGTAGGTGGTTACTGGTATCCTCAAGATCTGGAGAGAAGGATTTAAAGGAAGGGGTAGCTCATGACCTGCCCCACTTCTCCTGAGACAGTAAAGGTCATTTTATTTGAACAAATTGGGAGCATCAAGTGGGCAGACCTGGTGCAGACTGGGGCCACACCACCTGCCCTCCCAGCACTCGGAGCTGGGGCTGCATTGCCCACCCTCCTGGTGTTCCGGGGCTGGGGCGGGGGAGGCTGGGGCCACGCTCCCCATCCTCCTGGCGCTCCAGGGTTGGTGGGGTTGGGGGTGCTCCTGCATTGGGGGCACTAGGTCGGGGTTGGCGGCCATGGAGGGGGGGCTCTGGGCTCTGGTGGGGGTCCCGGAAGGGGCAGGGCTTTGGGCGGAAGGGGTGGGGCTGGGGGCTAGCCACCCCAAGCCAGCAGTTCACATGCCACCCATGCCTGCACAGGTTTGGAAACACCAAGTCCACAAGTTTGAGTTTACAATGCAGTGTAGACATGCCCTAAGAAAACAGAAAGTGAACTTACAAGCAAATGATTCAAGTTTTTAAACCACAGGAAAGTTAGAGACAGAAGTGGTGATGAGGCAGCATTTTCAAAGAATATGAAAATTTGAGGATTTCTTCCAGGCTATTCGAAAGTCTCGAGAAATCGTGCCTTCCACATGATTTTGAAAAAGCAGTGAACAAACTGACAGCTGTACTGCAGGCTACAGCACTTAATGGTCATAGTGGGATTCCACAGCAATTTTTCTAGCTCTTATTTCCACTTAGGCTCACTCTGGCTCTTTTCAGGGGCTTGCTCATTTGGGGATGCTCCATTCTTGTAGATTACTTAAGGGGATGTTTTCATCCTTCTTCTCAGGGCTTTGCAACTTTTGTCTTCCCACACCCCAAAAACTACTGCCCAATTGTTCCCTATGCCGGGCACAAGTCAGTGGAAAGGGGAAAAAAATAGGGCAAAGAAAAGGCAGAACCATGGCTCCAAAACTCCAGCGTGCCAGAGCTGACTGACTGCTTTGGGCAGGGGAAAGAGGAGCACCATAAGGAGGTGTTGCAGATTGTTCTGCCCACAGCACAAGGAGGCAGTCTACCTCTCTGTGCCATAATGCCTCCTAGCGACTTCTCCAGGTTACTGTAGCTCCACATCACCCCTTCCTATGGGCTCTGGGCTATTAGCATCATCTAGCATGTAGTGCTGAAGTGAAGCAATCAGGAAAAAATAAAGAGCCTTAGCAGATCTGAATGGCAAGTTGAATAGTCATCCATCTCCGGGTTCAAACTCACCAGTATCTAATGCAGAAAAGATCAAAGATTGCCAAAGAAAGTGAGGTGGCAGACATTAAATTGTCACCCACCCCCACTAAAACTGAACGAGTTTAATGTGGCATAATGTATTTTAATAAATGGGAAGAGAAAGAAGCATGATAATTTCTTATCAAACAAAAGAATGTTTCTGTTACTTAGAGGGAAATGACCTAATGGGAGAAAAAAGTTTGTTAAATTAAATCAAGAGAAAACGTATTTTGCAAACTCAAATTTATCTCCACGTGTGATAAAAGAAACAGGTGGATGTCAGGATTTAGATGGGAAACTATTCAAGTGCCATTATCCTGCCCTGATGCTGATTTTTTGCTTTCTTTATGTGGAGAGAATCATACACACTTCAGTGTTCAAAAGGAATCTGCCACAGAATTTTTTTAGAGAGAAAAGTGGTATTATTACCCAAGGTGATATACATTATTATACTTAGGCCAATGGCAAAAGATAGAAGATAGACAGCACTGACTCAGTGGTTTTGCAGCCTATATTTGTTCTGTTCCAGGTTTTGGGAAATGGTTTCAAAGTGTAAGAATGTAAACAATAATATAACTAGACTTCATTTATGGCAAAGTCTTAAGATAGCCAGTGTGAAAATAACTTTATATGTGTTTGCATTTTCTTAAGTCTAGGGCCTCCATCAGAAATCTTCTATCCCAATCTACAGTATGAGGTGAAAATGTTTTAAAACAATACTTCATTCTGTCTGAAATAGTAACTGGATGCTTCAAAAGCATTTCTCATGTTTAAAAATAGTGCAACTTCTGCCCTCCTGTGGCAGTAGACTAGTTTTGCAGATGGCCTGGGATCATGACTGCAAATGTCTGTATTAGATTTTATAATCACAGATTCCTTTATTTTTCTTTGTGGAAGAGATATAAAGAACTGTGTTCACAACCCGCACTGCTTTATAATTATTTGATTTTAGTACAAGCTTCTGGTATTTTGTTACGAAAAAGGGAAATTAATTAAATAATTCAGTACCATTTTTTTAACCTTACTATAAGAACACAGAGTCTGAAAGTGTGAAGATTATATAAGAATAAATGGTTTGGGATAAATTTTTGTGGTCATTAACATAATTTTAGCTTGAATGTCTATGCCCACATATTGGATAATTTGCACAAAGGATAGGAGAAGCTTCTATGCTATCCTGTTTAATCATTCTATAGTTTATTTAATGTAAACCCCTTTTTCTTTAGAAAAGATGTCCGGTATTAATGTTTGGAATACCAGGGTCTGATTCCTATCTTGTTTTTACACCAAGGCCATGCCATTGATTCCAGTGGAGTTACTTTAACTCTACCCATGTGTACATGAAGAGTCAGTCCCATGCCGTCTAGTTACGTTAAAAAAATCATTAGCTGTAGCCTGATAGGCAGTTTGAAATGTACGGATTTATGCATAAGGTGAATCAGCCTTTCAATAAGACTTGCACATGGCTTGACTTTCAGAGGTTCTGAGCACCTGAAACCTCAACTAACATCAATAGGGGCTGCAGCTGCTCATCACCTCAGCAGATCAGGCCCATTGAATATATTCATGGGAAAGTGGGCGAAAGCAAAATATTACGGAAGTGGATGGCAGTGGTCAACTGAGAGACACCAGGAAATACATGCTGACAACTGTTGCTGTTTTTTCCACCCTTTGTTTCCATGAAGCAGCTCTTCTTGAACACAGCACAAACTTCCAGCCAAGTCGCAGATGTTCAGCATCATCTGCATTCACACGTCTCTATTTCAAGACCCAAACAGGCCAAATCAAAGCCTGGTTTCACCACACTGAAGTAAAATTTACCCTTCGTGTATCTTTATTTTGGTTTAACTAATTTCTTCACATGCATCTAAATCAAACCACTTTCTCTTGTAACACTATTGACACTGGAAATCAGTGCCAAGTTTCAATTGAAATGCCCAACAGGAGAAATATCAGGGTTCCTTCTTGCACTTCTGGTGGCCTCTTATTTCCTAGCAAAATTCCAGCACTCAGAATTTGATTAAAATCCCTAATAGCGACTATGCATACACTTCAGATGCATACACTTCAGAACACAGCTACATCCAACGTGTAAGTCAATACCAATCATATACTTTTATCTTATTTTTCATTCCCTGAGCCTATTTTTTCTACACCATGGGTCAGGGGAAACCAGTCCCACTTCCCCTTTCAAATCAATATCTACATGTCAGTAATACAGTGTAGCTTAAGCTATGCAATTTTAGGAACCTTTTTAACCATCAGATGAAGGTGACACATTTATTTTTAGCAACCAAAGAAGAGGTATTTGTTATATCAGATGTTTTAAAAACAATTCTCTCCATACTTGCTCATGAACTCCTGCGAATAAATCTCATCACTGGCCCAATTCAGCCCGACTGTGAGTCGAGTGCCATTCTAGGGATACATTTGGTCCCATGTCTCTGAATCATTGCCTCCCTGAATTGCTAATACATTGGTCTACTACCGAAGTATTTCTTATTTTAAAACCAAAATCAGCTATTCTACGTCAGGGATAAAGGTGATGCGCATACATCTGTAATGTGGTCCTCTGTAAGGTGAGATCAGGATGATTATGGAGGAACTTCTGTAGCTGAATGTCAATCCTGGAACAGGGTTTCTAGGGATTCCCCTGTTTCTGCTGCAGAATGCTGTGGGCTTGATCCAGAACTGTGTTACTTCAGTTCTATGCTGGTGAGAGACCACTGATGTCACCCCTTCTGTGATTAAATTAATCACTATTGCGTTGTAAATGATTTTTCCTGTTCCTATTAGTGGTTTTCTCTTCTGCATTTTTTAAATCTGGGTCGCTGTGGCCCTGCTCTGGGCACCTCTCCAGAAACAGGTGATTCCAGCAAACCTCTTCCTCTACGGCACTGTTGCGCTCCCTTTCTGTGAATTTAGAAAAGAACAAAAAGTTGCAGTATGAAAGTATGTGGGTTAAACGTGATCTTTCATCGACTGCACACTTGGATGTAACATGAGCATGCAATATACAAAGTGCAAGATTTTGCTTCTGTCTCTAGTATTGAGCCTTTTAATAATTAATTGGGAGGAATGGGTCTGTGGAGGGCAGAAGAGGAGGAATTTTTAAATAGACAGAATGTGAAGATTGTGGTTGAGAGGATTATAAATAAGCTAGATTTCCGTAGGACTCTCCATTGTCTCTCCCCCGCACTATAGGGATCTGAGATCATCTTCCAGTTTTGGCTGAAACTTGGTAGCACTGAGATGAAGCTCAAGGAGGAGGTTTTCCCTTGTCATTGTGTTTTCAGCCCTTCTGTTAGGTGGTTCAGAAACTGGCTTTCACCCTACTGAATTACACTGCTCCTTTTCAGCCTGTTGCAGACAGGAGTGTGGATGGATGCCGTTGTGGAGAAGATGTGAACGGCACTTGCTAAGTAGTACACTGGCTGGCTCACTGACTGAGCACATTACCTTTTATTATCCTTAGCACGGAAGCTTCAAAGCCGGGATAAATACTCTGAGCACAGAAGCTTCAAAGATAGGTTGAGTACACACTGTTCTAAGTGTCACAAAAAGTGGATGAACCCGTTGATAACAGTCAGTGAATTCCTGAAGTAGAGAGTAATTAGATTACTTTACCTTCCTACATTAGAACTCTTCTGTTCATTCTATTACTCAGTCTTCTGCTGTAGAGACCAGATTGGCAAGGGCGGGGGGTTGTGGGGGGTGGGGTGGGGGAGTTTAAGGCCCATAAAACTGTGTCATGACACAGAGATAATGTAACATTCTTGCTTTAATGCCACATTTTCTAAGCATAAGAAAATGAGTAAAATGATTCTTCCTCTTTATGTTTCTCTTGACCTATATCTGTACTAATCATTCTGGTGCCTTTTGGGCTTGGCAGAGAACAGGACCAACTTAACCCATATCTATCTATAGCTATATAAAGATAAATCAGACAACCTGTGGGTCAAAGGTTCAAAAGAAGGGATGGTGTGGCAGCTGTGCCGGAGCAGAAATGCCTGTGCTGTGAGCTTGGCCTGAGTCTTAAACAGTTAACAACAAACTCAAGATTTGTCTGTCTGCCCTTCTAAACTAACAAACACACAAGGTAACTAGTTAGCTGCAGTGCTTAAGCAAAGAGCCTGACCTGGCCTTGGTGTTTTGGGCTAATACTGCTCTGCTGTGCTCCTTTTCTGCCACAATTCCACTCAGCACTGACCTTCAGAAGAAGCAAGTGAACTTTCTAAACTGACCTGTTGGCACCTTATTGGTCAGTGTCTCTTCTTAGCCCTTCCACTCCCCTGGGAGACTCAATCCCATTGGTAACCTGGCCTGAGTGGATTTGCCTTAGGCGGAGGGTAATTTCTAGCAGGGGGCAGAGAAGCCCTGATAGATCCCCCCACAGACAGTTTCTTGAGGAGAAATGCCTTCTGACATTTTATGCGCTCCCATATGTTTCCCAAAATGTGATTTAAAGCAGGGGTGTAATTTAAAGCTGCCAGAATGGTCTGGGGTGTAACTCTGGCACCTGATATTCAGGATGGAGCAACACTCCAGCACTTCACCTGGCACATGGGGTTACAATGCCATTCAAATTTGGTCTGGCTTCCTGCCCCCAGCATGATACCTGATGGAGAGGCTGCCAGGCCAAATTTGAGTGAGTGGTGTTGCAACCTGACACACGGGGTTGCAATGCCAATCAGGTTTGGCCCAGCTACCCCTCTGTCATGATGCGTGGGTTAGTTGGGCCAAACTTGAGTAATGGCCTGGTGCATTGGGTTGCACTGCTGCTCAGGGCTGGCCTAGCCACCCACCCATCATAAGAGAGGGACTGCTGCCTGGATCAAATCTGAGCAGTGCTGCAACCCTGTGCCAGGTTGCAATGCCACTCATCACTCAAATTTGGCCCACATTGTTTGAGTGTGGGGCAGGTGGTGGGAGCAAGTGGAACTACTGGGTGGTCGTAATCAGAAGGTGCAGCTCTAGCCCAGGACAGGACCAGGGTGCTGAGCTGTGGGGGAGGAGTCGGTGAGAGTCCAGGAAGGTTGTGGGGGTAATGAGCGCGGCGCTGGGGACAAGCTGTTGGTGGGCTACAGGTGAGTGGGGAGTATTGGAGGGTGAGGGGAGGGGAGCTGTGGCTGGTGGGGCTGAGGTGTTGGGGCTGTGGTGAGTGGGATATATTTCAGATCTTTTGGGATGTTGTGGGGGGCCATCAGGATAAGTGGGGCGGGGGCTGGTCTGATCAGCCAATTAAATTGGGGTTATGGAGTGCCCCAAAAGTAGCTGGAGCATACAAGTGAATCTTGCTCTTATTTTAAATTTGCAGAGAATATTAATATTGTGAAAACAGTATTTTACATGCACCGCCAATGGGCTTTTTGACTAATTACATGTCCGCTTTGGATGTGACTTGCTACTTAGTTTAAAGTTTGACACATAAGAATTGAGTTACAAGTATTTTACCTTGCTATGATATGTGCATTTGTTATTAATGTGTGAAATCTCATATTTGCAGTTTCACAGATTGTTGATGAGATAACATTTACTGGTAAAGTGTAAGTTAAGTTTTTAATATGTGTACTTTATCTTATGACATCACTCATAAGATAGATTGTGGAAGAATTACCAACTTCAGATCACTTTTGCAGGGTTTCTGCATTATAAAATTTAGCACTACATCACTTGTTAAAAGGACTATGCTAGGTTAAAAATAACATACCATAAAAGAACCATGTGTTAATGTAGTAACCGCTCCAATTAGTAAAACTGAAACCAGTTTTAAAATCCTACTTTTTTTTCACTGGTTTATGCTATTTGTGTACTTTTTTTTTTTTTTTTTGCATTTTTCTCTTGCTGGACAAAGAGAATAGACTAGGCAATTTCATTTTTGTTTTTTGTCATTTTCTAGTCAATTTCATGTTAAGGTTTTACACAGTAGCACAATGTGATGATATCTGGGTTGCAATGACAGCAGTGTAGTGGAATGATTATTTATTTAATTAAATAGTTTTGGCTGGAATTTTAAAATTCCTGTTGATTTCACATTTTGTGAAAGCTTATTTTTGTGAAACCTAAATGTTAAGCTGTGCCACCCTTTAAAAAAATCGAGGTTGTTGTATGCCAGCTTCTTACAATGGTGTAAGTCATTGGGGCTTCACAGACTAGATGAGAGTGACTGGCCCTCTGCATTTTGGGAAATGTGAGAAACTGGTTTCCTGCCCTGATGAAAGATGCTTGAGAGTCTATGGCTTCTTCTGGGTAAAACTGTTGTCTTTTTACACTCTACTAAATCTCTCCAAACAATACATGGAACTGAACCGCATGCTGAGGCCTCAGACCTTTACATTTGGCAGTAAATTGTCACCTGTCCACTTTATAAGCTCAGGTAGGAATTTCAAGCGAACATGTTGGTTTTGCCTGGTGAGTTTAATGATAAGCATAAATATTGTTTGTGTAGCAGGAAAGGAGAGGAACTCCTGAACCCTCCTAGAATTAATCCCTGTGAGTTTGGATGGTCTGCTACTTGATTTACTTTAATCTTTCTTGCTTTTTCCCAATTCATGAATAATATCAATATGTGGATAATAAATAATCTGGTGAGTAATAGCTGTAGCTATGTATGTAGCTTCTTCTCATCCCTTTACACTAGTCAGTGATTGTTTTCCTGGCTCACACATTCTCAGACCAAAGCAAAATTTTGCTTAGCATCACATAATTTCTCCTTTATGTACTTTGCTCCTAGCTTTTTATCTGCTGGGAGGAAATAAATCAACATCTCTCCTCTCTTAGATCTGTGCTGCAGAGCCTGTAGTTAGAATGCATCCTATTTATACTTGTAGCAGGGATTGCTTTCAGGCTACTGCTTTTCTCCCATTGCAGTCACCATTAATGCCAATCTGACCTTGTTGCTAGGTGGTATGTCCCTTAAGCGGACAGTTGCTATTGCTGCTTAGGGATTCTTGCAAATGTTGTTTGCTTTTTGTTCACTTGACATGCTAGAAGTGTTCAAGGATCAGTACACAACTCACCGTTTTGGGAATTTCAGTTCCAATGCTCATTCACTTATAAATCAGTAACACATTCCATGGTTTCACTGACTAAAGAAAGGGTGAAATTCTGGCCCTACTGAAGGGAATGGCAAAACTTTCTTGGACTTCAATGGGGCCAGG
Organism: Caretta caretta; assembly: GCF_965140235.1. Taxonomy (NCBI): domain Eukaryota; kingdom Metazoa; phylum Chordata; order Testudines; family Cheloniidae; genus Caretta; species Caretta caretta. The sequence goes on along the minus strand of NC_134207.1, from coordinate 208,785,590 downwards.
ATTTCTCCTTATGTGTACACTTCGTTGACCAATGTCCTTAAGTATGAACATGGCAGAATAAGTTTCTATGACTGCTCTTAAATCTGATACATTTCCGTGCTGTATGTCATGACCAAGTTTTTGGTCTAGCAGTAGCTTGTAGACATATTTCATTTTTTTAAAAAACATTACAAAGATCAGAACATTTATTTCCTTTGATCCTACACAATGCCAAGGGAAGATCCCCATTGACTTCAGCGGGAATGTGGGGTGTTCAGCATAGCGCAGAATCAGAGGTGTTCAGATTGAACACAGAAGCCTGACTTTAGGCTCCTGCTTTTGAAAATCTCAGTCTACAATGTTTTGCTGCTGACAAAAATACCCACACACACTTTGACTTTCACAGTGTTTATTGAATATGGATGAATTTCTATGTAATACCTAAATATTCCCCACTTTGCAGGGGCTCTGTTTATTTAGGATCAGATCCTGCCACCCTTAAGGTGAGTAGAACCATACTCTGCAAGTAGCCCCAATGAATTTAGAGTGGTGCAAAGGGGCTGATTGCAAGTCAGAATCTGTCCCTAACTGTGAAATTATCAGAGCACAAATAAAAGGGATCCATTCTTTTTCCCGTTCATATAACTAGAATGTTTCAACTGATATTGTTCAAATGTGGCTCGAACTGAAATGTCCGATCAAAGTCTAAGCAAGAACATTTTTATCCCAAAGAATGTTTTTGCGAAAATTACAATGTGAAAAGGTGGGGTTTAGAATGTAAAAGCTCTGTCCAACTGTGTGTCTGGTAGTTCTAATGTCATTCAGTCTGGCAGAGGAAACAGAATGTTTACAGTTCAGATTCCTCAGAATATTTGGGAGGGTATTATTTCAAAATATTGTCAAAATAGTAATTGCATTATGAAGAGACAACAATAGATGCCATTCCTCTGTGATGATCTAAGAAGCTAGCATTTAATTTGTAGCAAAAATGTCAGTGGTCACCTTAACAAAACTTCTATCCAAATATGTCTCAAACAACAACCATGGTTCCATGTATATGTTTTTTTCATTCATGTCTTTGGCTACATAAGACACTAAGATGGCAGTGGGCTTTTTTCCTTCCAGAATTGTTTCTGTTTGCTATTCACACAGTAGGCTCCTATTAGTTGTAGTATGCGTCTTTTTATTTGCTTAAAATGCTTCCAGTTATACAATACAACTATTCTTCAAAAATTTACAACAGACAGGACATCAGTCAGGCAGCAGTCATTAAAATTTATGATATCCTGCCACTGAAATGAACTAGTACAACAATCACTACCGTTATCATTGCAATATACTGCAATGGTTCGCACAGCACCAGCCACGTACAATAGTATTAATATTATTATGAAGGTAAGTCTAGATTTCAGTTTGCACCTCTGTTTCCCTTACATCATCTTTTGATTTAAATATAGATCCCAGCTCTTCTGGTTTGAGTCTTCATCATTTGATTCCTTTTCAATATAGTTGTTTGAATACAGATTCCTAAAAGGTCAGAAATACAAAACAAAAAGTGCTATAATCGGGTGAGACAATCACAGAAGAATGAAAAACGGCAGATGCAGATAATACTGGCTGTCTGATTCTGCAGTGAATGCTTCTGAACTGGACTTCTCTTCTGCTTCATGCAGGCAAAACATGTGGTTTCAGAGCAAGACAAGTGAAGCAGAATCAGGCCCCCCAGATTAACGAAATGTTTGGATTACTGGTATTTTTAAGGAATTATTATTGTGTATAAAAATAAAATTCACAGTAGAAAATAGTTGGTCCAAATAATAATAAGAGTTGGGTAGGAAATGGCTTTCCTGGAAAAAATTGAAATTTTGAAAATAATATATTTCCTGTCTTAAATCAGGATGAAAAGTTGAAATCTCAAAAATTTTCACAAGTCACCAAACCAATCTTTTTATTTTGGGGTTCAGGTCAATTGAAATGTTTAATTTTGACCTTTCAAAAAATTTTGGTTTTGACCTTTAAAAACAATGTTTATGATAATTAGCTTAAATATCACAACAAAACATTGTTTCAAATGGAAAACAATGGAATTTTTCATTTTGAAGATATTGCCATGGAAAGCTTCAACAATTTCAAAACATTTTAAAATGAGAAATTCATCAAACCTGACACTTTCCTTTCAGTTTCGATGAATTGGCATTTTCCAACCAAAAAAACCAATGTGTTGAAAAATTCCTGACAGTAATAGTAATGCTTTTTAATCTGATGAACTTTGGGCATCATTCTGATGTCCTTACTTAGGCAAATCAAACTCACTCAAACACCCAGTTGAGATTGCTTGAGTAAGGCTGGCAGGATTGAATCCTGGCTAATTTATCATTTGGAGGGCATTCGCATGCTTTTAAACACTTACCTGTTATTGCCTTGCTCAGCTTCTTGAATGTCTTCTGATAGGTGGGCAGGTAGTGATTTCCCAAATCTTTGTGGCAAGGTGGCAAGTGATTGGATGGAACTTTTAACAAATGGAAATCTCCTGAACCTGTGTAATAAGTTAGGAGCACATCTAGAAATACTGCCTTCAAAAGCTCTCCCAAATCTCAGAGGCAAATTAGCCACTGGCTTCATGCTTCTTTTTTCTTGAACATTTCTTCCAAACCTCAGTGGTAAATTGGCAAGTGAATTAGGCATCTTGTTGACTGTGGGAGTGCTCACTTTAATGATGTTTTTTGATCCCCAGTCTTTCAGTTCTTCAAAATTGAGACTTCTCTGCTTTTCTTCTAAGAAGTCTTCACTGGACTAAAAATAGAAATAATGATACAATCATCTTTTTACATGGATGATAACCTGTCTACATACAAATCACATACAGTAGGTTGTTAATTTTAAGGTTTCTGTAGGCACAGACACGGGGGAGAAGAATATACTTTCCTAATGCTTTTAGAATGCGAATTCCCCAAACATTTTTCAGAGTGTGGACTCTTCCTTGTAGACTGATTGTCTTGTAGACTATTTCCTCCCATTGGCTACCAGAGAACATTCCAGTGGCAACTTCAGCAGTTGTTTACATGGAAAATTAGGAATGCATTTCTGTATCTTTATCTGCTTTAGTGATACCCATTTTTGCCCTAAATGTCAATCACAGTCTCCTTTTGCTCATTTTATCTTCCCCTTCCATCTGTTCTGTTCCTTTCCCGCTCTCCCTGCTCCTTGCACATGCTTTTCTGCTGTCTTGTCCTCTTCTCTACCTCTTCCTGTACAGTTGTTTCCCTTCTTATTGGTCTCCTTTTCCCTTCACATGATTCCTTTTCCCTTGGTTCCCATCTCCACAGCTTCCCATTCATGCTGCCCAGCCATTGGAGAATTCCCCTGGCCTAAGAGAACTTCAAATTAGTGTAAAGCTAACAGAACTACTCCTCCATTTCTGGCATATGTGGTGTGCCAGGATCACACTCTATTCTGCTACACTGATCCTCTACTGGCATGGGGGCATTAAGGACCTTGAGCTCCTACACTGCTTTATCTCATGCTTGAGCTGACCGGTACAGAACCACTTCTGTTGCACCCAATCCCTGTGCTTGGACACAGTGGAGCATTGAGCCCAGAATATTAATTGTTTTATGAAATAATTAGTGCCGTTTTTCTCTGAAAAGTGGCTATATAAAAATTATTTTCTTATGCAAAAGTGTTCTCTGCGCACAGTTAAAGTCATATCTTATTTTTGTGAAGTTGTGTTGTTAAGTTTCTCGATCTTAAAAGCAGATCAGTGCAAATAAGGTATTAGATTTAAATTAAAAACCAAACATTAACATTGTCCATTCCAGCCCATATGTTTTTATGAATGTTTACTTCTCTCAGCACTGCAGAAGCAAGCACAGTTATTGGGAGAGGGAGCTGGAGTCTATTCTAATTCAGACATCATTAACGGAATTGTTCACTTCTAACTGTGGGACCAAATTCTATCTCCTGTTACACCTGTGCAACCCCACTGAAATGTGTAAACAAGGGGCAAACCTGAAGACTAAGGGGCTGTACAGGCTGGGGTGCTGGAATAATTTGTATAACATGGGTGCTGAAAGAGGAAGCCATATATTTGGTTGTTGTTTCTACTTCAAGCCAGGGGGTGCTGCCGTACCTTCAGCACCCCTAGTTCCAGGACCCCTGTGCACAGGTATAATTAAGGTAAAATTTTTGCTTGAAGAATTTTTATAACTGGCGATGGTGCAGAAGGCAAAAATAATGTAGACTCTGAGGTCCCAGGGACTGCTTCTAGGGCAGAAAGTTAGGAAAAAATCACTTTATATATAAACTGTATAAATATAAACTGGGTAAATTTGATTTGGCAGCTATTGAGACACAATAAATATGGACCCCACGATGATATTTTATAGTCATTTTTCAGGGTAGAACTTTAAGTCCGTTTACCACATCAGATTTATAGTATTTTCCATTTATCATTATTATTTGAACATCTCAAACATTTCTTTATTAATTTTGGATCAGTAATGCATCTTTTATAAGAATAAAAAGCATGACAGTTTCTTACTGCATAAGCAAAAATCCATTCAAAATAAACATCACCCTGAATCCCAAGGTTTTACTGCATGAAAATCAAATCATGAATTGCTTTACACACTACATATAAGCCAGCGGATAGATTTCATGAAAGTTGTCTCAACAAGCCTTGTTTATGCTAGTGATGTTATAGGACCTGATCCTGTGCCACTGAAGTCAATGGGAACTTTGCCACTAACTTCAATGGACACAGGATCAGACCTGCAGTTCTCAAAATAATCTCATACCAAGGCAAACCTTACCTCAGAATATTTATCACCATAATCTCTGCTCTGCAGACTGGACATTGCTGATTCATCTAGGCACAAAGTATTTGATGTTAAAAAGATAAATTTGGCTAAAGTAAATAAAATAAACCTTTTGATTGAGATGATTTTCATTTTCTCTTAAATTAAGTTTATATAGAGAGCTCAGAATCTGTACAGCAAAGGAAATGATCATCTTTTTATATGATTAGAAAACAAAGAGATTCCTTAAACTGTGACATCAACTCCAAATGCTTTATTTCTTAATATTAATTAGGGATGCAGTTTTAAATATATATTTGAAGAATGTTGGGAATTTGTTTTGTGAACATATTTAATAAACACTGTTTCCTGCTGCAAACACATTACCTTTACAAATATTTTTCTAGCTATGAAAGAGATTTTAATTAGCTAACTTTGAACACCTCACCAACCAGCACTCATAATAACCATGTTTCATTGCTACATTTTAACAAAAGCATCTTGTTCCTGTTTCTCATATCAACCATCTGTTAAGGATGTAGATACAAGACTTTGCATTCTTCTGATTACATTATACTTGGAGGATGGTTATAATGCCTGTTCTGAGATGAGCAAAATTGCAAACATAGGACCCATTGAAATTAATGGTTTGTCTTTCTATTAACTTCAGTGGACATTGGAGGGACCCTGAGAGACACTTAGAACCCGCAAGTCCCACTGAAATCCATGGGTGTTTCTTTCAGGATCTGGCCCATGTATTAAACATATTCATCCATATTAGAGCTAAACAAGGAGCATGCCATTAATTACCAGGCCTATCTGTTGTGTTTTTAAAAAGTTTCAGGAGGACATGCTGGTTGGGTATGGTGTAATGATGTTTTAGGGCCAAATTATTCAAAGCCTACATTTAAAACTGCATCCACAGGTTTATGGCACACACCTGTTTGTATACACTCATTGAGGAGACAGCCTACTATCCAATTTGTGCACAGACATGACTGTGCCTGCACTAGCCTTGAGGCTGATTAAAATGCGGCCTGTATCCTTAAGGCATGTATGGAATCTTCTAATGGACATTTTGACAAACAAGCATGCACCATAAAGGCTGCAAATATTTCAAGAGCTAGAGGCACATGCATGATATGTGCCCAATTCTCGAATATGAGCTTTTATATAGATTGTACAAATCCTATATTTTTGGGGTTTAAATTGACAAATAGACTCATTAACTGAACATTCTAGTGCATAAGTACTATAAGCACCAATCTGAGGGCACAAATTAGAAACTCACATTGGAAAATTGGACTCTACAGGAATAATTTTTGGAATTCTATGCTGTGGTTGTGAAGATGAAAAGTTTCTTCAGTTGTACCATAGTATCTGCAAAATTCTAAGAAGAGAAGTTGTTTTATGGTAGGAATAACCTGGATAATCTGGACTGTTTATATCCACTATACTTGTGTATTCTTCACTGGGAAGTATTTTTGAGTTTGCGAGTAAAATCACTCTGATTAGGACTAAACTACTTGTTTTCATGGGTGCAAAGCTGTGTGTGACAAATACAGAGTCTTCTCTGATTTTAGTTTTTGTGGGAGCTTTGGATTATGACCTTTCTAAGGCTTCAGTCCACAGGATTTGCATCTGCAAGACAGATGGTCACAATTGTCCCTTCTAGCCTTGGCATTTATGAATTAATGACAGGGAATAACGAATGCACTTCAGGTAGTAATATCTAACATTTAGTGAGTGTGCCATCAAATTTTCCTTTTATTTGGCCATTGGATTTTGAACATTTCTTTCTCAAATGGTCTTTCACTTAAGTGCTGAGAGATAGTCTGCCTCTTAATTAAACAGACTTGGCAAGAACCAACCACTTCTGAAATACTTTGAGTGAGAGTCAGGTCCCATTTTCTCTAGTCAGGATAGGGACAGTTGGGCAGCTATTGTCCATTCTGCAACAAGTGTCTGTGAATCTCTCAGTTTCACTCTCTCGCTCTCTCTCTCTCTCTCTCTCTCTCTCTCTCTCTCATGTCTGAGTTTGTTTCTTAAATCAATTTAGAAGGGAGTTCTTAGGTATATTATGTGCAGGGCAATCAAGGAGTAGTTGACTCCTGAGGGCTTAACTTTCCCCTCCTGGTTTATGTTATGTTCATGGCATACACACAGAGAAGTTAGATGCAAAACAGAACACTTGTGCTGGAAGATTGGAATATAACACTATTTTATTTCTTAGAATTCAGAATGATCACACACAAGTAAACACAAGCAGGCTGCTCCCTAAAACAGAGCCACACCTCATCCTGCCTTGCTATAGGCTGACTTTCTGCAGACTGACAGCTACTAGGCCCAGATCACACACTTCCCTAGAGAGGACACCCACACCCCCACATCCTGCAAGGAGGAGCTGGAAAACCCTCTAAAATTTAAAGTGACAGCTTACAATTTTAACAGTTTTCAGTACACCACAATTTAGTTTTTCCTTTGACACAACCAATTCCTGAGCACATGGGGGCCACTGAGCACTTTTGAAAATGTTGATTGAGTACCCAACCTCTTAACTTCCCAATTAACTCGGGCTCAGTCCCAAGTTTTAGGCGAACCTTCCCACCATCCATGCAGAAAAACTTCTGACCCAGGTCTGAAGGTGCTTTAAGCATGGGGGATAAGTGTAAGGGTTGCCATCTGGCTGTTTTTTAACTAGCTTGGTTGGTTTTTGTACTACCTTTCTGGTTAAAAGATTCAATGAGTCAGAGGTTTTTCATTTGGGACACCTTAAAGTACTCTACAATTTCACATCCCCAGGTGTTACAATAAAGTAAGAAAAACGATAAAATAACAAAAACACACATAGTGGGGGTTTTGTTGTGTGTGTGTGCATGTGTGTATCCCTGTGTGTGTGTGTATGTTAAGAATGGTTCTCCAAAACATTTTACTGATGTAAGCAGTGTCAGGATGAGCTCCACCCTGACATCTGGTGGTGAGGTGTGGCAAGTTGTGGAAAAGAACTTCAGGGGCCGATCTCATTTGCATAGGCACACCCACCACGCCTAGAATGAGACCATAGCTGCCCAAATGGTCACTTTGGCTGCTGTGGGATCCCCAGTGTCTCTGTTATTGGGGCAGGAAGAATAAATTGTTATTACCCTGATTATGGGAACTGTGCTTGGAACTGTACGTGGCCTTTTGTTATGATGGAGGGATTCACCATCAACTAAGTAGCACTCGGTAGGCAAGGGTCATGGGTTCCAAAACTGTGTGAATGGAGAGAGGCTGGGGACAAGTATTAATACTTGGTGGCTTGGGCCCCTTGGTGAGGGCCTTACATGCTAATTGCACTTCCTCCTCTCTCCACTGTGGAATATCAGAGCTAATTTTGATTTCATTAGAAGTCTAGTTATAGGCTGCTGAGCTCACTTTGGGCTGACAGTGCACCAGCACTGGGGCTCCCCTACTACAAGCTGAATTCACCTAAGAGCTGAAATCACAGAGTGTTGTGTTAAGTAGTGGGGGAGCCTGAAGATATATTGTGGAGCAGTTTGCGGGACGGCTGGTGAAGCAGTTCGACGCGGAGCAGTGTGTGGATGGCAGGAGCGGCTTGTGGGCCGTGGAGCTGAGTGAAGGAGTTCGTGGGGCGGCTGGCGGAGCAGAGCGCAGCTGAGCGAAGGAGTTCGTGGGGCGGCTGGCGGAGCGGAGTGCAGCTGAGCGAAGGAGTTTGTGGGGCGGCTGGCGGAGCGGAGTGCTGCTATGGAGCTATGGGGCGGTCAGCTTCAGATCACGTAAGGTGCCTCTTACCCCCGTCCCATTTCCACCCAGGTTGGGAGGTAAAGCTCCGCAGATAAACTTTCGAACTCTGGGGCTGCCCTGACCAGGGACAGAGACTTTTGGGGCATTGGACTTTTGGGACTTTGGGTGATTTGGGGTTGCTGGACTCAAGAACCAAAGGGAAAAGGGCATGCCCCAATTTGCCTGGGGTGGGTTTTTTTTTTTGCTCATGGGTTGTGTTATGAATCCTGTTGGTGGTGTTTCCCCAACGTAATGCCACATTGTTTCTCTCTGTTATTAAAAGGCTTTTGCTACACTCAGACTATGTGCTTGCGAGAGGGGAAGTATTGCCTCTTGGAGGCGCCCAGCGGGGGTGGTATATATTTGTCCCAGGTCACTGGGTGGGGGCTCGAGCCGGTTTGCATTGTGTTATTGGAATGGAACCCCTAGATATTGAACCCGGCCCTTGTTGCTGCCAACTCTGACGGGCAGAAGGGTTACACTAATAATTAGCTATAGTTGGCATTTAGGACCCATGTTGGTGGGAGGGAGGCCAGTGGCCATTCTTCAGCATCTCAGGTGTGGCAGTGAGTTAGAACTCAGGCTCCACTTTGACTTGAGCTGGAACCCACCCACTTTGTAATGAGGCAAAAATAATTTCAGTACCAACAGTCCTTCAATGCCCTCCCCATGGTTTCCTCCATGGGACAGACAATTGCTTGGGAAAGAGTCCTAGAGTGTCTCAGGACAGAGTACAATGGATTATGCTCCCAGACACACACAGGTGAGTGCAGGACATAGGAATGTGGGTAGGACTTTGCAGGGGGGATGCTCACACCTGGGCTAGGCTATTCTGGGTGGCTCAGACCCAGTGGCCAACCACTTGGGTTAACTGTGCAGTGAAGACATACTCTGAGAGCATTCAGCACCCAGAGTGTTCAGGGGACTTGGCTAGGACTAAACTCCTGTTCTGAAAATACTTGAAGTACCCAAACATGCATTAAGCTCCCCATCTCAGTGCCCATCAGGCACTTGAGCCAGGACAGGCTTTTGAAAATGTTAAGAATCATGTGTGGGCCCATATGCTGGGCTAGTTCCGAGTGCTTTCGTGAATGCTAGAAGTGATCCTTCCTTGCTGCTTGTGCAGTGGGAGTGGGCATGGGAAAGAATTCTCACATACCTGTGCAACAAGGAGTAGGATCTACTCCATGAGCAGGGGGTTGGACTAGATGACCTTCTGGGGTCCCTTCCAACCCTAATATTCTATGATTCTATGATAATCATCTACATTGGTCTAGAGAACATCTACTTTGATAATATTTGACATTAAAATGTGATTAGTAGTAATGGCGTAGAGCATCCCACACTATAAGCAACTCAGTCCACAATGAGTTACAGGATTCCAGTGAAAGAACAAACTTCAATATTGTTCATTCCATTTCATATAATATAATGAAAACCCTTATCCATTATTAACAACCTATTGTGCGAAAATTATGTGTTACAGGACTCATGTCACCAATAAGCATCCAAGCATTTCCATAATGATAAAATCATTCATAGCACAGTCATTTTGCCATTGTGTGTTATATGACCTATTTTAAGGCTCATTTTGAAATAGCAAGATTTAAAAATATATTTTTTTTCCATTGAAACAACAGTCTGGTCATTTTTCAGTCATTCTGCATGATATGCAATACGCTGTTCTAGTTACACTGTGTTCTATTTATGCTATGGTGTACAACAGTTTAGTACAGGAGGCACCCAGGTATCTTCAATAAAATCAGAATTTTGGTACTGTTTGATACAATGGGCATGATTTTCCTCTTACACCAATATAAATCAAGAATGACTCCACTGAAGGTACTTTGGTATAAAAACCTGTGTAAGTGAGATCAGAATCGGAAGCGTTATTTTGGCTCTGATGATCATTTCCATCTTTATTAAGTGCACCATTATCCTGTTCTACCTGCTTGTGCAGGAGAAGAAAGGAGCTTACTCAGCCATGGTGGCTACCTGCATTTTGATCACAGCACAGTGGGGAAAGCAGACACTTCCTGTTGTGCTGAACCAGGGCCTCCATTTTAAAATAACCCCCAGCCTTACATAGCTGAGAATTTCCATTATTCAGGTAGTCTTAGGTGAAGAATTGATACAAATAACATTATTTTAAACACTGCACCTTATGAATCAGCCTTCAGTTCAAGAGGCTTTTTTCTTGAATAGCCAAATCCAGCAAATGAATGCATAACGTCACATTTTAATATGCTTTTTCCTGGCTGCTGGAGCAACCGAACAGCACAGGAGACAGAAAATAATGGGGGTGGGGTTGGGTTTGAGTTATTATAGTAGTAAGCTGAAAAGAACTTTATCCTCTTGGTAAATAAGTTGTGAACAATAATTTCAGGTTGGACAGATTCTTCAGTTATACATTCATTGTAGTAATAAAATAAATATGTTTCCAATAACATTTGGACTGGATTCCTCTTTTTTACTAACTACTCTGCAGAGTGTAGTACTGTACTTACTACACACAGCAGTATATTGGTATCTCTAAACCATTCTTGTCTATTAAAAATTAAACCCTTTTACCATAAATTATTAAAAGTACCTTCACTGGCTGCAAATCAACAAAAGCTTCATAAAGTCTTACGAGAGAGAGAGAGAGAGAGAGAGAGAGAGAGAGGAAACTGATTAAATCTGGATGGGCAGGCAATGATTAAAAGTGTCTGAGGAAAAATATATTACATTTTAAAACTCTTTCTGGACTTTAAAAAAATCATTAGCAGCTTTTATTCAAATGAACTGCTAGGCAAAGGCCTTTCAATATAAGCATTATTCCACAATTTATTAGAATGTAATTCTACACTCCAAAACTGGCATTATTATTAGTATACTTTTTATTTAGATACTTCCACCTTCATTTTTTTTTCCATTTTACTGTGTAATCCTTATAGAAATGGACATTACTGGACCCATCTTATCCCTTTTAAGCATGATTTTGCACTTGAAATATTGTTCTGGTTTAGTTAATATTTTGTCCACATATGTCCAGTGGAGGGAAGTATGTGGAACTGAATGAAGACTGAATTATTTACACACTGGGCAAATATGAAAGAGTATTTAGGCAAAACAGTTATATTTCCTGGAGTGAGAAAGAAGCTGCATTCATCTTACCACCAGAGCTGAACAAAACATGTCAAGTTTTCATGTGATGAAGTTCATTCAGACTGCTTTTAATGTAGGTTTGGAATGAATGGGGAGAGAAATCCTCTTTTTGCCCTGTGCTGTTTTGTGACATATGGGGAAAAGGTTGGAACAGAAAATGGCATTTTACTGAACAGTATGGAAATTGGGGTGTCATAGGTGAAGGAGCCGATTGTCACACTGGCAATCCATCTTGCTTTATCACATAGCCTTGATCTGAATGTTATGTGCATATTCAGCAGCACAATGGGAAAATTACAAGGAGGATGAAGGAGCAAAGATATTACACTACGGCCCTGATCCATGTCCTATCCACTACAGCAATAAAATACAAAACAACAACAAATAATAAAAAGACATTGAAACGGATACCCTCAGGAACTTGGCTGCCTGCGGGCTGAGTTGCCTAGCAACCCAATGTGCTCACTTTGTGACTATGCTCCCTGATTGGCCAGAAGAACCAACAGATCACCATTTAAGCCCTGTAGCACAGTGACTGCTCAATGTGTTATTTGCGTACAGCTGCTCCAGACTTGCTTCCTGTCCAGCCCTTGCTCCACCCCTTGCCTGCTGCGCTCCAGCCCTACTCCCTGCCAGCCTCTAAACTCCTGATTCTTAACTCCTTGTTCTGAGCACTGGCTTGCCTCCTGACCACACCTCTACTTCTGCTCTCTGATTATGCTCCAACCACTAGGTTGCACTGCCTACACCTCAGTGCATGACAGTTTGAGCAGCCACTAGAAGATAGCAGGGGCTTCACTTCACAGCATGGAGCTAACCTCCAGAATGGCCTCATCAGGAGCCCCCCTCCCTTTTCAGATGTTGATGGGGTCCTGAAAGGCTCAGGTAGCTATGCTACGTCGACCGGATTGCAGCCCTCCAGGCTCAGGTACTGTTACCTGCACAATTTACAGCTCCACCCCTACCCTCCCTCATGAGTACTCAGGGTGTAGGGCTCCCACCCCCTACAGATCCTTGTGGGTACTCAGGGTGTAAGGGACCCAACTTTATCCCTCCGTGGGCTTAGGGCAAACACCCATTCCTCGTGGACTCTACGGGTCTGCTAGGCCTTATCCCAGTGAAAGAGCCCTCACACAGTGAATATCCTTAAACATGTACAAGTGGTTATTAACAATTAACAACAAATCAACAGAATACACACATCAAGCATCTTATGCTCGCCTCTCCCAATAAAACAGACAGATGTCTCCCGATGCCCAGTCAGGGTCATGTCGTCTGGGGCTCCAGCTTCTACACTGTCAGGATTAAAAAGTTCTAGCAGCTCTGGTCTTGAGCTGTATTCTGGAGTTAAGTTCCAAGGAACTTGTTTTCTGACCCTTATTATATAGTTAAAATGAGGATTTCTCTTATCTATGCCGTAACCAATTATTTTACTTACAAAGAAGCTATGCAAAAACACTAACCAATCATTTTCACTATACAGGAGTTCACATGCCTAAGACTGCCTACTCATTAGCTTTTGTATGTTTCAAAATTAGTAAAAACATCTTAAGGTGTGCTTATCTTTATGCTTCGTTAGTGGGATACACTTGCAATAGCAAAACTCATACTTTTTATTATCAGAAAGAAGCTGCAGAAACTCAAGGTTAGCTTGTCCATTCTCATGACTTTGTGAATATCCATCGGTCTCCTGTTAGTAGGGCTGCAGCCGATGTTTTTCTATATGTGTGCCTACATCAAGGCTGAATTCTCCTGACTCTATAATTGTGTTTCCAATTTATGATGGCTGAACATACAAGATGGCTGAGTGTTATGCTAAGTCCATACACAAAATGGCTGTGAATCATGTCAAGTCCAGGCCTCTTATTACAAAATAAGCCCAGGTAGTGTCTTCTGTGCCCCCAAGACTCACAACATCCACTGTTGCTGAGCCCAAGCTGCGCCCACCCGATAAATTCATTGGGGATTTAGCCAAGTTTCATGGGTTTGTTAACCAGTGTCATCTCCAGTTCATGCTGTGGCCACAGTCATACTATGGATCAGTCCTGAGTAGGATTAGTACCTAGCCTGCTTTGTACAGGCAATGGCGGGCATATTTGAAGAACCTAATCAAAAACATACTGCAGAAGCTGCTCTCCACGCACTCTGGCAGGGTGCCAGGGCCGTCGCCAAATATGCAGTGGAATTCATATATCTGGCCACAGAAACTCACTGGAATGAGACCACAGAATGACACCACTTTAGGGAGGCACTCAATGACTATTAAAGATGAACTAGCAAACTTGGAACCGCCGCCTAGCTTGGGATCTTTAATTGATCTTCTCATCTGGACTGATGATTGACTAATGGAGCAAGCTCAAGAAAAGCAGTGTGCTACCAGATCCCTACTAACCAGAACACTCTCGTCTCCCATGCTCTCAGTTGTCCTACCAGACCCCAAACTGATGCAAGTTGACAGAGTCTGGCCCCACCGCTCCTCTGATTAAAAGACCTGTCGTTGGGTATTGAAGTTGTGCTTGTAGTGTGGGAGGCCTTGGCACATGGCAGCAGGTTGCCCAGCCAAGGTCCGGTCCACCCAAAGTTTGGGAAATAGCAGTTCCCAGCTACAGTAGGGGAGCTAGGGTTGGGTCAGTGCTCCACTCTTTCCTGCAATGAATTGTGCTGCTGCCTATCCACCGGAACTTGGCACCCTTAAGCAGCACACTCTGTGACATTTCACTCCATATTCTTTATGAAAATATGCTTATGATATGAACATGACATAACTGATACGTACTTTATGCACAATGGCTTATGTGAGATCATTAGAAAGGTTATGATTTACTGAATGTGATTATCCAATTTGTATGCCTATATAATTTCTGTATCTAAGTTAGGAATATTAACTATGTGTCTGTATTTCAAATGTGTTACTTTGGGTGTCACCCCCAACCAGCCCTTAAGGTACAACAATGGAAAAGTCAGACAGGGCTAATGGGCCATTAGCAGAGACACTGGACTGTGAAAGAACTTAGTCTTCCTGTGGACTTTGGAGACAGTTTACAAGCAATGGCTGCCACTGCCATGCAGAGACATGGGTCTGAGTCACCTGGTACTGGAATGCCAATGGTTTTCCACTAGACGACAAAGGATTCCCACCTTACACAAGAGCTATATAAGGCAGGGGAGTGATATCATTGTGGTTCTTCTCTGCTTCCCCACCCAAAGAGACACTGAAAAAACACCTGGCAGCAAAAACCTGGACTGAGGGGAGAAGAGTTGAACCCAAGCTGGAAAGGCATCTAGCTCATGAGTAATACCTGAGTCTCAAGAGAGAGACAGTGCAGCTGCCTTTCAAGACTTTCTGTAATCTGCCTGAAACAATATCTAGGGTGAGTATTATATTTGTAACCAATTTCTTTATTGAAAGTAGCTTAGTTTGCATGTTTAGTTTCATTTTCTTAGTAATCTGCTTTGTTCTGTCCATTATCTCTTATATTCACTTAAAATTCACCTTTGGTAGTTATTAAACTTATTTATTGTTTATAATAAAACCCACTTTATGCAATTTCTAACTGCGGAGGGGGGGGGGAAGAAGTGTGTATATCTCTCTTTACATTGAGGAAGAGGGTAAATTTTTATGAGCTTGCACTGTGCAGATTCTTCTATACAGCGCAAGACAGTATTATTTTGGGTTTATCTCCCAAAAAGGTGTGCACGTGAGTGCTGCGGGAGTCCTCTCACACAGAGCTGATTTCAGCCTGTCTCCGCAGCGGGGTGTGGTTCTACCTGTGTGTGTGTGTGCTGCAAGAGGCCAGCAAAGCAGGGAGAGGGAACCCACGCTGATTGAGCAGGGGAGGCTGAATGAAATCCCTGTACATCAGGTGGCATCCCAGAAGGGGGGGGGTCCACCCATTACATTCTCCCACTGCATATCCCTTTTCAGCTCCAACATTCTGCTATGCCAGATGTCCACTTAGAAACATTGATCGATTCAGGTGCCTTCAGGAATTTTATTGACCAGAACTTTGTTAATGGGTATTGAATTCCCATTCTCCTCAAGGACTTCCCTGAGTTTTTCAAGGCTATTGACGGGTGCCTCCTCTCAAGCCCCCTCATGCATCATACAGCCCCCATAGTGGTCATTACCACTGGCAGTCATTGAAAGATCTTGCAGTTCAGGGTCATCTGCGCTTTCCATTCACCAGTCATCCTTGTGTCCCCTGGCTCATCACTCAACCCCTGAATTAGCTGGTACTTGTGATCTACATTCTTCTGTTCCCTGCAGTGCTGCCAAACATGCCTTCCCAACTCTAGGCAACAGCTGGCTATATTCTGTGGCATGATCTAGCCCCTGAAGGATTAAAAGTCACAAACCAATTTGTTCAGCAGTGCCTGGAACCTGCTAAGTACCTAGGATATCCCACGGTATTAGATAAACAGAAGGTGAACAGGCTACCGCCTCTCTGCAGTTATGATTGCCCAATTGACCTTTAAGTGGGAACAGAGGTTCCTTTTGGATGCATTTACACCCTATCCAAACCCTACCTGCAGGCCCTTCAGGAGTACCTTGAAGAAAATCTCCAGAATGGGTTCATCCATCCCTCAGCTTCCCCAGCAAGAGCACTTGCCTTCTTCATGGCCAAGAATGATGGCTTCTCTGACTTCATGTTGATTATCAAGCCCTTAATAAGATCTCTATCCACCTTCCCCTCATAAATGAATTCCTGGAAAGACTCCATTCAGCTCAGGTTTTTACAAAGCTAGACCTGCATGGAGCATACAACCTGTTCAGAATCTGGAAGGGGGATGAATGGAAGAGGACATTTCGAAACAGATACAACTATTTTGAATATTTGGTCATGCCATTTGGTCTATGTAAAACTCCTGCGGTTTTCCATCATTTAATGAATGAAGTCTTCAGAGACATCCTTGACCAATTCAAAATCACTTACTTAGATGATATTCTCATTTTTCAGAGAGTCAAGAATTCCACATGCACACTGTTCTTGATCAGCTTCACCAAAATGAGTTTTAAGCAAAACCTGAGAAATTTGAATTTGACAAGGATACTGTGGAGTTTCTGGGCTATGTCATCCTCCTGCAGGACTTGCCATAGACCCCAGCAAGGTTACAGCCATCACCAAGTGGAAGGCAACTTCAAATATATTCAGGAGGCAGTGGTTCCTTGGCTTCATTAATTTTTACCAGTGATTCACCCAAGAATTGTCTAACCTGGTAGCTCCTTTAACATCCCTCTGCAGGAAGGGGGCGAAGTTCATCTGGTACACCAACATGCAGGCAGCTTTCAACCACTTGAAACAGGCATTTATTTTTGCCCTCAGTTTGACCTATCCAGACTCCACAAAGGCCTTCATAGTTGAGACCAATGGCTCAGACTTTGTAACAGGCACAGTCCTCTTGCATTTTACCTGCCCTCACCAGTTGCTTCATCTCTGCACCTTTTTCTCTTGGAAACTGACTGCCACTGAGAGAAATTATGACATGTGGGACAAAGAATTCCTGGCCATCAGTGGAGCAGGAAGCTCTCACCACTGTCCTTAAACCCTCTTACTTTGTCTGTGGGACTATAACTAGTCACCTGATGACCACTATCTATTCCCCAGTTTCAAAGTTTCATTTACAACAAGACCTCCTTTATCACAGGGATCATCTCTACATTTCTGAGGGCAGCTCCCAGCTTTATGTGCTAACGCTGTGCCATGACTTGCCCATGGCAAGATGTTGTGGCCAATTTAAAACCTGGACCCTGGTTACTAGGTACTTCTGGTGGCCAACCCTATGAACTGATGTTAAAAACTGTTAGGTCATGTGACCTCTGTGCCCATATGAAGAAACCGCAAGTCAAGCCTGTGGGCTTCCTTCAGTCCCTCCCCACATCTCTGCATCCTTGGTCCACCCTTTCAATGGATATTATTGTTGAATTACCACACCCCCAAGGTCACTCATTTATCCTGACCATAGTGGACCTCCTGACCAAGTTGGCCTATTCTATTCCCTGCTGCACTGTTCTGTCTGTCCATGAAACTGTGCAAGCCTTCCTGCAGCACATCTTTAAGTACTATAGAATGCCAAAATGCATCATTTTGGATTGAGGCCCTGAATTTGTTTCTTGGTTCTGGCAGAAATTTCTCCACCTTTGTGGCACCAAGCCCTTTACCTCAACAGCTTACCATTCACAGGCAGATGGCCATACTGAAAGTGTCAATCAGACCCCGGAGCGGTACCTCCCAGTTTCCTGAATTTCCGTCAGGATGATTGACTTCCACTTCTGTGTTTAGCTGAGTTTGCATACAACTCCTCTATCCATGCTTCAATTCAATACATTCCATTTTTCCAAATGGGTTTTCACTCTGGATCCCATCCCAGCAGCCATGGACCTGGCCCGCCATTTCCAGAAGATACCAGTAGGTCAAAGAACACTTACTTGCCTCTAAAGAAACGTATAAGCGTTATGCGGATCAAAAGTGACAAGCTGTCCCAACCTTGCAGTATGGGATAAAGTTTGGCTCTTGACTCAAAGCCTGGGAACAGACCATGCTTCAGCTAAGCTTGACCACTAAGACCTTGGTTCTTTTTGGATCATGGAACAAATGAACCCTGTGGCCTTTAAGCTTCAACTCCAAGAATCCCTCAAGATTCACATTTTTCATGTTTTTCTCCTCAAACTGTTGAGCAACAAGCCTTTACCTGACTTGTAGACCCACCTCCACCCCTGGTAATTGTCTATGGACAGGAGGAATATGAAGCCCCGCAGGTCCTCGACTCTTGACGTGTCAGAGGAAAACTCCAGTATCTGACAGACTGGAATGGGTATGGGCCAGAAGAGAAGTCCTGGGAACCAGAAGAAAATGTTCACATACCCAATCTCCTGTGGCAATTTCACCAAAGGTATCTTGGCAGGCTAGGGCTGAGGGTTCCTAGAAGGAGCCCTCAGGAAAGGGGTACTATCAGGAACACAGCTGCCTCAGGGCTTGGTTGCCTAGCTACCCAAGGAGCTCGTCTGGGCCCAATAAACCCTCACTAAGTGGTATGCTCCCTGATTGGTCAATAAAGCCAACAAATCACCGTTGAAGTCTATAGCAACAGCAGCACAGTGGTTGCTCAATGTGTTTCACACCTGCAGCTGTGCCATACCTGCTTCCTGTCCAGCCCTTGCCTGCTCCACACCAGCCCAAGTCCCTGCCAGCTTCTGAACTCCTGATTCCGACCATTGGTTTGCCTCCTGACCATGCGTCCAGTTCTGGTCACTGATTCTGCTCCAACCACTAGGCCTGCTCCGACCACTAGATCACACCACTTTAACCTTGATGTGTGGTAGTTATAATCCTCCATTTGGTTTTTCATTTTGTTCCAACTTTTAAAAGGAGAGGGAAGGGAAAACTTGAGCAGAGATAAAAATCTCTCCATATTCTTTCCATATTTCCCATCTCCATAGCATCTAAGTGTAATTAAAGAGAGAAAGGAGAAGGCAGCGGCTTAGCTAAACAGAGTGGAGGGACTAAAACAGTGAAAGCAATTCCCTTAAGTTTCCTGTTGAAGAGAAATGAACAAGAAGCAAAAGCAGCCATGGTAGTTGCTATGACCAAACTCCTGCTCACAAGGAAGGTAACAAAATGAATTAGAGCAGTTCTTCATGAATTGTCATGCACAGTGTTTGTTTGTGTGGAGAGGTGCGGGGGCCTAGACCCTGGCCCAACTTAATGGAGCATGTGCTAGAGAAGAAGGGCTTATAGTGTACTAGAGAAGTTTAAAACTGTGCTGTCAAGGCTGATTCCCCACTCTGGCACTTCGAGTGCAGAAGGTGGGGGCCTGCAAGGATTTTAAAAATTAATACTGGCCACTACAGGCTTGTATTAAACTCCCAAGGTTACAGCTTTTCTCTGACCTTGGATGGTTAGATGCTGCCATTTGGGGTTAGCACAGAGCTATAAAGAAATAAACAAAAATAAACCTAATCGCGTCTTCCTAGACATTTCCTTACATATCTGGGGTTTCAAATGAGTAGTTTCTAGGTATGATTTTCCATACCTGGCCCACGCTCTTACAGCACAGCTGCAGCCCTGTCTGTGCTTCTCCCCGAGAACAACAACAGAACAGACAAAGGGGAAGTTTTTTCACCCAATTTTAAAAAGTTTTAGCCTTCCCATTGGCTCTTTTGGTCAGGTGCCCACTCCCTTCCTTTTACCTATGCAGGGAGACTTTTTAATCCTTTACAGGTAAAGGAAGTAGAGAACTACTAAGAGGAATGTTATAGCTAACTGGCTGGCTGGCTGTCCATAAAAGAGAGCGACCCCCTTTCATTTATCACATGTGCTGTCAGAGGAGCTTCAGACAATGCTAGTTTTGGGAGCCACTGAATCCTCTATCAGTAGATGGTCAGAAAACCCAGGTTTTACTTACGGAAGGTTTTGCATGCAAAATACTTTTGAAAACTTTCCAAACAGAAAACCTCAGGTTTTCTGCAGGAATTTCATTTGGAAATAAACTGTAAAAAAAAAAAAAGGGAGGGAAAGTGGGAAAAAATCCTCCCAAATCCAAAAACTGAAAATGGAAACCAAAACAGTAAAGTGACTTTGATTTAGAATGATGATTTGAAATTCTGAATTTTAAAAATGTTGCCAGACCTTACACGTTCCCATAGAAAATACTGATTTTGACAATACCACATTTTCTGATGGGAAATTTTTTTGTCTGAAAACTTTCAACTAGATTTTCATTAGAGGGCATGTTGCTATCTGTTATTTTCCCAACACAATGGGGATGGAGGTTGTTCGTATCTCTGAACAAGCCATTATGGGATGCTCCCACAGGTGCTGACTTTTCAAATTGCCTGGTGGTGCTCGACCCCTGGCTCTGCTCCAGGCCCCGCCCCCACCCCACCTCTTCCCCCCCATTCTGCCCCCTCCCCCAAGCGCACCATGCCCCTTGCTCCTCCCCCCAGAGCCTCTTGCATGCTACGAAACGGCTGATCATGGGAGGAATGGGGAGGGAGGGGGAGGCGCTGATTGGTGGGGCTGCCAGCAGGCACTGGGGGTGGGAAAGAGGAGGGGACTGCTGAGCACCCACCATTTTCCCCCATGGGTGCTCCTCTGGAGTCAGCGCCTGTGGATGGTCCTTGAGCAGACTGCTCGGAGCACGGGCTCACAGCTCTGCAGTGGCTGCCCAGTGAGTGAGGGTGGAGACAGGCAGCTGGTTCTATCCCCCTGGCTTCAAGGGTGAGGAGTGAGGCACCCTGGGGCGCTGCAGTGTCCGTGAGCGCAGTGCAGGCTGTGGTCCTTTAAAACTGAGCTGCTCCTCCAGAGTGCAGTGTACGTTCAGGAGCTTGGGCTCTGGCTCCAGCAGCTTGCATTTCTAGGCCAAGTTTCAGTAGCACCTTGGGAAGTTTCTTTCCCGGGCTCTGGGCTTGCAAGCTTGTCCCCCTCCCAGCCAGGGGAGAGGGAGAGAGGAAAAACAGCTTTCACCACCCTCCTTCCTATAAGTGGCTGCCTCAGGACATGGCAAGTAGGGGGAGAGGGTGGGGACAGGAAGCCCAGATGTGCCTATCTTTAAGATGCAATACAGGCACACTACAGTATTCGCTTTTTTTTTTTTGGTCTCTGCTGCTGCCTGATTGGTTTCCAGTTCCCCAGGGTGTCCAGTCGACCGGTCAGTCCGTAACTCTGGTGTTCATATCTTTGAGATTCTACTGTATCCACATTTGATATATGCCCTATGCCTCAGATTATTAACTGAGAAAAAGTAAATCTCTCTTCTCTAGACCTTATAAAAGGATACTGGCAAATCTCATCAGATGTGGTATTCAAAAAGAAAACAACAGCTAGACATCACAAGACTTGTTCTGACTCAAAGCCATGCCTTTTGGTCTTCATGGAATCTCAGTGACATTTCATTGGCTGATGGACTCTGTCCCTACAGGCTGTACGATAGCCAGAAGGGTCTCTGCATGCTTGTTTGAACAACATTTTGGCAGTGCCCTGAGAATGGACTAAAAGCAGTTAATCTCCAGTTTACATAGAAAAATGATCTAAATATTTTCTTTGAAAAAGTTTGAGGATGCTTTACATTTGAAAAAAAAAGTGTTTCTAAACAGCGAGTATTTCTTAGGCTAGATTTCCTCAGACGATTTGGATAAAATAATTTATCTAGACTTACTAAATTTATTTCCTTACAGACTGGTATTCAGATGTATTGACAAATATACCCAACCTCAGCAAAGCAAATACATCCTAGAAGTAAGCTATCAACACACTTAGGTAAGCTATTAAAAATATTGTGCCACAACGACGCTCTAATGTTACAGTATAGCCTAATCCTGCAACCATTTTCTACTTATGTTACCTCAGTGGGTCTGGTCACGTGAGCATAAGGGACATGTTATTCTACTGCTTGAGAAACTAAAGCTGGTTTGTGTGTTAAACATATTAAAAGTTTACACAAAGTTGTTTAACTTGTAACATTATATAAAAGTATTTCAATCTGCTAGAATTCAAGGGTCTACAATTCAGAGTGGTTAGTTAATTAGTCTATTATTATTAATGTTTCTCAGTAGGGTTATAAATATATATCTCTGGGATCAGGACAATGATCTAACTTTACCATACAGGAAATCAGAATTTGAGATTTAAACTACATCCTTTGTTTTTGGGCTCACAAGATCAGTATACTGTGAAAGTGTGACGGCCGCCAGCTTGGAAAGGAGGAAGGTATGCATGTATTCATATATGTACAGAAGTAGGTATATATTTATGTATGCAATACATCCCTCATCAATGTTTTATCAGAATTTAAAAAATAGCACAGATATGTCCTCTATGTCACAGATAATCTATTTTTATACTTTTTACATGGATTTAAAGTGCCAAACCTATCACTCCCTAGTAAGTCTCTTCTCACTCTTCTGAAATTGGTTGGGTTTTTATTCACTTAGTGCTTTCTCTCTATAAATACACATCATGTTGATTGACAAACAATTGTCCCAGCAGTGCTACGCATTTGTGTTCTACAACTGTAGTGTACCCACTTTCTACATGTGTTTTTCATTAGAAAAATCTTAAAACTGTATAAAAAACTAAACTTGATATTAAAAAGGTTTTTCTTATTGATTGAAAAGTAGATCTCACCTCACAATTCACAAGAAACTGTGTGTTTGGGGGGAAGAAAATTCAGAAATAATAAAAAAAAAAAGTGCATTAAGACTGTGGACTAGAAATGAACCCCCCCAAACATATTCAAAACATTTTAAAAAAGTTACTTTCCTCCAAGAAAGCCTTCCTGAGCTTAATGTGACTTGATTGCATTTATATGTTGTTATAAATTTGCAGGGTGAGGTTCTTTAGTCTGTGGTACACAGGAGGTCTGAGTAGATGATCATAAATCACAATGGTTACTTCTTAAAATCTAGGCACTTGTTATGGAAATACTCCTTGGCTGGGAGGCAGAAACTTCTGATTCCAGCTCTGCCACTGTGGGCCAACCACTTCACTTTTTGACCTCTAACGGGGTTGAGTCACTGTTTAGAAGAAATTATCCAGCTGAAATAGCTGCACCAGTGGGAGAAGTTAAGGCATCACTTTCTTTCTGGGGGAAAGAACAGAAGGATACAGGTTTTTAAAACATCTTTTAAAAAAGCATGTTAAGGCTGATCCTGTTAACTGTATAAAAGGTGAACATCTGAGACTTACTCCTTAGAAAAACCAACCTGCATGACAGGTGAAGAAATCCAGCCACAATAAAAACCACTACTGGAGTTTGCACAAAGTTAGGCGTGTAAAAGTGTTCCCACTTGGGCCATTGGTGGTCAAACCTAGTGGTGAAGGGAAGAGTGCAGTCTACTGGTTAGACCCAGACTGAGGGCAGGCAGAGCCCAGGAAATGAGCCTAGGGTCGGTACCCAAGTGGCAGAAGCCAAATACCAGAGGGGGGCAGGGCACGGCACACAGGGGAGAGAGAGACAGAAGAATCATAAGCCAAAGGCAGAGCCAGGAATTTGTACCGGCGAGACAAGCCAAATGCCAGAACCAGACCATCAACCAGAGTCATAAGCCAGTGTCAGGGCTGGGGGTTGAAGCCAGTAGGGGCTGGAGCAGAACAGGAGAAGAGACTTGGAACAGGAACAAGGGCTG
This sequence comes from Caretta caretta, assembly GCF_965140235.1. Classification (NCBI taxonomy): domain Eukaryota; kingdom Metazoa; phylum Chordata; order Testudines; family Cheloniidae; genus Caretta; species Caretta caretta. The sequence goes on along the minus strand of NC_134207.1, from coordinate 208,761,761 downwards.
GAGCAGCTGCTGTGGGGGCCAGGCTCATAAGCAGGACTACTAAACCAGGAGTCCGTCAGGAGCTGTGGCCACACTGCATTCTAAAGCAGTGCAGATGGGCTCAGAAGTTGCCTAGCATCACTGCTAGGGAGCAGGCCAGCAGCTGGTCTGGTCACTTACAAAAAGGCACATATCCCAGTGCACCCCCTTGCAGCTGCAACCTGCCTTAATTTACCCAGTTAGGTGATCAATAAGTCCACTGTGGCTTTTAGGTATCAAACACCACCCTCCCCCCTTTTGAGAGGCTATATTTATCAGCGGGAAGTACAAACACAAGAAAAGAAAAGGAGTACTAGTGGCACCTTAGAGACTAACCAATTTATTTGAGCATAAGCTTTCGTGAGCTACAGCTCACTTCATCGGATGCATGCTCAAATAAATTGGTTAGTCTCTAAGGTGCCACAAATACTCCTTTTCTTTTTGTGAATACAGACTAACATGGCTGCTACTCTGAAACACAAGAAATACCTTCACCCAGGCTTCTAAACAAAGAGACAGATTCCATCTGAGTTTGTCAGTCTCACTTGCAGGCCCACTAGGCGCTCCTGACCTTGATTTCTTCTCTGGAGTCAGGCCCTTCCTGCCAACTGTAGCTCTTCTACCTGGTGTCACACAGCTCCTTACAGGCTGAGTATCCTGCAGTTAATCTGGGTGATCCCTCCCAGAGTTCCTTTCCCTGGGAGATCTGCTCTATTCCCTGGGCACTCCTTCCCACTATGAGCCTCCTCTCTGTAGAACCACCCAACTTCAGCTCGGAGTGGGAGCCTCTTATCAGGTCCAGGTGCTCATTAGCCAATTAACTGCAACCCAGTCACCTAAGTAGTCCATTACTTGCAGGTAGGCTGAGATGGGCTCATTCTCCTTAAAGTAGTCTGTCATGGGTCAATTGGGCCAGCCACCTGTTACATAGTGTTTTTTAAGCCTACAAATTAAAGGCTAGCATTTTAGGAAAATAGAATATTTCCCTAGTTTGCAATGTGTTCGAAGAGCCCCAACATATCAATAGGTCAATCCCATGTGCTCTAGGTGTGAGGTACAAATGTCGAATGTGATATATGACAGAAGACTATATATGCAGGTTTTTATAAGCAGCCATGTTTTCCTGTAGTCAAATCATGTCAATTGGAGAAAAGGCTTGGATGAACTGAATGGAAAAAGTGACTAAAATTTCTGAGCTACTGGGATCTCACAGAGATACCCCCCCAAACACCTGCTCTTTTAATGAAGTTAAAAATAGGATTCTCACTCACTATAAAACATAAAAGCTCATGTGTTCAAATTCTGATTTGGGCTAGCTGGGACAATTTTTACTCTTTGCTCATTTCTATCTTTGCTCTGCTTCTAACTGCCTTTCTACTCTTGATAAACAACAACGAAACAGGCCAACAAAAAGGTCCAAATATGCTTTCTGAGATATGATATTAGCCTGGTTGTCAACAACACAGTAACTCCAAAGACAGGATGAAATAGATTCTCTCTGTAGTCATCTCACTTGGGAAAGAAACTAAGACCTGCAGATAGCCATGACACAGACAACCTAAAAGAAAGGTGGAAGAGACCCATAACTGGAGAGTGGGTCTGATCCAATCTGGCAATTCCTATGTTCCTATCAAAATGAATCAATTTCTTTTCGTTCCTATAAATTTCTTTGTGGTTTCCTTGTTGTCTGTGTGTCCCTCTGTAATCTGCAGTACTGTTCTTTGTGAATATATGAAATATTAGTGAGATAAGACCATGGCACCAGTACACTCCTAATGGAAAATGTGACCCTCAGAGTCTTATGAATGCAAGTGAATAAAGGAACACTTGAATGATTTTCTGAGGCTGCTCTGTGTTATACCAGGGTAGCCGAATCCTTTCACAGGGAAAGTATCAAACGAAACATGCAAAAATGCTGAAAAAGAAACCCTCACGTTACATTTATACAGGAAATAATTGAGCATTTCCAGCTAGGCATTGAAATCAGTGAGATTACTCACATGTTTAAAGCCATGCACAGTAAGGGAAGCAGCAGGAGCGTTGTGTGATAACTAGGACGAAAGAGGGAAAAAGAGGCAGAAGTGGAAGCAGCCGGAGAGGCAGCAATAGCAGGAGTGAGGAGCCTGCACAGGGCTTCGATCCAAAGTTCAGATCCATGCATTGTAAAATGTAAGAAATAAGTTAATTTTGAATTATGGGGCTATAATTCCATCTCAGTCTTGTAGTAACTACATAAGGCCACTTGAGCTTTGTTTTTATAGTTTATGGTATCACCACAACCCCCTGGTGGATTTATAGCCCTGGCACTGAAAAGTAGGTTGTGTATTTTTATACTTAACTAGAGTACATCACAAGAGATATTGATAACAGTCACCTATTGTACAGCACCATGTTCCCCATGTATTTGGCTCTGGAAAATCAAAGTTATACTTTGAGACTTGGCCACCACAGAGCAGGTATGCGTTCTGCCTGCATCTCTTTGTCCCATTAAGGGTGCTTCTTTAATTTAGTAGTGATCTGCCCGGACAAAGAAAAGCACGTTGATTTCACATCATTACGTGACAAGCAACCTTCTAGTTCCAAATTTTCACATTTCCTTTTCTCTTTTTTTACCCCCTGCAGTATCCTAATTTCTCATCTTAGTCCCCACCAGCTCCCTGATACAATCTATCAACCTAATACAAAGCCTAGTCTCCAAAAGCAAAAGTGAAACAAAAACCGATACATTCATGGACACAGTCACTAGCATATGAAGAGCTATGCAAACAGTTAGCAGTGAACACCTCATTCAGCACATTTAGTCCCTTTTTAATATTCTCAAATTATTTTCAGAAAGATTTTGTTTTTTACAAATTTATTTATTTGAAAAGATTGAGCAATTGGGTTATGAGAACATAACTGAGCCGATGGATGGTTTGTGAACTATCCACCTTGACCAATGCTTTGAGTATTCATTATCTGTAATTTGCTAGTTGCGCCATGTGATTAGTAAATGAAGTTACGTGATACTCTTTCTGCTCTTGGACTGAATGTCTCTGAAACACAAGAAGCTTCTAAACTAAGGTCATGTGGTTAAAGCACTTGATTTTTAGAGCCATCATCTGCATCTGATCCATGAGCCGCAAAAATGGTCCATGGATATCTGTGGATATAAAGGGGATATCTGTGGATTTGCAGGACTCTATTGATTGGGTTGCAGTTGCATTGGGTTTACTTCCTACTTATGCCAGAGACTTCTAGTGGGGTCTTGGTCAAGTTATTTAATCTCTCTTTCTGTGCCTCAATTCCCTGTTGTAAAGCAACGTTTTCCTACTGCACAGAGGTGCTGTGAAGGTAAATCCATTAGTGTGTATGAGGTGTTCAGACATTACAATGATGTGCGACATAGAAAATACCTTAAAAACAAAGTCACACAAACACTTCTCGTGCCAAAACTTGTGTGAATATGTATTCACACAATGCTTTCTTTCTGCAAACATTCTTGCAAACAAATATTTGCTCACACAAGCATTTAGAGAAAGCAAACAGAATGGGTCATGTATATCAGCAAAGTGAAACTGCATTCTGGTTCCAATTAGTTAATGTGCAGAATCCACTCAACTTTCATTCATATCCTGGAAGTTTCAGATCATCAAACTGTGCTTGAAAGGGATACTGTCAGCTTGAAATTTTTGAAACTGTCTCATCTGAAGAAGCATGGCTTCTTGGGTCTGGCTCCCACTCCTGTCCCAACTCCTGTAAGAGGGAGGGGTTCCTCCATCTCCTGCTAACCTCTCTCATTCTAGCTCTTTCTGTTGTGAGATGGGATGTTCCTCCAACCACCACTGTCTTCTGGTTCAGATCTTTTCTTCCAACCATTCATTGATTCCAAGGCCAGAAGGAACCATTGTGATTGTCTAGTCTGACCATCTGTGTAACACAGGCCATAAAACTTCCCCAAAATAATTCCTAGAGCACATCTTTTAGAAAAACATCCAATCTTTACTGAAAAATTCAGTGATGGAGATTCCACTGCAAACTTTGGTAAATTGTTCCAATCGTGAATTACTCTCACCGTTAAAAAATTTCACCTGTGTCTAATAGAGGGCCTTTGGTCTTGAATTCACTGATGGGCCCACAGAGGTACCTGGAGGTAGATGCTTGCCCCCACTGCTGCCGGGTGCTCCTTGGCTCATGCAGGGTTGTGCAGTGTTTCAGATAATGGTGGTTGTTTTGTTCCTGGTGCTGACATGCTGGATTTGAAGAAATATCAATTGGTTTCAAAGCCTGCACTTTTGCAAACCATGTGTACTTCCCCAAGGAATCTACATTAGGTCTGGTCGAAATGTGGCAGAATCAGGGATGAAAACTGAGTATGCCAGTGAGAAGATTATTGCTCAGTCTCACTCAAGAGCCTTGAGGCCTATGCTGGGCCTCACTAGTAACCCACTGAATTTGTTGTGTGTGTGAGTGATCTGCAACGAGGGGAGTGTTATCCCAGAATTTGACATGCCTGCCTGTACCCCAGAACTTGACCGTACTGCAATCAGCCATTTTGTATGTTCAGCCACTGCTGGCTGAAAACCAAACATCCCATGGCTAGGAATAATCTTAGGCCTTTGTGAGACAACGTCAGATAGCTGCATACTTGCAGTTTGTTAATTACAATGGGACGATAGAACAGAAAGTTATGGAAGAGGGTGAGTGAATAGCACCCTTGGTTTTAGGTGCCACTGACATATTGTTGATAGGGCTAGAAATACTAGAAATGTTTGAGATAATGAGTAGTTGAAAATAGGAGAATTGGTGACCCAGTAGAGGTTATTTTGCTGGCCCACTAGGAGTCATCATAGGTCATGTGCTCTGTTAGAGTTAACTATAAAAGATTAAGTAAAAGTAAATACCTCAGAGCAGTCTGAGGGAGATTTTCTTCAGGCAAGGAGCTGACATCTAAACTCCCCATCAGCTGGATAGAAAGACAGCCTCTGAATGTCCAGCTGGTGATCACTCAAAACTATCTCAGACTGTGGATAAAAATATATGGGATGTCCTAAACCTATTGTGTATGTGTGTGTGTGCTTAATGTCTAATAAATAGTAGTTTGATATCAGATCACACCTGCTTGCATCAACATTTTTCAGCCAGAACTGCTGTGTTCCCATTGACTTATTCCTGACACTGTCACGAGAGCCAGAGCCAGAAGATTACCCAGAAGTTACCTACTACAGGACAGGCCCAACAAAGAAAATAACAGAATACCACTAGCCATCACCTTCAGCCCCCAACTGAAACCTCTCCAACGCATCATCAAGGATCTACAACCTATCCTGAAGGACGACCCATCACTCTCACAGATCTTGGGAGACAGGCCAGTCCTTGTTTACAGACAGACCCCCAACCTGAAGCAAATACTCACCAGCAACCACACACCACACAACAGAACCACTAACCCAGGAACCTATCCTTGCAACAAAGCCCGTTGCCAACTGTGTCCACATATCTATTCAGGGGACACCATCACAGGGCCTAATCACATCAGCCACACTATCAGAGGCTCGTTCACCTGCACATCTACCAATGTGATATATGCCATCATGTGCCAGCAATGCCCCTCTGCCATGTACATTAGCCAAACTGGACAGTCTCTACGTAAAAGAATAAATGGACACAAATCAGACGTCAAGAATTATAACAGTCAAAAACCAGTCGGAGAACTTTTCAATCCCTTTCGTCACTCGATTACAGACCTAAAAGTGACAATTCTTCAACAAAAAACTTCAAAAACAGACTCCAACGAGACACTGCTGAATTGGAATTAATTTGCAAACTGGATACAATTAACTTAGGCTTGAATAAAGACTGGGAGTGGATGGGTCATTACACAAAGTAAAACTATTTCCCCATGTTTATTCCCCTCCCCAACCTGTTCCTCAGATGTTCTTGTCAACTGCTGGAAATGGCCCACCTTGATTATCACTACAAAAGGTTTCCCCCCACACCCCCCCACTCTCCTGTTGGTAATAGCTCACCTTACCTGATCACTCTCATTACAGTGTGTATGGTAACACCCATTGTTTCATGTTCTGTGTGTATATAAATCTCCTCACTGTATTTTCCACTGAATGCATCTGATGAAGCGAGCTGTAGCTCACGAAAGCTTATGCTCAAATAAATTTGTTAGTCTCTAAGGTGCCACAAGTACTCCTTTTCTTTTTGAGGAGAGACACAGTTAAGTTACCACTTCTTTGGGTTCTGAGAAACCCCAGGTAACACCCATCACCAAACTCTTGGTTTTCCTTGCCCCAATAGGGATCTTCCTTGTCCCTTCCACCAGAATCCTGCTGGTCCTGTGTCTGGGGATTTCCTTGGATACCCCTGAAGCTCCTGTTGCTTCTCAGTCCTATGCTGAGGACCAGGGAAGAAACTACACCTCTCTAACCCCAAACTCAGGCACAGCAGCAGCTCTGCTGTTGTCATCAGTAAACACATTTTTAGAAAGACTTAAGGAAAGCGTGCATATAATTCCCCTTAGAGGAATGCATGAGAGTGATGTGATCATACTAGTGCACGACACAGGACGTGCAACTGATCATCCGCAACCCAGTGACACTGACTATACATAAAGTGCTGTGAAATGCACACAATAAACAAAGAAAAATGTAGAGAAAAATAGTAATCTCTAAGTTCCTTCAGTTTTAGTAACGTTAGGTGTTACTTATACCAAAACTACAAAGTGATACAAAGTTATCTGACCGGATTGTGATTATCAGGGAGATGATGAGTCCTTAAGAAGTTATGGATACTTCCTGTACTTCTGTTGTGTGGATGATATTCACAAATCATCACAGAGTCATGATGATCATATTCACAACATACAAACAAAGAAGTTAAATAAAGACATAAAATACTCCTTTAGGAAGGCTGTAATGCAACACTACTTTACTTCTTAAAATCCAGAATTTTAACACACAATAACCAAAACCAGAGAGAGAAAAAGCAGGCTGCTCCCTAAGGTGGAGAAGCACAACTCTCCCAACTTAGCTCTTGTCTGGGTCTTTCCAGACTGACTCTGATCATATGCTTTGTTACAGAGCCCCTGAGCCTGCAATCTGGACCAGGAAACCCCAAACAATTTAAAGTGACAACCTACAATTTCAACATAGTTTTGAAATATACCACAGTGACTGCCAGTGAACACTACTGACAGGCCTTTTCTCCTTGTCCACTTAATTTTTACAAAACAAGAACTAAAAAACTTGCATTAGGTGCTCTGCATGTAGATAATAACAGTGCACGCAGGCTGGGAAAGGCCCTGCTCAGATTTGACAGCAGCACACGAGACAGTTCGACATCTGGGGAGGTGATGTAGAAGGATGGGGACAATGAAGAAGAATACAAGGAGGACCTCATAAAATGTTAATTTAACAGTACAGTGTTCTCTCCTCCTTGCCCTAGTTATACAGGAACTGACTGATAACTATCCTTCGCTGATCTCATGCTGCTGCTTAGTGTTTAGAAGCCATGTCTGTGGCTGGTGCAATTGAGTTAAATTATTCGTGAGTGGGGAGAGGGAGGGAATCACAAACTTCAGCTTATGACCAACACTCCTTGCCTATGAGGTGGTGGGGGAGAACATGGAACTACACAAAACTTGGCAGCTGTGTCTGGGACAAGTGCTCAAACGGCTTCGGAGAGTGTGAATCCATCAAATCAGGTCACTGATGGGTAACAATGTCATAATGTGATATTTTTATCAAGCATCTTTAAAAATGAAATGTCAAAGTAAAGTACTGGGGGCTATAGAGATGCTGGGCATGCTTATCAATCAAGCACTTTCCTATGCTATGCTTTAAGTAGTAATTTTATACACATGTTTTATAAGTAAAATATCTAAAACTATCTATTTAAGTCAGTCAGAATGCTTCATTTGTGTGTGAGAGATACTGCAAACATTCTGTGTGCAAATAGAAAGAAAAGGAAAAAACATCTCTTATGGACTTGCTCAGCAGCCTCTCAATTTAACCACAGGGGGGCATGAGATATTTATTTAAGAGAAATTTTGACTGGAAATTATACAAGGGTAGTAAGCCTTATTGCAAAACAGGGATCTGAATAGCCACCTGTTCTTTAGCCCCTTGCTGTCAAACAAGAATATGTGGCTAAAAAATATTTAAAAATGAGACTTGTCTGAAATAATTCTAAAATTCAAAACACTGTGGTGCTAATACAGTTGGACTGGGAAGAATATCAAAACAGTTTTTTAAAATGTTGATTAGTTAACCTAAATCCCAGGTCTATATTTTTTCTGACACTATTTTGAAATACAGTGGTTCTGTAAATAAAATCTTAAATCCTATATATAACCCCAAAAAAGAAAAGGAGTACTTGTGGCACCTTAGAGACTAACATTTATTTGAGCATAAGCTTTCATGACCTGCAGCTCACTTCGTCAGATGCATTCAGTGGAAAATACAGTGGGGAGATTTATATACACAGAGAACATGAAACCATGGGTGTTACCATACACACTGTAATGAGAGTGATCAGGTAAGGTGAGCTATTACCAGCAGGAGAGTGGGGGGGGAGGGGGCATTTTGTAGTGATAATCAAGGTTCACCTGCACATCTACCAATGTGATATATGCCATCATGTGCCAGCAATGCCCCTCTGCCATGTACATTGGCCAAACTGGACAGTCTCTACGTAAAAGAATAAATGGACACAAATCAGACGTCAAGAATTATAACAGTCAAAAACCAGTCAGAGAACACTTCAATCTCTTTGGTCACTCGATTACAGACCTAAAAGTGACAATTCTTCAACAAAAAAACTTCAAAAACAGACTCCAACGAGACACTGCTGAATTGGAATTAATTTGCAAACTGGATACAATTAACTTCGGCTTAAATAAAGACTGGGAGTGGATGGGTCATTACACAAAGTAAAACTATTTCCCCATGTTTATTCTCCCCCCACCAGCCCCAACCGTTCCTCAGATGTTCTTGTCAACTGCTGGAAATGGCCCACCTTGATTATCACTACAAAAGGTTTCTCCCCCCTTGCCCCCCCTCCCGCTCTCCTGCTGGTAATAGCTCACCTTACCTGATCACTCTCTTTACTGTGTGTATGGTAACACCCATTGTTTCATGTTCTCTGTGTATATAAATCTCCCCACTGTATTTTCCACTGCATGCATCCGATGAAGTGAGCTGTAGTTCATGAAAACTTACGCCCAAATAAATTTGTTAGTCTCTAAGGTGCCACAAGTACTCCTTTTCTTTTTGTGGATACAGACTAACATGGCTGCTACTCTGAAACCTATATATAACCCAGTACATCTGACTTTTCGATAACCTGTACATTTTCATATATTTGCATTCAATGGTACAAATTCTTTTTTTTTTTTTGATACACCAGTCTAAATCTGAGTAAGTCCATTGAGTTCTTCTGTATTTATTAGTTAATCTGGATTTACTGTGGTGTAACAGCCAATTCTGCCCTCACATGATATGTATTCTATTTGCTATTATCTATTGTTTTCATTGCCATGGAAGGGTTTTTTAAAGGAGAGTTTTTCTTTCACTAGTTGCTTAGGAACTAATTCTGTCTCCTTTACTCACAGTAGAATACTGGATTCATTTAGACCCCAGTCCTGCAAAGCATGTACACACATGCTTAATGATGTTAAATATTTGAGCAATTTCGTTGTCATCACTTAAGCATGTGCTTAACATTAAGTATGTGCTTAAATGGATTGGTACCTCTCAACATGAGGAAGGTGGCAGGATGAAGCTCTTAACATGAAGTGCAATTCTTTGCATTGAAAAAAGTGCATGTGGACAAGTCTCTCTTGACACAGAGGGGACTAAATCTATTTATCTACTTTGGTTTCCAAAGGGGGTGGAAGTGGGGCTGATTGGTTGCTGTTGTTTTTCTCTCCTAAATTTGTGAATTTCATTTATTAACTTAACTGATTTGTTTGAAGCAGGATATTTGTACCAATATGTCAAAGTCCGTTTATTGTCTATGCACTTTTTTACTTAGAAGACAAATCAGTAAATTTTGTTGTTAGTAAAGATGAAATATTTTTACTTCTGGTTCATTCAATTTGAAATAAAACCAAATGCTTAAACAACACCAAAGTATCTGAACAAAAAGTGGAAGTTTGTGTAATTTTTAAATCACAGGCTGTGTCTGTACTTCAAAATTCTGATCCAGAGCTTAACACCCATAAAGTTCAGAAGAGTTTGAATCCAGGACTGTGGTTTAAACCTTTATTAATGGTCCATTATGGAGTTTCTTGCACCCTGCTTTGAACCATATGTCCAGTATATGGGTCCCCCACTACAGTATATGGGGCCCCCACTACAGAAAGGATGTGGACAAATTGGAGAGAGTCCAGCGGAGGGCAACAAAAATGATTAGGGGGCTGGGGCACATGACTTACGAGGAAAGGCTGAGGGAACTGGGCTTGTTTAGTCTGCAGAAGAGAAGAGTGAGGGGAGATTTGATAGCAGCCTTCAACTACCTGAAGGGGGGTTCCAAAGTGGATGGAGCTCGGCCGTTCTCGGTGGTAGCAGATGACAGAACAAGTAGCAATGGTCTCAAGTTGCAGTGGGGGAGGTCTAGGTTGGATTTTAGGAAACACTATTTCACTAGGAGGGTGGTGAAGCACTGGAATGCGTTACCTAGAGAGGTGGTGGAATCTCCATCCTTAGAGGTTTTTAAGGTCCGGCTTGACAAAGCCCTGGCTGGATGATTTAGTTGGGGATCGGTCCTGCTTTGAGCAGGGCTTGGACTAGATGACCTCCTGAGGTCCCTTCCAACCCTGATATTCTATGATTCTATCAGAGTCAGGTGACTGCACTACATGAACTATAGGTGTGATCCACTATGGCAACTCCTATGTTTCTGAGTGAGAAGGGCCAACTGTGTTCAAGTCTGAATTTCAATCCAAACTTCACCAAAATCCAGAATTGTTTGGTTCCAGAGTTTTGCTTCAGGCTCATCCCTGATGAAAATCTATTCCTGCAGGAAATCAACATGGTAGCAAAAGCGATAGCAGAAAGAGACAGCCACTTGCACAAAATCGTTTTTGAACATGACACAGTCAATACAGTACAACAGAAGCATGACTGGGCTAGTAAACTGCAGCTGTCACATATTTTTTCTATGCTTTGAAACCCTCTTATTTCAATGCCCAGTATTAGAAATCCTTCAAATTGCTCAAACAATGAACTCAGTTAGCTCTAGACATACTGTGCTTTAAACCAGTGACCACTCAGACCTCAGTGGATCAGGAGCCAAATTAGTGATCAACTTTACGCAAAAGAGCCACTGTAGTGTAAATTCATTGTTTCATTTACTATATATATGAACCCTACTACTGTTTATTATATATATACTGAATAATATATATTCTTCTCATAGCAAAATAACTGACCAAATATTATTATTTTATCAACCATAATTGGTTAATAATATAGTGAAAGCATCCCGATTGGTTAATAACGTAGACTGGTTAATAATAAAAGCACACAGTGTTTTAATATCATGTGCTGCAAAGAGCCGCAGGAGACACATTAAAGAGCCACTTGCAGCTCAGGAGCCTCAGTCTGAATATCACTGCTTTAAACAGTGTTCTACTGAAAGTTTGAATGAAGGAATAATCTTTCAAAAACAAAAAATCCTGTGCAATAAATGCATAAATGCTTGGAGGTTGATGATCAACCTGCAAAACAAAGAAACACAAACCAATTCCCCTCTGCACTCAGTTTGAAAATTGAAATGAAACGACTCTTAAAAAAAGGAATGGCCCAATCCTGCAGTCTTGCTCAGGCAAAATTCCCACCGACAACAGGATTGCAAGATCTGGGTCCAGGTAATTGATTGTGGATAAATCTGGCCACATCTCTTTCATATTCTCGAACATGTCTATCCCTTGTTGGCAATGAAACATTTGTAGGTACTAATTAAAAAAGCTATTATCCCATTTACATTGTCTGTGAAACTGATGGTGCAATGAATACAATGTTGGATACTGTTTGCCTGTAAGCTTTTCTGATCCATTAATGAATCAAATGTATTAGAATTTAGGACTCTCATAACTTTTTATGCAACACTATTAAACCAATTTGGTGGATAACCACTGTAACCTTTGTAATATACTGCAGCAACAATGAGATTATTATTTCCGGATGTGGTTTGCTGTACCATGAGCTGTATGCTGATCTCCTGAAGTCCTTGCATGAAGGAAAGTTTAAAAAAAAAAGATTTTTTTGAAAGGTTGCTTGTTCTTAAATGGAGAACTGATTAGTAAGAATGATTTAATATCTCCCTGCCTTAGAAGCAATGGAAATTTGGGACAGGATCAAACATTCCCTCCAAGTTGGCTACAACCTTCCTTGCTTAATATTGTTTTTAAATGAAACATCTGACACATTTTCCAGCAGGGACGTTATTTTGTTCCTCATGCCGAAATGTTTCAAAATTCACTGAAAAACAGGCTGAATGGAAGAATTTTTTCCCCCATAGACATCTGGAGCTTTCTTTCAAAGCTGATGCGATCTTTCATCTGGACAAGAAAGGCTTTGATCCAAACTCTAAGATCCCCTATCTCCCAGTTAATTGGTGTTAGTGAGGTAGGTTTGACAGCCTCTGACACCAGTCTCTGGAATGCCTTACTCTATTAAGACCTGTCGGTTGTGACTCAGTCAACTCAAAGACATCAGCATTCTCTCATTTGACTTCTGCCCCTCTGGGGATGGTTACAAGTTTTACCTGCTTTCATTGTTTTTTCTCTTAAAACCATTCAATGTCAAGAACTAAATACACTTTTGAAACCAAGCACAAGGCACTTAGAGGCAGATGTGATGAGTGATGTTTTTAACAAACTCTCCCAGTTAATACAGCAGGAGAAATAGCATAAGAGAGAGGGAGGTGGAGATAAAATTCAAATGTCCATTTCTTTAGGATCTTATAGTTCTCATAGGTGCACATGAATTTTTCTGCAGTATGTTTACTGAAGGATAACCAACAAAAGTCTTTTTGGTGGGGAAATAAGCACTGATGATTTCCCGTATGAATTATAGTGTAAATCATTCAAAAGCATCATTCACTCTTTGATGTGTTATGCTAAGATAGGGTTAGATAATTTAAGGCAGGATTGTGACCAGTCCTTATGATGCAACACAGGGGAGTAAAGAAAACCTTGCTTACTCCCCTGCATGGGCTATTTGCATTGTGGGCAATCACTTGGCAAGGACAGTATCTCCACAGGATAGCTATTCCTGAGCAGATGGGATGGGAGTGACTGTGCAGGGACAGGGAATGGGTGGAGCTGTGGTTCTGACCCACTCAGTCCGCTGATCAGCAGAGATGGGCAGGCATGGAGGGGGAAGTAATCTGTTCCTGGTATAGGCCTATAACAGATTCCTTCCCCGCTGGAGTCAGGGAAGAACCAGGGAATGCATTGCCACAGAATGCTGTGACAGTCAGCCATGTGCCACCCCTCACTAGAGACAGACTACGATGTCGCCGCCTAGTCTTTAGACCGCAATGCGTTTGGAAGATGAGTAGCGCAACTCATAGCCTCCCATTTCCAGAGACACAGGGCCTCATTTCCCAAGCGCTTTGCCGTCTTTTCTGGGTGTATGTACAGTTCTCAAGCTCCTGCACCTACATCTGCACAGTGGATAAATTCCAACATCTTCATGCACAGGTGTGCAACTCCATCCACTGCATGTGGTTTTAGGGCTGTCTCCTGTGAGATGCCGAGCACCCCCAGACTATATGGGAACCATTTGGAGATGGTTATTTTGTCTCACTGAGATACTGTCCGGAAATCCACATCATTTTCCTGAGGGTCTCTAGGAGAAAACAATTGGAGAATCCTTCCACATAAGTTAGTACCAAAACCAGTGAGATGGTCCCATTTAAATGTCAGGTATCAGGCAATACTGAGCAGTCCCAGTATCAATTCTGTTCCCTATAGTCACATCCCAATACTAAAAGCTCCTGGATAGACTCTAACACTGAAGCGGGCACCGGCTGCATAACATGTTGCCTCAGCATTACAGTTTATGGAAAAGATATCAGACCCGTGAGATGTGTTGTGTGCTACGCTGGGGAAAGAGGTTATTGGTTATTAATAGTCCTAATATCTAACCGTGAGTGTACATTTGAACTGCAAGGTTGAAAATATCATGGATGCAGAGATTTCTAGCCCAACAGAGTTAAAGAATGTTCAGTGAAACCATTGTTGGTTTGTACTGCTTAGAAAGTATGCCCAGCTGTACATTACCCTGCAACTGTGATTGATCTGAAGAGTTAGAGGTTTAATATTGATTAGAAATTGATATACCACTGCCACTTACATGTCAGTCTTTCTCAGAAAGTTCACCCATCTTTGTACTTTAGAGCAGAGTTCACTGAAGTACTCAATACTGGGTTCTCTGTATCAGTTTCGTATACCTGAGTTGCGGCACTTACACCAAAAGCATATTAGAATGCAATGGCTTTGAAAGGCAGCTTCAGTGCGTGTGTGGTTGGGAAGTGTAAGGTTTGACAAAGTAAGGATGAATCTTTGGTGATAAATGGTGGAAACAAATTAAAAGCAGGATGAAAAATCCGTTTTACAAGCAGAAAATGTAGCATTAGTAGATGACCCAGGAAGTAAGTAGATGCACTACCTTACTGACAATTGTTTTTGATGATTAGGACTGAAAAAAAATGTTTTAAAATGCCACTTGGCTAAGAATAGACAGACATTCAGGGCCCAGTCCTGCTCTCCTTGAAGTCAGTAACTCAGTCTCGAGTATCTCAGTTCCGTAGACAGTGGAACTGTGTTGATTCACCTATTGTGTTACTCCAGTGTTGCAGCAGTGTGACTCTGTTGAGTTATGCAGCGAATCAGGTCCAGCACTGCTCTAGAAAAAAAATAAATGAACAATAGTTCAGTAGCTTACGTAGCCATTTAATGGCTATTATTGGTGCCCAGGCCTCCCTGTTTGTTAGTTTTTTTAACATGAATGAAATACTGATTTTTTTATTTTGGTGCTATGCAATCCCCCGCTCCCCTCCCAGTCAATGTATTCTTTAGGGAAAGGATTTTTTTTAAATATGGAAGATGAAAATACCAGAATCCAATGGAAACCTGTTTTCCACATCATTAGAGGAAACTGAGAAAAACAGGGTAGGGAGGTCAGTTGTTAAGTTATGTACATTAGCTCAAAATGTTCTACATGAGCTCAGGCTATTTCACATGTTTAAGCAGTGAGTGCTGATTCACAGTGACTTTGATGGAATAACCAGGCTTTATGCATTAGACTTGAAAGGCATTTGAATAAATTCCAGGTCAGTGTTTTAGGTCTGGCATTTCCAAGATTTACCCCTTGCTCGCTTCCTTTCAAGAGAATTGCAACTGCTTTCCCCAGCTTCTCAAACATTCCCAGAGAGATACCTCTGGAGAAGAGAAATCTGGTTATAAGAATGTAATCGCTTCCTAGATTATTCACCATTTCAGCAACAAATGCAGGCAGCGTTTTATTTTTAACCCTAGAAGCACTGCTGGTGTGAGAAAATTCATGGCCCCAGCTGACAGGGCTTTCATTTACTCTGCTCTAACAGTATTAGATTGGCATAGATGTAATCTCATTAGGTTATCCACGGAGACCTACCCGCACAGGAAAACAGCATCTATTGTTTACTCACACCATATAGTGGGATAATCTGAGAGGGCCCTAATGGACTTGTAACTAAGCACATGCTGATTAGAAGCATAAAGAAGATTCACAAACAGCTCTATTAATGGCATCAGGGAATCAGAATAAACAAATAAGGACACACTGAGCAATAAATGTTAGCCTGCAAGTACTGCATGACTTTCCTCATAACTACACTAATTAATTGGTACAAAATGAATAATTTTATGATGCAATTTGGGCATTGGAGGGCATGGCTTAGTGGGCTAAGTATTATGTTTGCAAAGGCTCAAATCCTTGGGAGATTGCTCTCATCCTTCCATGGTATAGTAGCTCCATTGAATTCCATGCCGCTAACTGTATGTGGTTCCTTGGGAATAAAGGACAAATCCTTTTCCTACAGAAGTCATTGGAGTTTTGCTCTGAATTTCAATGGGAACAGGAACAGGCTTGTGATCTTTGAAACCAAGGACTTGTTTGCTCTGCATTAAAGGAGCCAAGGCACTTTTTCTTAAGAGTTAGCGTTTACACCAATGTTCCAGGCCAAAATATTCCCTTTTTCCCCACTGATGTGCAGGCTGTCCATCTGGATGATGCCTTCCACCAAAGAGGTGGCTGAATTTCAGCAGTGCCCTATGAAACCTGCTTTAAGCATAATGGAGTTGGTCATTGAATAACAATGGGACAGAATTGTGTTCTGTGGATCTGGGGACTCTTTAGAGCAGAATCTTAAGATAGACTAATAAAACTGATCGATTGTATAAGTTCTGTTTGGTAACCTATCTTCTAGATGAGGATTGCTGGATGAGATTTCATGTAGAGCCTATTATTACTCCTCCTAACTTGGTGAGCAAGGTCACTCCGAGTGAAGTAAGGTAGTTTCTCCCACTGCATGGCTAGCTGCCCTGGAATGAAAAATTGGATTTGAATCAAAACTTGGTCTCTTAAATTGAAGGGTAGAGCACTAATCACAGGGTCGTCAGTCATTTCACTGAAGAAGGATCAAATAACACACTATCCTTGCACTTTTAGGTCCTGGCTGGGCCTGTTAATTGTGTTAGTTTGCCTGGTCTTTCCCCCCCAAAAAATTAATGTTGTGTCACGAATGTTTGGTACCCAAATTATTCTGAGTCTAAATATCCTGGGTTTATTTTGACAAGAGAGTTTCCAGTTAATTTCCCATCTTTATTATTTATGTACTTCGATGAAGATTTTTTTAAAAAAATGAATGACTAAAGTTAGGCTTCAATGTCCATATTTAGGCACTAAATAAGTGTCCTGATATTCAAAAGTGCTGAACATTGAGGATTAGTAGCTCACTCTAGACACTCATTTTTTAAAAAGAATTGGCCTTTATAACTGTTATTTTTCTGATTATTTATCATTTGTATTGCAAGCACATAGGACCTGCAAATCATGGACCCATTGTTCCAGGCGCAGAAGAAAAAGTACGATATGATACAATTCTAATTACCATGTTTCTAAATGGTTATAAACCCAGCAGGATATATTCAGATAACACAGCTACTCCATATTTAGGACATGCCTGTTTTCTGTAAGCTATACAGTCATCAGCGCTTCAAAACTAGTTAACAAATAGGCTTTGATTAGACCAAATGACAGTGTTGCCCTTCCCTCCTGGCCCCTCCCATCATTCTTTGATGATTCTCTGGCCCCATGGCTAGTGCTCCTATCTGTTGTTCCCCATCATTTGGTACCTCATATAGTCATTCAGTATGAGTTGAGCATGATTTCTCAGCTCAGCACTAATGGCTGTTTTGGCTAAAATGATAGGCCCACTTATGCTCGAGGGTTTCTTTTTCATTTGCGTTCAAAAGGAAAATGTCTATGAAGGTGCAGCCAAGGGATGGGGCAGAAAAGAAAAGATATTCAATTTAGTTGGGAAACAATTTAAATGCTTAATTAGTAAGGGGGAAAAAAATCCAAACCCTGAACAGGTGGTGTATTATTCTGCCAGGGATCTTCAATGGGAGTGAGTGCATATTGTTAGCCTGATGCAGAATGAAAAATGCGAAGATCTGCAGTACATGGATACATAATGGCATGTGAGCTGCTGAGATGAGACCATGATGATGTGAAGAAATCCAGTCTGTACAGGAGAAAACACTCCTTTTTGCCCACAGTTCTACTCTGAGATTTACATGGATGTGGCATTAGCAGTATCCTCATTTAGCTGCACGTACCCAAAGGAACAGCAAAAATGATGGCCCAGAAGAAAACTGCCACATTTCAAACACTCCAGCTGTGCCCTGCCACCATCTCTGCCTTTCTCTGCCAAATCCAGTAATTTATGATTTTGTCTTTTGTATCTACAAAAAATGTTAATTTTATAGAATGAGGGAAAGACTTGGAAAAGAATAAAACAGTTGGTAAAGGGATGTTTGTGTTTTCTGTTAACCGCATTACAGTTTTTCCCCCAATCTTGTAAATATTACTAAACTTTACATGATCATTACTGTTGTGTACATGATGCTTTAAAATAGAAGAGCAGTGCCAGCAAATAGCAGTCTCTGTTTCAAAGAGATTGTAGTCTTAAAGGCATAGTAATCCACCTGGCACTAGAGCACAACACAATACTGAATAAATAGATCATGAATTTTGAATCATAATGATTTTCGTTATTGAAGCCCAGGGAGTGTGCTCTAAAAGAATGATGACTGTTGCATTTGCATAACAAGATGAGGGCAAGGTCGTTCTTGTTCTGTGGGATAGAGCTCATAGGTGCTGGAACCAGGGGTGCTACCACACCCCCTGGCTTAAAGTGGTTTCCATTATATACAGGGTTTACAGTGGGGTACACTGGCTCTCAGCACCCGCATTATACAAATTGTTCCAGCACCCAGATAGAACTGTGTGTATATATATATATATCTGTATGAAACTGCAGGGTGCATATATTTGGGGGGGAGGGGTGGATTAGCTGAGTGATGGGAAGTCCCTGTAAGCTCACTGCTACCAAAAAGAAAAAAATGTCGCAGTTCTATGCCTGCTTTGTGATGGAGTGTAACTCACTTCAACATTTCACCCCAGGAGAAGGCTCCTTAGTTATCTTTTCTCTGGGCTGTATAAATGATTTTTTTGGCATCCCCTCAAGGTAGCATGTTACCACGCAAGCGCCCAGCCAGCAGTACCTTCCCCTTCACAGTGTCCCTGCAGAGTTTATGGGATGTTGGTTGGGGAACTCAGCCAAGAGTAGCATGTGGCATAGACAAGAAAATAGTATCCGGGCAATGGCAAGCATTTCCATTGCCTCTTGTGCTGCCGCAGCACTGCTTCCAACAGGGAAAATGTAATGGAGCAGCAAAGGCCGATGAGCTGAGGATCTGTCCTCCTCCTCCTCCAGGCCCTTTAACATGTAAAGGGAAGGGTATGGGCTCCAATGTCTAGTAATATAAAATGTGTGCTGCTGAATACACAAAACTGGGAGCTATGTGGGTGAGTGGCTATTGTATAATCACCATGTATAATTGTTTTTGGATTCAGGATCTCTCTTTGCAAATACCACTCTGCCTAATGGTGGTAAAGTTTCAAGAGACCGGACCATCGGATGCCATCCTTTTAAATCATGCTAATATTTCTCCTTGTGCTTTATTCTAGAGGCTACACATGAGCTTGCTACACAGAGAGCTGCTTCCTGATGTAAACTGAAGGGGACCAATATTTCTTGTAGGTCCCAGGGCTAACTTCTCAAGTCCTGGAGGCTGCTTGTGACACAGAGGGTTTCCTGGCCTCTCTGCCTGCTACTCATGCTTCATCCATTCATCTTAGAAGACCTGGACCAGACCCTATATACCAAATAGAAGAGCTCTAAAGGCAACAAAGTCCTGCAAAGCTGTCTGCTGTGTCACAGTAGCAATGCCACTGGAAAGGTTGCTGAATCAGATGGTAACAATGAGAGCTGATAGATGACTGTGATACACTGTTTGTTGAACTGAAGTCATAACAGTCCAGCTGTCTGATGATGTTACTGGGTCATAGCACATATCCAACAATTCCTTACATTGTGCAGGCGGACACATCGGCACTTGGCACCCCTCCTGCCACATTTCCATTTACTAACATATCATCCCCGTTTTGAAATGCATTTACATGGTTTTACAGGTTTCTAAATGTAAAAGTATGATTACAAAGCCCCTCAAGATTTGGTTACAACTGAAGATTTTCTTGTTGAGGTTCTGCTTTTATTCTCTGCTGAACCACATCAGTGAGTTACTACCTTGCAAGTGACTCACAGGTATTTATTATCCTGCGTATAAAAGGTCAGGGTTTAATGTTCTATGTGATATATGTACATGGCTCACGATCAGGCCGTCTTGAATGATAGATCTTAAACTATGATTCAGGGGAAGGGGTGAGAAATCACAACGTTCGTTAAACAAGCCTGAAAAAACACTAGCACATATGTGAGCTAGAGATGGAAACCTGCCAATTTCAGCTGGCTTGCTGAGCCACATTCTCACCACTTTAGGCCATAGCAGGCTGAGAACTGAACTGAAATCTAAAAAGCTCTAGTGTACCTCTGAGCACTTCCCCCCCCCCCCAAAAGAAGTCTTCTGATTGCATAAGATACATTGATAGATAAAAATAATAATGCTTAGGCCTAACTCCTCACCCTGGTCCAGCCATTTTGTGACACTGAAGCAGTGCGCAGAGACCAGAAAACTGCCCCCAGTTTAGTAGAGTCCTTAGGTGGCATAAACCTGGGCCCCAGTAGTGCCTGCCTGCTAACCTAGGCTGTGTGACAGATTGAGAGAGATGGGATGCGGGACATGGCCTTGGGTGAAAGGGGTAGGACTGGATCACTCCACTCCACCTGATCCTCTGTCACTGGGGGAGCACTGCTGCCAGTGTAATATGCTTATGCTCAAATAAATTTATTAGCCTCTAAGGTGCCACAAGTCCTCCTTTTCTTTTTGCGAATACAGACTAACACAGCTGCTACTCTGAAACCAGTGTAATATAGAACAGCCCCTGGCATCACAGGCTAGACCTAGCTATGGGGTAGGGGAACCTGGTGGAGTGGGAAGGCCGAGTTCCCCTACCCCATAACCACCAGGTGGGGCTACTGCCAATGCTAGGTGGGGAGGCCCACCCTGCTAACAGTAAAACATTTATGTTCTGACTTAAACCTGTACAAAGTTTGGAAATTCAGTTAAAGTTGTCCTACCTCCCCCCCGGCAGCTTTAGCCCTGGCCCTGTGGCTTATGGCACAGGTTACACCATGTACAAAATGTGAGAGCCAGGATAATGCCCAAATGACATTCAATGACATCAGGCTGCAGCTCCTACTGACAGGGACTGGAACAACTTGTATAGTGGGGGTGCTCAGAGCCATTGACCCAAACTATAAACCCTGTGTATGATGGTCACCACTTCATGCCAGAGGGTGCTGCACCAGCACCCGTAGTTCCAGAATTTATGCCTACTGATGTCTCTGAGAGTCTTTTCATTGACTTCACTGGGAGCCGAACCGGGTTCTATATGAGGATAATAATTCATTTGATGTTTTCACTTGATTCCCTCACTCTCAAAATATCTCTGTTATCTCCCCTCTTACAATTTTGCTTCCTTTATTAATTATTGGTATAGACTGAGTCAGAGTCATAAAAACAACCACCAAATCATCTAGTCTGACCTCCTGTACATCAAAGGCCACTAAGCCCCACCCAGTAACCTCTGCATTGAGCCCAGTAACCTGGATTAGACTAAAGTATTACAGCCTTCTGGAGACTAAGTTATTGTGTGCCACAGGCAGAGGACAGGAGGGACAAAGGTGAACCAGTGCCCGAGGCCTCTGCAATGACAGGGAATTGATTTGGTGAGAAATTCCCAGATGGTTCTAGCAAGACTTGGTTTTGGACTTAAGTCTCTCCTGCTCCTAAATTCTTCATTGTACAGGAGAGGGGTGACATGGGAGGGAACATCAAGGAGCTGGTTCCAGCTCCCAGATTCCCAGGCTAGCCCCAACCCCAATGTGAATAAGAACAGCTTCTGGGCAGCTCTAATTTGTGCCCTGATTGCAGGGTCCTTAATCAACCCTATGTCAGATGAGGACCGCTGTTGCAGAGCTCCACTTTGTTATACCCCTTCCTGACCCTCACATGCCCTCTCTCTGCCCTGTATCTGAGGAGAGGGTGCAGGAACAGAGCTGCAGGGCCTCACTGGAATGCAGATGTACCAGCAGGAAATTCACCTGTACCAGGGGAATTCTCTGCTGACATTTGGAAGCTAGTTTACAGCCCCTTTACCATAGGTGCTGGAACTAGGGGAGCCAGGGTGCTGCTGCACCCCCTGGCTTGAAGTGGATTCCATTATATAGAGGATTTACAGTTTGGTTCAATGGCTCTCAGCACCCCCCACTATACAAATTCTTCCAACACCACTGCCTTTCACACCACTAGAATGGAATAAAGAGGCTCCAACCCAGCTTCAGAATCTTGCCCATTACCTATTATTAGGCACCGTGCTCTCAGCCCAGTACAAAACGCAAATTGAAGACAGTCTTGACTCACCAAATAGCTTTTCACATTTGTCATTGTGCCTAAGAAACATTATTGGATCATATTAGGAAGTACTTGCTTGCTGCAATCTGTTATGTAAAAACAAAACCATTTTTGAGTCAGCAGAGTACAAAGATGTCTGGACTCATCAAAAATATCTTTTCCACTCATTCTTATTCAAAGATGGTTGGACCAGGGAAATGGAAAATTGGGTTGCTTTTGTATGATATTTTTTGTTTTGTGTGGCTTAGGTATTAAGAGGCCCCATCATTCATTGAGGAGATGCAATTCCCAGCATTAGCTGTGCTCTCACTTCATTAGTGGAGTGCATGCATTGACAATCTCATGAGGACCCTAATGACTCAGTGTAGCAGAAAAAAAAATACAGTAGCTAAAAGTTGGATTTGAGACCATTCTAGGGTGGTGCTTTTTTGCAGAGACCCTCCCCCCAACCTGTCTCATACCAGAATGTTTTGTGAATTCTTCTCTCAGCAGGTTCTGAACATGAACTTGCCTCACTGTTCTTAGAAAATAATAAACAGCTTTGGACTATAAAACCACTCAGATTGTTTTCTAAAGAAGGAATTTGCATGCTGACTCATTCCTGCTATATTTATAACCTAGTGCCAAACTACCGCACCAGCAAGATTTCTAATAAAGCTATGGAAATTACATGCATTGCAACGGGAGTTGAATAAATTTACATTTGTAGTATTCTACCATTTCACAATTTATGGCAGATTACCTTGTTTGTGCATGTCTGGGTTTTAATGGTTATTTTTTTATAATGGAAAATGGTAGTTTATGATGGCATTCCTGGTAGAAATTTATGATGAGTCTACCACATGGAGTATTGTGGTTGTTTTATTGTTATGTAAGATGTACCGTACATTATTGAGAATTCGTGATTATAAAAATGTTAGAAAAATTGAAATTTTATTAAAGTGATATTTTTTCACAGGGATTTTTAGCTCAAGTTAATCATAGACCAAATGCCTCATTCCTTCTCAGGAAAAATCCTCATTGACTTCTAGGTTCCCTGTCCTGAGTATTTAAAACTGATAGCATAGGTAGTATTTAGCACACTACACACCTTCTCTTCAGAGTACCTTGCATGGATTCATATTTTTCAGGTCAAACTGGCCTACCTGGAATCTGACTCAGGAAAGAATTAAGGAGATCTAGAAAGCTTTTAGCCTCTTCCACAAAATCTAGCATTGTACATCTGTGCACTCCACACCATAGCTCAGAGCCATCAGTTCTTTTTGTCTGCACTGAAGGTGGAAGATGTTACCAGATGTCATGATATGGTCTCTCTCTCTCTCTCTTTCTCTGCGGGAAAGTTTCAGAGTTCATAACCTGTTGCCTTCTCTTTACTGCTATATGCATGGGATCATAACAAATTACCTTTTCTCCAGCACAAAATTTAATGGTAAAAAATTATATACCTTCTGGCTGTTTCACTGTGACCCTTTTGCACTACTGGAACAGAGTTCAGGAATGAGCTCGTGATCTATTTGAATTGGTAATAACATTTTTCCTTTTTCTTTCATTTGTAAAATCAAACTTCCCCATGCTATCGTTCTCCATTTGTCTGCAAAGTTAATATTAGTCCATTTATGGAATGTTTTAGGAAATGTCTCTCTCTGTGTTACATTCATCTGGTTTCATTCTAGTCTAAACAATGAGCTAAAAGTGAGACCTTGTGTGTGGTAGTTTACTGAGGTCTGAGATCTGAGTCAAGATCTGTGTGCCTCGCTATGAAAAGCATTATTTAAATGTAAACAGCTAGAACTCTACTCAAAACACAGAAGAATTACGTGGGTGATTTGTGATTTTTGTGTGCAGCTGCTATGAGGGAAGTGGACTTTGCCTGGTGTACAAACACCAAAATGGTATGGGGCCAAGATATATGCTTACTACATCATCTCTCTGGCCAATCAAATCTGATGAAGATCACAAATACTAATCTTTCCCTGTAAAAACCCTGTCATTATTCAGATTAAACACAGTGTAAAAATCAAATGTAAACACACACATGAACAAAAAGGTGCTTTATGGGTCTCAGAGCTGATCGTACCTAAATGCCTCAAATCACACCTGAGCTAATGGAGTTTTGAGAGATACCTAGCACCTATTATTTTTCTCCTGCTGATAATAGCTCATCTTAATTAATTAGCCTCTGACAGTTTGTATGGCAACTTCCACCTTCTCTGTATGTAGATATATATAGCTTCTTACTATATGTTCCATTCTATGCATCCAGTGAAGTGGGCTGTAACCCATGAAAGCTCATGCTCTAATAAATTTGTTAGTCTCTAAGGTGCCACAAGTCCTCCTGTTCTTTTTGCGGATACAGACTAACATGGCTGCTACTCTAAACCTACCACCTGACAAGATCAGCTTCTTAGCAACATTCTCTGGGATGCCAAGTGTGATTTTGTGTCCAGACTTAAAAAAAAGAAGGCAAGGAGAAGAGAAGGAGAGCAAGGTCCAGAGGGAGAAAATGGACAGATTAAAAAAAGAGAAAAAGAAAAGGAGTACTTGTGGCACCTTAGAGACTAACAAATTTATTAGAGCATAAGCTTTCGTGAGCTACAGCTCACTTCATCGGATGCATTCAGTGGAAAATACAGTGGGGAGATTTATAACACAGAGAACATGAAACAATGAGTGTTACCATACACACTGTAACGAGAGTGATCAGGTAAGGTGAGCTATTACCAGCAGGAGAGCTGCATGAGAAAACAGATTTTATGTACTCCACAATAAAATACTCATAACCTTTATGTCACCCAGATTTTCCTAGATAGTCAGACATTTAGAAAAGTGCCCTTGCTTTCACTTTCCTTCTGTAAGGAGTTCTGAGTTGAATGTTTGTAAGTGTGGATACTTGTCAGATCCTTTGAATCAAGCACTAGCATGGCAAAGAGAGAGGAATTGTGCCATTCTTTCCCATGATTCAGCAAGGAGAAAATACAAGAGCCCTTCTACCATGGCTGTTACTCAGGTATATCACTCATCTCTTACAGCCTAACCACTCACTGGTTCAGCGTGTTAACGCTCTGCATATTGTGCTTAATAGAATTTTAAATTATTTTGATTAAAGTGTCAAGGGCTGAGGATTTAAGATTGATCAAAGCTACTTCCTCGCACTATGCCAAGCTAGTTTCAGAAGGTTATTGCCGAGAAGATTCAAGTGATGCAACACCCAAGACATAGAAATTCTTATAGCAGGAGGAAATATTTTTCTGATTTTATGCATGGGCCTGAGGTGGTAAGAAAGATGAACTGTGCTGTCCTGTACCACAAATGACTTGGGCCCCAATCTTCCGCCAAGTGAATAACGATCAGACCTTTGGTTAACAACTATAATAAAAACCCAGGCTGGAGCATCATGTGGAGCACCCTTACTTCGCTGAATAGGAGGTATAACACTGTGTTACAGTCCACTAGTGAAAGCGTGCTCTAGAGTCGGAGTGACTGACTGACTGATAACTGGCATGAAAAGTCACTCAGCAGTGGGTTACTGGTTTGAATCCAGCTCAGTGTGCTAGTGGCCAAAAAGGCATTAACTAACTGACCAGCTGTTCTACAGAAATGAGAGGGTGGTTTCTGTCTCTTAGGTCCTTGGCTAGCCAAGCACTTACACACGTGTATGTTTAAACATCTGAGTAGGTCTTTGGGAGTTAATGTGGCCACTCAGGTTCTTAAATCTAGGCATGTACTTAAGTGCTTGTTTGGATTGGGATCTAAGAGTGTTAGTATATGTCTCACCAAAACTATCACCACAAAGAGTTAGCAGTTTGACTAGCCAAGGACCTAAGAGACAGAAACTGCCCTCTCATTTCTGTGGAACAGCTGTCAGTTAGTTAATGCCTTTTTGGCCACTAGCATACTGAGCTGGATTCAAATCAGTTATCCACTGCTGAGTGACTTTTTATACCAGTTCTCAATCCCCTCAGCCAGTCACTCCGCCTCTAGAGCACTCTTTCACTATCTGACTATACCCTAACCCTAACCCTAGCCTACTCTGAGAAATTTGTTCTTGCTGGCCTGTTTGGTCTCAGCATTGCAGGACAAAGGGTAAACTTAATGGATTGAGGTCTACAATAGAGTTCTGCAAAGGAAATCACATCTGATGTAGACTGTGATTATGATATGAAGCTTTTCTCAAGCCATAACGAGTACAGTCCTATTTTAGTCATATTCAGTGTGATGCAGTGTTCCCAACTTTCTACATAAGATAAAGGAGACTAACCCTCTGTATTGCTTGCTACAATAACTGACTCACAGATAATTGCTCTAAGTTTCAATAGTGTTTGCATTTGTGTGTGTAAATGACCATATGGTACTATAAACTAGACTATCTTGGGTCAGACTCATTGGTATGTAGGGTGACTAGATGTCCTGATTTCATAGGGACAGTCCCGATTTTTGGGTCTTTTTCTTATAGGCTCCTATTAACCCAGTGATGCGCTGCCAAAATCTTAACAACGGGTTCCCTCCTCACCCCACGAGAGGGTCGTTGCCCACCCCATCCAACCCCCCTCCCCCGTGTTCCTTGATGCCCCCCCCCCACAGAACCCCTGCCTCATCCAACCCCCTCCCCTGTCCCCTGACTGCCCCCAGAACCGGGCAGGAGGGTCTCGTGGGCCACCGTAGTGGGTACCCACTCCACCCCTAAGAGCCAGAGGCACCTGCCGTGGGGCGAGGTGGGGAGTCCTGGAGGTGCTTACCTGGGGCAGCTCCCAGGAAGCATCCGGCAGGTCCCTCTGGCTCCTAGGGGCAGGGGAGCATAGCTGGTGTGGGAGCAGGAGGAGCGGCCACTCCCCCACTGATCACATCAAAAGTGACGCCTTAGGTGCTGACTCCCTGGGAGCTCCGGGGCTGGAGCACCCACGGGGAAAATTTGGTGGGTGCAGAGCACCCACCGGCAGCTCCCCACCCCGCGCCCGGCCCCAGCTCACCTCACCTCTGCTCCTCCTCCTCCCCTGAATACACTGCCCCGCCCTGCTTCTCCGCCCCCCGGCTTCCCGCGAATCCACTCTTCGGCTGAAAGTGGGAGAGGGCTGAGAAGCAAGCGGCAGCTTCCTGCTCAGGCTGAAGGTGGCGGAGGTGAGCTGGGGCGGGGAGTGGTTCCGCTCCGCACCCCCCCACCCCGGGTTACCTGCTGCGGCGCGGGCGGTCCTCCTCACCCCCACCCCCCCGTCCCCCAGCTCACTTCCACCTCCCTGCCCCGGCTTCCCGTGCGAAGAGCTGATTCTCGGGAAGCCTGGAGTGGGGGGCGGAGAAGCAGAACGGGGCGGCACGTTCAGGGGAGGAGGTGGAAGTGGAGCGGAGGTGAGCTGGGGCTGGGGCTGGGGCTGGGTCCGGGTCCAGGGGCAGGGAGGGGAGCTGCTGGTGGGTGCTCTGCACCCACCAAATTTTTCCCTTGGGAGCTCCAGGGCTGGAGCACCCGTGAAGTTGGTGCCTAAGGCGCCACTTTTGGCCGGTTAAATTTAGAAGCCCTTTTAGAACTGGTTGTCCCTCACAGAACAACCGGTTCTAAAAGGGCGTCTAAATTTAACAACTGGTTCTAGCGAATCGGTGGGAACCAGCTCCAGCTCACCACTGTATTAACCCTCACCCCCGTCCCAATTTTTCACAATAGCTGTCTGGTCTCCCTATTAGTACCATCCAGCTGCTTTGTGTTGCTCTGGCAATGCAAAGCAGCTATCAATTCAGCTTCACTGAACTGGTTGGTTAAACTAGGCCTGCAACTGCTCTGAATGACATAAACAGTCAGAGTACTGATGAATCTGGCCTCTTGTATTTAAGTTACTTCTTAATACCTCATGCTGTTGTTTAAGTTAGGGCTTTGTCGAAAACATCAGATTCACTAATCATGATCTTTACTTCGTATAATAAAGAGCAGTGTAGTTCTTAGAGATTTTATTGAGTACAATAATTCTCATTGAAATAAACACTCTGATTGCAGTTCTGTTTAGTTTAATGGTGAACTAAAATCACTTTCAATAACCATTTACATTAAATGAGATTCATTTAGCTTGACAATTATTCTAGGTATTTATTGCCGCATTGCTTGCTGAGAGCTTCACAGAATGCAACTGTAAGTACATTACATGTTATGAAAGTTGTCTAGGAGATCAAATTAAACAATATAGAAGATCCAAGCACAGAGTGTGGATATATAGAGATAGGTCAGATTCACAGCTGGTGTCAATGAGCAGAGCTTCATTGACTGAAATAGCACAACAGCGGAAGAGGAGCACAGGGCAAGACTGGATACATCTTTCTGAAGGCCTTCCGAATACAGCTGCAATTCCCTGCAGTTCCTTGGTGTTATTCTACTTTGTTTTTACATCAGAAATGTGTAATCATGAAAGTGAACATGTAATAAATCTTGATTTATGCTAAGGAAATTAATTTAAAGTTTCTGCTACTGCTATTTTTTATTGTATTCATTGTGGTTAGGGCCTGGGCTGGCTTTATCAAAAGGGATAAGGCAAAGATAATTTTTTGTTTAGATTTTTTAATGAATGTTCATGCCCCCTATTCATCATTTATCGGCTTTCACAAACACTGTAGATTTTCTGATTTCAAATAGTTATACTTCATATACTACATAGAGAAAATGAATATTTAATACAGGCTCAACTGTGATATTATCTAATTGTATGCCAGTTGTCTAAAATACTGAAATTTAGAAATGATCACTAGATAAAATTTATAGGTAGAGAAACAAAATCTAGGAATTGCATTTATTTACTATAATTCTACAAACAAACAAATCTAACAGTTATTTTATGAATCAGGGTGTCTGATTGTCCCTTCTTGTGTCATGGATCTGAGAGCCTTGGCAGGCTGAGAATTCTATATCCAAAGTACAGGGTCCATTTTTCTTTCAGTGGACACACAGAATTCTTATTAACCTTTGGCCTGCAGCATAATGTACACAACCATCTGAAGCTGCCCAAGGTACAGTGCTAAACACTCATGCATGGGCTTATCTTCAAATGCCCGAGCAGTCCACTGGAACTTGGGCATGTGCCTTAAGTTAATCATGTGCTAAGGGCTTTGCTGACCGGAGGATTTACAATGTAAGCTACTATTAATTATTATTAATTATTAATATTGATATTAATACTAATAATCACATGTATTATGGTAGTGGCTAAGAACCAATTGAGAACAGGTCTCAATTGTGCTAAGTATTGTATAAACAGAGGCACAGATGGTCCCTGCACCAAAGAGCTTACAGTTTAAATAGACCAGACAAACACAGGCTGTGGGAAGGGGTAAAACACACCAAGAGACTGCACAATCTAATAGCAGCAAACAGCATATTAGTTCCACAATATTTGGTGGGTTTCCTTGGGCAGGGATTGTAAGGAGCATGTAAGAGTGGCAAAGTGAAAAGTGTCTGTGAAAGACTATAACACAGGAACAATGCCAGTGGTGGGCGAGTGCACATTGGTTATGTCATTTTTCCTTTGTATTTAAGTGTCAGAGAGTGCGGGAGAACATAGAGTCAAGCAACCAGTCCTGGGCCTACCTACGTGTGAGGTGCTTTGTCTCATTAAGATGATGTTTGCCATAGAGAAACAAAGAAGCCCAGGACAGGGTAGTCACATGCTGCAGCTATTCAGGATCGCAGGATGTTTTGCTACCTCATTGCTGTACATAGTTTCTGTTCAAGGAAGTCTCTTGGGAGCAATCTGTTAATCAGTAAGATACTACAGGGATCAACTAAGTGGAAAGAAAAGAAAAGTAAAGGGAAGGGTGGGCACGGGACAGGGCAGGGGAGAAGAAAGTAGAAGGGGCAGGTGTGGAATGAAGCTGAGGTGAAGAGGCTGTGAGCGAGAGGGTTGGAATAAACAGCCAATCAGCACTGGGCAGAGAAAGTAACTGTAGAAAGTTCTCTGAGTGTCCAAACATCCCCGCTTTGGCTTCTCCGGCAGCTGTTCTTACCGGCTAGAGACTCTGGCCGATACCTCCCTGAAGTTTTCCCCCATGGTCACAGGGTGGGGAGGAGGGACACTATCTGGGTCCTAGTTTCCTAGAGTATGTATATGAGGGTCTCCCTTGTAGCCTACTAGGGTGCATCTTCAGTGCAG
This sequence comes from Caretta caretta, assembly GCF_965140235.1. Taxonomy (NCBI): domain Eukaryota; kingdom Metazoa; phylum Chordata; order Testudines; family Cheloniidae; genus Caretta; species Caretta caretta. The sequence continues at coordinate 208,731,422 of NC_134207.1, read as the reverse complement.
AATTATCTCAGGTAATCTGCATTAGATTTCCTTCTCTCAGTTAGCTTAGCCACACTGCAAAATAACAATGGGGTTGCTGTAATGCCCCATACTCATTTGTGTGTGGCGCTGAATCTTCTGGGGGCACATCCCATAGTGCAGCATGTTGCAATCAGCTGAGCTGCTCTGTGGGTACGTTGCAGTTTATAAACTGAGCCATGGATAGGGTGCAGCATAGAAGAAGGTGTAAAGATGCTTGTGGGAGGTGTGGATAAATGGGTTGTCTGTGCTGGCATGGGGGCCGGAAGGATGCAAGAAGAAACAAGAGTGGAAAGGAGAAAGAAGAGGTGAAAAGCTGTGAAGGGCCTTGAAGATGGGAGCAAGAAGCTTGAATCTTGTATATTGTGTTTAGTAATAAGGGAGCAGCTGCAGCGTTCCCAGGGATTATTTAGCACACAGGGCATGACCTTCACAGCCATTGCTGCTTGTGCTATTGCCATTATGGGTATCAATACATCCTCCCCTGTTGGTACTACTGCACAAGCTCAAGTAATTGGCCAGGGGATCACTGTGGAGCCGCACACAGCAATTGGGATCAATTAGGTGTTGCATATTACTTATGTGTCTTGGCTCATGGCATACTCCAGGGGCTAAGGCAGGCAAATTCAGATAACACAGCTCAAAAAAGTTACATTGTAATTTAAAGTGTAACCTTTACACGGTGAGGAAAATAATTTTTCTTGAAGACAAAATGCAGAACCTTGGATCTCATAATGAAACGATCCATTCCTTTTACTTCTGTTTTCATTTAAGTGAAATCGGGGGCCTCATCAGAGCCAATACAATTAGCTAAATGTCTCTCATATAAAGGCTCCAGCAAAATGTAGTCTTTATATTATCTCATAGGAACAGTTGCCCAAAGTAAATAACCAGATTAATATCCTATTACTGCCCTTTTCAGATAAAGCAATTAAGAGTAATCATCTCAACAGAATACAGCTAGGAGTATAGTGACCTAGTAATTGCAATTCTGGATCTGACCAATGGTCCATTTTGTCCAGTATCTTGTGTCAGACAGTGACTAGTACTAGCTGCTTAGGAGAAGATGCAAGAAACCTTGCATTTTGTAATTGTGGAGCAATCTGCCTACAGAGAAAGACACGTAACCCCTATAAATTAGAGGTTTTTTTATACCTTCCAAAATGTTTTTTTTTAATGCCTTGCTCTTGTAACTCTGGATGCTTTCATAATACATATAAATGCCAAATCCCTTTTTTTGAATCCTACCAAACCCTTGTCCTCAATGATAGTTTGTGACAATGAGTTCCACTGGCTAATTTGTGGGTTGTGTGGAAAAAGTATATCCTAGCTCAATATATGTTGCTTTTATCAACTCCTATGCACGGAAAGGCAGAGGTAAAGTTACAGAGATATATTTGCTGAAAGGTCTCAGGGGAGCACATACAATTTCTTAAACCTTAATTTTTTCACAAAAGCTTTTTGTGTAAATTCCCAGAATAACTCTAGTTTCTCTGCTGTAAGTAGATCTATGGTACATAGGCAAAAAATCTGATCTAGCAGAAACAATATAATGCCTCTAGGGGAATTACTGTAACATGTGAACTAGAAAGCATTATTTTCCCCTTGTAAAATGGCATGGCTGGGTAATGTGTATCCTGTTCCAATTAGACATTGTCTTTTTTGGATTAACTTCTTGTCAACCTGTACTTGTGAAAACATTTTTGACAGATCTAGGGCAGATATAAAAGCAAAGGAAACAGCTAATGCTAGGATTTATAGGTAGGCATCAATTTTGCAGAAAGGATACTTTTCATATGTTTATAGAAGATAAAGAGCTTAAACAAATCCTTTTATTTGTTCTGGTTTGGTGGATAAATGTAGATCTGTTTTATTCAGCTACTTCATGGGATGTATTGGACATGAGAAATGTAAAAAATTCTGATTTGGCAGTGTTTCCGTATGCTGAAATCTCCGAAAAGGTCAGATATGTATGACATTTTTCATAGGTTAATCCTACTGCGTAAGCACCTGTAATTGCAACTGTGCTGGAAAGATTTTGTTGAAAAGGCTTCTTTGACTTCAGCCTGCACTTAATTATCAGTCATGGATCTCATGTGATAGTTCTGGCCTGGGGACTGAGCTTCTGATCTGGATCTACAACAGGGATTTTTGAGCTAGACACATAACAGTTAGCGAGAGAGACTGTTCCGATTCATAGGTCTTGTACATGGGCGGCAGGTATCAAAGGCCAGGGGAGGTTGAGCCTCCACAGACAGGCCCACGCTCCACCTCCAGACCCTTTCCTGCTTCCCACCAGCGCTCTGTGGCTCTGAGTCTTCCCCCATGGCAGGGCCCTGGGCTGGAGCTAGTGGGGGCTGGGCTATGGTTAGGGACTCCAGGCAGCTGGAGCCGGTGCTCATGCCGCTGGCCTACCCACCACTCTGGCCGTGGGGCTAGCTGCTGCCCGGGGCAGAGGGAGCCTCTGGGTTCCGGTGGGGGTGGGAGAGGCGGGGCCTCAGGCAGAAGGGGTAGGCCAGGCTGTGGGCTAGCCTCCCCGAGCCCGTGGTTCACCCGCTGCTCATGGTCTCATAGATAACATTTGGATTGATTGGAGTCTCTGTTTTAACATTTCCTATTTCAACAAACCCTCCCATCGCTTTGGCCATGAGCATTTTCTGAAGTACAAAATGTGCATGACACCTTTTCATCAAAGACCTGTGGAGATTAGAAAATCATTTACAAATCTCCAGTTTTATTGAAATAATTTATAAAAGGCACCACAAAGTGAAAAACAGGTGCTGCTAATGCATACTGGGTCTTTGTATATGCCAGAGGAATAGGGTGACTGTATTTACTAAATTAAAAACGGGATGGCCGTGGGGCTCACCCAAGCCTCCTCCCCCACCCACCAGCAGGGCTTGCCAGAGGGCCCCCCCACCCGCCTCCCAGGACTGGGGCTCCCCCCCCTCGAGCTCCGTGCTGTGTGCCATCTGCAGTTGGGGCTGACCCCCCTGCTCCCGAGCTCCACGCTGCCTGCGGCTGGGACTGACACCCGTGCCTTGAGCCCCATGCCAGCCACAGCTGGTGCTGTGTTGAGCGCCTGTGCTCCATGCCATCTGTGGTTGGGGCTGACACCCCCCAGCTTTATGCCCTGTGCCACCCATGGCTGGGGCTGGGGCTGGGGCTGATGCCCCCAGAGCTCTGTGCCTCCTGCGGCTGGGGCTGACCCCTCTGAGCCCCACTTCCCTGCATCTCGCATTGCCACTCCCCCCATGTTCCTCTGCACCCCCCAGCCTGCCTTTTTTTGGTAAAAGAGTATTTGTTTGTTTGCTCTTACCAACTGATCAGTCGGGAAGAGAAAACGTGATAAATGCCGGGTTTTGTCCAAAAAAGTCAGGATGTCCGGGACAGAGCATAAAAAGGGGACGGTCCCGTCCCAAACGGGACAGATGGTCACCCTACAGAGGAATGCTGGATGACACATGCCGAACCACTGTGACAGTATGGGGCCAGCTGGGAAGCAGGGGAAGCTCTCTACTACTGCATACTGGAATGCCAGCTCCACAGATGAAGGGAAAGCCTCCCTTTAGCTGGAGTGAAATAGGCTGAGCAGATCTGGCAGAAACACTAGCGAACATGAAGTGAGCAGGAGACAGCTTGAAGGAGGAGGTAACGACTAGGTCACACTCCTAAGGCCCACAGGAAGGGAGCTCCATTACAGCTCAGCTAAGGAGCTCTGCATAGAAACAGCTTGTGACTCCTGTACAGATCCTAAGTTGCCCTCCAATGTGTTTTCGGGACAGTGTAGGACGAAAAGCAATGCTGCTATGCAGAGCTCCTAAACTGCACACAAGTGAAGCTCAGCCTGGCTTCAGCACAATTTAGGAAATTGTGTGGCTCCTTTAAAAAAAAAAAAGAAAAAAAAAGGTAGATTGTATAGCCGTTTGTGGAGGTGCAGAATTTTGATATACATGGGGCCTGCTCTGCAGGTGCCTCTCCCATCCCACAGTCCTACCACCAATTGCTTCCAGAACCAATTCTCTTTTATGGTCTTTAAGGTAAAAAGACTTAGATGCCTAAGTGTATCTAGTAGCAAATATATGTTGCATGAGCAGATGAACCAGTTTTAGGCAATGAGAGCCCTCCCCCGGCTTGACTCTTTGCCCAGGTATGGTGGAAATGAACAGAACTTTGTTTTGAGAGGTGAAAAAATGTTTGATTAAATCCCCCATCACACTGTCACCAGCCTTCTACATTTACCCACACTGAGTGGTGTAAAGAGACCCTCGTGTAAATCACAATCAGACGCTAAATGGTTTCTTGATTTTAATCAATATAGAGTCCTTAATGCTTGATGAAATTCATACTTTAAGGCCTAATCTGTAGCCTGTTGAAGGCAAATTCCACTGACTTCAGTGGAATATAGATGAGGCTCATGTTGAGCAAAAATGAGAACGTGATGTATTTGGGCTGTGATTTTCATTGGTGGGTGAAATTCACTGATGTTCAGAGGGCCAGCACAAGGCCTAAGAGCTATTAAAGTCCCATTTCAACTCTCTTTGGAAAATGTAGATGGGGAGTGGGAGGGGGCAGTCTTTGGACAGATCTGCCGCAGGAGTGCAGTTTACTAACTATAAAAGAAAGGATGCTCCATTCTGCTCAGCACAACATTCTAGCAGCTCATTTCTCGCCATCAATAAATGATAGGCTGTATTTCAGATGAAAGTTTTTAATTAAAATTGGCATATTGGAGTATTGGCAGCCTCAGGACTGCTGAAATGTGACATCATTTATGACACTAGCAGTTAAGGGGCTCAGAGTCCGAGATTGTAAAACAATTTCCAGGCCTGATTTGTTATTGATTTAACAGTCAGGATAACTTTCCCCTTTAATATTTAAACAAAATGTCTCATGGCTAAGCATTAAAGATGTACTTTTCTGCAGCTTCGATGCAAATTTTTCTAAGTCACAATAATCTCCAATGAACAATCTTTTGACTTTTTTCTACCAAGCAATGTTCTCTGTAACACTTCCTGATTTACCACCCTGCACAGTACAATGCAACTACAATAAGGAATCCCTTAGCAACCCTTTTGTCCTTAACTCTGATGCAAGATGTTTCTGTTGTGGCTGCCAAAATTCTTCTAATAGCAGCAGCTGTCAAATTTTTGTGGTTATAATATTTAATCTCCCTCTGCAGACACAGTATTATTCTTCACTTATAGTGCTGCCTCTCTTCCACTGTGCTGATTCTCACTTCTTTAAACTCTTTTCTTAAGTCCCATTCATTTCTCTGATTCTCTCTAGCACAGATGATACCTACACTACCTCCGGCTTAGCCTTCTTCTTTTCCATACTTCTGATATCCATTCAAAAGATAGTTAGACACTTACCTTTTCAGTCACCTTTCTTTGCTTTTCGCTCTCACCTCAGACACAAAAGTACAGAGATTGGAGGAAATTATTGATGAGTCATAACTGGAAGCTCATATCCAAATCCCTTCAAATTTAAGATTCTATTTCCCAGATCCACACTCACCTTTATGGTTTGTTCCTGGGGTTCCTTCTTTTCTTTCCTGCTTCTATTTCAAATATGACCAAAATCTTGTGAAAATTGTTGTTCTTGTGAGATTTCAGGCTAGGTGATGGTAATCTCATGCAGGAACTCCACAATTAAAGTTGAGACAAATCTCATGAGATCAACTTTTAGTTTTGTGAGGTAACTGCTGTTCTGGGCTGACTCTCACCAACAGAAGTTGGTTCGATAAAAGGTATTACCTCACTCACCTTGTTTCTCTAATATCATGAGAATGTGCCACAAGATTTTCTCTCAGTTCTGAACCCAATCCTTAGTCCTTATGTAGCAGAGCCAAAACTTAACCTGATCCAGATCCAAGGACCAGGTACCATCTCCCATTGTCACTCTCTGTTTGAAAGGGCATTCAAGGTTGGCTAAAGAAGACAGGGGTTTTTCTTTTTATTGGAGGAGTATATTAGAAGTTGGAAAATTTGATTTGTATTATGTTTGCTGACTAGTGGTTGGGATTGGTTGGGGTGGAAATATGATGCTCTTTGGAGTTTCCAGATATTTTTGCATTGTATCTTTTAATTAATAGCAACAGTACTGAGAGCTCAGATAAGCATTCTTTTATGTTATAGTATTTAAATCTAAACAAACAAATAAATCACCAAACCTAGTTTTGGAAATACATGGCCAGCAGGCTTTCATACTTAAAACCAGCTGGGTTTAAATGCCCCACATATGCCCCTGGTTGCTAAAAGTTTTTTTTTGTTTTTTGGTGTTTTTTTTTAACAACTCTGGATTAATTATTTTAAATAAATCTCCATGCTAAAAGATTCACTGATAGCACAGAAAATCCCCCGAGGTGGCCTTCCTAAGGATAAGGCTATTCACTCTTAAAGGGATACTGTAAACTCAAATTTGGCCCCAAATTTATTTTTTATTAAAAAAAAACAAGCAAAATTTAAGACCAATAAAAATAGTTTCATGCCTGATTCCCCACCCCCCTGAATTCCAGTGGAAATAATTGTTTTTTTATAAACATTTTTCCTGTAGGGTTGCAAACCCAAACACACTGCAGCTGTGAGAACCTGAAAGTGAAACCGACTGTCAATAAAATTGGAATCAAAGTTTCATTGATTTTTACTGTCCAGGGTGAGAGACATGCAAAAGCTAAACAAACAGCACAATCAGATAAAACGTACTGGGTTTTAAAAAATACTTTCTACTTTAATAATCTGAGATCTTACTAGTTACCTAGACAAACACATTCGTTTGTTTGCAATATGTGGGCTCTGAGCACCGTCCCACTGGGTCTGTTTGTGAAAAGTCAGCAAATGCAATCTGTTCACACTTTGAGGTGTTCGGCTGGTCACACACCTGAGTTCTCTGATGTGCACCAGCAAAACAAATCGAAGCTTGGTGGAGCAGACTCATTGCTGCTGGTGATGGAGCCCCAAGAGGGTCTCAGTCCTAAGAAGAGCAAGTGGAGTTATTGACAAAGGAAGGCAGATCTAGTTAACAGATAGATCCCACCAGAACCCCACTCCAAGAGAGGCTGCCAAGGAATACCTTAATTAGCTACCCCAGTCCCATCCCATTTCCATCCAGTACCCCCAAGTTGTTGGGATGTGCTGGCTCTTTACTGCTTTTGCACCACTGTAACTTCCTCCCTTGGTGAACTTTCTGCTGCCAGGGCCCTGAGCAGACTCTACCCCAGTTAATGCTGGCATAGATGCACCAGTGAATTTGGTCAGGGGGTCTAATTTTAACTCTACCTGGCTTGAGGAAGTCCTTTAAGCAAGGTGATTTAGCACATTTCACACTCAAACTGTTTGGGTCTGACATATAGCAAAATATTTTCACCGAAGTCTGGGATTTCACCCGTTCTTATTAATCGAGCCCTCATGTGTTTGGATCCCTGTCAGGGCTGGCCCACAACATTTTGGCACCTGAGGCGGGGAGCTCAAATGACGCCCTTATGCCCCCTCACTTGGGCAAAACTTTGAAACTCCTGGTGGCGCGCCCCACAGTCTGACACCTGAGGCGGCTGCCTCAGTTTGCCTCATGGTAAGGCCAGCCCTGATCCCTGTGCCCTGGTAACTTACTCTCCTCTTGTGAAAGGGAATGGGCTGTTTGTCTGCAGTCAAACCAGCTGACAGCGGCTGCATTCATTTGTTTCAAAGTGTCCATCATATTTCCAAACTGGGGAATAAGTTCAACCACGTTCCCTGATTACCAATAAGTGATTTCCGGAGAGTGCTGCCCATCACTGCTAGTCCTATCGCCCGCCTGGGCTGATGACAGCTCATAATTATTTACATGTAGCACTATGGTTGGGAGAGATCTCAAAGCAGGTGAAAATAAAGGTTTAATGATTGAATTATATATTCTCTTCTTGTGATTGAAAATAATATAAGCAACTGACATGGCTACCAGACAGATTACATAAGACAAGTTAAGTGGTAGAATAAAAATGAGTAATAGTCCTCCTTGACTTAAATACAGCACTAAGTAGTATGCCCTTGAATTCAGCATAAAGCAATTTCCTCCTCCTCAGTAACAGCTAGGGGGCATTCCAAATGCAAATAGAGTCAGCTTTGCATTTTTAATATTTCATAGATAGATAATTCACTGCCTCGGTTTAGAAACGTTATTGCTACCTCTTCTCTGCATTTAAATTATTTTGCACCTCCGAACTTCCACGTTAACTTTAATGTCAGCTCTTAAAACGTATTTTGTACAGACTAGCCTGTGCCTGTAGCTTTTGAAAGTCACCGCTTGCACAAATGCAGACATGGGCACAAATAGATAGTACTATTGCACCTGTATTGTTCCACTGACACAAAAGTCTTGTTTACAAAGGGTTTTTACTAAACTCAGCCCTGGTTATCTCAAAGGCTTTCAAATCAATAGATAACAAATGGGAACAAAGCAAGTGCAATTAATATATTACAATACCACATTTGTGGGTGGTGTATTCTGCATGCTCCGTAACCCAGAGGTACCATGAAAACTCAGGCTGATCAATATTAAATAACTGTATTTCATAAACTGCTTTGGTGATCATAGAAATTAGAGGTGGAAGAGCCCATCACGGGATAAAGGCCATCCTCCGGCTAATGCAGGTTTAGTCCCTACAGCTATATGCAGTAGTAGAAAGATTTTGTGTGGGAGCTGGACATGAGCAGTTTTAATTTCATTTGGTGTCACAGATGAGATGTAAATCCAGAGTCCTCTCTAGAGGCCATTAACGCCCCCAGTGGTACTTGTCACCAAGGAGGAAGGTTTGCCGAGACCAGGTTTGTCAATGTTTTGGAAGCATGGACTGAGGATTTCAAATGCATCAGACCTCAGATCCAAGGTTGGGTTTGAGACTTGGGGCGAATATCACGTGCAGGTCTATTCAGATTGTTCACTGGGTGCAAGCACTGCCTAGTGCTCTCACAGTGTGAGTTGTGAAAGCTCCCCATGACACCCCCTGTATAAAAGCCAGGCAGGATTCCAGTCCCTGCACTCTTGGGAGTGCAGGGACAGCTCCCACTCTCACCCTGGAGGGGACATGGCACTCCAGAAAGGGTGGTGGCTATGCAGAGGGAGTACACTGCATCCCATTAAGTCTATGCACCTGGGAGCTCTGGGAGGCACTCTCACTTCTTGTGGCAACATATGCCTTCTGGGTCCTCCCGCTCTGGGCTGGTGCAGTTCCCCACTCCCCCATACTGCAATCAAGCCCTAAATGTCATTACAATAGCTCAGTCTGAGGCTATCATTTTGTCAGCATTTCTGTTATCATGACAATAAATTCCTTTTCTGAGGGAGAATGAGTCTATGAAAAGGCAGTGTCAATTTTTCCACTGATGTCACTCCACTGACTGTTTCCTCACTGCCAGCCCTATCAATTCAGCTTGGAAACTGAAAAGCAAGACTGCCTTCTTCCACCGGTTTATGCCAATGTAATTCCATTGGCATCAATGAAGAATCAGGTTCCCTGTCTTTAGTGAGCGTGCACAGTTTTTATGCTTTACACTCCTGCTATCGTAGCTCTGCAGAGCCAATGCAGGTAGGGAGAGTGTAGTAGGGGACAGACTCAGGGACGTGCTCGGAAGAGGTTTATTTCCTTGTCCCAGAGGCCCTTGTTACAGAAGAAGTGCAGGATTCTATGCTGGTTTGAGCATCATTGAACAGACTTGTCAACTAAGATCCTAGTCCTGCCATCCTCAATAGCAGTTTTGTCTGAATAAGGACTGAAGGATCAAGCCCCAGGGTTTTTTTTCACACTAATTTTATGACTGCTGAAGTGACAGCTGGAAAGAACACAACCCAATATTTACATACCTGGGTCAGTAGTGAGAAATCCCATGTTTTGACTGGTAAAAATTGAGCAAATGTGATATAAGTGGTCACTGAGACAATACGTCTGGCATGCTGCAAAGCCAGTTTTCAGGAAACAGTTTGGAGCAGAACATCACTTTAAACATTTAAGAAAATCATTTGTGTGCTTCATGATCCTTCAGTGCACAACACTACTGGTAGGGAGTCATCTTAGTGCAAAGTCTAGTCTGACTTCATAGTGTCCTAGCATCCCTGCTGTGTAAGCACTTCTGAGGTGCTTTCAAGACAGAGCCTTAACATAATATATTGTGTTGGCTGTAAATTTCATGAGCAATCTTGGACAAATAACTTAACCCATCTGTGAGTCAGGTAAGAATTAGTTCATTAGTACCTGCAAAGCTCTATGAGACCTTTGGATATAAGTCGCTCTGTAAGCACTAAGTATTGTTTTTATTGTTTTGTTACCTTTTGGGTAAAATTGCATGTAATGTGGTATATGTATCAAGTTGCATTAATAAATACAATATAAAGCTGTAACATAGGACAAATTTCTCACCATATTTTAAGCCATGCATCCATCCTCATTTTCCTGCACCCTAGAAAAGAGGTGGAATCCTTCAAAGAATGACCTCCTTTAGAACTGGCTCTCATCTTATTTATTTCTAGATTCTGCCATCATTCATTACATTAAAGGTTATTTTTTTAATGAAGCACTGTGGGTAGGAGAAATAACTTTTGCCTTCTGCTCTAATTGATGAATGATGTGTGAACTAATCAGAAAGCTTTGCTGTAGCCACCATTAAAGCAACAGATGTATGTGGCTCAGGAGAGATTTGTTGAATGGCTTCAACCTTTAAGTGCAGAGGATAAATGGATGGTGACATCATTATTCCCTGACAAATAGAAATTATATCATTCTCTTTTTTTCATTACTGAAGGATGATTTATTTCTATGGCTTTCATTTTCATAAGCCCATCCATTGTCTGTAAAGTTAAAGCCTTTTAAAATTGCAACATGCAACTAAAGTAGCTAATAACATAACACATATGATTAAAGAGCATATTGTTTTCTGAGCTGTTCTCTTGGAAAATACTTTTCATAAAACAATACTATGAGTTACAATAATGGAAGAAAAAAGTATGTTTGTGTCCTACACCTGGGTTTATTTTAAATCAACTACAATTCAAAAGTATAACAAACTAGAAGACTCTTGACATAGTGACATTTCATCTTCCTCAGCTGCTAGAGGATGCTGCTGTGTTTGGAGGGTTTTGGAATTGAATCCTAAGAATAGATAGGATTGTTCTGCATACCAGTTTTGTGTCATAATACATGGGCAAATGTTCTCCTGTCATCGATGATCTACCTGTATAGTCTGGGCTGTTGTCTTATTTCATCATATTTCTCATAGTCATTCAGATGAACTGCAATTTCCATGACATTTTCAGTTATTGTTGAATTATTATTATTCATCTGGAGGCGAATGCCTGGCTGCAAAGATGGTGTTGCAAGGAGGGCTTCAGCTTCCTTGACCATGGGATGCTGTTCCAGGAAGAAGGACTGCTAAGCAGAAATGGGGTCCACCTATTGAGGAAGGGGAAGAGCATAATTGAATACAGACTGGCTCAATTAGTGAGGAGGGCTTTAAACTAGGGTCGAAGGGGGCAGGTGACCAAACCCCCAGGTAAGTCAAGAACATGAAGACCTGGAAGAAGGCTTGGAATTTGGGGGGAGCATGGGCTGTTATAGCAAGGATAAAGGAGAGACAAGACAGAATTGGGGGGCAGGAAATCAAATCAGTGTCTTAGATGTCTGTATACTGCAAGAAGTATGGGGAATAAGCAGAAAGAACTCAAAATGCTCGTAAATAAAGACAGCTATGACATAGATGGCATCACAGAGACCTGGTGGGATAATACACATGACTGGAATATTGGTATAGAAGGATACAGCTTGCTCAGGAAGGACCGGTAGGGAAAAAAGGGAGGAGGTGTTTCCTTATATATTAAAACGTATACACTTGGACTGAGATTGAGATGGAAATAGCAGACTTGTTGAAAGTCTCTGGGTAAGGATAAAAGGGGTAAAAAACAAGGGTGATGTCATGATAGGGGTCTACTACAGACTACCTAACCAGTTAGAAGAGGTGGATGAGGCTTTTTTTAAATAGCTAAAAAAATCATCCAAAGCACAGGACTTGGTGGTGATGGGGGACTTCAACTACGCAGACATCTGTTGGAAAAATAACACAGCAGGGCACAGATTATCTAATAAGTTCTTGGAACGTATTGGAGACAAATTTTTATTTCAGAAGGTGGAGACAGCTACTAGGGGAGAGGCTGTTCTAGATTTGATTTTGACAAATAGGGAGGAATTGGTTGAGAATTTGAAAGTGGAAGGCAGCTTGGGTGAGAGTGATCATGAAAAGATAGAGTTCATGATTCTGAGGAACAGTAGGAGGGAGAACAGCAAAATAAAGACAATGGATTTCAAGAAGGCAGACTTTAGCAACCTCAGGGAGTTAGTGAGTAAGATCCCATGGGAAGCAAGTCTAAGGGGAAAAATAATTGAAGACAGTTGGCAGTTTTTCAAAGAGATATTATTAAGGGCACAAGAGGAAACTATCCCACTGCATAGGAAAGATAGGAAGTATAGCAAGAGACCACACTGGCTTAACCCAGAGATCTTCAATGATCTAAAAATCAAAAAAGAGTCCTACAAAAAGTGGAAACTAGATCAAATTCCAAAGAATGAATATAAACAAATAACATAAGTATGTAGGGACAAAATTAGAAAGGCCAAGGCACAAAACGAGATCAAACTAGCTAGAGACACAAAGGGTAACAAGAAAACATTTTACAAATACATTACAAGCAAGAGGAAGACCAAAGACAGGGTAGGCCCGTTACTCAATGGTGGGGGGGGGGGGAGAAATGATAACAGAAAATGTGGAAATGGCACAGGTGGTTAATGATTTCTTTGTTTCAGTTTTCACGAAGAAGATTGGTGGTGATTGGACATCTAACATAGTGAATGCCAGTGAAAGTGAGGTAGGCTCAAAAGAGGCTAAAATAGGGAAAGAACAAGTTAAAAATTACTTAGACAAATTAGATGTCTTCAAGTGACCAGGGCCTGATGAAATGCATCCTAGAATACTCAAGGAGCTGACTGAGGAGATATCTGAGCCATTAGCGATTATTTCTGAGAAGTCATGGAAGACGGGAGAGATTCCAGAAGACTGGAAAAGGGCAAATATAATACCAGTCTATAAAAAGGGAAATAAGGATAACCCAGGGAACTGCAAACCAGTCAGCTTAACTTCTCTACACAGAAAGATAATGGAGCAAATAATTAAGCAATCAATTTGCAAACATTTAGAAGATAATAAGGCAATATGTAACAGTCAGTATGCATTTGTCAAAAACAAATCATGTCAAACCAACTTGATAGCTTTCTTTGAAAGGATAACAAGCCTTGTGGATAGGGGGGAAGTGGTAGACATGGTGTATCTTGATTTTAGTAAAGCTTTAGATACTGTCCCGCATGACCTTCTCATAAATAAACTAGGGAAATGCAACCTAGATGGAGCTACTATAAGGCGGGTGCAAAACTGGTTGGAAAACTGTTCCCAGAGAGTAGTTATCAGGGGTTCACAGTCATGCTGGAAGGGCATAACGAGTGGGGTCCTGCAGGGATCAGTTCTGGGTCGGGTTCTGTTCAATATTTTCATTAATGATTTAGATAATGGCATAGAGAGTACACTTATAAAGTTTGTGGATGATACTAAGCTGGGAGAGGTTGCAAGTGCTTTGGAGGATAGGATTAAAATTCAAAATGATCTGGATAAACTGGAGAAATGGTCTGAAGTAAATAGGATGAAAATCAGTAAGGACAAATGCAAAGTATTCCATTTAGGAAGGAGCAATCAGTTGCACACATACAAAATGGGAAATGCCTGCCTATGAAGGAGTACTGTGGAAAGAGATCTGGAGGTGATAATGGACCACATACTAAATATGAGTCAACCATGTAATGCTGTTGCAAAAAAAGCAAACATCATTCTGGGATGTATTAGCAGGCGTGTTGTAAGCAAGACACGAGAAGTAATTTTTCTGCTTTACGCCACTCTGATTAGGCCTCAACTGGAGTATTGTATCCAGTTCTGGGCACCACATTTTAGGAAGGATGTGGACAAATTGGTCAGAGTCCAGAGAAGGGCGAGAAAAATGATTAAAGGTCTAGAAAACATGACCTATAAGGGAAGACTAAAAAAATTGGGTTTGTTTAGTCTGGAAAAGAGAAGACAGAGGGGACATGAAAATAGTTTTCAAGTATGTAAAAGGTTGTTACAAGGAGGAGGAAGAAAAATTGTTTTTCTTAACCTCTGAGAATAGGACAAGAAGCAATCGGCTAAAACTGCAGACAGGGAGGTTGAGGTTGGACATTAGGAAAAACTTCCTAACTGTCATTGTGGTTAAGCACTGGAATAAATTACCTAGGGAGGTTGTGGAATCTCCATCACTGGAGATTTTTAAGAGCAGGTTAGACAAACACCTGTCAGGAATGGTCTAGATAATTAGTCTTGCCACGAGTGTGGGGAATGGACTAGATGACCTCTCAAGGTCCCTTCCAGTTCCATGATTCTAAGATTGCACTTTTTCTTCTAAGGAAAGATTGCACCTTACAAATCAGAAATCCTAAAAATAAATTGTGCATCTGTCTGGCTACTTCATTCTCCACAATAGATTAAAATGACAGAATAAATGTTGGAAAAGTTTTGAACTAGTTACAACAGGAGATGAAAAAAAGCTGCTTTTGTTTGTCTAGGACATAAATGAAAGAATTAAGATGATGTTGGATCAGGGTGAAGTTTGCAGGATAAAATGGGTCATGAGCATGTAATATGGAAATACGTGTATAACGAACAGATTAAAGGTGGGATTTCTACTGATAGACCTTTTGGTGTGCTGGAGGAAATAAGATCAAAGTTAGCTAGAAGGAAAAGAAACTTGGGAAGGTTCAATTGAAATGGAAAGACAGATCATCACAGCTGGCAGGGCTATTCTGTTGGCAGTCTCAGCAATGAGGACAAGGGCTGAATAACTGACCTAGCCTCTCACCTCAGAGGTGGTACCTGCCAGACACAGCTAAGGCACACTGGCAGTTCCTCTACAGGCTCTGTGGATAGATAGAGGACCCTATACCCAAACTTTTACATATGGCTGCCTAAAACTAGGCACCTTAAATCCATATTTAGGCATCTAAATAAGTGACCTGATCTTCAGAGGTTCTGAAGATCCACAAGTCCCCTGGAAGGAGTGAAGGTGGGACTTATTTTCAATAGGTGCTTGTATATGGATTAGGTAACTAAGGGTATGTCTACACTTAAAATGCTACAGCTGTGCAATGTAGACACTAGCTACAAGGACAAGGTGGGTGGGTGGGTGGGATTTCTCCCACTGGGAAAGGTATTCCACCTCTCCAAGAGGTGGTAGCTATGGCAACCAATGAATTCTTCCATTGACCTCTCTACAGCGGGTGTTAGGTTGGTATAGCTGCATCTCTCAGGGATGTGGATTCTTCAGACCTCTGAGAGAGGTAGCTATATCAATGTAAATTCCTAGTGTAGACTAGCCCTAAGCTTGAAAGTTTGGGCCTTTCTCCCCAGTGTCAGCCCCTTTCATGGATGTTAAATTCAGTTCAAGGTGGGGAAGGCAATGAAAGAGCAATTTACTATAAATGTGAATGTGCTGGTTTCAGAGGAACAGCCGTGTTAGTCTGTATTCGCAAAAAGAAAAGGAGTACTTGTGGCACCTTAGAGACTAACCAATTTATTTGAGCATGAGCTTTCGTGAGCTACAGCTCACTTCATCAAATTGGTTAGTCTCTAAGGTGCCACAAGTACTCCTTTTCTTTTTGTGAATGTGCTGTAGTTCATCTGAAGTGATGGGCTTGATGCTAGCACCTCTGGCCTGTGTTATGCAGACTAGTTGATCACAGTGATCCCTTCTGGCCTTACAATGTATGAAATTACTCATTGCGTCAGATCTTGCAGTCTAATCCATTAAGAAATGTAATACAAATGTTGAAATAATCACATTTTCCTCTGCTAAGGTGTGACACCCATTTTAATGACCTGGGTTTTCTTTAAACCCACTAAAAGAAGAGCATTTCTTACTAGAACTTCTTTTTTTTTTTCATTTCCACCTGCTCCCAACAAGGAAAATCTCCATCTGGCTGTACACAAATTATTGAGAGTAATGCACATGACAGTAGCACATTGTGTAACACCCCGAGAGCACTGGAGGCAGGCAGCAATTACACAAAAGGAGGGATTTTACAAAAATAGCAAGCACTAAAATAAACATGAAAACACACACTCAAATGTTTTAATTTGGGATGGGAGAATGCAATTTAAAAGTTCTAAATTATTTTAAAATTACTTCAGAGCCATTAGAAGTTATTCTTAGATGGTTCATGAAACGCAGGGTCATTTTTATGTTTTCAAGTGAAACCAGTGGTTCCTCCTAGAAAATGGCTGATGAGGGAACCCCACTTGTGTTTGCTTGATAGAAGTTGTTTTGATGCTAGTGGACCAGGTGCCTGTTCTTGCCATGGCTGTAGGCTCAGCTGAGCATTGACAAACTCATAGCTGGAAACCAGACTGGCTCACCTGTATATTAGTATTGTTCAAGATACAGGTTAGACTTGTAAGGATGTGTTTAGTGTTTAGACTCTGTAAAATACTTGTAAGTTGCTGCATGCATTAATCTTACTTGTAATGTCTGTTTCACATGTTATAAAGTAATATGTAAGTTTTGCTTTATAACTCTAAATATGCCTGCTTTGAACTTGTGAACTCAGGCAGGAGAAGGGTTCGCCCACCGACCAAGAAGGATTATCAAAACTAAGTAAGCCATTGAGAAGCATCAGAATACATAGACTGGGCTATGGGCCTCTCATGCCCATGAAGGTTGCTTCGTACAGGAAAGCTTGTCCCAACAACTTGAATACTGGAAGAAGGAAATACAGACAGCTGACATGAAAATTCTTCATCTCTTTGCTGTTTGGACACTCACACGGATGGAACTGGGAAACAAAGGCAGAGATCCCCAGGGTCAACCCTAACAAGACAGTCGGTGCTGGCAGATTACCATATTTCTGTCACCTTTTGGAACCACAGACTGTAACTCATTTGTGTATGTATTAATCTTTATGCTTTAATGTATGCTTTAGTGTATGCTTTAATCTTAAATAACCCTCTCATTTCTTTTTCCTAGTTAATAAATGCTTGGTTAGTTTACTATAGGATTGGCTACAAACATTGGCTTTGGTGTGAGATCCAAGGTACAATCTGATGTGGAATAAGTGACTGGTCTCTTTGGACTGGGAGCAATCTGAATCTTTTGTGATCTTTAGTGTACGTGACCATTTATCATTAAGCCCAGCTTGCCTGGATCGGAAGATAGACTGGAGAGCCCGGAGGGATGGTCTGTGACTCCATGGTAAGACTGTTAAAGTGATCCAGGAGTTCACGTTTGTTATGGGGTTGGTGAAATCTAATTATAGAACGTACCACCAGTTTGGGGTGTCTGCTCTGAGGCTGGCACTCACAGCCATAAACCCCTCCCGACGGCGTGACAATTGTATCTTTACTCTCTACACAATGTTAACAAAATGAGGAAACCACATAGAGACAGTTGGGTTCCAAATAACCATGTTAACTAACTATATTCAAACATACAAGGCCAAGCTAAATATATACCCTGTTGCTTGCCAGCTAACAGGGAAAGATTCAGCCAGAGCAGGGACTGCAGCACTGAGGGGACAGGGGGTCTCCATTTGCTCAAGCATCCCTCTGGACCCAGTGCAGAACTTTGGACACACACTCTGGGGTCACTAGGACCCCAGTGGTCTCCCCCAATTTATGAGAAAACTACAAAAAGGAGTGGCCAGAGAATCCAGCCAGTAGGGGAAGAAACAGCCAAAGCAGGGACCACTGGATCTCCAGACGTTCACAGAACTTTCTACAATTTTGACTGGACTTTCTCTGCCCAGTGTTGTTTGGCTGTTTGCTCCATCCCTCCTCTTCTCTCTCCTTCACAGCCTCACTCTACTGTCCCTCTTACCCCCTTCTCCCCTCCTCTTTGCCCCTCCCCTTCTATTTTCTTTTCATTTAGCCGATCCCTTCCAACACTCCCTGCCCTCCCCAGGAATAAATAAATAAATTGAACTAACATGCTGTTTGCTGCCATCACATTGTTCACTCCACTTGTGCGTTCTACACGTTCCCCCAGCCCATGTCTGTCTAGTCTATTTAGGTTATGAGCTCTCTGAGGCAGGGACTATCTCCTACTCTGTGTTTGTTCAGGCTCGAGCACAACGGGCTTTAGGCACTCTGGTGGGCCTTTAGGCCCTACCACAATAAACGTGAAATTATAATGCTTTGCTAGGTTCTGGTGGCTTCTGCAACAGTAGACCCGGAGGCCCAAAAAAGAGCTCATAAATGGTTGAAAGGGTATTACCCAATTCCTAGACATTACCAAGTTTTGTTTTTTTTTAATTTAGATTTTAAGTTCTTTGGAATAGAGACTTTTATTTTGTGCTTCTCCAGTGTCCAGCATAACAGGGCCCCATCATGATTGAGGCCTCTGGGTACTCTTGTAATACAAATAATAATTGAATATGGCTGATTAGTCCCATCGTAGTGTGTGTGCTGTAAAGTCTGTACCGTGAATTGGAATGTTGCAGTCCACTAGAATTTATCTCCCATTGGATGAGAATGTAGTGATGTACTGTTTCTCAGAATTATTGTAGGTTCTGACTCTCTAAGGAGACACATCCTAGAGAGGCATAAGCACGTCCAGGGGAGGCCAATGGTATGAAAACATAATTTTTTGTTCCTTTCATACTGGATCATTGTGACACAGGACTGAACTAAATAGAACAATTTGTTCAATACTGAACATTCATCAGAAACTTTGGCTTTTGATGAGTGTCAGAGACATCTCTCCAAAGTACTAGATGTGCTTTAACACTGGTTTCTCATTGATTTACTGTTGCAATCATCACTCAGGTTTTATTTTGATGTGGATTAGAAGTCTCCAGGCCTTTTTATTTAATGTAACATGTCTGGAATGTGGATCAAATACAGCTATCTGCCTCATTCAGCAATATATAATATATCCATTGTCAAGGTACTTCTAATTCTTAAAGTAATTGTGCTAATTATTACCTACCACAATGAGTGTCCTCCCCCCCCCCCCCCAAAAAAAAAAGACTGCATATGGGATTTGGCCCGTTATTTCACTCACTATTGTTTATTAAACCAAACAAATCCACACTTTTGGAAAGTGGAAAATAAATTTTGTTTCCTTATCAACACATACTTTCCTCTAGTATTTTCCTCTACCAGTTTGTAAGTAATATTGCTAAGAAATTCTGGGCTAGTGGCACTAATTTAGTCATGTATTTAAAACAAAACAAACAAACAAACCCACCACCACCACCCTTGAAGCACACAGCTCTGGGAAACAGTACTTGGAACAACTTTGAAGTACTTCTTTCTGGTCTAAAGTCAGGTTTTACCACAGAGAATTCCATCCCTATCCCTTTAAACACGTCTGCAGGTTGGACTGCAGTTTGGCCAAGCAGGGCAGCACAAGGGTCCTGTAGTTCATAGATCTCTTGGGATGTAGCATGCCTCTTAGTTTTAAGGCGGTAAAAAAAACATTCCTTTCAAATGTAATGGGTCATGTCCAATGCATGGAGTGGAGATACCATAATACTCCAGTAAAGGAAGTCTGGGTTGGCCATTTTATCTACTCTGGCTTATGTTTCAAACTCCATTTTGCTTTCTCCCCTGGAGAACACAGTAAGCTATAGTGGTTCCTGTCAGTTGGCTTCAATAATTCAGAGGAATGCAATCTTAGAGCCCGATCCTCAGCTGGTATATATCGAGGTGGCTTCACTGAAGTCAACAGAGCTACACCAATTTACACCAGCTGAGGATCTGGCCCATGGTATTTCAGTGCAAATCTCTGTGTTGGTGTGACTCAGTATCTGTGCACTACTGCCTACTATCCTTTCTTTAGCCCTTTTCTACGTATGGCTCTCTTTGATCAGCAGCGTTATTTGCAACAAAATGACTTCCCAGAACCAGCAGCTTCTTTTTCAGATCCCAGCACCAACTTGCTCCATGTATTAAAATCAACAGGGACACAGACATCTTGTTGACAGCTAAAGCTGAATCAGAGAAAATTTTTGAAGGTTTCCTACAGGATCACCTACCTCACTCATTGAACTGCTTTGCCAGTGTGCTTTTGTGCATCTGCAGATAATGCTTAAGCTACTGAACAGGATAGCTCACATTTTGACTTTTGGAAGACCATACCTTTCAGTTCCTGGAAAACTCAATCAGAGAGAATGGTGTCCAGGCATGTATGTGGTGCACAGAAGAACAATGACTCCATTAAGCTGAATTATACTTATGATTTGATTATGAACTGCATCTTTGAAGCAGTCCATTTATCATTTGCCAGTCTGTGTGGTTCAAGTGATCTGAGGCTTTATTAAAGATCATTTATTAAATAGTATTTAACGTGATCAGAAGGTGAATTAGAGGCAATGTAATCTAGTGGTTAGCACACAGCTCTGGAAAACATTACTCCTGGGTTCTATTACTGACTCTGTCTGTGACACATGCAGGACACTTAAACTATTGGTACCTCAGTTTACCCATTGGTATAATGGTTATAATAACATGTATCTACCTCACCCAGACGTTGTGTGGCTTGACTAACATTTATAAAGTGCTTTGATTCTTTGCATGAAAGGGACTACATAAAACCATGCTGTATTTATTATCATAAGTATTATTAATTTTCTCAAAGGAACCATTACATATCAGTATTTACCTTTAACATTTTAAAGCTGCACATTTGAATGAAGGTAAACACGAAAGTTATTATATTTCTGATGGTCAGTATCTGGGAAGTAGCATTTTCTCTACTTGGAGTTCATCTGGTATAGCCTTAAGAATATTTAGATTTGTGTTTCCCTCTGTCATGTCTTGCAGAATTTCCCAGCAAGCAATACAGAATGCTATCTGTACAAAGTGAGAAAGACACGGAGACAGACAGACACCCCATGGTTCAGGAGCCTTTGGTTATAGCTGGAGTGCATTGCTGATTTGTGCAAACTGCTGTTTGAGAAGCTGATTGCAAATTATTTTTGTGCTTCCATATACATTGTGAGTAATATTATGTCAAAGTCTCTTCAAAGATTATTATTTTGTCAATAAACTGGTACTTCAGTATGTAAATGTGCCTTGTAATTAATTTTATGTTTAACGCCCATAGCACCCTAGAGTTATTTCATTTTTGGAGCATAATTTATTAGGCTTCCTGTAGGTATAATGTGGACCAAAGATGTTACCATTAAACAGGGAGCACTTTGTGACAGCCTATATGTGGGGAATGGCTTTCTCATTCTCCTCCCCATTCTGAGCACATACAGTGCAAAGAAATGTATTTTAGCTGGCAGTGTTGCTGCAGCCTTCCCCTGCCTGGAGTTGAAAAAATCAGAGAGAACATCAAATTATATAGGCACTTTCTTGGGGTTAGTTGGGGTTAGTTAGTATATTTATATAACTATTTTATTCTTTCATTTAAATGTTTTCTCTTTTCCACGGAGGCACTTTCATTAGCCCAAATACTAACTCCCGTGTCCTGAATCTGACCACATTCCAGTTTGGTTAATTACATTCTGCCTTGCTAAAATTTTCCTTCCGTTTCAGTTGGATCCAATATTTTTCTTCACTTCCTGTTCTAAACTGTTATTACATACTTTAAAAAAATCCAATATGGCTGTAAATAATTAGAGAGTCTGGCCAAATAGAGATGATTTAGACCCAGGATTCCCTCCCCCCCCCCCTTCTTTAATGTTTAATTAAATGTTAGATGAGAAAAAATGTTGAACAGGGTAGGCTATATTTAGGCTAATACACAGCTAGCAATGAGGCAAGATTTCCCAAGGATAAGATCTAACTTTCCCTCAAAATAGCTTTGTTTTGTGTTCTTTAAAAAGAACCCAATATAAGACAGTGTATATAAAAGAAAAGACGTAAAAAGACCTGAGTGAAGCAAGGTAGAAAATTTGCATTCATCTGGACATATGGAAGGAAGTCAATAGGTTATTAATAGCAGAGTGGTTGTGGCTGGGTCTCAATCCTGCATTTCTTCATGCATACTTTCACTGAAGTCAAGGATTGGAACCTTGTTTTGGAAAATATCAGTTTTCTCATCTTTTTCACCTCCTTGCCTACACTACTGGCAGATATTTGAACAACTGAGTAAAAAGCCTTCTACTTTGCAACTTTTTAAAGAGGACAAGAGCTGGATTAAAATCAAACACATTCAGCTTTCGCTTGCTACTACTATCCCCCCCCCCCCCAAAAAAAAAAAAAAAAGAAAGAAAAAAGTGTCTTAAATTCAACAGCAGCTGTGTTCTGGATATAGAGAAAGCAAACCTCCAAAGCTGATTTTTTAAAAACGCAACCAAAAGCTTTTCAGAAATGAAGTCAGGAGAAATGAGAAATGCTTTCCTCCAATGTTGCAACATAATGATAAATTGCTTTTGCCTTTCCAAAACCAAGTTAGAAAACCTCTGCTCACCTCTATTATCTACTCCTGGTCTCTAAAGACATATTACCATATTAATTCATTGTGTTATACAATTTGAGCAACTAAATGAGCTTACCTTATGCCCTCCTAATAGTATTTCCTTTTAATGTTAGCTTTAAGTGATACATTTTAGGGGATATTTGAAGCAGGATGCATCAAGAAAATGCATTTAAACTCAATTTTGTTTACAAATTATGAGTTGTCTCATCTTGATGAACAAAGGATAGAAAAGCCACATAGGCTCCTCATATACTACACCATTTATCTTCCAATGAGACATTGAGAAGTCAGTTATGGACTAGGGGTGAGATTTTCAAATGAGCCAAAGTGATTTAGGGGCACTAAAATTCAATGGGACTTGGGTTCTTAATTCACGTCAGCTTTTTAGAAAATCCCACCCTAAAGTGGGATTTTTTGTGAAAAAAAAACTGATTCAAGAATTAGTTCACACTTCTGAGCCCAGAGTTCAATTCACTACTGTTCCTGAGCTCATTTTACTAGTTAGGGAATATGTTCAAGACTCCTGAAATGTTCAGACATTAGCAGAAATTATTGTTCAGCCAAATATTCATCCTGCAGTTTGTTCTGTTATTCATTAAGGGCCTGATTCAGCAATGTCCTTAAGCACATGCTTAATTTCAAATATGTGCTTAAGTGTTTTCCTGAATTATGGCCTATATTCTCATGTAAAAAGTTTCAGACATTCACACAGGAAGCAAAGACAATGCTGGGTGATTTAGGCAAGCAAATAGTTAACATAAACAGTTTGCAAACCACCTGAAAATAATTCCTCCAACTTCAATTACTTACAAATAATGAATACATTAGAAAAAAGGGGGGATGGCACATGAAGCAGAAAAAGAGAGTAAAGCCCCCAATCCTAAAACCGGTGGGACTACTAAAATGTGTAAATTTAAGCACGAGTGTGCAAATGTTGGTAAAGAATATTATTGGCAATGAAAAATTTAACCAGAAGGATTACGGGCAGAGTTGTCAAATATTTTTCGAGGCCAATATTGTATATCACAAAATTATTATTATTCTGTTTCATGTTTTTCAAATATGTCAATTTGGGGGTTAAACACCCTGAATTGGCTGGCTATCTATCCTTGTTTAATGCTATTGTCTTTTGAGTCACCTGGCTATTTTCTTATTACAGTGAGCAATATAAATAGCACTATCTTACTGCCAAACTGCATGTCGGTTCTTGTCTGACCTTCCAGTGTGTATTAAACACCATCCAGTTTTTAGGAGAGTTTTATTTCATTTGTGTGACACTGACATAATAAGTAAATGGGAGATGTTTCCTATAAGTACATGATCGTTAGATTCTTAAGTTCAGTGATTTTAATGTAATAGACTTATCCCTGTGCTGGCACGGTATTCATTTAAACTGACCTTACTTTATTTGAATTATTGCTCAGATTTGCACAAGTATAAATAGCCTAATCTCCCAAAATACATTTTCTGATCGACATAAGCAAACAGTCTGAAGAAGCAATTATGTAAAAGAAATGGTTTTAGGCAACAAATGGCCCTATAAATAAACAACTACTTCCTAATCATAGGCTAAAAGAATGTGCCATTTTTCTTACTTTTTTTTCTTTTTTAATAAAAAGTAATCAAAGTGAATTGGTTTTAATGCTTGTGGAAGTAATAGTGCTGTCTGAAGGCAAGTATAGTGCATGCAAATGCTGTACGAGCTTTTATTACCTAGAGTTTGGCCAATGTACCTAAATCTGACCAGTACTGCCTCTGTCATTCCAGTTCTGGACTTATCAGCAAGAGATTAGCAAACCTATTTTCACTTGCTACATACTGTAGCCTCACCAAATTCTTTTATGCAAGCTTTCCAGAGGTGAAAGCTCATGCTTTAACCCATGATGCTACCACCCCACCTTCATGTCTATTTTGTTTTCATCATGGATGCCATTCATGGCTCCTATGACTTATTAGACTTATATATTTTGGCTTAACGTAAATAAAGGAAGGATGGTGAAACATATGCTAGAATCTTATTTGAGGAGGGAGCATTCAACTATTATTGGAGCTTTGGGGGAAAGCGTAATTGTTAGCTGGTGAGAAAAGAAATTGGGAAATCAATATAGCACAGTATCGTGGTGCAAGAGAAGAAAGTCAGGAATAGGTGTGTGAAATCAGCTCACACACAAAGATTCTGATTCTCTTCTCAGACTGGGCTAAATGAGGAGTAATTGAACTGAAGCCAATGGATAGCTAATCTAGTGTACAATTGGTAAGAGAGGAGAATCAGGCCTAGAAAGAGGAAAATGAGGTCAGAATGAAAAGGCAAAGGTCAGTAAAGACAGAGAATAAGGAATTACATTGTGGAAGAAGGGAGTAGTTGTTCAAGAGAAATAAAAGTAGGTTAAAAAGGCAGGATCCATTTGTGCAAAGAAAACAAAGAAATCCATCAACAGAGACGGTAAAATACAATATACTTAACAGGGAAAGAGAAGAGTCAATAAAAAGAGAAACAAACACCAGGAAGTTTGCCCTGATGTGGGAGTTTGCACTAAAGAAGAGACTGAACCCAAAATGCAGATCCAAATCCTCCCTGACATTAGGTGGACATCAGATCTGAATTTTGTTTTGGATTCATACACTGTGGCATGGGACCCATCTCTAACAAATGAAATAGTTCATGGGTCTTACCATATATTTTCAGTAGTTTAATGACCAGCCTTTCAAGTGTCTACCTCTTAAAATCAGGTTTGTTTGGTTTTGTATTATTCCCAATGAACAGATGGAGATATCTGCAGAGGGATTTGATGAGGATCTCATTTGCAAATATGTTAGGGCCAGATCCAAAGTCCACTAAAATCATGGGGAATCTCTTTCCACTCGCCCGATGGACTTTTGACCAGGCTCCCAATATTCATGTTCTATAGGATCTCCTAGACTTAGATGATAAAGGAACAACAGCTTAACCAAGGTGCCAAGCCCGAAGACAATTTTAAAAGACCCCCAATTACAACTGCTGGTAGAAATATCTGATAGCAACAGTTCTCTAGAGCTTGTAACTGCCCTACTCAAAGAATTAAATGCCGCGAGACCCTGTGCTATGAGGGAAAGTCATGCTCATTTATCTCCTTATTTAACCACCATCTTGCAAAATTTGTAAAAATGTTGTGTCTTAATGGTAATCAAAAATAGAAGACAGAAACATCAAGAGGGTTTGATCCTTCTCTCAATGAAACTAGTGTAAATCAGGAGTAATTGCAATGAAGTCAGTGGAGTTACCACAATATAAAACTGATATTAGTGAGAGGGGAATCAGACCCCCTAATTTTGAGCTGACAAACCATAGTTATAGGAAATGTGGTCTGAAGAATGTGTGGGGAGTTGAGAATGTGTATAATTGCAGAAACTAGTAATTTATACTCTTGAACTGATTTATGTCTCACCTGTCCAAAGCTTCCTAGCTTTGGAAATGTTAGGAAGTTCTTAAAAAGGCTCCTAAAATTTTTGAATTCATGTTTACATTTATGTCATTAATATTCGCATTGGAATTTCTCTGTGCATATTAGTGTTAGTGTACAGTTGTACATGCACATTTTTATATCAGGAGGTATCCGAGAGATGCTTATAGAATAGAAGAAAATGTCAGAGGGCCAGATTATCTTCCCAGCCCATGGAAATTTGTCTGGAAGGAGGCTCAGAGGGAAACCTCTCTGAGTTTTCTCTTCACTTGCCCCTCTGACGGGAGAATGTAATTGGGAGGAGTATGTGTGGTGTGGGGAACTGCAGATTTTGGGGGCTACACATCCTCTCAAATCTATAGATCTTTGGGATCCACAGGGCTGGGTCATGCTGTAGCTGCTCAGTAGAAGCCACACGGGATGCAGAAGGAGGCAATTAACTCCTAAATGTATTACTTACTGCCTAGATTTCCAAACAGAAGCCTGGGAGCCTAAATGGGATGGCACCATAGGGAGTGGCACCTCTTTCATTCTCTCTGGCTGCCAGAAATGTCTGGAGAAGCCATGGAGGGACTTCCACAATGGATGCACAGTTCCTAGGAGGTTTCAGAGGAACAGCCGTGTTAGTCTGTATTCGCAAAAAGAAAAGGAGTACTTGTGGCACCTTAGAGACTAACCAATTTATTTGAGCATGAGCTTTCGTGAGCTACAGCTCACTTCATCAGATGTATACCGTGGAAACTGCAGCAGACTTTATATACACACAGAGAATATAGAGGTATTGTTTCATATTCTCTGTGTGTATATAAAGTCTGCTGCAGTTTCCACGGTATACATCTGATGAAGTGAGCTGTAGCTCACGAAAGCTCATGCTCAAATAAATTGGTTAGTCTCTAAGGTGCCACAAGTACTCCTTTTCTTTTTAGTTCCTAGGAGGTGGCACTTGCCCAACTCAGAAAGTGTGTGTGTGTGTGGGGGCGCCCTTCCACAGCAAAGATCTCCAGTGGACAATCTGAACCGATGTTTGGACCACAACCAAATGTGGACAAATAAATGGCTTTGTCAGTTTAAATACGTTGCTCCTGGAAATGGCTTTTCAACGGAATGTCACATAAGATGAAAATAAGAAATTCAGTGTCCTCGTCGGAAGGAGCCCCTTTTAGATGTACCGATAAGCCAGTAATTTAGAGCTGTTCTGGGGATGGGGAACATGGTGGTGGTGGTGGAGGAGGAGGAGGAGGGGTGGGAGAAAATAGCTGTGACAGAGGCAGAGTATTATGCAAAAATTTAGGTATGTCTCCAGGATACATGTTGCCCTTTCTAAACTGAATATGTTTGTGCAAAAGACAACCAAAAACAAAAACAAATTCCCCCTCCCAAAAACAACCCTCCCCCCCACCCCCAATCAGACTATTTAAAGGAGAGGCACAACATAACATGCTAGGCTGTTCATTTCCTCAGACTTCTGGGTTTCTCAGATACCCTGCTTTGCGTGCTTTGGACCATGGAGGGTGTTTCCATGGTGACAAATAGATGTTATGTTTATTTATTGGGCAGCAGGGAAGGACAGTGTCAACGAATGGTATTTTTGTTCCTTTCTCTTTCTGCCCAGAGGAGATTTGTTTTTGCTAATGAACTAGCAGCAGCAGCAGCAGAAGGAGCTTATTCTTTGCTATGGCAAAAATAAACAGCAGTTAATTTGCTTCTGTAAGTCTCTGAACAACACTCCGGAAGCCTCTTGCTCAGGCCTGTATGCAAATGCTTTTTGATGTGCAGGGTGCTGGCAGAGTGAAAAGCAATATTTCACGTCATGGGATATTTGCTACACTGGATAGGTATCCCCCTGGGTTTGTATTGAGCTCTTCCACCTATTTGGTCTTGTTGATGGCTTCTGCTTCTTTGTCCATAAAAATGGCCTTACCAAAGATTAAGACTGTTGGAGTAGATGCTGCCGATGGAAAAACTTTGTGTTTCCTGGAGACCTTAATCACTAGAGATGACGTAAGGCTTTAGAAAGAGGCTTAGTAACTATAGAAATCAAGAGAGAGCAGGTCTGAAATGAAAACCACAAGGTTTGAGCAGCCTGGCTGTCTTCTGGATTTTACATCCAAGAAGAGAGACTTTTCTGGGTTTATATATGAATCTATTTAGTTACTAACAATCAGATACTGTTTGCTGAACTCGGGTGAAGAGACACCCAAAAGAAATGGGTGTTAGAAATGCCTTTGGATAGGGTAAAAGAAAGCATGACCATTAGGCCAAAGAGCATCTGGACTGGTCTGATGCTTTAGGGCCGCTCTGTAATATACTAACAATTTACTTCCTCTCACCCTTCAGTAGAGGGCCCAAGATGCTGTACAACAGAATAAAACCAAATGCAATATAATGAAATACCACCTTGTTACAATGGGAGCACTGAGGGAAAAGGGGGCCTGATCTTGCAAACACTTTCAAGTCAATGGGACTAGTCTTGACAGTAAGTGCTATGCTAGTAATGAGTATTTAGAGGACTGAGCCCCAAAAATTGGGACCAAAAGGGTAGGAAGACTTGACAGTAAATAAAAGGCCAGCAGTGGTCGTTTCAAAACGACCTTTGAGAACAATAAAGGGTTATAAAGTGAGGCTAGATGAAATGAGGTGAGCTTCAGGGGAAGCAAGGTCCATCCCGTGGGTAGGCTACACTGCAATTAGATGCCTGTGGCTGGCCCGTGCCAGCTGACTCAGGCTCCCAAGGCTCAAGCTAAGCGGCTGTTTAATTGCAGAGTAGGCAGTCCAGGCTTGGGCTGCAGCCCGGGCTCTAGTACCCTGTGAGGGGGGAGGGTCCCAGGGCTCAGGCTGCATCCCGAGCAGGGACATCTACACCACAATTAAACAGCCCCTCAGCCAGAGCCCTGCAAGCCTGAGTCAGCTGGCACGGGCCAGCTGCAGGCGTCTAATTGCAGTGTTGACATACCCTGTGGGACTCACCAGGACAGGCAGCTTATTGATCTCCTGAGTTAGCCCCTATTCTGGGAAGTCTTATCCCCTAGATGGCCCTACTGAACTGTCCTGTTTAGAGGCTGCTTTGCTTCCGTGTCAATGAAGCCTCAGTGCTCAGACTGGGGGTGGGGAGTGGTTATGGCTATGCCACTTTTTTCACCACTGGTAGGTAAAAATTAAAAAGGTGGGAGGGAGGAGGAGCTACTATAGGTTTTTTCCCTCAGACAGAGAGCAGAGACCCTCAGGGCAAGGTGAAAATGGGTGAGGAGGAGAAAATCACTACCCTGTTGCTGCAAGTGTTTCCTAGGTCCTAGAGAGAGACCACTTTTCATCTGGAGGAGCTTCCACACCCCCACACCAGGTTCTGGACATTTCAGTCAGATCTGCTTCTTCTTTATTAGCGACACTTATTACCTGTATTGTGGTACTGCCTGGGAGTGCCAGCCATGGACCAGGACCCCATTGTGCTAGGTGCTGTACAAATACAGAACAAAAAGAGCTTAGCATTTATGAGACAGATCCTGCTCTCAGTTACAGTGGCCAATGGATTCAGTATGCAGTGACACCAATATGCAACCAAGATCAGAATCTCAGCAGAAGCAACGGGTTATGGTTTTTCATATTTGTTTTAAGGTCAAAATAGCTACACAATAAATTAGATCCATTGTAGGGACACCTTAGTTATTCCTGTGAAGACCAAAGAAATGCCATGGGGGTTACGCCATAATGATCAAAACATGACAAGAAGCGGAGCTGATACATGGGTAAGGAGAGAGTATCCAAAAGGGACTATTGCTAACAGAGATATGTTTATTTTTGATAGTCTCTTTGATATTAGCTTTGTCCACTAGGGGATCCAAAATGATTCTTTCCCATGACAGGTTACCCCCTTGCCTTCAAGTTGCCTGCCTGCTGTGTCGTACTTCTGCCTGAGTGGGTTTAGGTGGGAAGTTTGTTTTACCTGTTCTTTCTTGTTTGTTATGCAGCCTTTATATTTCAATAGTACACTCTCAGATATTACAGATACAGCAAGCAGTGGGATAGACATGATGCTAGGCACCAACAAGCAGCTTAGAGGGATATAGAAGGGTGCACAACAGCTGGAGTCCCCAGGAAGAATTCTGCCTCACTGAGCCAGATTTCCTCTTGGAAGCTCCCAAGGAATGAATTGTATCCATTGCACAAACCCTGAGGAGAGCGCAACTCCTTCTCAGCCATCTCTGTTGGCCAGTGTGGCTGGGGGGCAGTGGATCCACCCTGGTGCCACCCCACATCTCATTCTCTTTCAGGAAACAAGTGCCTACAGGTGAATGATGAGAGATCAGGGACTATGCTCCTCATTGGGATTCTGGCTAGTTCCTATCTGAGTGAAAAATTATGGCACTTCATCCCTTTGTCCTTCCCCTTATGCGCTTGTGCGGGGGCTGGTCAGAATCTGGTCCCGTCTTTCAAAAGTATGGAATCATCATTACAAATATTACCATGTAATATTAGCAAGCTGTATGTAGAATCAGGCTATAAGGGGAAATATTACTTTGATTCCCAATTAAATTACAAAACTAAACTTCTAAAGTATTTAATAAGTCAAAACTCAATGGACTCCTTCATACTGTAGATCCACTAATATGCCTGAGTCCTAAAATTTGCTATAAAAACTCTCACTTTAATTATCAATCAAATCTGAAAAGCAATCATATAATGAAAAGTAGCAACATAAAAACCAAATGAACATATCCCTAGGCAAAAGAGACCATATTAGCCCAATAACCATGGTAAAAAGCTGAAATGTTAACATATAAGAGTCTGTATATAAGCAGTTCCTAATTAGGAGTGCATTTTGTGTTTCTGCCATTCATTCAGGTTTTCAGGTCTGCTTCAATCTCAGAGGATCTTCCCTGACAGATCTCTGATTTTAACTGGCAACCAATTTGCAGCACTGTAGTCTGAGAATATATAGCATTTCCCCTCATGTGCCAGTATGCCCCTTCATGTATTTGTGAAATTAATGTAAGATTCCACACATGCTACTTCTGATGGAGCTCTCGCTTGGCCTGCATAAGTTTGGTTAGACATGAAACTATAATACAATCAGCTAACAAAATCACCAAACAGGAGCTATTTCAGTGATGACCCCAACAATCATAGATTAGCGCAACCTGGGGGCTGCTCTAACCTATGCCAACTGGCAATGGCCCTGCATGGGCTGACTACATACTATTAATTGCTGGAGCACAACAATGCTCTCATTCATGCCCTCTGCTTCAGAGGCTCCCCTATGCCAGGGAAGTCCTCAGCTGGAATTATCCAAATGCTTATGTGGCCCAAGACTACACTGTGTGGGAACTCTATACAAGCAAAAACAAAGGGTCAGGTTCTCTTCTGTGATCCTGCCACGTAGCTACACAATTACAAGAATGAAGAGGGAAAACTCCCTCTATTGCATGAGATCCAAAAATCTGGAGTTCTCTCTGTCATGTGATCAAGTACCATACCTCTACCCTCCTCCAATACAGTATTTATTACTTTAGCAAAGAAAGAAGTACAACCCGAAAGAGGTGCTTGGACTAATGTCGGATGGATGCCTTGGATGCTCATTACAGTTTTGTTTGGCTTTGGCTGCGAGACAAGTAACATTGTGCCAGGGTATCAAGAAAAAAAGGAGAAGGAATAAGAGTGAAAAAATAGAACTGGCGAAGCCAGAGTGAATCCCATGACACATGCTGCAACTTTGAAAAGTCCTGGGACAGCTGCAGTGCTGCCTGCCATGGGAGGGAAGGTTTGTTTTGCCACTGGCGCTCTGATACCTACACATTCTTTCCAGACAGGCTCAGCCCTGACCCCCCCTCATTCAGGGGCAGGGAAACCAGACCCTGGTCCTCAGCCAGGTTTGAAATTGTATGCAATGTTGTTATAGCCGTGTTGGTCCTAGGCTACTAGAGAGGCAAGGTGGGTGAGGTAATATCTTTTAGTGGACCAACTTCTGTTGGTGAGAGAGACAAGCTTTTGAGCTTACACAGAGCTCGTCTTCTGAAATTGAACAGTCTCACCTACCTCAGGAAAATGTTGAGACAAGTTAAGGGGGTATTGGATTACATTGGATTTACTTTAACTAATTGGCAAGTTGGTAGATTTTAAAGTGGATTTTTGAATTCTGTGAATTTCATTGGTCTCTGCGAGAGCAACGCACCCAGGCAATTCTGGATGAGGTCCACTGTCTGTGGGTGAGCTGGTAAGAGGAAGATATGGTTTTGTTGCACATTTATAGATATGTAAAAATACACTGTCAACCAGAAAATCTCTACAAAGGCTCTTCAGGTAACATTGCTCTACACACTTTAAAGTGTTCCAGCACCTCCCTCCGACAAAAACCAGGCCTTTGGGCTGTCACGCAGTAACAATACTTAGTGTTTTTATATAGTCTGATCCAAAGCCTTTTCATAGTGCCTTCCGTTTGAAAAATCACAAAGTACTACATAAGTGTGAATTAATTAAGCCCCACAATATCCCTGTGAGGGCATCAAATATGATGGAGAACTGGCAAATCAATGTCAGAGTTGGGTTTAAAACCCAGATGTCTTGACTCCCAACCCACCCCTGCCCTAACCACTAAGCCACAGTGCCCCTTTGCACATATAAAGGTAAGAATCATTGGCAAAATCAGCTTCCCTAGTCCCATCTTCAATAGGGAAAAAAAAAAAAAGCTAGATTTGAAAACTTCTTTCAATCATGGATCCTCTTATTGTCCTAAACTAAAAGTGAAGATGGTTAGATCAGGCTGGACTTTATCCAGCATTTGATTAAACCATGCCTTCTGAACTGCATGCAAGTGCAGCTAGATGGAGGTGGGAAGGACAGAGATAGTGCAATAATCATCCAGAGTGAGCATACAGCTTCTTGAGTGAGGGAAGAGGCCAGAGAGGGTATCAGGAGGCAGGCTGGGCACCAGCTGGGAACAGGGGGAGAGCCAGACAGCATCACCACGTTAGTCAGATGGGTTTTTTTGTAGGAGTCAGGACGGTACAAATAATAATGTGGCAAAAATAACTAGCTCTGAAGAAGCTGCTTCCATTTAAGATAAGCGCCCCACTCCTGTTCAGCATGAAGGCTTGCTTGCTGGCAATAAGTGCCAATCTGATTTGGGATTATAGCTCATCGCCTGAGAGAAGCAAGATGCAGGAGCATAAAGGTACAGCTTTACGGGTTTATGAAAGTCTTTGCTCTGTTATTGAGGGCAACTGGTTCATGGAGTGTGAGGCATCAGTGTTCCTCTCCTCCTGAGACGGTTTGCAGTTCTGGCCTTTGCAGTTCTGGCCACATATAGATTATGGTTTAAAATCCTCCCTGTTTTACATGGACTTAAAAAAGCCCCAATCTAATTAAGATGGTTTTCTATATGAGAGCAGAGGAGAAGGGGGAAGAGTATATATATTGCATACAAGCTATTTTAATCCACCCATTTTCATAGTGTGTGGTGGGCTCGCGAGGGACGGGGGTGAGATTCTCCCAGTGGCAGGGTGGGGTTCTCTCTTGCTGTACTTTTCCAGACCCAAAGCCTGGTCCATATTGATCTTAGATGGCCAAACCTTTTCATCTTGGCTCCCAATTCCCTCCTTATTTCCATTGCTCTATCATGGTGACTGACTAACAATAAGCAGTGAGAAAGGAGCACCTCCTCTCAGGCTGCCAGCAATGCTGAATTGTAAAACAGAATAGAAAGCTTGAGGAGCTGTCATAGGCCGCCTTTTCACTGGCAAGATATGTTCTTACTCAAGTTACCCTGAGGTAAAATCCTAGGTGAAGACAAGGCAATTTGAAACTTTCCCATAAGTGGCAGGTCAAGGTAAATCCTAGACTCCCTCACCATCTTTAACTTGACCTGCTAACTCAAGGGAAAACTACAAACTGCCTTGTCTTCACTAGGATTTTACCTCATGTTAGCTAACTCACATGGAGAACATGTTTTTTCCTAGTGAAGATGCATCCAAAGAGTGAATGGCCATCCCTCTTATCACATGCTCACCCTTTGAACCCAAGGCTGATAACATATTTCATCTCCACTGGCCAGGGAAAACAAGAACTTCTAGACATCTTCCAAACCCAGCAATCTGTATGGTATGGTAGGTAAGTATGGTATGATGGAATAGCCTAATTTTGGCAATTAATTGATCTTTGACTATTAGCGGTAGATATGCCCAATGGCCTGTGATGGGATGTTAGATGGGGTGGGATCTGAGTTACTACAGAGAATTCTTTCCTGGGTGTCTGACGGGTGAGTCTTGCCCACATGCTCAGGGTTTAGCTGATCGCCATATTTGGGGTCAGGAAGGAATTTTCCTCCAGGGCAGATTGGCAGAGGCCCTGGGGGTTTTTCTCTTTCCTCTGCAACGTGGGACATGGGCCACTTGCTGGAGGATTCTCTGCACCCTGAAGTCTTTAAACCACGATTTGAGGACTTCAGTAGCTCAGATATAGGTTAGGGGTTTGTTACAGAAGTGGGTGGGTGAGATTCTGTGGCCTGCGTTGTGCAGGAGGTCAGACTAGACAATCATAATAGTCTCTTCTGACCTTAAAGTCTATGATTCTATGAGTACCTTGATTCCCCCCCCCCTCTTTTTAGTGGTATAATGAGAAAATTTCTCGTCATGCAAGAAGGGAGGCCCGAGGAGCAGAAAAGCATACGAGTTGTTAAAAGTTCTCCTCCTGCGTTACAGAAAAGGAAGTGGTCAGAGGCCTATGGATTTTCAAGTTTTCACTCTCAATTCTCACAGCCAGCTCCACTGCAGAAGAATAAGCTGTTTAAAGGACCAAACAGGAAGGCTGTGTATCATACCTGATATAAAATGCGTAGACAGCCACACATTACAGGAATGTCCCCTTTGAAACATCAATGATCCCATTGCAAAAATCCCTAAGAAACTGCTTATTTGAACAGGGATGTGGTTATATTAAAGAGTAGTGGTTAAGTTAATTTATATTAATACCTAAAAGAGTCTTTAAAGAAGAAAGCTTAACAATAAACTTTGAAAAGGCACAGCACGAATGGTGAGTACAGGAAAAGTTAGGATCCTTTAAAAGAAACAAATCAGGAGATCCCTCAAAATAGCATTATGTTCACAAGCATTTTCTAACAACAGCCTCAGTCTCTAGTGTGGAACACGCTGCTGCAGTAGTCATTTAAAATTCTGCTAAATCATTTTGTGAGTCTCTAACCAATACTAATAACTTTTAAGCTGGCTGGAAATTTCTCTTCAATATTAAGCCTTGCACTGACTTTAGTAACCATTTGTTTGTGTGTGTTTGTGTACGCATGCGCCTGCATGAGAGAGTATCATATATTTCATTTTGTGCTCTGGTTGGCTTTTATTGGAAAATAAATTAATCACTTGTGATTTCTGGAGGGAAAAAGGGGATTCATTTAGAGTAAAAAAAAAAAAGGAAACTCAAAGATGAAATTTTCTTCCCTGACTTCATTTTCTGTTTTAAACAGTAAATTGTTCTGTCATTGCATGATAATTGGTAAATATACTGAAATGGGTTATTAGAGTTAAAATAGACTCTCTGGATATACGATAACTATATTTTGTAATGTGCCCTTCAGGTATGATTGCTAATTACATTTCTGTTGGAGAAACATGCATTATACTTGAAAGCAGGAGTCTTCTGATTGTGAGGGTGGCCCTACCGATTCTCTATGCCACCAAATACACAATCTAAACACAAAGCCAGGGGTTTGCAGCAAAACTGAACATATAATACATTCATTAGACAATAATTTGTGAAGTATTTTACAGTGGCTAACACCCTGTTCTGAAACTGTATACAATTTTAGTTGGTGGAGAAGAGACATGTATTTTGGATAACACATACACACGAAATAGCTGTGCACAATTATACCAAGAGTCTGGTTTGATCTAACAAGTTAACGTGTAGAGATGTAGGGACAAATTCAGTGAGATGAGCGTAAATATATGGTAACTTCACTGAAGGTGACAAAATTATTCCATATTTATGCCAGTGTGATGATGAGCAGAAGATGACTGCAGTTGGTAAATTATATCATGGGTTTCCAGAGCGATATAATGAGCCTAATTGTGATCTTATCTCCACATAAAATGAGGAGTGTGACAGGGTCGGGCCAGATGGCTACAGGAGAGTAATGGAAGGCAGATATATTAGCTCCAGGTTAAGTAGGTCCCTTTTCCCTGGATAAGGTAACAGGGAAGGTTCCAGAACAATCAGGAACCTTCTGGAGACAATTAAGATAGACAGGCTGATTAGAACACCTGCAGCCAATCAAGAAGCTGCTAGAATCAATTAAGGCAGGCTAATCAGGGCACCTGGATTTAAAAAGGAGCTCACTTCAGTTTATGGCGCGTGTAAGGAGCTGGGAGCAAGAGGTGCTAGGAGCTGAGAGTGAGAACGCGGACTGTTGGCTGAGGTGTACAAGCATTATCAGACACCGGGAGGAAGGTCCTGTGGTAAGGATAAAGAAGGTGTTGGGAGGAGGCCATGGGGAAGTAGCCCAGGGAGTTGTAGCTGTCATGCAGCTGTACCAGGAGGCACTCTAGACAGCTGAATTCCACAGGACCGTGGGCTGGAACCTGGAGTAGAGGGCGGGCCGGGGTTTCCCCCAAATCCTCCCAACTCCTGGTGAGACACAGGAGGAGTTGACCTGGACTGTGGCTTCATGAAAATGGCCAAACTGAGAACTGCTGTGAAGCTCCAAGGCGAGCAAATCCGCCAATGAGCACAAGACCCACCAAGGTAGAGCAGGAACTTTGTCACGGGAGGACATTCATTAAGGTCAGTAAGGTTGCAGTGGAGTAAAAAATAGTTTAAATGAGATCAGAAAAAGGCTCATTAGCTATGTGATTGGGGACTGAAATAAATAGATACCTCTCCTGTTCTCTGCTGGTGGCACATAACAGTTTAGTCTCCTAAGGCCTGAAATATTTTTGTCTAACCCGACCTGAAGAAGAGCGCTGTGTAGCTTGAGAGCTTCTCTCTTTCAGCAACAGAAGTTGGTCCAATAAAAGATATTACCTCACCCACCTTGTTAGTCTAACTAAAGTCATTGGGCTTAATATAGGGTTATCTGGGAAATGTTTAATGCTTAACAAGAAGATCAGACTAAATGATTTGATGGTCCCTTTTGGCTTTAAACTCTATGAAATCTGAGTTAGCTTTGGTTGGCATTCACAGCCTTCTACACGAGTCTGCTAATACTGCTGCTGTAAGCTAACGATAGTATTACCAACTCTCTTGCAGGGTGAGGGACAGTTACATATTTTTTCACTGATCCAATAATAACTGGGCATGGGGACAGAGACTTTCCTATGTTTGGAGCTTACCACTGCAATTAAAATCAGTCAGTCGCAGCTGGCATCTTTATCCTATTCTACACAGCTGGTGTTGCTATGGCAGCACTCCCCCATAGGCTGGAGGGTAGGCCATATAGCCTCCTTCTCATCTGCTATTAACACTGCTCCAGGGACTGGTCACTGATCATGCAATGGAGCAGCTGGCAGTCTTCCCCACTGTCACCTCCATGAAGTTCTTTGTTTCTTCTGGAATGGGAGTTATTAAGGACCCTGAAACCCCTCAGTCTCCATGTAATGGCTGCGCAGTGTGCTTTTGTCATTGTGTCAGCTGCAGAGGTGGAGCCTAAATTCTTAGTCTAGTTCTGGATTCATTCCCAAATATATTTTCTGATTTTGTACATTCAGCATTTGCCTTGATGTTCCTCCCTTCCAGCCATAGAGATTAGTTTTTTCTTAAAGGGACAGAGCTGAAGCCTGCCTTGTCTTCCCTCAACCCAATGTCTTCACCACACGTTTTGAGTCAGGATGGAACATACGCTATAAAAACTCTCAGGCATTCAGTACAGGGGAAGTGAATGTTTCCAGTCTGAATGATTGCATTTCTTCAAAGGAATTGGAAGCCCGGCCCAAATGCTGAAGTACTGTCTCAGACATATACTGGAAATGTTGTTATGGGGTCCCACCTTCGGGAAACCTTTGCCCCAAAGTTTTCCATTTTGGGTTGTTTGTTTTTTTCAGTGAAAGGGCCACATTTTCTACAGAAAACACATACTTTTCAGGAAAAAATTTCATTTAGTTGAAACCCCAATTTTCTCTGGAAAAATGGTTTTGACAGAAAAATTGAACAAGCCCATGGCAACATATTGCATAACAACAAGGCTGCCAAACCAGTCTTATTAAATGAACCTTTAAAAATAATATTTTGAAAATGTATTAGGTATATTTTTCTAAATACATATTGAATCTAAAAAATAAGCTATATGTTTGGCAGTGGTCATGTTTATACTGTAGTGATATTGGTTTGTGCTGTGATTTCATCCTTTCTTAAAAACTAAGTAAGACTGGACTGCAGCTTTGCCTACACTGGGTTTTCTACCCACCAGCTTCAAACTGGGGTAAGCTGCGTTGGTGCAGTTATAGTTCACACCAATGCACTGTGTCTACACTAGGGGTAGCAGTGGTGCCCCTAAATCAGAGTAGCTGCACTCGCTAAGAGCCCCAGTGTAGACAAGTCATTATTTGAATAAGAGGTCTTTCTTGGTGCTGGAAGAAGTGATGGCTGGGATTCAATAGGTGGCATTTTTCTCTCTGAGCTAGTATGTTTCATCATGGATGCTGCTGAAGGCAACACCTTTCAGATAAGATGCTAAATTAAAATTCTTCACGCTTGTGATCACTAAAAGCCTCACAGCCATTTTTTACAATAGACTGGGCATTAACCGACGTATCTGACATAAATTCCTTTTGGAGTTCCATCTTGATACATTTCAGAGTAGCAGCCGTGTTAGTCTGTATTCGCAAAAAGAAAAGGAGTACTTGTGGCACCTTAGAGACTAACCAATTTATTTGAGCATGAGCTTTCGTGCTCACGAAAGCTCATGCTCAAATAAATTGGTTAGTCTCTAAGGTGCCACAAGTACTCCTTTTCATCTTGATACAGTATTCTTCCATGTATCTTCTTAACACCATTGTATAGTGTTGCTGTGTGCTGTTAAACAAGAGCTCTCATCCCAGAGATGAGTGTATGTCAATGGTGAGTGAAGTGGCCTGCCTATGTATCCTTTGATTCCCTCACAAGGTTGTTTTTTAAGGTAATTATTCTTTTAAAGTGCTCCATGAGCCACAGATGAAAAGTGTTCTACAAACAAAAAGGGTCATTATTACCAAACTGACTTACTACAGCACTAAGACATATGTATGGTTAGTCATTTCATTATGACTCCTATAGTACCACGATGCACTGGGTAAATCAATCAAGTTATTAAAATATGCTAATTTATATGGCAAATTAAGGATAAATTAAATTCACTGGTCATACAAATTAGGTATTTTATTAATAAGATTAAAAGGAGTTAGTTAAGAACCAAATTAAAAAGTAGTCAATTTCAGCTTAGTTGTGTAATTCAGAAAGAGAAATGTAAATGTAACCCTTCTGCCAGGCCAAGTTGATAGCAGCAAGGGCCGGGTTCAGTACACAGGGGTTCCCTCTCATCAAAGCAAATGCAAAACTGGCTCGAGCCCCCACCCAGTGACCTGGGAAAATCTTACACACCCCCTGGGCACCTCAAAGAGGCAGTACTTCTCCTCTCACAAGCACAGAGTCTTGGTGTAAGCAGAGAATCTTTAATAACATGAGGTAAACGACATCAGCATTAAATTGGGGAAACACCACAACTAGTGTTCATTAACCAAACCATGAGCAAAGACCCACCCCAGAAAATTGGGCCACATCCTTTCCCTCGAATTCTTGAGTCCCAGAATCCAAACGTCTCTTGAGTCCAGCAATCCACAAATCACCCAAAGTTCAAAAAGTCCAGCCCCAGAGTTCAAAAGTTCATCTGCAGAGTGTTGCTCCCCAGTCTGGCTAAAATGTGCCTGTGTGTGGGGGGAAAGAGGTAAGGGGCACCTTAGGTGTCCTGAAGCTGACTGCCCCACAGGGCTCTGCTCCGCTGTCTCACAAACGGCTCTGCTCCACCACGACCGGCTCCGCTCTGCACAGCTTGCCGTCTCACGAACGGCTCCGCCCTGCACAGCTCGCCGTCTCATGAACACTCCGCCAGCCTACCCACGAACAGCACCACTGCACTCTAGTTCTTCCGGCTCCCCACTACCTGACACAGTGCTCAGTGATTCCAGCTCTCAGTGATTTCAGCTCATAGTAGGGGGAGCCTTAGTGTTGGTGCACCATAAGGCCAAAGTGAATTCAGCACAGTACCTGTAGCAAGACTCTTAATAGACCCAAAATTAGCTCTGACATTCCACAGCGGAGAGAGACAGAGGTGCAATTGGTGTTTCAGGCCCTCACAAAGGGGCCCACATCACCAGGTACTAATACCTGTCTCAAGCCTCTCTCAATTCACAGAGTTTTGGAACCCATGTCCCTTGCCTAGCGAGTGCTACTTAGTTGATGGTGAGTCCCTCCATCATAACAAAAGGCCAAGTACAGTTCCAAGCACAGTTCCCATAATCAGGGTAATAACAATTTATTCTTCCCGCCCCAATAACAGAGACACTGGGGATCCCACA
The DNA here is from genome assembly GCF_965140235.1 of Caretta caretta. Classification (NCBI taxonomy): domain Eukaryota; kingdom Metazoa; phylum Chordata; order Testudines; family Cheloniidae; genus Caretta; species Caretta caretta. Next base: position 208,690,897 of record NC_134207.1, on the reverse strand, counting down.
ACAGCCAAAGTGACCATTTGGGCAGTTATGGCCTCATTCTAGGCGGGGTGGATGTGCCTATGCAAATGAGATCAGCCCCTGAAGTTCTTTTCCACAACTTGCCACACCTCTCCACCAGATGTCAGGGTGGAGCTCATCCTGACTCTGCTTACATCGAAAATGTATTATTATTAGGGCACTCTCTGTGGCAGTGCAACCTTGGAAAGAATTCAGACACACTGGGGATCTCATACTATGTTGTTATATCAGACATCTTGTATTGTAAATTTAGATCTGCGTAACAAACAGGAATGGAGTAGGTCAAATCAGCAGGAAATCCATGAAAGCAGACACACCTTAATTTGAATAACAAAAAGCTAATGAAATGTTTATATCAAAGGCCTTTCGAAACTTCTAATATCTTAAGACTCAGCTAGGGCTAAAGTGCTCTTGCAAAATTGTGGATAGAAAGCAAGTTTCAGAAGAATTATACAAATTAAAAGGAAATATATATATGAGGTATTAATGTGCAGTTTTTTATTCTGGATCAACATTTCAAGCAGTTAAATTTTAAAACAACAATTTTCTTAAAAAAAGCCTGGCTCACAAAAAATTAGCCAGATTGCTTATGAATAAAATTTTAAGCCCTACTGATTTATTCTGTTGATTAACTCGGTTGGATTTATTGGTTGTTAATAGTCTGCTAAAGCAAATAATGAGCCACTTGATGAGAATAAAAGATATTTGCAGACTCTTAAAGTATTTAACTACTAACAGCAAGTCAGCCCAGGGAGACTGTATGTGGAGATTGAACATTCGAGGGCTTAGATCCGAAACCTAAGTCAAGAATAGGAGTAATAGCATTACTTGGAGTGTTTGCAAGGCACCCAGAAGAATCTATTCATGGAAGCAAGGGATTGGGGAGAAAAACAGGAACAGAGAAGGGGAGTCACTAAAAATGTCCAGTTTATCTTGTGAAATATCTAGTCATGATGATGTTGAGCAACATTAGCCATCACAAAGGTTCTGTTCTCAGCCCCTGAACTGTGGGTTAGGTTTTAGACATTACCATTAATTATTGAAACTCAGAAGGCTGCAAAAACATCTTGATTCATTGGCAAACTGACAAACATATGGTGTGTTTTGCAAACCTCTAGCTTTCTGTTCAGAGGAGGAGAACATTAATTGCATACAAATTCTACTGGGAGTTCCGAAACCAGCCATCGTTAGCATAGTTAGACGTTGTATCTTGTAAGCTCAATGCATTTTAAAATCCAAGTAACAAATTAGAACTTTTACAGAGGCTTAGGACAACCAAAGTGCTTAAACGTAATAAACCCAAAGAACAACAACAATGTCTCAGACAGCTTTTCTTTTGAGTGATAGTCTGGATGGCATGTATATTTACTGGCAATTGGAAGCTGATGTCTGGAATGTGTAGTTTCATGATGTTCCTGGGGCCCTACCAATGCTACTTAAGTCATTTGATTGTCAGATTGACATTTGAAATCCCATGAATATCAAGATTCCAGAGTCATTCAAAACAGAGTTTAATCATGAGCCACTGAACTGTGGACACCCTCCGAGTGCTGGAAGATATCACATGAAAAATACTCACATAGAGGGGAGGCTCTAATTCAGGTAGGTTATGGAGAGGCAAGAGCTATTCCATACTAAAAGTTGTAATAATTTTTTTTAAAGCTGAATATCAAACCTGTGTTTTGATGGATTTTGGTAGGAGATCAAATTTACCCTTACTCTAAAGTACAAAAGTACTGTGGCCCTAGTATCTTCAAGATTGCCCAGGGCCAGAGATGTATCCTGAAGTAAGGAAGATCCGCCTTTGGGAGTAACCCTTTTTACTAAATTGGTGGCTTGTAGTAGAAAGGACAAGTTCTGTTACTGGGTTTATGACTGATTCCTACCAACTGCTTTCTGGATCAGAAAAACACAATCTCAGAGGAGGCTGCTTGCTCACACACCTGAAGAAGAAGAGTGCAGTGGCCACAGCTATCAGAACAAGGGGTGACACAATCTGTGAAACATGTAGGATCGAATGTACCTCCATGGACTTAATTGGAAGTCACACTCTCTCATGCCAGGGCTGAGCTCATTTGGATGACTTTCCAGAATGAAGGTCTATAACTCTGCAAAATCTTAGGCAGAAAGTAACAAGCAGCTATTTAATCATCCCTGTGTACTACACAATTTTCATCCAGAATGGGTTGTTGTATTTATTATTAGTTAAGTGCCAGCAGCGTACTCCATGCTAAATATACACAAGACACAAAAGAAGATATAGTCCTTGTGAGGAGTTTAGAGTCTAAATAGATGGCATAATGGAAAACCAGGGACATCTCAGAGGGTGTTTTTTTCTTCTCCTTTTTCCACTGCCATTTTCTTTCTCTCCCTTCATTGTAGTATGTTGTGTGGGTGACACAATGAGGCTAGCATTTAGGACATCTTCCAATATAAAAAGAGCTGTGGGAACCTTAATGACCTTGTTTCTACATCTCTTGTAAAAGAAGGTACCAGTAATACTTGCCCCAAGCACCACCTGATACCAAGATGGAATTCTGAGCATAGCAGGTTTCAGAGTAGCAGCGGTGTTAGTCTGTATCTGCAAAAAGAAAAGGAGGACTTTTAGTCTCTAAGGTGCCACAAGTACTCCTTTTCTTTTTGAGTATAGTAGAGACTCAAAGGGAAGAATGTTAACTATGCGACATCGCTCTGAATTCCTCTCATTAGTAAATATTCTAAGTATATGGGATAGCTTTACCTTTTGTTTTTACAAAAGTTAGGAGAACTACCGGGTGATCCTTTTTTCCTGGAAAACTCCATGGGATTTCATGATAGGACAAAAAGGAGGATGGTACTATCAAAATTTAGAATTTGCTGAACTGAATGGGAGTTGCAACATCCTGGATTTAGAAAATGCTAATAACCTAGTGTGCTTCCAGAAATGCCACCTTGATCTGCATCTGGACAGTATTTCAGTCACTCTATGGTCTGTAACATTCTGTTAGTTAGATTATTCCAACCTACCATTCCCACCAACCCAGTCACAGAAATATTCCTTACTTTTTTCACAGCCACAGAAGAAATCAGCCAAGCTCCATTGATTCCTTTCTACACCAGCTCAGGGTTGACTCAGAATTTTTCATTTTTATTTTCTTTTATTAAAAAGGGAACTACAATATTTGACTTCTGTGGGACAAGGATCAGACCCCAAAGTGAGGTAGAATTTCATGAGACCCTCTGTTCTGAAGCTACTGTCTTCCAATAGCCCAGGATTAAAGAGGAAAGAACATCTAGATTCATACAGAATTATGGAAATTGCAGTGTGGAAGAGTTGGATATATCTGTATCAAATTATGAACACTATTTTATATTATGTGTTGAACACATGACTAAACTTACCTGAGGGCAGTTTATTGTACTACATTCCAGATTGCTACCCTGCCCTGAAAAGGGGCTTGACTTCTCGTTGAAGGTCTATCACAGAGAAACCATCAACACAGCAATCTAGGGCTATCATCTTTGAATAATGCTCAACTGCTGGCCCACCTCTATGGAACAATGGGTTTTCTACACTAGTGGGGCCAGTCTGTCTAGGGGAGGGGCTGGAGCTTTCCAGATGAATACTTGGCAAAAGGAGATAGAGACTACTTAAGAAAGGGTTCCGCTCTGAACAGGAAGGCAGACCAACACATGTAAGAAAGACTTGCAGGAATAAGAGGGGGCAGAAGGGACTGTTGACATACCTCAGACTCACACAGAGGACTTGTTTATTATTCAAAGATCTGCTTTTAAGAGTAAAGTGACTGTAATTAAGAAATTCCTTTGTTAAGCTTGTGTTCCTGCCACATTCTCCCTGAAGGGACTAAACTAGAAGCCCAGAGTGCCCACAGCCTTTGTGGAGCTCTGAGAGGCCATGTGTAAATGCCTGTGGATGGGGCGTCGGTGATCTGAGAAACTTACTTCAGGATCTAGGCTGGCAGAACTGTGGAGTCTCAGATCCTAAGAAAAGGTGTCAAACAGGAGATCTGAGCCTGGGAGTCCCAAAGCATAACTGATCCAAAGCTAGTAGCACTGAGTGAATTCTGCCCAGACTCAGAGACTGGGTTCACTCACAGTGGATTGGTATCTATACAGAGGGATACTGGGCCAGGTTGTAACAGAACTGGAAGACCACCTAGGTAATCTTCCAGTCCATTCATCCATCAGTGCCTTTTACCACATTTTCCAGTTTAAAATTATTCAAGTGACAGAGTTTCCACCTCACTTCTAAAAGAGTTAAATTCTACATTATTTAGCTGCTATTGTATATCCATGTTAATGCCCCCGTTAAAGGATATCAAGTACTGTATACAAACCTCATATTTCATTGCCAGTGACCAAACTTGGAGAACAAAGCAAATCCACTGTGCTTGTGTGTGCATCATTGAGAGTTCTTTTCTGCTGTGCTCTTTGAAACCGAGAATGCTGGCTGGTTTTCTTCACATCCTCCACATCACAGTTTTATGTGTGTAAATTTTAAAACTTAGCCCCAGTGTGCTTATAAAATGCCAGGTTATTGACAATGGTAGTGCTCATTTGCTGTGGCCAATTTAGCACTAATAAGCTGAAATTGCGCTACGGGGATTCTTCTACATGGAACATAAACTCCTTTCCCTTCACTATTAAGAACACTTTCCCATAAAATGATGGCAGCCTAATAGTTTCTTCTCCATGTTAGTAACCAATCTCTGTACATATTAGTGCTATTTTCCCCAACAGGTTTCACTGTAACACATATTAGCTCTATTACAAGGCACTGAATCAACGAATACACAGTATGTTGTCCATTGAACTGCTCTGCCAGAGTATTGGGAATCCAGCATGTAATCCAGCATCTCACGTATTCAGACTATGGTGCTTCTTGAGAAACATCCAGTACTGGAAAAAGTGGAAATTGCTGCAGTGAACCATATCCACAGCTTGGGCTGGTTGCGGGTTTTCTGTTTTTGTTTGTTTGTTCCTATTAACAAAGGTGGGGTCTAGTCCAGGGTCACTTTCAGAAATGCTGAATCTGGGCCCTCCCACCCCTCCAAATGGGGAACAGCACCAGCAGTTGGGAAGGCATTCACACCCCCATGACGTCATTATTCACGCAACTCTGAAACTGGCACTCTGCATATACTTTCTCCTTTACTGGGTGGATATACGTTATTGCTCCTCCTTCAGCCCTCCCTTCTCTTATCACTGCATCCAATCGGCTATCCCAATTCACTCTCCTTTTTTCTTTGTCATCCCTGTCCCTTCCCTCCCTTTATGTTTCTCTTCCTCAGTTTTCCCTTCTCTTACTCCAACAATCCGTTCCTCTCCCCCACTTCAAGCCTGAGTCCAAAAATAACCAATATCATACTCCTAAAGCTACTTTTGCTTTATAAATAAAACAAATGTATAAACAAAATTGTAAGGAAAAAGGACATATGGAATGAACATGACATGTGCCTTATCTCATCCTGATCACTTTGCTAGTATGCACCTCCACCCTTTGGATCCAGCTATTCCACAAGTTTAAACCTACTGACTTCAATGGAGCTATGGGAATTTACACCAGCTATAGATCTGGCTCCTCCTCTTCTTGTATGCTTTACAGTGCCTAGCACAATGGGGCCTCTATCCTGAGCAGAGCCTCTGGGCTTAGTAAAATAAATAAATAATCTAATGAATGACGTTCCAGCAATGAAGCTATGTAGGCTGATCTCTCACTTATTGAATAATACACATGGATCCACTTGTCTGCTTAGAATCCAGCACAGGGGTTATTTCATTCTGTAATAAAATGACTCTCATAATTCTCCCCAGAATAAATCAACTTGTGTGACATCATTAATACCCTGAACATTCTGAGCAGGCTTAACTAACCACAGTCTCCAGACAGAAGATGGAAGACACCACCATCTCGCTTCCTAAGCTTCACAGGGTCTGTGTTGTTAGGAATTAAAAACAAAGCCAAAGCTTATTAATTTTGTATTAATTAAACTTGTATTATAGCAGTGGTATCATTTCCCCTGTTTCCCTTGGCAGTAATCAGATTCCCTCATTGTGATAAACTACTCGGCCTTCGGCCTCATAGCTTATCCACCTGAGGATTGAATTATTGCCTCATAAAAGAGAGGGCTGATTATATAATCACTTAATTAAATGTTGTACTCAGTCATTGCTGAGCTACTCCTAAAATGCTTTTGGCATCTATATTCACTAGTGGAGTTTAAACATCAGAAGACTTTTTTTTTTTCAGATGTACTACTTTAAAGGTTATTCATCCCAGTGTTCTTTTGTTTGTACTGCTTGATTATCATCCATCTGTCTGACTCACTCCCAGTCACAAAGGGGATGAAGTGCTCTGTATATTCCTGTCTGGCTTGCAGACAGCAGTCAAATTCTTAATGTTCTTTTTATTTTGGAAATGTTTTTTTCTCTTTCTGGCTGTAAAAACTTCCACAGGTAAAGCTCCCTCATCCATCTATTAGGCAGCTCTATTCTGAGCAAGTATCAAGGACCAGATCCGAAGCCCATTGAAGTTAATGGGAGTCTCTCAATTGACTTCAGTGAGCTTAGGATCAGGGCTTATAAAGGAAAAATCCACATGTGCTACATTATGAGAGTGAACAGTGTTTGTTACAGCACCAAGAGTTCTCCCTTGTGGATGGTCACTGGGTTACTATATTAGACCCAAATCTTGAGTCCCATGTACTTTTAAGACTACTGAGTCTGAGTAGCATCCAGACACTGGCTCTATGTCTGGTCTTTCAGGCACACACATGGGGTTCAGACTCCAATGCTGGTACCCCTTCTTAGGGTGTGGGGCCCCTCAGCCAAGCTGCCATCGGTCCCAAGACCAGCATAGACCCTCAAGTCTCCCCAGTAGCTCCCCACACATGCCCCCTCCAGAGCTCCACCCTCTTAGGTACTCTGGATCAGTAGCTCCCCTTCAGGGATTTTCTGACACTTAAAGCAACAGAGACTTTGCAAAGGCACTTCTAAATCACACACACTTTACTCATCAACAAAGCCTAAGAGATAAATAGATCTATGGAAACATTAAAAAAAATACTTTCCTGCACATGAGACCTTCCCTCATTTTTTTCACTCCCACAGAGAGCTTTGGATATTAGTCAGTGTCTTCCAGGGAGCCCAGGATTTTTCTGCACCCTTTCTCCTCCTGTCCAGTATTGTATTCTGAGTCTGGTCTTCTCCTCTCTCATCTACACACAGAAGCCCTTCTGCATATAAGTATTGGTGTGAGACCTCATGCCCCAGCCATATTGCATTCGTTTGCATAACCTCCCTTGGTTTCAAAGGGGTGGGGTGGATCCATCATTAGCCAACCCACTGTCCTTCTAGGTAGTCTCCATTGTCCTCTTAGGGCAAGGGATTCAATAGCTGATAGCCCTTAATGTCTGTCCCACTGAGGAACAGACCCCAGGTGTCAGTCCCCTCCTCTTAACACAAGATAGATAATGCAAGGATACAGTGAAGGATATCAATAAGACAATAAGCACACAGAGTTCATAAAATCAAACTGGAATTCATAAGTTCACATAGGTAGATCCCCAAACTACCACAGTGTTTCTCTGACATCATAGTACCATGTGGCAGAATGAATCCAAATCCATTTCTGTGGCTCCAAACTGTCCACTTGCCCTGAATTAGATTTTGCAGTTGAAAATTAAAGGGAAAGAAAAAAAGATACCTGAGGAAGGGGTTGGGAGCTGATCAGATACATAGTCACAAACTAAAACAATTTGGGGAAAAACTCCAGTGATTCTATTCTTTTGGCTGTGGAGGACCAAGGGTTTCTATGGCTCAGCTTGTCTAAATCAGAAGGCTTTCTACACTGTCCCTGTGCAGCTTGAATTTTAAGCTTTGATCCCATCTATGTGCTGAATTGTACGGAATAGGGTATTTCACTCCTTCCATCATCACTGATGGAAGGCCACTCACACTTGACATTACATAAGTCAGGACCTGACAAGCTCCCTCTGAATTCATTGGGAATCTTTCGATTGATGTCAATGGGAGCTAGATAGATCACCAGCACCTTTGGCAATAGGGAAGGAGTAGACTGGAAAGCTTTCATGAGCAGATTGAGCCATCTCCAATTATTTCACTGCCCTAAAAAGAAAAAACAAGTTCCTTTGCTATAGCCACTTGCACCCTGCTCAGATGTACATGTGTGAGAGATGAAAGTTGGAAAGGCTATCGTATTATTTAATTTAAATTTTAACTCAAGTTGCCATTAACATTCTTTGGCACATTTTAATCAACAACGGGCCAGATTAATAACTGAAATTATAATACTGATGAATTAGGCCCAGTACTTATTGTTCTACTGACATAAATGAAAGCTTCTGTATGTTCTGGGATAGTGTGTGTGTGTGTGGGTATGGGAGATGGGGAATAGACTCATAGTTAAATCATGTTTCATTGAAACAAACTGCTCATGTTCTGCCTAGGTATTGTAGCCTCTCAAATCTGTTTCTCCCTGATCTCAGTGTAACATGTCAATAATTTCTACAGGATTAACTACTCTCATTTGTCAGTGTGTGCCTTTTTCCTCTTCACAGAGGTCTGGTCTGGACAGTGTATCTTCTATAAGCACGTGTTTGGAGTATAAATTACTTTTCAATCATATCTTTTCACTTCTAACAACATTCTCTGTATTGTAGCAGGTGCTTTCCCTAGTGGTTATTTATATAGACTCTAATGGCTTGTCATCTGTCTATGCAGTCACTTCTCTGCCAAATATATAACAGAGAAATTTTCTAGTAGCATAAGCCTCTGGTAATTTTGGTTCTTTAACATCTAGGATTTTTTTAATCTAGTTGGACATAGCTCTTGTTCTGCAGAACTTTAATAGATATCTTAGAACTGTGCAAGAGTTCTTTTGGAATCCTGAACCCACCTAAAATCACGGTAGATTCAGAATCTGTTCCTTCCACCAACTTTGGGATAGGGTTGGGAATTAGTTGCTGCTGGGTATGCAGCCTTTACACCCACTCAGAACCACTCCACTACCACCGGCATGTCTAGCTGGAGGGGACAGTAACCTATCCCCCTCACTCCCTTCCTGCTCTATCCTGGTGTTAAAGGCCTGCAGGAGAGGGCACATAATTGGAGGAGTTATTGACAGTTCTACAGGCTGGATCTTTGCTGCACTGTCTGGTAAGGATTGCCATACTCCTCCTCTTTACAAGTTTTTGGATGCGCATGTGGACAGGATACGCGTTTGCAGTCACATATTAGGTATTCAGTGTCCACATGACAATAACTGTTCCTGCAGAAATAATATTAACATATTTTAATTCTCTCTCTCGTCATCGGTATATACCCTAGGCAAAGCAATACATAAAATAAAGTAAGTAAAGCAACCACCAGGCTTGCTCATCCCACTAAGCTTTTTCTGAGGCTTGAGGTTGGAAGCTGTGTTCTGTATCTTATCTGAAAATGGTTTTTCCAAGTGCAGAATGCCTCCCAACCAGTGTTGCCATAAGTACTGATAAAAAGGACTTGAGTATAAGTGCCAAGTACACCCTCACAGAAGTACTTATAAGTACAAGTATGCTGAGAAAATAGCACTTATGTATTTATAAGTAAAAGTTCAAGTACCCGTATAAGTGCAAGTACTTTCAACTCCTGTATTCCCTGCGATTGTGTGGTCAATATATGGACAACTGGCTAAATAACATAAGCACATAGTGGAAGAGAAAGAACAAAGAGCAATGGTTAAATTTTATTTGTATACACAAATAAGCATGGAATAACAATGCAAGAAATCTCTTATGCATGTAAATAAATGTATTATATTTCATTTCCATTTTATTTATATTTTTACACACACACACACACACGGTATTATGGACAGACAGCATATCATTCCATGAAATGGGTATTTTTCTTCAATAACAGCATAATCTCAAACCTGACAACGGTTCCTTCTTGGCAAAAGGATTTGTCCAGCACTACTGAATAGTCTTTTCACAGGAACAAAGCTGGTGGTATGAAATTTGATAACAAACTTAGTAACTGCTGGTTATCTTTTCAGTTGATCCTGTTCATGCGATGAACCACTGAGGAACTGCATTCTAACAATTCTTAAGAAGGAGTCAGATACAGCGGCCTCCTGATCATGAGAGCTATAGAAATTAGTGGCAACACTGGAGCATGCCCAGTGGCTGCTAGGTGTTTCCCACCCCTCCCTGCAGGGTATGCAGCTATTGGGCTTGTTTCTCAATGCAGGACACCAAGAGGTATTTGTCTGCCAGCCCTGGCCTCCCCATCCCAACTCCCACTTATCCACCCTTCTGGTGTAGCTGGGTCAGGCCAGGCAGCAAATCTCTCCAGTGGTAGATACGCTGGAGGGGAGGGATAGGATACAGAAGGACCTAGACAAATTGGAGGATTGGGCCAAAAGAAATCTGATGAGGTTCAATAAGGATAAGTGCAGGGTCCTGCACTTAGGACGGAAGAACCCAATGCACAGCTACAGACTAGGGACCGAATGGCTAGGCAGCAGTTCTGCGGAAAAGGACCTAGGGGTGACAGTGGACGAGAAGCTGGATATGAGTCAGCAGTGTGCCCTTGTTGCCAAGAAGGCCAATGGCATTTTGGGATGTATAAGTAGGGGCATAGCGAGCAGATCGAGGGACGTGATTGTTCCCCTCTATTCGACATTGGTGAGGCCTCATCTGGAGTACTGTGTCCAGTTTTGGGCCCCACACTTCAAGAAGGATGTGGATAAATTGGAGAGAGTCCAGCGAAGGGCAACAAAAATGATTAGGGGTCTGGAACACATGAGTTATGAGGAGAGGCTGAGGGAGCTGGGATTGTTTAGCCTGCAGAAGAGAAGAATGAGGGGGGATTTGATAGCTGCTTTCAACTACCTGAAAGGGGGTTCCAAAGAGGATGGCTCTAGACTGTTCTCAATGGTAGCAGATGACAGAACGAGGAGTAATGGTCTCAAGCTGCAGTGGGGGAGGTTTAGATTGGATATTAGGAAAAACTTTTTCACTAAGAGGGTGGTGAAACACTGGAATGCGTTACCTAGGGAGGTGGTAGAATCTCCTTCCTTAGAGGTTTTTAAGGTCAGGCTTGACAAAGCCCTGGCTGGGATGATTTAACTGGGAATTGGTCCTGCTTCGAGCAGGGGGTTGGACTAGATGACCTTCTGGGGTCCCTTCCAACCCTTATATTCTATGATTCTATGATAAGTGTGTTGAGTGATTCAAAATACTTAAGTATGCGCTTCAGTACAAATGTATTTAAGTACATCATAACACTGCTCCTAACATCATGCTGGGACGTTGGTTCAGTATCGACCAAGGGGTAGAGTATCACAATACTATTTCCTGCCTGACCCACTGGAGCAAGGTAACAATTAAAGCAATGCTAAAGAGACTGGAAGGTCAGATAGAATACTGCTCCACACTAATACCTTGTGAGAAAAGCCCCTATCCATACATACCCAACACCTCCTTAAGCCTTACCATAGACACCATCATGAGATCTTGGTGGCCCGATTCTCCCATAAACCCTGTTTGGCTGAGGAGCCTTCCCATTCCCCCACCCCAACATCCAGTGAAAAAATCCCAGTCCGGGAGCCTACTTGACCTCATCCAGAGTGGGAGGTAGGGATCTTTCTGGGCAGAGGCTGAATCCTGTGGCCTGAAGAGAAGAGGTCACCTGAGGAAGCATTGGGTGACCTTGCATGGAAGAGAGCAGGGGCTGTCTCTGTGCCAACACTTGTAAATGTATCTTAGAGGTTTCAGTTCTTCTAATCCAAATGAATTGACTCCTGCAGGAGTATGTTCAGAGAAGCATTCCCTGGGCTGCCAGGTCCCATGTCACTAGAGTTCTGTGACACAGTGTTAGCACTGACAGCGAATCTGAGGAAACAGTTGTTACTGCTGAATGATTTCAAGAGCCTGCTCTCCTCTGCTCTGAAGAAACTGCTTACAATTCAGGAGTTGCTGTGAAGATGACAAGCACTACAGAAGTATGGATGTTACATAAGGTGGCATTGGGACTGATCTTTCTCTCATTGACTTCAGTGGTGGAGGATAGGGCTCTTTGAGAGAATCAAGTTATATCTCCTGTATCTAACCCAAACAGTCTTCTATTTGCTGCAACAATGGGTAGTGAGAGGTGAGGCTAGGGACCAGTTGGTTCTCAACCTATTTACCATTGTGGGCCATATATGCAGCTCTGTGTGTGTTACATGGGCCATATCCACACAATATATATACTACCTGCTGTGTTAGAGTCACACACCGTTACGTGTAGTGTGAGATACAAAGAAGCGGAACCATTGGAATCAGAGTACCTTCAACCCAATTAGAGAAGATTCTTTTTCATTTTCTTGGTCCCCTTTTTATATCCATGGGATTACTCACACAAGTAAGGGTTTGCAGGATTTGGTCTCTCTCTTCCATACTATAGCTGATCAGAGATCAGACAAAATACTGATCAGAGATCAGGCAAGACTGAGTTTAACCCAGTTAAACATCGTAAAGGCTGATCATAAGATCGGGGGATGGAGGTTAGGGACTGTCTTACATTTTGTTTAGTGACCTTTTCTGGTGAAAGCATGGAAGAGTATTGAAAAGTTTCAGAGGCAGTACTGGCTAGTCTTTCTCCACCAGAAAGAGGGTCAGCATAATGCTGAGACCTTGAAGAACAGTGGCATGGACGGGGAGGAGTGTCTTAAGTGCTGGAAAAAGCCATGAAGATTCTGTCTCTTCAGCCATAAGACAAAGGATATTGACCTACTGAGGTAAATTGTTGTGGGTAACTAGTAGATCAGATTACTCAGGGGTATGGAGGACATTTGACTCGCCAAGATTTGTTGACCTTCAGCGCACAATGCAAAGTCCACCTTTTTAAAGCAACATTGGGCTGAGCAGCTGGGGAGCTCTGGGCTGGTGCTATGGCATTCTCAGACTGGCTGTTTTATGCAGGGTAGGATTTGCTGCTGGTTGAACTTTACGGTTATGGACTGTGGGATGCACAGAGCTTGTGATAGGCATTGTGTAAAAAAATTAAAATAATAAATAGATAAATATACTTAGAAGGCTGTGTGTATTTGTGATCTATCAAAAGTTGTTTCCCTTCTGGTCTGGTTCTGTGCTTGTTTACATCAGTGTAAATCAGAAATAACATCCACTGAGCTCAGTGGAGTTACTTCAGTAGAAACCAGAGTCAGACCCTGCATGTCATTTCACAGCGCCTGCTCTGTGTCCTGATCCATGAAGTCACAATTCTGGCCCTCATACTTCAGATTGTTTTCTAGAGCAACAGATTCTGATGAAACAGCTGAAAACCAAAGACTTCTTTTTCATTGTGAGGAAGAAAAGCATGCACTCCAAGGAACAGATGGATCTTACCACAAACTTACATGTACGCCGCTGCATTACAATCAGTGTCATTTCCAAAATACATTTATTTCTTTTGAAAAAGAACTGGCAGCCTCAGAAAAGCAAAATAACTGCAATTCTTAAAAGTTCCAGGTGGTGGAGCTACTACATTGCCTGTGATAATACAGTAAGACAAAAACAATTGCAGTACTTGAAAGGGATCTGAGGAAATGTCCCCCAGACATATCCTGGCCATGGCTGTCCATGATTCCCTTTTACTGAACAAGGGATTGGAAACCGTTTGTGCAGCTTTCCACATAAGGTTTTGGGACAAAGAGTTAAATATCTGATGCTTTCTATCGCTTCCCTCTGTGAATGTGATTTATCATTTGTTGTATTTGTAAATCTATAAGCAGACTGTATGCATTATGGAATGATGTACAGAGTATTATGCACTCTTTTAAGGCTACACCCCTGTTGCTATAGAACCCAGATCTTTCACTTAAGTCAATGGGAGCTTTGGGTGCAAAAGGAATGCAGGCTGGAGCCCTTATTTGTTAAAAATGTTATATTAAAATAACACAAATATTAAAAATTAAACTGTTAAATAATCAACATAGTGATACCAAATTTTGAACAGAATACACTGAAAAAATTATTTTAAGAGAAGATCTTAAAGAAATAATATAATAATAAAAATGGCAAGCTGCTCACAATCAATATGAACTCCCCAAATCTCTCCTTTTAGAAAGCAGAGCTACTGGTATCTACTTGTAAATGTTCACAGCACAGACAGTTATTAACTAGGGGATCTGTTTGCATGAAGGGGAGTTAACTGAAGAAATTCCCAGTAAATCAAGAGGACATTAAATCCTTAATCCTCCTTACTCTCACTATATAATACAAAGATCCTGTTTAACTGGGTTCTGTTGTTTACTAGGTGCTGCACTTTAAACACTTGTAAAAGCAAAGAAATAAAAGCCACTTTTATTTGGACTCACTAAGGGCTAGATTGTGACTAGCCCAGGGCAGATGAGCAAGGGTGTGGTAGAACGGAGCACTTCTCTCTCCCACTCAGTCCGTGGGAAGGAGGTTGGCACAGTCATAGTCCTTGTGCTGCCTTGAGCAAAGGCTACCCCAAGTAAGCACTTCCAGTGGCACTGGTCTTCTCAAAGAAGAGAAAGAAGATGGACTGGTTGCCCCTCCAGGTGTGGGGGAGCACATGCTGCACACGAAAGGATGTGGCAAGATCGCTGCAGTCCAAGTGTGTCTGGTGCTCCAGGGCATATTGGGCCAGCTTCTCAGCTGGTGTCAAATGGCACCATCCCATTGCTTCAATGCTAACTATGTCAAGTTAGACCACTGAGGATTCAGCCTGGTGTGCCTGACTGAGGCAGCGAGGCTCCCACACACCCCCGGACTGCTGTTTGGCTTCACAGCCACAGTCCAGCCCTTCATATATTGATGAGAATTATCCGTGGAACTATCATATCCAGAGTCTGTGTGTGGCTGGCATAAAAACCCAGTTCAAATGTTTCTCCTCATTGTCTACCTCATTCTAAGTAAAATCACTGTCCAAGGGAACCATCTGTCTTACTAACACTCCGATGAAAACAGTTACAAAAGCACTCCCCTCCTGTCATTGTCCCAAGAGGCATGTGCCCTGCAGTAGTGCGGGGTGGAGGCAGATACCATATCATGGGCTTTTCAGAGCACCAGCTGAGATATCACATCAGAGTGGCAGCTCTCTGGAGGCAGCAGAGAGTCGGTTGTACCTGTTTACAATGTGTTTAGCTGTTATCAGGATTTATATAGTAATTCAGGGAATGGAGACAGGATGGCTCTGGGGATTGCTTGTGGGATATGAGCCTTTCATCTCTAGGTCATCTAACAGCTGTTTAGTGGCCTACAGTGTGTGTGACATGAGTGATGGTCTGAGTCCAGTACCTCGAAGACAAGCGTCCACATCACAAAAACCGCCTTCACAATTAGCACTAATTGGCACTCCCATTGGTAGCCACCTCAGAGAAGCCAGAAACTGAATGACCAGATATAGGGTCTGCTGTGCAGAATATACTTATCTCTTTAAAAAAAACTGGGTATTTGGCTTGAAAATTCCTCTCGGAGTTCTTGGTTTGTAAAGGTCAAGTGTGTCCTGGAGCTGAGGTCATGGTTCTGAATCTCTTTGTTCCAATGCATTTCTTCAGTCTCAACACCCAGAAACACATACACTGGGTGAGTGAAAGACTGGATCATTTCCAGAGAGCTTAGAGGACAGATAACCTCGTAGCTTTCCATCAATGCATTTCAAATTGAACAGATACTAGCACCTATGTGCAATAAAGAATCAGGTTACCTTTTTGTGAAATGAAGTGATGTGTGTGTGGGTAGTGAATTGAAGGTAAATTTTACAATACAATTGATAAAATAGCTTGCCTCAAACATTTCACAATTTTTTTTTTTTTTTGTATATTAGCATCAAAGAAATGTAGGGCTGGAAGGAACCTTAAGAGGTCATGAAGTCTAGCCCCCTGCACTGAGGCAGGACCAACTAAACTTTACCATCCCTGACAGGTGTGTGTGTTTGTTCAACCCTGTTGTTAAAAACCACCAGTGATGTGGATTGCACAACCTTGTTTGGAAGCCTATTCCAGAGTTTAACTACCCTTATAGCGAGAAAGTTTTTCCTAATATCTGAACTAAATCTCCCTTGCTGAAGATTAAGGCAGTTACTTTTTGTCCTACTTTCAGTGGACAAGGAGGACAATTGATCCCCGTCCTTTTTTAACAACCCTTAATATATTTGAAGACTGTTAACAGTTTCCCCCCTCAGTCTTCTTTTCTCAAGACTAAACATACACAGTTTTTTTTAACCTTTCCACATAGGCCAGGTTTTCTAAACCTTTTATAATTTTTGTCACTGTCCTCTGCTCTCCCATCTTTCCTCAAGTGTGGCACCCAGAACCCAGTGCAGGCATGGCTCCACTAATTAGGTGCCTGGAGAAGAGGCACATGTATGGTGAGGGGGTGGCCTTGGTGGGAATAGGGAGTAAGTGAGAGGGGGCAGTGAGGTGAGAAGAGGGGGTTGGGGGAATTTGGGATGTGTGAGGCTGCGGCAGCCAGAGAAAGGGGTGACTTTCCCCAGCTCCAGGCCTGCGGCTGCCAGGGAGAGACAGCCCTTCTTCCCAGCCTCAGCTCTGTGGCTTCTGTGGTGGGGGAGAGACCCCCCCTCCTTCCCAGCCCCAGCTCGGGGGCTGCGGCAGCCAGGGAGAAAGGGCACATCCATCACATTAGAAAGGTAAGACTACTGATACTAAAATATGAGTTATGTGCGTTTATTTGTAGAACCAAAAAAATGTTAATTATTATTAAGGTTTTTATTATATAGTGCTTTTATCCAAATCACTTTACAATAGTTAGCTAATGGTACAAACAAACTTTTTTTTCCACGGACCACTTGAAAATGGCTGAGAGTCTCAGCGGACCACTTAATGATCTTTCCAAATGTTGAGAACCACTGCTCCAGAGTGCATGGAACCCTTCCTAGCTTGGTGTCATCTGCAACTTTTATAAACACGCTCTCCACTCCATTATCTAAGTCATTAATGAAAATATTGAATAGTACTGCACCCAGGACTGACCCTGCAGGACCCCACTAGATACATTGTCCCATTTTGACAATGAACCATTGAAAAGAACTCTCTTGTATTTTTCCATTTGCTAATGAAAGTAGCCATAGATTCTTCTTTTTAACTGAAAACCTCATGAATAGGTGAAATTTTGCATGTTAATAGTTGTTTTGCTGGAAAATGCAGATTTGAAGCTACCACAACTATTTGCGAATTTGGGGTGATTTTGGCAAATAGTTTCAGTTAAAAAAGGATTTTTAAAAAATTCCAAAATGGTTAATTTCAGCATTTCTGAAATGATAAGTTTCAATTTTTCATTTTGGAAAGATGTTTCATTTGTCAATTTCCCTAAACTTTTAAAAATAATTAAATAAAAGTAAAAAAGAAAAACAACTCAAAGTAAAAAAAAAAAAGGTTTCAAAAGACCAAAAATTATTTTTTCTACATTTTTGTTTTGCCAAGAAATGTAGATTTTTTTTTTGTTTTGGTTCAATCCAAAGATGCTTTTCTCACCGTATTTTTTGGTTCAGTCACTGAACCAAAAAATTGATTATTTGCCCAGCTCTGCTCACATGTCTCTTGGTCCATTATACCTTAGCACACAGATTTTCTTGTGCATCTTTTTGTTTTCTATCAGATCCATATGAGATTCAACTGGGATCTGATCCAAAGACCATTGACAACAATGGGAGTCTTGCCATTGACTTCAATGAACTTTGGAGCAGGCTCTTGTTAAAAAGAGATCTAATTAGGTCTCAATACATTGAAATGTATTTGTCTGAATCAGTGACTGACCACCGATGGTCTTTATGTTGATACTACTGTACCATGTTATTTGTGTTGATTCTGCCTTGGGTAAGTGTGGAGAGAAGCAGTGCAGTATAGTATAGGATCAGGATTTGGGAGGCCTGTATTTTATCCCAGCTCTGGCATGGACCTACTATGAGACCCTGCTCAAGTCGCTTCACCTCTCTATACAGTACCTCTGCTTCGCCTCCCACCCTTTGGCTGTCTTGTCTATAGAGATGATGAGCACTTTTGTCCAGGGACTGTCTCTCACTATGTATTTGCACAGTGCCTAGCACAATTGCATTCCAATCTCAGTTGGGCCTTTAGGAGGTCCTACTGTAATAAAAATAATAATAAAATAATAATAATAATATTGCTTTTAACATTAGTTCTGTTTTCTTTTAACTGCTTTCAAAGCACATGAAAATATATTTCAAATGAATCCTATAATTACCACTAATAATAATCTTAACACAATTTCATATGGTTGTTGTTATGGAATGTCCTTAGTTCATGTCAGGTGAAAAATTGCAGAATGCAAAAGGAGTTTTAGACCCATTAAAATAGGATAGAAAAAATGTTGCCAGATGAGAAATTATTCAAAATACATTCAAACCACGATCTCAATCCTCTTTCAAAGGCTCTTTGATATGACAACCTTTTTTACTTCCTTTCCTGCCAAAAGTTGTGTAGAACAATCTCTCCAGTTTCCAAGGAAATTATTGTTGCTTGAGGTCAACAATAGAGAAAACTGCATACAGTATGTGAAAGTACTTTAGAAAAGTGAAATACATCTCAAGCTGCGGAGGTAAAAAAACCACAACAATGTGTTTGTATAACTGCTGCTCAGTTACCACAGAAAGAAAAGGAGTACTTGTGGCACCTTAGAGACTAACCAATTTATTTGAGCATAAGCTTTCGTGAGCTACAGCTCACTTCGTTGGATGCATACTGTGGAAACTGCAGAAGCACACTGCAACATTCCAACAAAGACAATAACCCCTTTTGATCTTACTTCCAGGAGTGTTGTTTTATCTCCTTAATAAATAGCATTACCATGTCACTCTCAGGATGCTGGTAGAAAATTGTGTTCCAGTGCAGAAAAAGATGTGGCATCACATTGGTGGACAGGAAAAGGCTTAGGTGAGAGATCACCCACTTGCCCATCTATGCATTAGTTGCCATCCCTATACATGAAGAATCTTAGATCTTTGGTTGAAGGGGAGCAAAGTGTTTCTAGTCAAATTAACTAAGTGCCAGATACCTTTATTCAAACAAGTCCCTTTGGCTACAGTGGGACTATTCAGAGTGAATTGCTGTTCATCATAAGTAAGTGTAACAATCTGGCCCTAGTTTAGCACAGCCAGGAAAGGGTTAAGGGCAATCTTCAAGTCACATGACCCAGCAGGGACTTTAAGGGAAGGATGTGACCTTTTTCTAGGGGAGGGGGCAAAGAGAAGCAAGGGAAAAGCTTCTGGGACTGCATGGGTTGAAGGAATTGCTTTGTTTTTGTGTTTAAGCGATCAGTTGTGCTCTGAGGCAAGGGTCAGAAACGGAATTGGGCATGACACTGGTTCCTTCCTGAGGAGAGAGCCCACTAGCTTACACTTCCTTTATGTGTGGGCAGTGCCTATCACATTGTGAGCGCTATCTCAAAAATAAATAGATGTCAATGATAATGGACAAGATGGGCCTGTTTTTCAGAGACATTCCCATTGACTTCAAATGGAGTTTTAGGAACTCAGCTCTTTTGAAAGTCAAGCCCATCTGCATATTACTAAATCCATATTTTCAGCTGCAGAAAGGAGTTCTTCACAAATCCTTCCTTTTCCTTTGATTGATAGAATAACAATATCATTTTGTATAGTACCCCGGTAATGTATATTGACATCTATTTATTTTTGAGATAGCACTCACAATGTCGTAGGCACTGCCCACACATAAAGTGTAAGCTAGTGGGCTCTCTCCTCAGGAAGGAACCAGTGTCATGCCCAATTCCGTTTCTGACCCTTGCCTCAGAGTACAACTGATCGCTTAAACACAAAAACAAAGCAATTCCTCCGACCAATGCAGTCCCAGAAGCTTTTCCCTTGCTTCTCTCTGCCCCCTCCCCTAGAAAAAGGTCACATCCTTCCCTTAAATTCCCTGCTGGGTCATGTGACTTGAAG
This sequence comes from Caretta caretta, assembly GCF_965140235.1. NCBI lineage: Eukaryota > Metazoa > Chordata > Testudines > Cheloniidae > Caretta > Caretta caretta. The sequence goes on along the minus strand of NC_134207.1, from coordinate 208,670,929 downwards.
ATAGCCCTTAACCCTTTCCTGGCTGTTTTACCCCATCACAGAAGAGAGGGCCCCCCCCCAAAAAGAAAAACAAAACTAGACTGTCTACAAAGATAAAAACAGAGGTGTGATGAAGGGGTACAACAAATAAGCTAACAGGATGATGACAGGCACATGTCATTAGGTCTAAGGGAGGAGGTGCTGGTTGGGCGGTTTATTTGTTTATTTGTTTTGAAGTGTGAAAGCACTCCGGTTTTGTATGGAATGCCATAGAAGAGGCATTTTACAGGCAGCAGTTCCTTCCCTTTCATCTTTGAGGCTCCCAGAGTTGTTAAAAAACGACATCACTCCATTGAAATGCAGCCTCCTTTGGGGGAGGACAGTAATCAGTCAGTGCACAGCACACTGTAGAACAGAAGAGAAGAAAGTCTTGCTCAGGAGCATTGATGCAAACCTTTAGTCTGTACAAAATGAAATGTTTAGGGTCAGATATTCAAAGGTAACCACACATACAGCCTGCATCCAGTTTATGCATACAGACAAATAGTCTATGTATGAGAGCAAAGCTGGTATCTGTATGCATAAGTTAGCTGTTCTCAAATGTATATGAACAAATGCATGTAACTAACTTTGAAAATCTCTCTCTTAACCATCATTTAAAGTAGACAGGACTTTAATATTTCATGTCCTATTCAAGACTTTTCAACAAAGCAGAAAGGACTGCTACTCCACTTACAAACCAATGAAGAACTTGGACCCTGGAGTGTAATATTTCATTTTATTGAAGGTCTCTTTATTGTACTGTGACAAAATGCAATTAAAGAAATAGATTTCAAAAATCCAGGGAAAAGGTTTCCTGACAGAGGACGCTTTTGAAAAGGCAGAATGCTATCTTGAGGTCACTTAAAGTTTTAAGATTCAAATGATCATTCAACAAAAAACATTCACAATGCCTTGCACTTCTTTATATTCACCATGATGTATATGCACACAGTAAATGATTACTCCCTGTGTAGCATGGGCTTTGGCATTCATTGCCTAAACTTTTTTATCACATTGCATATTCCCCATCATTTTGCACATGTGGGAATAAGATTAAGATATAGGGTATAATAGGCCCTGCAATCGTTCTTCTTTTATGATGTTTTTACTCTTATTTAACCCCACTGACTTGAAGGGAGTCACTCCTGATTGAGACAGAATCAGGCCTGCTTTCTATTGCCTGTGGATCTGATAAATCAATAGGGGCTTTGTGCACACAGCAGCTGTAGAACTGAGCCCTAAGGCTTAGCTATGAGTGTCTGGTTACTATTGTCCTCGGACATGCTGGGTTAACCTTAGGGGTTACAACCTGAAAACAAGCAGCATTTGCTGGATACCACCCTGTAAACAGGTAACTTAAACAGCTCTATGGATGAAATGGGGTTGCCTTTGTGCCTAACGCTTTATTACTAGAGCTAGAACAGGTCTGTACTGTGATTTATGGCTTATTTTTGTTAGTGAATAACATAAGTTGTGAGGTCTCAGAGTAGCAGCCGTGTTAATCTGTATTCGCAAAAAGAAAAGGAGGACTTGTGGCACCTTAGAGACTAACAAATTTATTTGAGCATAAACTTTTGTGAGCTACAGCTCACTTCATCGGAGGCCCTAATGATTAAGCCTGATCCTGAAAGATGCTGTGCTTAATGCTAAGCACACAAAACGCTCACTGATTTCTGTAAGAGCTGAGAAGTGTTCCTGTGAGGATCAGGTCTCAAATTAGGCAACGGACCAGCATGTTAGAGTATGTCTACACTGCACAGTTGTTGCCAAAACTTTTGTGTTTCGCGGGTACTTAAAAAAGCCCCCCTGCAAAAGACAAAACTTTTGCTGATACAAGTAGCAGTGTGTATGTGGCTTTGTTGGCAGGAGTGCTCTCCTGCTGACAAAGCTTATGCCGCTTGCGGGGCTGGAAGTATTTTGTTGGCAAAAGTGCTGACAAAATACCACAAAAGAGCATTCTCACACTCTGAGTTTTAGCGACAAGGCTGTGTGGACACAGCCTTGTCGCAAAAAGCTGCATAGGGTAGACAAGCCCTAAGCAGATGAAATTCAGTGTAGGCAAGAGACAAATGCAAAGTAACACACATAGGAAGCAACAATTTCAACTATTCACTAACACTGTCACTCCTAAGCACTCAGGAGTAAAAACCAAAATATAACTTGGTCATCAGAGTCAGTGGCTCAGTAAAAGCATCTGACTGAATCAGCATTGGCAGGCAATGATAAACAAACCAGATATTAGACTGTGCTAGGAGAAAAGAATACTGAAAATATTATAATGACATTATGTTACCTTAAGTTACGTACGCCACTCATCTTAAATAGCATGTGCAGTTTTGATCATGCCTTCTCAAAGAATGAGCAGCAACAGAAAGCTTCTAAGAAAGCAAACAAAATGGAAAGTCTTTTGTATGCGGAGAGATTAAAAAAGTTATTCATTAGGATTATTTTGTTTAGAGAGGAGACGATTAACAGGGGACATAAAGGTATATAAAACAATGAATTATATCGAGATGGCTGGGAGTGGGACAGGGACCACCCTAAACTATGAATTTAATAGTGAATGATATCTTCCCCAAAGCTTTTAAGAATCGACTTACAGAATTCTATAGCAGGGACATGATTCACCATTAAATTGTGTACAAAATTCTATAGAAAAGTTACAGTTTTCAGTGCACTGCTAGCTGATTTTCCCACCAGGGAAGACTGATTTTGGGGGTGCTGATACTTCACCACTGGTTTTTACTTAACCTTTCATCACTTGTGGTGCCTTCATTGCCCTGCCTATCATACATATGGGGCATACTTTTTCCATTCCTTCCTAATGTAAAATTTCAGTAGAGCTATCACATAGATCCTATGGGCTTAATGCTCCTCTCACTTAGGACCCAATCCAACACCCATTCAAGTCAACAGAAGGACGCCCATTGATTGTGTTGGGGGCTGGATTGGGTCCCAGCACTAGTATAAACCAGGAGTTACTGAAACCAATACAAGTGAGAGGAGATCAGGGTCAGTGTAGCTTTGTAGTTATGTACAACTAAGCAATAAAAGCTGCAGTAATTATTTAAGACCCTGATTCTACCACCTTACATTGACTAATATCTTACTTAAGTAAACCCACAGAAAGCAGGAGGACTATTCACAGGTACTATTCAGCATGAGTATAGGTGGCAGAACTCGTCTAAATTGAGTAGAGCTGCCAGTTTTTTATGTTTAGGACTGGACTATGCTACAAGACAGGCCATAGCGAGGGGTGGAGCTGCACTGTCCTTTGAGCATCCCTGAGAAAGAATTGTGGGTCAGGAAACCACAATTCTCTCCCTGCTCCTTGCTCCTGCATTATTCCAGGAGGGTAGTTAATTGCAACAGAGCAGAATGTGACTGGCAAAGCCTCCTTTACAGCCCTTTTAACTAAAGGTTTTCAGACCACTTTTGCATGACCTCTCATGTGTCATTTGCTATCAGCTTCATATTGATCTTGAAATTAGTTAGTCTATGCTAATTTATACTCCACACAACTCCATTGACTTTGGTGCAGTTGCCTGGGGTTTAAGTCTGTCCCTTTCCAAATTTTGCTGTAATTTAATGGCCAGGATGCAGAGCCTTATTTTCATCTTATTTACACAGCTTTTACACCGGCATCGCTCTCTTTATTTAAATATATTGGTGCAAATTAGGAGTGAAAGCAGAATCAGGCCCACAGAGATCGAGAGAATCTGTGAGTGTTCCCTGCCATCCAACTTCTAAATCAGTATTCTCTGGTAAGTCTGCTTTGAATTTTGTTTTTGGACTGGTAAGAAGGGAAGAAGGGTTTTGGTAAATACTGTGTCAGTTCTGACCAAAGCTGAGTCTCCATCGATAATGGCAACAGGCAGTGGGTTAGCAAATAGGAGGCTGAAGCATGAAAAATCATTTGACAGGCTTGGCTTAATTTTTATTCAACAACGTATTCTTAGGGATAAATTCTGCTTTCAGTTCCATTAGCAGGAATCTGCAGTAACTCCTTGGGAGCGAATGGACTTACCCAAGATTTACACCACTGTCAATGAGAACAGCATTCGGCACATAGAATAGTCTGCTGATAATATTTTCCTTTGAGTTTTAACAATATATGTAGCACAGGGGACTGATCCTGATTTCATATCTGTGTAGTTCCATTATCTTCATTGAAATTACTCTGGATTTACACCAGTGTAGGTGAGAGCAGAAGCGGGCCCTACATCTGTTAGCAGTTGGCATACTGCAGGCCAGATTTTCCTTTACACTCTATCCCCTTTGCACTGCTCAGGTGGTACAAAGGAGTCAGAAGGACCACCAGCAGAGAATCCCCTTGAGAAAAGAAATGCTTGGCCAAGTTTTAAAGTGGCCAGAACAGCTTGTATGCCAACTGCTCCTTCGCTTCACCATAGGGGACATATTAGAAGAGGGACAGGTGTGGTAGAATGCCACGCTGTTATACCAACCCATCACTGGTGTAAAGTCCCTTATGCTCCTGGGCTGCTCTGATGCCAGGGCCAAGCCAGTACAGAATCAGGGAGCCATAACTGGCTTTTCCCTTCTCAGCACCAAACAGAATGCAGATGCCATAGAATAATGAAGCCCTAAATCTCTGTTCTCTCACAGTCCATTTTCTCTTATGTCAGGTGATGTTTCTCCAGCTATCTTTAGTCCCGGCACAGTGCAGTTTGAGTTGTTCCCATCATGTAATTGCTCCATACCTTCTTTTTCATTCTACTTCTCTCCATCATGTTGATCTCTTATGAACTGGGTATTGTTTCCACTTTAACAGCTCCTACCAGCTGTTTTCCTCTGGTAACTTATTGCAGATAGAATTTCAAGGCCTTCTTAGGTGGAAGCTGCTGAAAGCACTACGGCTCTCGGACTCACTTCAAAGCAACTTTCATCATTTTTCATGCACTGTTTTTAGAATTCTCTTATGTTCTGGCCCCAAAACTGATTCTCAGAAAGATCAGACTGTGTGGTATTGCTATTGATAGCACGTCGGCAGGAGACATTGTAGTGGTGACGGTGTTTTGGTTTGGTTTTTTGTCTGATTTGTACACATCCAACTGACCTGTAAAAGTTAAGGAGGCACCATTTTCCCCCTTTTGATTATAATTTGTTGTTTTTTCAAGGGAATGGGTGGGAGAGGAGATTACTGCAGGAATTCAGCTGCCAGAAGTATTTTAATTTACTTACAACTTTAATTTACTTGAAACTCTTATCACTAAAGGTACTAGAGCTCCTGCACTAGACCATCAGGGCTCATGCTTGGGAGGCCTTGGCTTAACACCAACACTAACTGTGGCTGAATTATCCTCCCAAACTCTAAGGGTTTTCAGCTGAACTCGGAAGAGAGTTAGTCCATAATTTCCTCAATTGTCATCCCAACCCTATCTCTGAAGAAACAGCCGACCACATCTAAGCTTTTTAATGTTCCTTTCCACTGACTGGGCTTAAAGCAGGGTTGCCACTGTAAAGATCAATAGGATATTTCCTGGAATTTGGGCGGGGGGAATGGCAAAGTTCTGGAAAATAGTTGGCCCCAGACAGAAAGGGCCAAATTCAACCTGGCCACAAAGGGGTGTGACTAGTGAATTCAGTGAAGTTACACTCCCTTATCCCAAGGGCGCATGTAGTTCAATATCTACATTTGCTTGGAATAAAAAGCCAAAATGCAGAAGGAAAGAAATGGAGGTTTGAAACACAGGCCATGGTGTGATACAAACTGATATGATTCCTTTTGGTAGCACATAGCAATTTGGCCCATTTGAGCCCAATTATCTGCCCTTAATTTCCTTCTCTGTTGCAGGATTGGGATGTTCTTTTTACAGACATGATTTATGCAATGCAATTCTCCTTGAAGGACAGGAAGAATTTTAAAGGACCAAGACAGTATCAGCTGCTTCTTCCATCATTTTTTTTGTGGACTAACAGATATTCAAGGCCCAATTTGCCTTTCACTTAGGCCTGGACTACACCAAAAAGTTAGGTTGACCCAGCTACGTTGCTCTGCGGAGTGAAAAATCCACACCCCTGAGCAACATAGTTAAACCGTCCTAACCCCCAGTGTAGACAGCATGAGGTCAGTGGAAGAATTCTTCCATCAACCTAGCTATTGCCTCTCAGGAAGTGGATTACCTATGCGGATGGGAGAACCTCTCCCTTTGAGGTAGGTAGCATCCATACTGAAGTATTACAGTGCTGCAGCTGTGCCTCTGTAGTGATTCCAGTGTAGTTAAACCCTTACACTGGTGTGAACAGGGAATAAATCCACTGAAGCTAATCGTTACACTAGCATAAAACTGGTGTAAGTGAAGGGTGAGTCAAGCCGAGTGTGCTGCATCGTGTGAAGGACACAATGCACTATCCAAGGGTATTGCCTAAAAACCTGGGAAATTTACAGCATCTATAATAGTAAATCACCATAATACTTAGCACTTTACATTTTCAAAACATTGAACAACATTAATGAATTAAGGCCCAGATCCTGCGGTTCACTCCTTGGATATGCAGAGCCGCAAGTGTAGTGGAAATGCTGCTTTTGCGCTGCATGCCTCGCCAGGCAGGGGACAGTATGGCACGTTGTGGTGCAGCGCCACCCATGGCACTCAGAGATGAAGAGAGGACGACGTGGAAGCTGGCTTGTGGGAGGGGGGGAATGCTCTCAGTGCACCATGCTTGCTGTGGAGGGAGGGTGGAGAAGCTGGTTGGTGCTGCTGCTCCCCAAGTAGTTGCAGAATTGGGCAGACACCTAGGCGCCTGGGCCCGAGAATTCTGTCCTCTGTGTCTAAAAGATCAAAGGCCTTTACATGCGTTTTGGCTCCATTGCTCTGGATTTGGGGCTATTATTTTTAGTCCTTCTAAAACACTCTGCTGGCATCTTTTTATCTAAACAGTTGACCTTTATTTGTTCCTCCCTGTCACCTAGTCAAACAAATGAGTGTAACAATTACAGAACATCTTGTTGTTATAGCTACCAAATGTTCCTGAGTGATATTGCCCATACACCCCAGTGGATGACTGCCAGACAAATCATCGGTAGTTGTTTTCTTAACTTTAGGAAGGTTATAAAGAAGTTATTTGCAGGATGTAGGGCTTTTGGACATTTTCTTCAGGTCATTTTAGCTCTGAAGGCATTTATACCCTTGATTTAGGGCTGAGAAGAGAGGTGTGTATATTTAAGTTGATGTGTTCTCCCAAATACTCCTTGGCTTAGGGTGGAGAAGGTAGGATTTGGTGGCATTTTGGTCTGGTTGGTAAGACAGTAGAACTTTAAAGGGGCATAGTGTGGTCCAGTGGGTACTAGACTGGGAATCCTAGGTTCTATTCCTAGGTCTGTTGCTGAATTCCATGGGACCTCCCCTAATCTCTCTGCATCAGCTCTTCTATTGATAAAATGACAATAACTCCATTACATACTTTTGTTGAGCAATTGAAATATATAAGTGAAAACTTACATAGGTAAGTGCTAGGTCTTTTTATTAACTGAAAACTGGATAATTTTTGCCATCATAAGAATCAAGATTTTTTTTTTTTTTTAATAAAAGCCGGAATGCACTCACAGCCTTCTGATGAATGGAAGCCTGGCAACTTCTGGTGCTTAGCTTGGACAAATAAAACCTGCTGGCAAAATATTACACTACAATAGATGATACCCTTCACAAAAGCTTTATATGTATGTTTGAACTAAGAGAGGCTTTTCCCAAAGAAAGGTGACATTAGTGTCACATAGGCAAATTTATAACATCATTGGATTTTGGAGGTAATATAAACTCGTCTAGAACACTCTAGCATATTAAGAGAGGTGGCTGATGGCAGGCATAGAGACTACAGCCCTGTAGCCTACGGCTTTTTCTGATTGCATGGAAAAATGATTTCTTCAATTTTGCAAGATACAAACCAAATGCCTTACAAATTGGTCACATTCCATTTAACTCATATTAATCTACATTGCATCCCCTAAGGGCCCAAGGTGCTGTATTTTTCTTTTTTCCTCCAGAATAAATCTTTTTTCCCCTTTAAACTATACTGGAAGCTGCATGAATTCTAGGGAACATTCATGGATATGCTTCTCATTGTCCGTTCCTTGCCTATACCACCACACACATGCTTTACTTTATGCTGTAGCTCAAGTTCAAGTAAATCAAGTTTCTGGATTAGGCCAATAGTAACCCTTTCTTTAAAAGGCAGAGTACTGGATATATCTGTACTTCTTTTTCTGCCTCAAATGGTAAAGAGATTCCTTAAATGCACTAAAAAGCAAATTGTAACTGTAAGGCATGGTCAACATGATGGAATTTATCAAGGCAATTCCAGTGTAGAAAATGTGAATGAGGGATCTATAATTCAACAATATTTTGGTCTGGAAAATAGTTTTTTTCCTCCATCTAAACAGCTGATTAAGCAGTAGAAGAGCTTCATATGAGGTTGGACTAAGTCAGAGGTGAGCAAACGGTGGCCCGCAGGACTGTCCTGCTCCTGGCCTGGGAGGCTGCCCCCCCCTCCCGCAACCATGCCGCCACGCGGCGCAATGTTCTGGGCAGCAGGGTTGCAGAGCCCGGCCTGACCCAGTGCTCTGTGCTGCGCGGTGCGGTGCTGCTGCCTGTCCTGGTGCAGCTGCGATGCCAGCCACCGGTGCTCCAGGCAGCACAGTAAGGAGGCAGGGAGGGGGTTGGACAGAGGGCAGGGGAGTTCGGGAGGTGGTTAGGGGCATGGATAGGGGTCGGGGTGGTCAGAGAGCAGGGAACAGGGGGGTTGAATGGGGGCAGGAGTCCTGGGGGGGCAGTCAGGAAGGAGAGGGGAGTTGAATGGGGTGGGGAGGGCAGTTAGGGGAGAGGGGTCCGGGGGTGGTCAGGGAGAAGGGGTGGTTGGATGGGGCAGGGATCCCGGTGGGGCAATCAGGGAGAAGGGGTGGTTGGATGGGGCAGGGATCCCGGTGGGGCAATCAGGAAGGAGGGGGAGTTGGTGGGGTGCAGTTAGGGGCAGGGGGTCCAGGGGTGGTCAGGGGGACCGAGAGTGGGGGCAGGGGGTTGGATGGGGCAGAGGTCCCTGGGGGGCTGTCAGGGAACAGGGGGGGTTGGATGGGGCAGAGGTCCCTGGGGGGCTGTCAGGGAACAGGGGGGGTTGGATGGGGCAGGAGTCCCGGTGAGGCCATCAGGGGGGCGAGAAGCAGGGGGTCAAATGGGGGGCAGGGGCCGGGCCATGCCTGGCTGTTTGGGGAGGCACAGCCTCCCCTAACCGGCCCTCCATACAATTTCAGAAACCCGATGCAGCCCTCAGGCCAAAAAGTTTGCCCACCCCTGGACTAGGTACTCTAAACAGTCTGAATCAGAATGACTTTAAGACTAGTTTAAATTAAAGGGGACATAATTTTATACATTTAGGACCAAGTTTTGCTCTCATTTACACCACTGTAAGTCTAGAGAAATCCATTGACTCTGGGCCTTAAATATTATTTTAGTATAAGACAAAAGGGCCCAGTCTCTAAGCTTTAACCAGGCAAATGCCACTTCCTTCTATGTCAAGAGGGTTTTTCCTGAATAAGGGTCAGATCATGTATTTTCTTTACAAAATTGATGGGAGGCTAAAGACACTTGGAAATTCCACAAGCTCATATATGCAGATATTTCCATGTATCATACAGCTGGGCACGCACTTTTGCCACCTGTGGAGCAGGCTGGGAGAAAGGCCCTGCTGAGTGTTGGGGGGTCCTGAGGTTTTCAGATGAATCCTCACAGATCTCAGGGCATCCCAGGAGGTTGGGGCCCAGGCCCAACATGATACATTCCAGGTCATCCTTTGCTCATGTCAGCAAAACTAGAGGCTTTGAGGCTGCTGTAACTTAAGCCTCCAGGATCGGAGAATCAAAAAGGTGCCTTTAAGAGCTTTGTTCCCCTCCTCAAGTCCTGTGCACTGAGTGCAGCTTGACCAAACCCAAAAGTCCATCCTGTCATCTCCATCTTGACTAGTTGAGCATCAGTCAATTACCCTGTTTAATCCCCAATGGCCTGTAAATACTGGGCCACCTTGTTCCATTGCATCAGTGGAACTAGTTATGATGGAGATATTCAGCAGGGTATTCAGCTCTACTGAAGTAACTCTACTGAAGTGAGTAGTTCCTGCTAGTGCCCCTTTGAGTTGCTGTAGTGGTACCAAGGGAGAGTAAAGCTGTTTTACCCAGCCAGCTCTGGATTCTTCCACAACCTGGGAAAATCCTCAAGTGCCATACAGGCAGTGAAGTTGGTGTGTCTCCCCAGTCCCGCAGGCCCTCTCAAAGGGAGTGTACTGGGGATGTGGCCAGAGCGCTGCTGCCCTCCTGTGATCCCCAGGTAGTGTAACAGCTTGCTGGGTTTCAGTGGGTGGCACAGGTTAGAGTAATTAACCTGCCCTGAGGCTGTTCTAACTTGCATCAGGACCCCAACTGGCCTCTGGCCAACCTCACCATCAGGGTGGGGGGGATAAAGCCACCGTTGTCCCACCTCACCCACCCACACACACTTGAGTCCTGCACAGAGCATAACTTGGCTGAACTCGATCTTTGGGCCCAATGACTTCCTTGGAGTTACCATGGATTTACACCACTATAGCTGAGACCAGAATTTGGCTCACTAATATTGCAAGGAGAATCTGAGATGAAGTGCAAATTCACTGGGTCTGATTCTCCTCTCACATGCACTAGTTCTAAATCAGCCTAACTCAGCTGACTTCACTGGTACCCACTGGTATATGTGGCTTTTTATCTGCAATCCCTCTAACCCCTGAAATGAAGAAATATATTTGCCTGTAACCCAAGGAAAGACTTCCCCTCCTCCCCCAACTTTTGGAGAGAACAGTCAGTATAGTGAGATCATCATGGTGAATATAAGCAGATGCAGAGAGGAAAATGGAAACAGCAGCAAAGGTTATTTTCCCTCCCAGTGCCGTGCTGTTGTCACTGCTCATGCCACATCTGTGCTTTTGAAGGGAAATGTCATAACATTGCTAATCAATAAGAAGAGTGACAGGACCATTTGTCAAGAACGAGCCAGCGCTGCAGCTGTTCTAGTCATCCTCTCCCTCTGTTCTGCAATGAGAGACCGAGGGAAAGGTCTGATTATTTGCCTCAGGCAGCACCAGTGCTCTTGTGGACAGCCGCTGTGTGAAAATAGCAACCATCAGCTTGCTAATGTTCTGCACAAGGCTGCAGCAGTTGGACTGATGGAGAAGGCAAGAGCTTGGCAGGAAGGATAGGGTTTCTAACAATGGGATGTAAAAGACACTAGACACCCTGCAAAGGAGAAATGATCCTCAGTGTCGGAGAAGTCTTGACCTTTAATCCCCAGATCACTGTTGCATATGCATTTCTTTTGAGCTGCAGATGTTCCTTGCTGGTCCACTGGTTTGGAGGACAAGCAGTTGATCTTTAAGAGAAGAAGGCTGGCTCAGAGAGAACTTAATGAAGACTTAGATTTTAATTGGAATGTAAAGGTTAAACAACCAGTATAGCACAGGATGGATCTATAAATTCCTGCAGCTGCTCTGCCTACAGTAGCTGCTGAGAGCTAATGTAAATGCTGATGGGTCCCGCTCTTTTGAGCAATGAGAGCAGTCATGCATTTAGTGGGTTGTTTGCACAGGTGACAACACTGAGCTGCCCTTTCCCACCCCATCAAAATATTTTTTTAAATTAGGAAATCTATCTTAATCTACTCACCTATATGTTTCACAGTTGCAGATTATGCTCCGTAATTTCCCAGAGACATCTCTAGAAAAAAAAATCAATGTAGTTTAATAGGTACAAGGAAGCAAGTTCTGTTATGACACAGAAAGGTTAGTCTTTAAACACTGAAAACATGGGTTTGGCCCTGAATATACTTTTTACAGGGGAAGGTAAATCCCACGTAACACCACTGAAGGGTGCCTTTTCTGTGCTTTCTTTAAAATTTAAAGCAGATTTCAAATAGTTCCTAACAAAATATTGCATGTGTCCTCAGAAACCTGTGCATAATTATAGCAATACTAGCTCTGCTTAGGGTGCTGTAGAATCAAACAAACAATATTTACAAGGAAGTATTAAGCCCTTTACAAATACCATTACCAAAATGTAAGTAGACCATGGATCCCATAAGGATACTGCATGTAAACATCCAGGGTGAAATGGTTCAGTGTCCCTTTTAGGTAAACAGAGGGAACAGATCTTCAGCTGGAGTAACTTGTCAGAGCTCCATTAACATCCGTAGGGCACTGTACACCAGCTGAGGATCTGTCCCAGGGTCAGATTCTCCGCTCTGCCCACCTAACATGGCAGAGTCGGGGGGCTGCCATGGAGTTGGTTACAGCTCTTGATTCACTGCCCCAGTCCAAAAGACCACAGGTCCTTATTGTGCTCTGATGCTGTCTTACTGTGTCACATTAGACAAGCCACTCACCTTCCTGTTTCTGAAATGGGGATAGCACTACTTTGTCCACCTACCTCATAGGGGTGTTGTGAGGATTAATTAAAAGTTTTAATTAAATGTTATAAAAGCTAAGTATTGTCTCCTATTTCCCCATATTGTCAACACGTTGCAAATCTTCAGATTAGCTCTGTGGATTCTAATTTGGCTGTCCAATCAATAGGAGTCTTAAATTAAAAGCTGAGCTATCTGATGGGCCAAATGTGATGAGCTGATTTTTAAAAAAAAGCATTGATTTTCACAAATAATACATATTCCTACTGCAACGCATACTCCATTCTGCCATTGGGCTGCATTGCCCCCTTTGCTCTTTTATGGTTCTAGTTCAGCAAAACATACACGACACACAGACCTTGGTGAAGATGAATGGACTGCTGAACTGAGGCCTATATCAGTGGTCCAAGTGTTTAATATTTTTGTAATGATTTTGTTCATCTTTAATAAAATATTAGTAACTTAAAAAGATTTCATTGAGCTTTTTACCCAGAGGTAAGGTATTACTGGTTTCAGCAGGTATTCCCTGCTCAACATTTACCTGCCAATAAAAAAGTCCAAAAGGAAACTTTTTAACTGCATTCCCCTGTAATAGAGACAAGGTGAGGGAGTTTATATCTTTTATCAGACCAATTTCTCTTGGTGGAAGAGACAAGCTTTTTTGCTACACAGAGCTCTTCTTCAAATCTGGGAAAGTTAACTAGAGCATCACAGCTAAATACAAAATACATATTCCCCTGTAATATGCATCTGGAGAAAACAGAAGTCAGAAACTGAAAGTGCATTCATTTATATGTGTAACTCAGAATTTGTTCTATTAAAATCAATAGTTACACCGGTATTAGGGTGACCAGATAGCAAGTGTAAAAAATTGGGACGGGCGTGGGGAGTAATAGGTGCCTATACAGGAAAAAGCCCCCAAAATTGGGGCTGTCCCTATAAAATTGGGACATCTGGTCACCCTAGCTGGTATAAATCAGGCCTCTGGGGTGAAATTCTGGCCTACTGAAATCAGCAGGAGTTTTACCACTGACTTACTTCACTGAAGTCAGGATTTTGCACTAGAGAGAAAGATAATCAGAAGGCTTGATCCTGATCTCACTTACACTGTAACTTACACCTCTGTAACGCCACTGACTTTAATGGACTTGTTCTTGACTTAAATCGGCGTAGATGGAAAGCAGAATCAGGCTGAATATATTCTAAAATGGAAAACTTAAGTTAAAAATACGACCTAATTTCTCTTACAGAAATTTTGGAATTTGCTCACTTCACCCTGACTAGGGCTATAAATGTTGTGTTATGGAACAAGAAGGATATGCTTTGTGGATTTTAAATTTTACTAAAAGAAGAATAAACCATTAAACACAACCATTAGTACACAATGAAGCTTAGTAAAAAATTAGAGCATGCAGCCTATTGTATATTATGAGACTTAAGCTCATTTGGCTTGGTGACGGTTTTTGAATGGGTTCTCTCTCTCTTGGCTTAAAGATCTCACTTGTGTCCGCTGATTTAAGATGGTCACTTGGGAACTTTTTATTTTCCATTGAACCACTGCTGTTCCCTCATGACCAAAACAGTATAGAGTACCAAGCGAAACCTTGGTTTAGATGTCTGAGCCCTTCTGTTTAGTTGACACTGAAGATACATGTGTCCAAGGAAAGGTAAAGAAACATATTTGTTTCTTAAAACTGGGAGTTCATTCAGTAAATTTGCACACAAGAAAGTTTCTGAGGTTGAACAAAATGTACGCCGCTTGCTGGAAAAGGATTTCTTGTGCTATTATAAACCTCAATTGTTATTTCTTTATAAAGACATTTGATTTTCATTCATTTGTTTTTGAAGCTAAGATTACTATGCACTACTGAGGTTTTCTAAAGGGCCCACTGCGGAAGGGAAATTTGCCCTGGGGTAGGTAGGATATATAATCAAAGGAACTGAACAAACAGAATGTGTACATGCCCTACTGAGTAACCATGGGATCTTATAGTTGTCTCCCCTTCCACTTCTATCAGTGTGTCATGCTAAAGCAAGACCATATGCTCTTCTGGGCAGAGCGAGTCCATGTGTTATCTTGCTTTGCGAGCTACCTGGCACACTTCAGAGTACTTGAAAAATAACAAACAAAAATATATAGTAAATCTAGAACAAAAATAAAAACAAAAGAAAAGCAGAGGCTGAATCTTATGGGAGACAATAGGATTCCCACAGTGATCACTCTCCTCAACACCCCTGTGGAAATGTGTTTGTAGGTCTGTGGCTTTCCCTTTTCGTGTGCTACTTAGTGAAAAACGATGGCAACTATGGTCGTCCTCACTGAAGACCAAACTGTTCTGAATACGGTGGGCTAACCTCAGTGAGGTGCTGAACCCAGGGATAAGCAACTCTTCCAGCGCACAGCAATCTGTAGAACTCCTCTGGTATACACTGTGGTGCTGACACTGTCCCATGGCCAAGAAGTGTGGGTTTGAGCGAGATCAGAGGGGTGGCTTCCAGACGACCTTCAGAAATAGTTATGTAAAGTATATAACACACTGAGCTATTGATAGAATTCTGGAGGAAATACCTCTATGCAACTAGTATGAAAAGTAATTGGAGAAATAAAAAAGAAAAAGAACAAATTAAAAAGATTGCAGAAACACCTATAAGGAAAAGTGCTAAGAATCTTGGTAATAAAAAGGTAGGCAAGCAAACAGCATGAGTATTTTTTGCCGTATTTTTTGCCTGCCGTAGTTTTTTTGTAGGCGTAGAAGGCATACTCTAGCAAATTATTCTATCACTTGTTTGCTGGTTGCCTCCTAAGAGCAGGACAGAACCCAGTGGTGTGGGGTGCTCTGCGCCTTTCGAGGAGACACTGAGCATCTCTCAGGTTTGGAGTCCTTGCCAGTGCTACACTGAGAAGAGCAACTCATCTAAGGCATGCAGAGGAGAGGGTGAAAGATGGACTAGCAACACACTTGTATCCATTTGCAATAGCCTCGGCTGATTTGTGGACTAGCGGAAATATTTGACCATCCGCTACACAGCGTAAAGGAAAGCTAACTTGTGCAAATATTGGCTGGCAGTCAGTGAATGACTTAGTGTCTCCTCCCATCAAAGGGAAAAATGCAGTACCTCTGCAAAGTCCATCTCACAGAGTTATAGGAGTAATTACGCTCTCTCCCACCCTGCAGGTTTTTTAATGAGAGTGGACTAATTAGTCCTAAATACTGCTGGAACCTAATTAAACAGGCTAAGGCAGGTTTGGAATCTACTTTACTGAACATGGTGTTTAAGATTAAAGAACCAAATTTCCAGCCTATTTGTAGTTAATCTTAGATTCCCTATAGCCTCATCTACAATCTGAAATTACACCTGCTTGGCTTATTTTCTTTCTTTTGAACTGGCAGGCATGTTGTTCTTATAAACCAAAAAATAATAAATCTATTTCTCTGCCAGAAACGACTCACAGGCTAATACACCTTATTATACACACTATATTCTTTTACATCTAGAGTCTGGGTGGAGGTTGTTGTGGCTGTCTCCTTTCATCACTTTCATATTAATGAATTGAGGAATTCCTATTCCTAAAAGGCCCCCACTCTTTTTTAACAGCAGATTAGCCATGACGGGAGCTTCGCTAAGGAGTGATGGCAACCTACAAGAGCTTTTTCACATGCTTGGTTAGGCAGATGAACCTGCCAGAGGGTTTGATCCTGCAAGGTGCTGAGCGCTCTGGCTCTGGTCTAGCAAAACACTTAAGCATGTGCTTGACTTTAAGTATCTGAGTAATTGACTTCAGTGGGATTACATGAGCCCATGGTGAATGCAGCTTTGGAGCCTATGTAATTTTCTGAAATGCTAAAGAAAATCTTTTACTTCTTCCTTTTCTTTCATTCTACCTAACAAAATCCCCATTCACTAACCAGCTGCTTGTTGTGTTGGCAAGGACCAGACTGTACATCTTCATCCCCCGAATCTTGAATATGCCTTTGATTTGGAAACACTGCCGCACTGTCTCTCGTCTTGAGGTTCTTTCTTTTTGTTTATTCTTTTGTCTTTCGCTGCTGGCCTTTTAGGGTTGGCTCTCAGATTTGCAGAAACAATGCACAGGCACACTAGAGTGCCTGTAAATCAAGTATAACCCTCACCCTGCCACAGTGTAGCACTCTGCAGCATATGCTGCAAAAATATACAGCGCACAGTAATAGAGAGGAGGAGGAAAATCCTGACACAGCCGTTAAAACACCATGTGGCTGACAAGAGCAATCTGTTCTGTTCTGAGGAGTCAGCTGGTTTGAAAGCAATGGAACTGATGACCTCAAGTCATTACTTTAGTGAGACTGTGCCTGGATCTCCCTTCATCAAATTAACATTGCACTAAAATGCATGAAACACGTTAGTGTCTTCACACCTCCATTTCATGAACAGTCAAAACTCCAGAAGATAGCATCTTGCTGCAATGTTGCTATGAGAAGAAGGCAGAACAACAGATGGATAATAGACATATATAGCACATTTCTCTGTCATATCTATCCATTTTCTGGATGCTCTCTAGAACTATGTTTAGTTTTTATTTGTTTTCCCTAACATTTTACTGTAAACTTGTACTTGCTTGAGTAAAAATGATTTGTAAAGAAAGGGTCATCTTTCCAAACTTAATCTAAATAGTTATGGCACTGCCTGACCAGTGAAGGGATGACATGTTTCAGGGAGAGATCACACTGTTCAAGGTGAGTTATCATATCATGCTTGCTTCCCAAATGCTACAACAAACAGCAGCCATTTACTGAGTGAAGGAAACATTAACATTGGATGTGCTTTCCATCTCGTTATGTTTTCACAACATGATATATGTGGCAGGTGAGTTACTCTAATTTGTTGACTGAGATAACATTTAGGTTAAATAAATGTGACTGTTTGGTTTGGGGTATTTTCAGCTTCATGAAGTGGGCAATCAAGCTTTATGCTAAGAACTTCAGGGACTTGTGCATTCTGGTAAACAAGCCTTTTGCAGGGTGAGAGTTTTAGCCTCTCTGTGACTTTGTCTGCACTGGTGACTCTGGGAGAATCTCCAGTGGTAGCAGCAGAGAGTACATTAGTAATTACCAGTCACCAGGGTTACCACCACAGCATCTAGCCTCATGGACAAAGGTCAGGGAAGTCCCCTCAAAACCTGTCCACCTACTGCAAAGTTGGATACCATGCAGAAAATTCACCTGTCCTCTGATTCTTTAAGCACAGCATATCATACCTCTCAGGGGGCCAAGGCCCAAATGCAGGATGCAATATGTAAATAATTCTCCACAATAAAGTGGTGGAACTCATTTATATAGAACATAGTGAACTCTGGGACTTAAGATGAATGATGGCCCTTGAATTGAGGGAAAGGTATGGAATTTACATAATGTCTCCACGTAAGTTCCTGTTGCTGTTTGCATTCAGCAGCTGTCAGTGATTTGTTGCCTCTGAAGCCTTCATCTGTTAATATGCAGTAGAACAGTGTTTCCATATTCAGGTACACCTGAATTGGATAGGCTGGGCTGAATACTTGAGCATATTTCTACATATTATCATTAGGTATGTGGATTTTAAAGGTGTAACTGATGTTAGGGAAGGGTTACTCTTGTGTTTTTAGTTGGCATCTTTTTGGAGTTGTCTATTTAAATGTTACACAGATTGTATTTTGCACAATGGCCTCTGGCTAATGCTATAACAATAAATTTTAAAACTTCATACTGCAGCGTGTGTGTGTGTGTATTGTGCTGTTTGCACCTCACTGAGGACCCTTTCTGGTGGTGATGGGACAGTCCAGCATAGACTGGTTGCTCTTCATGGATTCTGAGTCCTGTTTACAGGATTCTGTCAGCCAAGTTCTGAGATAGTCTACATTGTAGTGGTATCCGTTCTGCTTTTCAAACAGCCTTTAGATAATGAGTCTAGAAGAGGAGTTGGAGGAGCTAAATGGGATTTTAATGATATTTTGTCTGACAGGATTACATTGGGGAACATGGATTATGAAGTCTAGCTGACTGAATTGTGTACTCCTATCTTGTATCAGCGTCTGCCCCCTTCCACCCTATAGCTGCTGAGACAACTCACTGAAGCAAAGCTCTCTTGGGAAAAACAGCGGCAGAATGCAACTCTGCTCACAGCATCCCTGTGAAACAACAGGTATTATCCCCACTTCACAGACAGAAAAACAGGCGCAGACAACTTAGGTAATTTCCCCAAGATCCCACAGCATATCTCTTGCAAAATCAGGAAGAGAACTCCTATTTGACTACAAGTCTTACCCACATGATCACTCGGGGTATAAGAAAATATAATATTGCCTGGCAGCTCTGTTTTATTAAAAATGGACCCTATGTTTGAAGCTGCTTTCCTGTGTGGCCTGGAAGCTGGGGGTCATTCCACAGATTCTTCTTGTGACACCATTTTGGCCCCCACTTGGTTTGAGCATTGGTCTGCTAAATCCAGGGTTGTGAGATCAATCCTTGAGGGGGTGATTTAGGGATCTGGGGCAAAAATTGGGGATTGGTCCTGCTTTGAGCAGGGGGTTGGACTAGATGACCTCCTGAGGTCCCTTCCAACCTTGATATTCTATGATTGTCCAAATGTCTAGATTAACCCCATGACATAGGCCTCTCATGAGGCGAGGAGAGAGGCTTATAGATGGTTTGGTGGATGTCTACCTATGCAGTGGAGGCTCCTCAAGGTAGGAATTGCCTCCCTGATCTTGATTCAGACACACTCATTATGCTCTTTGCGTGTTGCTGCAAGCGGCTCTGTGTGCACCTTCACATAACACTTAGACCATAAGGAGGGCTAGATAAACACCTAGCTAGAAACCCTTTTTATCTACTCATTTTCAGCTATTACCAGCTTCTAGTGCACCCCATACCCTTTACAGCCTGAGACACCTTTACTAGGCCACCACACATGCGGACAAGCTCTTTAAAAAAAAAAAAAAATCACTACTAGCCCTCTAGGTAATCTCAGCTATATAAATCTACTTGAGAACAGACCTTCCAGCTATTTAGGTTATACAGGCTCAGTGTCTATTCTGCCCATGGGTTTAGGACAAAATAACCTCATCCTCTCTAAGCATAGGGAGCTGTTTGTCTTTATTCAAATAGTCTCCCTGGTACAGAATATCCCTCTGAAAAACACCAGCACTATGTTTCTGGGCCAGGCATCAGAATGAATAATCACCCCCTTTCTAGCACAGCATATTCAAACACTGGCTGTAGGACAAAGTCCAGCTACCTGTTCTTACGATATAATCTATCTCCTAATAGCGCCTCTGCCTCAGCCTTTCTCTTATAACTGCTCCCTAACAAGCCCCAGCTGGAGTTGATTGGCAACCTGCACAGCTTCTTCCTACTGCAATTTTTAATCCCTGAGTTGCCTGATTAATTGTGGGCCATGTTTACATCATCACACATCCTACCTAAACTAATCTTGTGTTTATAACCAGATCTTTACATTCTAGGGAAAGGCAGAGGTCAGATGTCTTGAGGAGGGCTATGTTAGCAGGCCTTTGGTCTTTAGAAGAACTGAAGTTCTGATTTGACCTTCCTTGATCTAATTTCTTTGCTCATTTGCAGTTAAAGCCTCAAACACACTCAGAGTTGCAGGAACCCAGCATGGGCCTTATGTTGTCTTCTCTACTAAAGATAGTGGATGACCCAGGCTCATGCAAGGTCTGATCTCTGCACTTTACAGAGTACTAATTCAATCAGAGAGTGGGGCAGGGGGAAAGATGGAGTAAACACAGGACTATATAGTGTAAGTGAACAGGACATAGAGGATAATAAATGTTATAAAATAATCCTGGGTAGCAGAGATATTGCCAATGCAGCTGATAGGCATGAAAACCAACATAAAAATGACATACAAGCCCTATTTTACTCCTGCCTTTGGGAGTAAATGGGTCACTGAAACCTCCCCCAAGTGTCTCAAATGTCAAATGTTTGGACATTGGACCCTTTGCTGATAATCCTGCCCTTCAATAAAAGTTTCCTGGTGTGAAAAAATTGATTTACTCGTTATTAAAATCCTATGCTACTATTACAGGGTAAGTTTTCATTTGTGTCAGCCCTGCCCCTTCGAATATAAACTCCTTGGGATGGTATCTTGTTTCTTTGGAAATCACCATTCACACCTCTGCACACATGAATAATAATAAGAAATAATCTTGACTTCCATCGTGGTATTGCTCTTTGTACTACTAGAGTGTGGCACGTTATTACTGAGGACTGCATAGAAAAATAAACAAATACAAACAATTTGTGATGATGTTATACTGCACAAAGTACCCACACCAAAATCTTCTGGGAATTTCCTGGCCTCTGACAATACTCAGGGGATTTTCAGCTCCTCTGTGTAACCTCCAGTTTTCAGGCTGTGTATTTGATGATTGATGTTACAGGGAGTGCTCTATAAAAAAGAGAGATCTGTATATATGTAGATCAATAGTTAACAGATAAGGTGCCAGTAGATGGTTCTCAAGAATATGCAGCATTGTTCCTGGATTTTGTGGGACCAATAAAATTTCTTGTTGCTGTGCACTGCAAATGGCTTCTTGTGTGTAGCTCTATATATTCAGCTGTAACAACTGAGCTGTGTACAGCATAAGGAACCACGTGAAAGCAGAACCCTTCTTCCTTCCATTTATGCTTGCTTTTAGGTTTGTTGATTCAGTAGTAGGAGAATAGGATACAGTGTAAGGCCCTGACCAAAAGCTCACTGAAGTCAAGGAGATAGATTCTCCTTCACTTTAATGGACATTGGATCAAGGCCTAGATCTGAGCAATTTACTAGTACCTTGTAGCAATGAGAAAATGGAAAATGCCATGCCTCTCTGTTAATTAAGGAGTAAATTCATTTTCCTTAGATCCAGCAAAAAGATTTTAAACCCTGGAAGTTTTGTTTATAGAAAATCCTATTCTTTAGTTTGCAGCAGTAGTTATTAACTATTATTATTATTTATTATTGTATCATTATTTTTAATTTATTATTATTTAATTTATTAATTCTGGGCCTGGACCAACTCCCACAGAAGTCAAGGGAAATTTTGCCATAGACTTCGATGGGTCTTACGTTTGCAAATAAGCTAGTGTCCCAACTGTGTCACTTCTGAGAACTATTTAAAATTATAGCATACATCCAACTGTTTGATACAGTTTAAAATACAATAATAAAATAGTGAGCAATCCCAAAGACTGATGGACACTATTCACTATTACATTAACAATTAATTTTGAAATCAGAAAGAATAAAGTTGGGCCAGAAACAATGGTTAGATAAGCAGAGAGAGTCACACTGCAAATAAATAAATAAATAAAATGTGGGGGTTTAGTCTCTAAGACTTCTGGGCAAGGTTCAGGATTACCCCTGTGCTGAGCAGCAGTGAGTGTCTTAAAGTTCCTCCAAAGCAAAGTTTCTTTTCCCCTGAAGGAAATAAAGAAGTAGACAAAAGGCACTCTTGAACCATTAGATCAATGTCCAGCTCTGGCCATGGTTTGAAATAGGAAAGTATGCAGCACTACTAACCTTTAAAAGACCCTTCTTTAAAGAATTCCAAATATATCAGGGTGAGGATGGATGTGGTGTGGATGTTGTGGGGTGCATTTGGTAGTGGGATAGAATAAAATGACTGATATGAAAAGATTAGAAAATACTTATGGAACTAAAGATAATAATGGAAAAATGATTAGGACATTGCAAAAAGAAAATGTTACATACCAATTTCAAAAGGAAAAGCAATTCCCACCTTGTTAAACTGGGTTTATAACTTATTATCTCTGTTGCTAGGTTTGCAAAAATATATATACACACTTTAAATCCCTTGGTATTCATTGTCTTCCATGCTTAATGAAAATGTAAAAGACTATATAAAAGACTATGAATAGGGATATTCGTATATTTCTCTTTCTGTTTTTTTAATCTCATTCTATACTGGTGAATTGTATTATTAGAATATTTGATTTGATTTTTTTTTCAGCCAGTGTAATACTTACATTTCAAATCAAGTTTGGGAAACACTTCCTGATCTCTCTTTGGAGTTCATTCAAAGACAATATTCAAATTGTCATCTCATTTCTTCCTTGAAAGAGAATCCATCGAGTTCATTTGAGCAGAGGAAGCTAGCGTACTGAGGGACTTTCCTCTATGGTAACTACTACAGTGCAGAGGATGGAAGTTCCATTTTGTGAAGGATTTTGAGATTGTGAAATCTGGTTTTGTTCCAACTTGGAACAAAAACTAAAAAATTTTAAATTCTTAGCAAAGGAAATTTGAGGAAAAAAATTGCTTAGGCCCTATCAAAATATTTTGATTTGATTTTGACTTTTTAAAAAAGGTTTGTATTATATTATGTCCCAGATCCACTTGAGCACACACTCTTGGTCACTCACCAGACTGCTGTGAGAGGACCCATTTCACAGGATCTTGTGTGTGTTAAGCCTCTGGAGTCTGAACTGAGTTCAGGTGTCCCTAGGCACAGTCTGAGAGCTGTGACCCCTGTTACAAGTGCTGACCCGTCAGACTTCCCCATAGCTTAAACATACCCACTTTCATCACTCCAACTGCGTGGGTGTTCTGGGCCCACAGATTAACTCTTCAAGTGCCCATGATAGGTGTCAGACATGACATACAGACAAACTTTACACAGGATTCTAAAACACCATCTTCTCTTTCTTAATAGCACAAGAAATGCAGATGTGTATACAATAATGATAAAATCTACATACATTTTCCTCCCTCAGTTTTCTCGCCACTCTGGAACTTTCTCTGGGCTGAGGTTCTCTGGGGGTATCAAGGACCCTTCTGCTGCAGCTCATGGCTTGACTTTTGAACTTCTCTCTCCAGGTCAGCTTGCTTTCACTGACCTCAGTTGGACCCACAACAAAACTACTCCCCCTACTGATACAAAAATATGACCAACTCTTCTCCTTTGCTCCTGCCCAAAAGCTTCCTATGTGGGTCTATAAGTTCCTCAAGTTTATATGTCTCATCACCCACCACTAACAACTGCATCCTTGGCCCTGCTGCTGGTAATTTTTCATTCTCCAAACCCCAACATATATAGACAAGCTGGAGGAAGTGACTTCTCCCAGCTCTAGCCAACCTCCTTAGAATACCTATTGACTGGCCAGAGTATAGTCATTAAGGTTAACTACCCTCCCTTGTATCTAGTCTGGGAAAGATGTGCTTACAGGCTTTTCAGCTATAGTGGATACACACAAACATAGAGGCATTCCATGATATAGCAATTTTTGTAAGAACAATTTCACAGTATCAACCAGAATTCATAAGTTGTACAGATATTGCAAATTGTCACATTTTATAATATATAATATTATACAAAATCTAAAAAATTATAAACAAATATTAATTATACACTTATAGAGTTTGTGGATGATACCAAGCTGGGATGGGTTGCAAGGGCTTTGGAGGATAGGATTAAAATTCAAAATGATCTGGACAAACTGGAGAAATGGTCTGAAGTAAATAGGATGAAAATCAATAAAGACAAATGCAAAGAACTACAGTTAGGAAGGAACAATCAGTTGCACACATACGAAATGGGAAATGACTGCCTAGGAAGGAGTACTGCGGAAAGGGACCTGGGGGTCATAGTGGACCACAAGCTAAATATGAGTAAACAGTGTAACGCCATTGCAAAAAAAACGAAACATCATTCTGCGATGTATTAGCAGGAGTGTTGTAAGCAAGACACAAAAAGCAATTCTTCCACTCTACTCTGCACTTATTAGCCCTAAACTGGAGTATTGTGCCCAGTTCTGGGCATCACATTTCAAGAAAGATGTGGACAAACTGGAGAAAGTCCAGAGAAGAGCAACAAAAGTTATTAAAGGTCTAAAAAACATGACCTATGAGGGAAGATTGAAAAAAACTGGGTTTGTTTAGTCTGGAGAAGAGAAGGCTAAGAGGGGATATGATAGTTTTCAAATACATAAAAGGTTGTTACAAGGAGGAGAGAGAAAAATTGTTCTTCTTAACCTCTGAGTATAGGACAAGAAGCAACAGGGTTTAAATTGCAGCAAGGCTGGTTTAGGTTGGACATTAGGAAAAACTTCCTATCTGTCAAGGTAGTTAAGCACTGGAATAAATTGCCTAGTTGAGGTTGTGGAATCTCCATCATTGGAGATTTTTAAGAGCAGGTTAGGCAAATACCTGTCAGGAATGGTCAGATTCTAGATAATATTTAGTCCTGCCATGAGTGCAGGGGACTGGATTAGATGACCTTTCACGGGGCCTTCCAGTCCTATGATTCTATGATTTAAAAACAAAAAACCTGAAACATTTTGGCCTGAAAATGTCAAAGTATGACGTTTTTAGAGTCTCTGAATCCTTCTCTCCCGCCATTTTCTTCCAAAATTAAATTCTAGTGAAATCAACCTGATTTCACAAAGCATTGCCACTTTAATATAATTCTGTGGAAGTTTCTCTGACCAGCTCTAGTTGTGGCTCTGAGAGCCATAGCCACACAGGGGTACAAACATGCACCGCATGAGAAGCAGTTGTTGGAAGCATTCTGCATGAAGGGTGAGGAGGTAGCGGAGTGTTTTTAAGGGAAAGGTCTAAAGAATTGAACAGAAAAACATATAGGTTTTAGATCATTCTCTATGGGGTAGCAGAAAAGTCTATTGCTTCTATAGAATTCTGTTGGGCAGTTAAAGAAACCTATAGTAAGGGGATTGTTGTGTGTCCAGCTTCCGATTGACTGCTACAAAATCATGTCAAATGTACAGTGAGTCTTACTGGTTTAAAACTTGCTCCTGCTCTGGCCCCAATCTAGCAAAACACTTATGCTCATGCTTAACATATGTCCTGTGACTATTCCCATTGCGAGCTTAATCACATGATCGGTTCAATAGGACTTTTCCACAAAAGGTGGTCCTGGGAAACATATCTGGGGAACATACTCTGAGGCAGTGACTATTACAACCTTGAAAGAGGCCATCTTGTGGAGAGAAGGCCCCAGTGAAGTCTTGTAGCTCTTAGCAGATACAGAGGGAAGGTACATATGGCTATGCTTCCACCCGAGATCTTCTGCCAGTGCTAGCAGCAGGAGTCATTAGGATTCAGCCTGCCCCGTATATGCAAAGGAGGAAGATTTTGCTGTGTTCTTCTTGTGTGAGCAATTAGAACCTAACTCTAAGCCATTCTTGGATTATGCTTTATTTTCTTCAAAAGAATGTCATATAGTAAAATGGACCCTTGTATTAAGTAATACATTTCATTTACTATTCTGCTTTTACTCACAGAGCTTTTAAAAAGCAAATATTTAGCTCGAGGTACATTTTAACAAGGTCTTTCCTCTCTTAATTGTTCAGCATTTATTACATTTTGATCCAACATGTATTTTTCCATTGCCCCAAACTCTGTACCAGGAAGTCATGGACAGTACAGACAAAATCAAGGACCAAGAGACAGAAATCAGAAACAGTTTCTGCAATTAATAATAAAGACTCCAAAAGCCTGGTTTTGATCTGGAAAGCATTTGCAAGGCAAGGAGATTTTTTGATGTAATATCAGAGTTAGCTAAACGTAGATTCTTTTAATAATGCACGAGTCACAAAATCCACTCTAATCAAATAATGCAAGTTAACATTCAGTGATGCCAGCAGTGAAAATAAAAATATATGGTCTTATTCTCCATTGCCCTCATTGTGAGTAGCCATTTACACCCAGGCAATGTGGGTATAAAATGCTAACAAATCAGAATGTTCGCATTTTGCATTCACTTTGCACTGGCGAAAATGACTATGCATGGAGTAGGGCAATGAAGAATCAGGTCCATAGTAATTTTTCGGAGTGGGAAGGAAGAATATTCAAAGACAGGGAGCATTGCTGTCATAACTAACTACAATAGCATTCTCAGCAGAAATTATATAAGGTCAAATCCTGCTCCCCTTGACATCCATGTTCATAAAATCAGGGGGCAAGAAAACAACATCAGTGTTAGTTTCTGGAATGAAGTACTAAAGACTCCAATACTCTTTTTAACCTGACTTCAAATGGCCACGTCGCAGGATCAGACCCGTTCTATTTAAACATTCAAGAAATAGCACATCGTATTACCAGTGTCTTCTTGCCTGTTATAACGGAATGGCAACATAAAATCTATGAGAAATATCTTGTTAACGGGCTGATTCCAAACCCAGCTGCTTCAATTGGCTTGAGACATTTTCAGTGTTTGAAATTAATAATTTGAAAGCGATGCTCTGTCTGCTCAGAATGACTTTAGCCTGTCTTCAGGAGTAAGAGAAACTGCTAAAAACAGCAGTTGCTACATCAAAGAAGGTCTCATTAAGTGGGATTGTGATGCTCAAGCACAGGTGCTAGTGTCACTGAATCTATTTTATAACTACTTAACTGCAGAAATAATGACACAGCATAAGGTGGGAGTGAACATTAACACTGATCTTTATTCTGCTTGATGGTCTCAATCTCTGTTAGATTTTCCCTTTGTTTCACATTTGGTGCAATATACTGCATCAAAACCTGAGAGCCAAAATTAAGATCAGCTACTGTAACATGCGTAAAATGTAAAAGATGTATTTTTTTGACAAGAACAGGTTTCAGATCATGAATATTAGCAAACAGTTATGGAGAATCAAGTAAATTTGGAAATCTCGCCGTCTCTCGGGTAAAGTCTCCATTTGAAAAATACCATGGGAAAACTTTTTTTCTTCTAAATCTTAATTTAGAAGGTAACATGTTGGAGAGAATGCCCTACATTTTACTTTATGCACATACAGTAGCTCTTCAGCACTACACTGTATTAAAGGCATTATCTTATTATGAGACGTGTATAGCAAATGCATAAGTGAAGAAAAAGATATTCACAAAGGTTATGGGAAGAAGACCTAAAAGGCTCACACTGAATTTCAGACCTACATCAAACACTGCAAGCAATAGAAAGTTTTCTATGCATATTTCACAAACAGCTTGTGGCTCCAGTTTTCCAGTGCCCTAGGTTACATTTTAATCCAAAGGCATAACACTCTCACTGTTTAAATAGATGATCAATCAGAGAGGCCATTCTTGGGTTCACTTACACTCAACATAGCCATGGTCAACCATTCAGTACCTTTGACCTGACCTTTGAACAGTAAAATGCAAAGACAGCAACAGCTGGGTTTAGAAAAAAAAGCCCATAACAAAAAGCCTGGAGAAACATTTTCATAACAATAGGAACTGTTTCATAAAATGTTGACTACAAGTTGGAAGTAGATATTGGAACTATTACAAGATGAAACTGCTTCTGGGATTAGTTAAATTCAGGAAAAGTTTAAACAAACTCATCAGAGGAAAATACATATCCCCTACTGAAAGCAAAGCCTTGAAGGGGTTAATTTATAGTCATGAAAGAATGATTAGGTTAATAACAGAGGCATGTAATAGAAACTGTCTTTTTTGTTAATACTTTGCAAAGGCATTTGCCTTTGCCATATTTAGAGGCAGTGTTCTTGATATAAGATTGAAAATACTACATGCATGCAGCACATATAAATATGGAGGTAATTCAATCACACACATGCTAGCCAGCTTTTATTAAAGCAGCACTTTGAAATGAATGTGACTTGTAGATCTGGCATGTGTTTGTTATTTTGTGTGGTTTTCTGGTAGTATTGTGATTAAAATACCTATTTGCCAATTGCCTCATTTGTCTTGGTTCATCCGATTACAAGATTAAATTACAGATTTCAAACCCTTTAAGAGCACTTATACATAAATCACTTTTTTTCCTCTCTGAGATTGCATCAATTCCCAAGTGTGAATAAAGTTTAAATTTATTTCATGGGAAAATAATCAAGATCCACATCCAATTAATATGCTCAAATAAAATGCTTTGAAAATTGTATATTGGAAGTCCTCAGTCATATGGACCTTTGTTCATTTGTATGTGGAAACTGCTGCATCTTTGTGTATGTGACAGGTTTCAGAGTAACAACTGTGTTAGTCTGTATTCGCAAAAAGAAAAGGAGTACTTGTGGCACCTTAGAGACTAACCAATTTATTTGAGCATAAGCTTTAGTGAGCCACGAAAGCTTATGCTCAAATAAATTGGTTAGTCTCTAAAGTGCCACAAGTACTCCTTTTCTTTTTGTGTATGTGGTAATTTTATTCACTTCCTGACATACATTTCCTGCAAAGAAAACAATCAATCCTATAAACAGTTAAACTACCAAATCACTGAAAATCCATGTCCAAAACTGAATAGACCCTATAAAAGAAGAATTCACCATACTCAGAGGATGGTATTAAAGAGCATATTTCTTGTGAACCTGAAGCATGCATTTGACTTCCGCAAGATTTCTTATCCCATGGAAGTCTATTATATATCAGAGGTCGATAGAAGAGAAACCCCAAAAAGAAGGAAGTAGAATAAAAAAAAGCAGGTGTATGACAAAGGAAATATTAATTTAAGATTTTACACTGTGGCACTCCAAGAGTTTTGCAAAAGGAAAGGAACTTATATATCTGTCAAGGACCAGCTTAGAAATGTATGATAGTCAACTGTGTATGTTTTATGTTGGTATATAAAATTATATTTTATTTAAACAAAGGAATATTTATTTCTTGCAATGATGTAATGTATATTTATCTCTAAAACAGTCATTATGTACATGAAATATAGTTTACACTATATTTTGAGGGCTCATTTTCATAAGCCTAGCCTATACCGTTGTGTTCAAAATTTGCTATGTGCCCAATTTCTGAGATACACTTATTTTGCATCAAAGTTTCAGCATGAGCCAAACACAGATTTGCATGTGTAAATTGTACTTCTGCATGCAAATCAGGTAATTGGACTTCTCAATACTAAATCTGCATATGCAAATATAATCTGTACAGATAATTCCAAGCTTTTGCATGTGTGGAAGGCTGGGAATATAAAAGTGCCTGCATAGAAACTTGCTCACACAAAATTGTGGATGCAGTATTAGATGCCACTTTTGAACATTTGCCGTTTTCCCCTGAACAATCATTAATCACTATTATCACTGTGATATATTTTTTTATGATGAATCAGCTCAATATTTTAAAGGATTTCATTTTAGCCCAGCCTATGTCTGGCTACTGCATGGTGCACAAAGGTGGGGTTAATGTAAGGAGTCTTCCCCACTGTGTTCTTGCAGTGACCTAGCAAGTAATGACACTGTTCTCTCCTGGTGCCCCTGTGGGTGTCCAAGGAAGGTGGGGAGGAGTGAAATGGAGGTCAGCTGTAGGGTGACCAGACATCCCGATATTAGGGGCTTTGTCTTATATAGACAACTATATCTGTCCCCCCGGGAAAAAAAAAGTGTCCCAGTTTTTCACACTTGCTATCTGGTCACCCTAGGTAGCTGCAACCCCGCCACTCCTATGTACTGGTCAGCAGAGACTGTCAGGTGCGCCGGTGGAGCCTTTGAAAGGTTGGAGCAGCAGGAACACGCCACTTGTGTGCCAGGGAGCCTTGGGTGGTGGATCTCTGCAATGGCCCCTCACTCAAGGCTGTGCTTCTCAGGCACAACTGAGCCCTTTATAGCTGTCTCATACAACTGATGCATCTGCACAGCATGTGTATAGTCTATACACAAAGCCAAATTGTGCCTTTGAAGTACAGAGCTGCACGGGGAGAGTGAGGAAGCACAATCCCTCCCAGGTCTCCATGATGCACAGCGGAAGTGTATCCACACATAAGGGGGTGCACTGTGCACTCCCCTACACTGCCAGCCAGCTCTGCACCCCT
Organism: Caretta caretta; assembly: GCF_965140235.1. Lineage (NCBI taxonomy): Eukaryota > Metazoa > Chordata > Testudines > Cheloniidae > Caretta > Caretta caretta. The sequence goes on along the minus strand of NC_134207.1, from coordinate 208,640,719 downwards.
ACTCCCTTGCCATGGCCTCCCTGACACCTTTGAGGTTGCTAGTGCCACAGCAATCACAGTAGAGAGCACTCCTGATACGTCACCCAGCTACCAGCCACAGGTTGGGATATGTCCAACAAGTGGATAATGTTTCCTTCTGAATGCAGTGTGCAGTTTACAGCAAAAGTCACAGGCACAAGATAAGGAGCAAAACACTTGACACTCAAGCAGAGTAAGATAAAGATAGATCTCCTCTGAGGGGTCTGGTTCTGAATCTCTAAAGTCCAAAGTCTATGATAACCCTGTCCAAACACGCCTTTCTGGACAAAAATAAATGCTAACAACTTTACACACAGGTGGTCTTTTCTAAATGCCTATCAGCTCTCAAAGGGAAAGGATTAGGAATCTGGTGGCTGTGGTGAATTAACACACTGACCTCTTCTCTTTAGAGGCTGCTGATGTTTGAAGACAGCTCAGTTCTTGAATGAAATAACTTTGGGTGGTCTAGGTCCACTTACTAGGGAATATTTTCAGTTATGATGAAAATAGGGGCATAACACATGGACATAAAAAATGAATCTGATCTCACTACAAAGCAAATAGATGCCCTTAGGCCAAAACTGAGGTGCATTAACAAGCTTGCACCAACCAAAAGAGGTTAGTAAATACTTGTGAGCTCTATTTGGATTAATAAAGGTTGCCATGAACGACGCTATTGATTTAATGCAATCCAAAAATGCGTAGTGTGATAGAATAAGAGATTAGTGTCCTTCCATCTGCTGAAAGTAATTTTCAAGTGTAGATATTTTGTCAACATTTGAGACTGAAACTCACTGACTAATTCTGGGAGTATCATGATTTTAAACAGAATCAGCGATGAGGATGGTACTTTGTGTTTGCACTTGCCAAGGCCTCTTTGCCCCCAGTCATTTCAGTACCACTGAATTGTAAAGGGTAGGAGAAAATATATTATGCATGAAATTCCTTGCTTTCAATTTCCCACACCTAGCTCCTTCAGAGAAAAAGAGAATATCCAGTAGTTTAGAAAACAACATTTTCAATGTACAACTCGATCTTTGTGAGCTCAAACATTATCTTTCCATACGCCCAGATTTTCTGGGATCCTTCCCTTTTTTCTCTAGTCATAATATGTCTGCAAATCAGTGGCCTTTGCTCGATAGCTTTACATTAGGGTTCATTTAAAGGACAAATTGTGTAGGAACTGAACAGTGGAGAGCCTTTCCCTGTTTTTTAACCCGCTTTGAGACACTCCACGGCAGTTTGTAAGCTGTGAGGTTATTAGATTGTTGCCATGGGCTTTGAAAGAGGGAGGTCTTGACAGCAGGAGGTGGGCTGGCCTTGTACCATTTGGGAAGGTAATCCTGAAAATCTTGTTTAATATCACTGTACATATTATTCCGTTATCACCCTACATTTTGTCCACTTGTATATGAAGTCAACATACAATATTGGCCTAACATTAACATGCACACAAACACTTTAAGCGATTGCAAATTTGAAGTCAAATTTCTTGGCGAAAGTAGAACTCATTACATTGGTATATAAAAAACGGTATAGGCTCAGGAACTTTATATCCATGTTCTTACCATGTCTGTTTTTATTTGGCTGTATACACACAGAACTGTCCTGCTTGGGTTGACCTCTGTATCATTTGTACTATTTGTCTTGCAGGTTGGGAATTTTCGGAGCAAAAAAAAAAAAAAGAAAAAAAAAGGTAAGTGGCCTTGATTAACAATTGTCTAGTGTGCATATAAATGGTTATTCCAGCAGTAATGAGAAAGGACATAGGGAAACTGGTTGGGACACAGTTTCTGACAATTGAACTGTTACTAATACCAGTGTTACAAAATTCCTTTTCCTGGCAGGTGGGGGACGGATTTCTCCACATGTTTCGAACCCTGATATTTTTAACAAAATTACTTAGCACTGCATTTGTAGCAAACTATAACGAGTTCTGTTGCCACTTTACACCCAAATCTCCCATTAGCTTTATTGTGAGTTTCAAACAATGGAAGAGCTACCAAACCAAAGCCACTTATTATTGCTATTTATTAGAGCTGGTCAAAAAATGGGGGGGAAATTGAGAAAATGTGAAAAAATTATTCCTGTTTTTCACCAAAATATTTCCAAATTGGAAGTGTTTTGGCTAGCTCTATTATTTACATTATATTACATTATGGTTGCATTTACAGGGCCCAACCAAGGTTGTATGAGAAGTTGCACGTACACATAGCAAAAGATAGTCACTCCCCTTTAGCGCTTGCAATTGACATGGATATATCAAACAAAGGGTGGGAGAAAGGAACTTTCCCCAACTAGAGATGAGGCATGGGGAGGTTAAGTGACTTGCTCTAGATCACACAGGAAGTCTGTGACAGAGCCAGGAACTGAACTAGTGTGAGAAACTTGGTAATAGTCCTGCACTCCATCTCTCTTTTTTGGGACACACAAAGGTGTCGGGTCCAGGCACTTTACGCCTTCCCCAAAACGGCATGACCATGTGCTGGGGGCTACAGTCTAGCCCGTAGTGATGAGCAGAGTGTGTGTGCAAAGTTTTCATATATTGTCTACAGACATAACCTTAAGAAAAATGTCAATGCAAAAATGCTTTTGTTTTTTGCAATATTTATCTTTGTTTCCTATTTTAAATTCATAGAAATCTTGTCAGAGAGAATGTCTTTAAAATACATATGTAGAGGGTGATATAGGCTTGGGCCTTATTAGCCATTTCCACATAGGCAGTGTGAACTCTGCCAAAAGACTGTCTGAAGATGGTGTGACTCAGATTTACAGATAATCCAACATTTTTTCAAAAAGATATTTTACTGAGTTTAGATACCAGTGAATTATCCCACATCCTTTCATAAGTGATATAGCACTCTCCTCTCTTTCCTGCACTCACACACACAGACTGACACACACTGCATATATCCTCCTCCCCCCATTTTCCAGCATAATGCTAATTTAGAGGACAGTTGTGCAAGTATTTTGGATGTGTGGGAAGGGAAGTCTTTTATTAAATTGTTTTAATAAATTGTTAAATTTATTAAATAGCTATGTCATCAAAGGAATGCCATAAATATTCATAAACTATATGAATGTATATATTAAATTGACAACCTGTATCAAACAGTCTGACCGGGTAACAGGGATTCTGTCCTGGGAGATTATTTCATTATGATCACACACCGAGGCACTTATTAGACACATCATCCTCTTTCCCAATAACACACTGTTGAAAAGAGGGAAAAAGTTAAGAAATCTTTAGTATTCTTTGTAGTGGCGCCTACGGAAAAATTGAGGTCTTTCTCAGAAATGCCAGCCATTCAGAAGAAAGATGATGATTTGATTTCTTGATGAGTGCCAAATATTGAAGACTTTAAAACTTGGCACTGATTAGAAAAAATGATGTTATTCTGACTTGTCAGCATTTCAGAGCTGAACCATATCTCCCTTAGTAGCACTCCTTTCCAATGTCCTGCCCCCACAGACTCATATCTTTCATTATAGGTCAACAGACTCATGTCTTTCATTATGGAGCTGACTGACATTTTTTAGCTCTACGGCATTGCTACTTCGGTTCTAATTTTCCTCCAGCCACAATTAATTTCACAGGCCTCTTACAAAGTAGCTGTAAATAATTTCTAATTAAACACGTTTTCAATATTTGCTTTATACTATCGACATGTCCATTTGAAATGCTACACAATGACAACACTGCTTTGGGGGAAGCTGCACAATACATGCTTCAGCAAGTGCAGAATTTGTTGCGAAATAGACACAGTGGATCTCAGCCTCAAAGAATTAAAAATCTGTGATTTTTTTGGTTATAAATATTTTGGATCCAAGGAGGAGGAACCATCACATTTCCTAAAGAAGTTTTCCCTCCTGCCTATAAGTTTGAATTAAAAAAAAAAAATCACAACTCTCTCAGAAACATGTCACTCCATGTAGGAAGGCTTGGTTCCAATGATTTCAGTGGATTTACGCTGTGGATGAATTTGGTGCAATACGACAGCTTGTGTGTTTATTTGGGCTTTTAAAGCACACAGGTTCTGTATTACACTGGAGTATATCCAGGATATGACCATTGAATTGAGAGGCAGTTCTATCGGCACTATCCATAAGGCTTTACAAAATAAACAACAAATTCAGCTGCCTGGGATAAGAAGATATATTTCTACCGCCTACAAATAGAAAAGGTGGGCGTGTATTTTTGGGCAAGCACATCTCTAATGACTAATTCACCTGTCTCCAGAACGGCCAGCTATTTTGTATAGCTAGGTAGATAAATGTACATCTTACTGAGAAATATGGTAATGCTTCAGGCACCTGCGCTCTGAACAGGACAGTATGCACTTAAATGGAGTGCGCCATCTGGAACATCTGGACTGGTACAGTAGAACAATTGTTCCATTTTGGTAAGCCAACCTGAGGTGAGCTTTTAATGTGGGCTAATTTGATATTGAATTCAGAGCTTTTGGTTTCTATACTGTGTCAGTGTTCCCTCTAATTTTTCCCATCCATGTGTGAATGAATTTTGTTATGTGCACCAATATGGAGGTCACATCACCTCCATATTGATGAACATAACAAAATTCATGTGGCAGGGGTGGGGCCGAGGGGTTCGGAATGTGGGGGTGGGCTCAGGGCTGGGGCAGAGGGTTGGGGTCAGGGGGGCAGGTGAGGGCTCCAGCTGGGGGTGTGGGGTCTGGGCTGGGAATGTGGGGTTTGGGGTGCAGTAGGGGGCTCAGGGCTGGGGCAGAGGGTTGAGGTGCAGGGGCTGAGGGCTCTGGCTGGGGGTGCAGGCTCTGGGGTGGGGCCTGGGATGAGAGGTTTGGGGTGCAGGCTGCCCCAGGGCTACAGCAGGAAGAGAGAACTCCCCCCAGCTCTCTCTCCCTGAAGCAGCACCTGGGCTGAGTGGGAGAGGCACCTCTCCCTGCCGCAGCAGCTCTAGGACTGGGCTGGGTTGGGCTGCGGGGAGGGTGCCTCTCCCCTGGCCACAGCAGGACTGGGGGAGGGGAAGAGGCATCTCTCCCCACTGCTGCCCTGGGCACCTGTGTGGCGCTTAATAGGCTGCCACGCAGCCGCGCAGCTTAAAGGGAACTTAATGTGGCATTGTAAATATTTCTGTTCCACAGCCTCTCCTGTGCTGTAGGTAGGAAGCTGACAAATGGCAGTTACAGTGCCATAGAATGATAACCCTGAGTATAAAGTTGACAGGATAACATTTAGTCATGGTAGGCCTGCGAGAGTCAAAAATGTAGAGACTGGGAGATTGCCAGCTGTGGGAGGCAGAGCTGTCAAGATAAAATATCTAACGAAGGAGATGTTGAAAAGAGTATCTGATATCAATCTTTCACAAAGATCATTAGGAAGCCATTAATGAAGAGGTGAATAAGTTTACAGTAGAATTTGCTGGAGACAAAAACGTGTGAGTCTTGCCATTTAAGGCTGATAATTGACAGAGGGAAAAATTAAACTAAACGGACCACTTCAGTAACAAACATTTCGGTCCCTTTAGCTTGGTCTTCTCCTCACAACTCAGTAAGTAATAATGTCTATTTCAAAGAGAAATACATTTCTCCGGAGACTGTTCCCTAAGAGGCCTAAGGAAATCTTTGAAGCATTTTTGCAGTCAGCTCAAACATAGGACCAGAGACTCATTTTTCAACCAATAGCAGAGCATGGCCCTTCACACTAGACCTTCCTCTGGCTGCCACGTTACCCACACTGGCGTGCAGGAGTGGTGGCAGAATGCAGCAGCTAGGGGACTTGGCCACCTGTTCTTGCGGAAGACTGAGATCTGTGGGAATAATAAAACTCTGGCCCTTGGATCCTGGCTTATCCATGTTCACTCCATTCCCATGCCTCCTGCAGCAGTGGAAACACATCATAGCTGCCATGCTGCCATTAGCTGGGCCCATCATCTGTGCCACCACTTTTGACATTTTCCTTATAATAAATGTATCATTTTTCCCATATAGAACATGTCAATGACTCGGCCCAAGCTGTCATTGAGAATCAGGATAATGTAAGGTGTGGAGTAAGAGCTAATTAAGTTAAGAAGATGGCAATTGTTGTTGCTGTGGCTTTTGTAGGCCACAGTCAAGATGGCAACAGACTTCAGTCACTATAACTTGGGTTAGACTTGATCTAGTGACATTAGTCTATCTTTCTGTCCATCTGGTATCTCCTCCTGTGTGATTCTACAGCAAGAACAGTTGACAGAGATGTTTGCACTGGTTAAAAGGAGAGGAGACTGCTGGTGGAGTGTTGAAGGTCCTTGGACTCTCAAATTCACTCCCCTCTTTGATCTAAAATAGGATCAATCAGCTGACCTTCAGGCCATGTTTCAAAGCTGGACTATTTTCTTGGGCTTTTGGGGAGGGCCGAGGATATGGGAATAGGGGGCACTGAGCATATTTTTATTTTAAATTACTGGTCAGCAGACTCACTTGTTGGGGGTGGATCTGGCTATAAGCCTTAGGACATGTCTACACTTACCAGGGATCGACGCTGCTGTGATGGATGCAGCAGGGGTTGATTTAGCCAGTCCAGTGAAGACCTGCTAAATCAACTGCAGATCGCTCTCCAATCGACTCCGGTACTCCACTGGAACAAGAAGAGAAAGGGAAGTCAACCGGAGAGCGTCTCTCATCGATACAGTGCGGTGTAGACGCTGCAGTAAGTGGACCTAAGCTATGTCAACTCCATCTACGTTATTCATGTAGCTGGAGTTGCTAACTTAGGCCGACTTACCCCCGGAGTGTAGACAAGACCTGTGTGGTTAGTCTTTTTTCCAAAGGAAGTGTCACTTTAAACCCAGAAAGTACCCAGGGGATGGCATAGGCACCTTAAAAATTTTAATATGAAATTTAAGGTGAATAGAGAAATGAATGAATACATAAATAAATACTCCATCTTTCTTTTTCTATCCTGGTCATCACCAAAGTGTATGAGTAACAGATAAGTGCATGGCTCTATATCCTCTGCACCTCTGAGCCATCCACTCTTTCCCACTCATTAACAGAAATGCTCCATAAGTCCAAACAGAGGGAACTCCTGGCATCTTTAATTGAAGCTTGGGGGAGACAAATGAAGCAGAACCAGACTTTATGCCCCCTAACCTTCTTTCCCTCCCACCCTGTTTCTGAACCCTGTTTTTATATTCAGGCTTGCTTGAAGATTTGTTAATTTAATGTCTTCAGCAGTAAATCCCCATTTTTTTGGTGTTGACCAAGACACTACTGAAGTCATTATTAAGAAATGTCTTTCCTGTAAATATCCTTCGTGGTTAAAGGAAAGTACAGGTGGGTGTGGGGTATTTTGTGCTTTTTCTTTTGTTCCATATTATTAGCGGTCTCCAAAAGTTTGATAGGTGTTTCTCAAGTGACAAGCTGATCCCCCGCGCACCAGTATTGTCCTGAAATATCACTGTGCTGATTCTTCTGTTCTACATTTCTTTTTCCTCTGTTACTCAGCATGACTATACACATAGGGCCAGATCCTCAGCTGGCCTAAATGAAGCTCTGACAGTTTATGCCAGCTGAAGTTCTGGTCCTCTCACAGGCATTACTCAGCACAATACATCTGATACATTTCACAGACAGGTTCATCCCACTGCAGTGAAACAATTAGTTTCTTATTACAGTTACAAAGGGACAAGATTTAGTATGACACCTGGTCTAGTGAACCGTTCCCCAGTGTCAAACATTACAATATATTATACAACAGAATACTTTCTGTTTGAACAATGATCTTTGGGCAGCTACATTCACAGTTGTAAAACACAATGGAAATCTGACCCACTACTACCGTCAACCCTTGCTCTCAGCATTACTGAAGGGCCAGTCCTTGCATAATGAAGGAAAGCCCTGTTGACGTGCACGGAACTCCTACTTTGCAGCTCCATATTGGCCTATAGTCTGTCCTGAGGTAAACTGACATAGTTACCTTGACTTCAATTTACATCAGCTTACACCAGCTGAGGATCTTGTTTGTAGATCCAAAATAACTGAAATGATTTTTGCAGACAGAAGACTTGACTCCGTCCCGCTAACACCAATTTTATACTTGGTGTAATGTCATAAATTACTCCTGAATTACATCACTATAAGTGAGAGGGGAATAAGACCCAAAGGGCCAGATCCTCAGCTGGAAGAAATCGATATGGCTTATTTGAAGCCCATCTGTTCCAAAGTATGTGGGTATCCCACAGCAGGTAGCAAACAGTGTTTTGCAATGAAGAAAAATAATAATGGCCAAATGTTCTACAAGCAGCTGTAAATTTGCATCTACAGGTTGTTGTTTGCAAATGGCACTTAGGGATCTAACTTGGTGCAGTCCCCAGGATGCTGAGGAGAGGAACATTTAGGATGACCAGATAGCAAGTGTGAAAAATTGGGACGGCAATTGGGGGGTAATAGGTGCCTATATAAGAAAAAGCCCCAAATATTGGGACTGACCCTATAAAATCAGGACATCTGGTCTCCCTAGGAACATCCAATGCTTTTCTCTGAGCTCTCTCCTGTTCTAGAGCAAAGAGAGATGGTAGAAGATTCTGGAAGTGAACTGCTGGCTAGGTAAGTGGTGTAAGGTAGAGAGTTTTTGGTTTTGTGGAGCACTGGTCCACCTTCTTTGGGGAGAGAGGGCTGTACAGTTTGGATGGCCTCCGTCTCAGTAGAAGGAAAAATCAATCTGCAAGGAGACAGGTTGGCTAGAATAGTTAGGAGGGTGTTAAACTAATAACAAAAGGGGAGGGTGAAAAGAGGAAACCAAGTGAGCATTCATTTAGCAGAAAATCAAGATGTCAAGAGCAAAATTAATCAAGGAACCAAGGGACATGAGGACAAGAAATTCTTAATTGCCTATACACAAATGTCAGAAGCCTGGGTAGCAAAAAAGAGGAATTGGAATTGTTCATTTATGAGCATAAATTCAACCTAGTTGTTATTACTTAAAACTGGTGGGATGATTCACATGACTGGAATATTAAACCACTGGTTGACACTTATTTAGGAAAGATTGAGTGGGCAAAAGGGCAGCAGGCATTGCCTCTTCCCCTAAATGGCATTTCTGTTTCTGAATCACTGATAAATTGGAAATAAATTATCTTGAATGCTTACGGATCAGTGTCCTAACAGATGAGGTACTAGTTAGTATCTTCTACAGAACACCACTTCACACTAGAGAACAGGATGACCAGCTCCTTAAGCTCCTAGCTATACCATAGGTACTGGAACTAAAGGTGCTGTGGGTGTTGCCGCACCCTCTGGCTTGAAGTAGTAATAACAACCCAAATACATAATTTTCGCCTTCAGCACTCCCACTATAAAAATTGTTCCAGCACCACTGATCTATACTGTGTGGGAAAAAAACCCTTGAGTCCTCATAGGGGACTTCAATCTGAGAGCTTGTTTAGACAGCCAGTTGGTGTGTGGAAAATTGGCGTATAAATGTACAGTGCACTAGCTTGCCACACAGTAACTGTTCATGTGGACCTTGCCATCATGCTCTAAAAGTTTCCGAGGTTTTCTAGTGAGGTCCACAACGATCAGTTTATAGCCTACATTTTAATATTTATATCAATCACCTGAAAGAAAACATAAAATCACTACTGATAAAGTTTGCAGATGACACAAACATTGGGGGGTATGGTAAATAGCAAAAAGGACAGGTCACTGATGCAGAGCAATCTGAATTACTTGGTGAGCTGGGCACATGCAAACAGGTGTTTCAGTATATGTAAAGTCATCCATCTAGGAACCAAGAATGTACTCACAGGATGGGGGAATCTATCTATCCTGGGAAAGACTTCTGTGGGGCATGATGAATAATCAGCTGAGCATGAGCTCCAAGTGCAAATCTGTGGCCAAAAGGGCTAATATGATCCTTGGATGCATAAAACAGGGGAATTATGAGTCGGAGTAGAGAGGTTATTTTACCTCTGTATTTTTGACTGGTGAGACTGCTGCTGGAATACTGTGTCCAGTTCCGTTGACCATAATTTTAAAAGGGTGTTGATAAATTGGAGGGGATTCAGAGAAGAGTCATGAGATTGATTAAAGGATTGGAAAAGATACCTATAAAGTGAAATTTGCAAGGAGCTCAATCTATTTAATTTATCATAGAGAAGGTTAGGGCATGACTTGATCACAGTCTGGAAGTACCTACGGACTTGGGGAACAGAAATCTGATAATAGAAGGCTTTTCAACCTAGAAGACAAATATATAGAAAGATCCTGTGACCAGCAGCTGAAGCTAGATAAATTCAGATTAGAAATAAGGTGCACATTTTTAACAATGAGGGTAGTTAACCATTGGAACAACTTATTAAGTGTTGTGGTGGAGAATTCACCACTGGATTTTTTAATTCAAGAGTATATTATTTTTCTAAAAAATATTTTATATTTGAACCACAGCTATTGAACCTGAAATAGGAAGTTACACAAGCAAATCTTGCGGCCTGTTATGTGTTATGCAGGAAGTCAGACAAGATGATCACTATAGTCCCTTCTGGCCTTAAAATTTATGACTCTATGAATTCATACCAAATTTGTGTGAATAATTAATTTTATGTATATAACTGTAGGCAGAAAGACCAGCTTAAGACTTTTCGGACAATGTCATTCTCAGAAGTGGCTGGGCCACTTTAGCTGCAATATTCCAGAAAAATTCAGCCCTGGGACATGCAACTGGCTTGGAAAATTTCAGCCCCAACCATTAAAGTTTGGCAAAGTCAAAGCAACTGAACACAGGGTCTTATAATGGGAACTGTTCAGCAACCCTGACTATAGGCATCACTACCAGGTCCACTCACAATGAATTGCAATAATTAGAGGACCTGAGCAAGGGAAATGGCCCCATTGTGCTAGGCACTGTACACACACAATAAAAACACAATCCATGCTTTATAGAGCTTAATGTATCCTTAAAGCAACCTTAACTATCCTGTGTGGGTAACCCTGTATAAGCGTGTGTAATTATTGGGCCTGCTTGTACACCAAATCCCGAAGGTGCCAGTACTGTGCCAGGCATACCATGATTTGGAGGCAAGCACTGTACATGCTTCAGCAGCTAGATCTTGTAGGCACTAGCCCTGGCAGGTCCCAATAATCCCTCAGACACAGGGCTAAGGGAAAGTGCATTTGATGTCAGCTGGCAGGAAAGAGAAAAGGTTGCAGATACTGTAGGTACAGAGGTTCAAACAGTTACAGTTCAAAGTGAGCAAGAGCAGCTGCTGCTTGGGTCCCTGGAGCAGTCCAGTCATGAGTCAGGGCTCTTCAGGCCTAGTGCCTGGGGTGCCCACTTCAGTCCAGTCTCTATTCAAGCAAAAAGGCACTTGTGGGCTTCCAAACCAGGTTCAGTGAGTGTCTCTCATTGGGGACCCTCTGCATTGGCTCCCTGCCCAGCTGCTGCTGCTCCCCCATAAGTCCTGCACAGGCCTTCCCACACTGTAAAGTCCAGCAGTCACAGCCTGTTCTACACGCAGTTCTCTATCCAATTCCTGGAGATTCCTCTCTGCATCCAGAATTCTTTCTAGCTCCTGGCTAGCCGTGCAGCCACTGCTTCCAAAAATGCAGCCACTTGCTGGTGCTGAACACTTTCCCCTTACCTGGCCACAGGAAAGGGAAGTGCTGTGGCATGGGGAGGGTGAGATGGGAAACCTAGTCCATGCTTAGCCAGGAGGAAGGAGATGTGCAGTGGGAGAAGGCTGGTGGAAGTTGTAGTCCCCTGCTCAGCAGATCCATCAGAAGTGATTCTCTGATATCATGGAACCAGCATAGAGAATCTTCGACTTCTCCCTTTCCTTGCTTCTGATATCATAGAGAAAAAGGGGTGTAAGAGGAAAGAGGCAGTGGCTGGGATGCCCTGTGCCATTCTGCTCCTCAATTTTGACCTGGTGGGGCCACTGTAGCCAGCCTGAGTTAGAGCAATCCTCAGGCTGCTCTAATACAATGCAGAGGGACCAAATCTGCACTAACTCGCAGCAGGATCAAGAGAGTGATAAGATGATCTTTAAACTATCTTTGTACACCATCTCCCTGATTGAACAGTGCTCTGTGCAGATTAGCTGCTCTTCAGAATCTGGCCCAACATGTGCAGTGTAGAGCAGGTCAGAGTGGACTCTCAAATAAATGCTTAATTCTCTATTCTCTTTCGTCTTTATGTGGTTAATTATCCATTATTCCTTGAGTGCCTGCTTTATTTTTTACTTTCTTCAAGACACAGGAACAACATATAAACATAAAAGTGTATATGCTAAGCTTCTTTTGAAAGCAAAGAAAAAAGAAGGCAGGACTTAGTTCCCATGAGCTCTTGTTTATTTTGAGCACTGACTAGATGCCACTGAGGCCTTTCACTGGCGGGACTAAAAACCTGAAATCTTAGCCTAAAAAGAACAAACACTTTATTTTTGAGATAGGGAGAAAATTCAAACAAGCACATGGTTCCATAGTTATCTGATGAGCCAACTAGAGCATGCTTGACTTTCCATCTGGACTTTCATCTTGACATTCATCTGGACATTTCAATTTCCCTTTGAAGTCTGAGGTTGCGTCTTGTGATTTGTAGCTTTTGAACATGAACGCCACTGTTGTGTCAAATGATTTCAGGGAGAGAACAGTACAGCACTTGGGTTTACCATCAGTTCAATAATAGCAACATCACTCACACATAACTTTGTTTCACTGGCTGATATTAAGAAAAATTGTTGCTTGCTGAATGATGCACAGGTCTGTCAACTATCCCCATACATGCCCTTTGGACTGAAAATGATTTTGTTTTATAGCATCAATTCGACGGTACAAAGTTCATAAATTTGTATTAGGAATGTGATTGCATCATTCTGATGCTGCAGCCCTAAATCACAAGGGAAAAGAAGCCAATTACTATGAAAAACACTGGAAGTTTTGCGTAAAAATCAATAGCAGGATATGACCCATAGTTTGAAAACTTTAAGCAAGTAAAAAGGACTTAAATCTTTATGATGAAAATTATGATTCTGGCTTCTAAAATAATAGCAAGAATTAACTGCACCATCGCAACAGTTTTATGAGATAATAATCTGGTTCTGAAGTGGATAAACTGAAGACTGAGACGTTTATCTCAATGAAGGAACTGGATTATTGCTCACGGAAGCAGCAAGATTGGTAGCATTATCTGCTGTGTGCAATAAGTAACATATATTAAACTAAAATTGTAAGTAATTCGGCAGGAGGGGGCAGGGAAGAAGCTGTTCAAATAACTGGAATAGCCAGTGGGACTGGATCTAATAACTGAAATAGCCAGTGATGGTGGTGTGGGAGGCATATATGTAAATATCCTATTGCAAAGAGGCTATTTTGTACAAGGGACCTATATTGGCCCTCTACGGAGCTTAGAGATAGGTAGATACACCTTTGGCTTCTCAGTCCTCATAAAATGTTAGGGTGTCTCGGAAGGTTACATGCCAGGTGGACAGAAGAACTGAGGCAAGGACAGGTCAGCAGATTGCACAGAAATGTAACATTTGTTACATTCTCCTTGCTGTATTGCAGTAAACAAACTATCTTTTTCTTTTTCTTCTGCAAAAATTCCCCTCCGAGCTCTGCAGTTAGCAGGATTTAAATAATGAAGCAATTTCAGCAGAAACTCCAGAGCAGAAGGCGAATGAATGTCGACTTCTAGGCAGCAAGGGATTACGCTGGAATAAGGCTCTCTTAACATGTATATTTCTCATGGATGGGGAGGATGTTACATAGGACAGAAAGGAATGATTGCAGAGATGCTGGGATAAAATTATTTTCACGTGACATCTCAGTGAGACTTTGTGCTTCCTCGTAAGTTTTGCTTCTGACTGCTTGTGATCCCTAGACAATTAATATATATTAGTGAAACAGAACACTAAAATCACTCAGAGTTCTGGGTGTGTAGCAACCATCAGACACAACACAAGCCCAAACCCTTTGTAAAGACAGATAAGGGCCATGCATTTTTTTAACAATATGCAGAAATGAGGTATTCTTAGTTAGCTGCAGCATGAAAACAACATCTATAACTCATACATGTTGCTTTGCAACTTAAAAAAATTACAGTGCACTGAGATTTAAAGACTATTAGGCCTGATTCTGCTCCTAGTTACACTGCTGTAAATCAGGGGTGAAATCCTGGCTTCAGTGAAGTCAATGGGGGCTTTGCCATTTTTACCATTACTTTTGCTAAAGCCAGTGGAGTTGCAGCAGGGTAAAAATGGCACAAGTGGGATCCAGACTGGGTTCATTGTCTCCCCAGCATTCAGCAAAAACACTGTGCCACAAAGGTCACAGCTAGAGCGCTTATCACTAAAGCCACCCTCCAAAGAGCTACCATTAGACTCACATTTTTATTGTTCATCATTCTGAGAGCACCCACAAAGCACATTGCGACAGCAGTTCTTTTGCTCTGAGTGAAAGCTAGCAAACTTGCTGCCTGCCATGTTCCAGCCATCACTGTTAATGCTAGGAAGCAAGAGGAACGGAACCACAGAAAGGGCTCCTCTGCGTTGCATAACAGAGCACAGGAGGCAAAGAGGGATGCTTGCTTGCAGTAGAAATAGCATCATTCACATGTGGTAGGGGAAATAAGCTATGGAACAGCAGTACTGCTTTTTGTTGGGTTTTTTTTTGCCTTGACTACTAATTAGCTCTGGGAATGGTCGCATACAAATTCTTCTTCCTGTAATGTTTTATTCCAGATAATATATTATCAACAGCACCTGCTGGCATGGGCATTGCTTGGCACAGACATGCGTAATTAAGCCTGATACCATCTCACCCCATTATGTGTTTGTTAAGGAGGTTATTTTTTTTCTCCATTAAAATCAATGGGCGTCCCAGATGCACATGGAGAGAAAGACGGGCCCTGTTAAGTCTCTGCTGCCTGGCAGGCTTCCCATTAAGTTAAACCTCAGAATTTGTCTTCAGACTGATCTGCAACATCATGTTCGACAATGAGCAGTTTCAGCTTCAGAGTGAAACTGAAGTTGTGCAGCTGCATTCTCGCCATGCAAAGAGCAACTCACATGTGCAAAATATATTAGCTGCAAGAGTAGGAACTACTTACATGAAAGCATCCTGAAAGCCATATAGGAATCCCTTCATCTAATGTTAGCAAGATGATTTATATACAGATCTGCAACGTGTTCCTAAGTTCGCTTTTCAGGAATCAGAGTATACTGAAGTTTCACATTCCCAAGCTCCTTTTATTTCAACATGAAAGTGATTAAAGATGTTTATCTGAGCCAGAAAATCTTAAAACAGTACCACTTTCATTGTAGGATCGATTAAATCCATCCCAGGGGAACATTAGTCACATAAGAAAAGTATCTGAGAACTCCCCATTAACTCACTTTCCATTTTCCTAACAAGAGCCCTGAATGCATAAAGGAATAGCATAAGTGTGACAGGAAGTGCAACTGAAAGAGTGAAAAGATTTGCTACAGGAAAACTTCTTTTCTGGATTTAATGACTGAAGGAGTTGATAGGGGTTGTGTGTGTGTGCGTGTGTGTGTGTTTTAATCTTGATAAAGAGCAAGCACTTGCTTCTTTGTTTTAATATAAAGCACAGTTTTGGGGAAATTAAAGAAACTCTTTTGTCATTTACAAAAAACACATTGTAAAGCTAATCTATTTGTCTTGGAGTTTGCATTCCAAGAACAAACATGTATCCTTTAAATGTTTGCAGCCTACAAGTTATGGGGTCAAATTAAGAGCCTCACACCAATCTGAATTGCACCCGTATTGTTGGAAAGAACACACAATTACACTGCATGTAAAGAGAAGTTCTAAATTCCATGTCTTGGACTTACGGTTGAAAGCCACACTAGCCAAAGTGCACTCTGGGCCACCAGTACCAAACACTGCTTTAGAAATCTGCATGCAGAAGGCCCTATCCCCTGCACAACTATTCCACAGTGGGCATTCTCTGATCCCACTGGCCAAGTGCGCAGTTGCCTACTTCTGTTTGTTTCTGTTATTTCCAAGAATTATGGAGAGAGAAAGAGAGAGAGAAGCCAAGGACAAGCTGCAATCCATGTACTGCACTAAAATGGAATGTAGAAAAAGGCCTACAATGAACTAACTGGCAAGCAGAGATCTAGTAGCAGACAATGTGTTGCTAAGAGAGAGCAGTATTCCTAGGACAGTTGCAGCCCAGAGGTTCAATCTCTAATCACACTGCTCCCTGTATGTCAGAAACATTTGCCCCTCTGGGGTTTAAAGGATGATAAGCAACTCAGTTTTGTAGTTTTGCACCAAAATCCGTTGTATGCTATGAAAGAGGCTACAACTAATATGTTAAAAGAAGATGGAGAGGCTTTCTTTCTCCTTGGGTTGGCATCAGGACGAAGGCAGCCCATGTAGCTCTGCAGGAAGATGCATTGCATCACTCAGCAGCAATCACTCCAGCTGATAACAGGACCAATGTTAAAGAGAGCCTCGTCCAGATCTTGCTGATTATAAGGATGGTTGCTACGACAGTAGGCTTTGAATGAAGGATGTAAAGAAGGTTACATTGGGATGGTTCTCAGGATTCCAGCAAAGAAATCAAAGAATCATTCCACAGTAGGAGATGGACTGAGTCCTTGGCAGAATACTGTCTTGAGAAACAAGATATTGAAGGGAAATGGATACTTGGACTGACCAAATTCAGTCCTGGCCTAAAGGTGGAACTATTATGAAATTCACAAAGTTACATCAAGGCTGAATTAAACCCACTATTTTACAATTGATAGGACAGTAGAATTCAGTGATGGTCTCAAACAAGCAAGTCCAAAAGCTATTTTCAAGTAGGCAGAACTCTGAACAGAAACAGTACAGAACAACACTAGATACTCTTTATTGCAGAGCTGCAGCATGCTCCTTATCAGAGATCTGAGCTCTGGCCAAGAGTCCTGCTGCTCCTCATACCAAGACTTCATACCAATGTCACTTGCTAGTAAGGCCTGTGCAGAAGATTACATTGAAAAATGTGTCACTGAGCTGCTAAGTTATTAGAAAAATTCAAAATGTTCCAAGCTTGATGGCTACTGGAACATCAGATAATGTTCAGAATAGGATTGCTGCATTCTAGAAAGGTAGTTTAAGACCAGATCCTCAGAGGTATTTAGGCATATATAGATACGCTAGACATTACTGTGATTTTCAAAAAGCACCTAAACAGGCTAAGTGCCTAACACCCATTGACTTCAATGGTAGTTAGGTGCTTAACCAGTGTAGGCGCTTTTGGAAATCCTACTAGGTGCTTGTCTGCATCTTTAGGCATCTAAATATCTTTGAAAAACTGGCCCTAAAGCCATTCTGTCCTCGATCCCTTTACTGAGATTGACTATTAGTGCCAATTACGATAGGCATTTTTATGAAGTGATCACTTGTCTACTCAAAACTGGACTGAGACTACCAACTCATTTCATGTAAATCACTGCACAATTATTACATGGTGCTGGTAACCATCTGTGACCCAGAAGTAGAGAGCTCCATATCCCTGTCGTTGCCATCCACTGATTTTAATTAATGTCTTGCCAAGCTCATAAAACTTGGCAAGTTATTTTTTTGAAGACAGGAATGTGTTTCCCTTATTAGGTTTTTCCAGACGTCTCACAGCTGTAGGTTATTCACCAGTAATGTGCAGATTAGGAAGCAATGATATGGGACTTATCTGTCATTGCATTTGTTATCTTAATTATTTCACAGTGAAGATGTTGAATGATTTTCACCATGGGAACTAGAAATTCTGCTGTTGCTGGATCTAGCATGATGCCAGTATTTAATGGATGGTGGATTAGGGGTAATTCCCAGTATTGGACATTCATTGGTTGCTCTTTTATAAAAGCATTTTAGCAACGTGGTCAATAACCTAAAAAACAAAAGGGCCAAATGTTACAGTCCTTAGATAAGCAAAACTCCTGTTGGGTCAAATCTCATAGACCTAGAAGTCAATGTGATTACCAGTAAATAGAGTCATCTTGCCATACAATTCATTCACTAAGTCAGTAATAAAAGCAAATACATTAAACCAGATCCTCAGTTGTATAAATTACCATCACGCCATCGGAGTTACACAAGTTTACACCAGCTGAGAATCTGCCCACTTGTGGGGGCCAAGTTTCCACAGGGACTTCACTCTAGCTGCCATTTGTGCACATGCAATTTTGAATGCACAAACACATTTTCCTTTGTGTGTGCAAATGATAAAATCACTTGTGCTAAAATTAATCACTGAAAACCTGTTTGGACATTTGGAACCAGCTTCTCAACTGGTGTAAATGGACATTGCTCAACTGGAGTCAGTACAGCTACAGTGGTTTAACCCAGCTGAATGTCCTGTTCTTTGTGTGTAGATTCTCCCATTGGTGCATCCAAATGATAGTTGCTCAAAAATGCATGCATAAGCATTTGCATGATTGGGGGTCCATATGCCATTTTCCTGAATGCTTAGCATTGGAGCCAAGGATGGTTAAAATAAAAATCAAGCAAAATCTTAACCCAAAACTCAACCACAACTGAACCCTAACTCTTCCAGAGAAGTATCAAAGTTTGGTTATTTGTTTTTGATTGTTGCATCACTGGCTTTTGCACTTTCTGGTTTTGACCAGGGAAGAAGTAATGAATACTCTGAAAGAGATTATAATTACAGTCGTTTTGGTCCACCTGAAAGAGGAATTTTAGGAAAGGTTTCAAGAAAACCTGATCTCATGATATTTCCAGACAGGTTCCCAGAGACAACAGGTTCAGCAAAGCTTCAGATAAGTGATGTGCAATTCACTTGGTAGAGTGAATTAATGCTGACAATGAAATGATCTGAATGTGTCCTATTCATTTGTTAAATAAGCCTTCCATGCACTGTAGGGGCATGTACAATATTAGATTAATTAATACCAAAAAAAAAAATCCACAAAACATTAGTAGGCATTTTGAAGCAAGGACCATGTCTTAATAATTGTTTAAGAATCAGATAGCAGATGGGGCCCCAAATGTTACCATGATGTAAATCAATATGAACAAACAAATAAAAGTAAAGAACTGAACAGCCTCCTCCAAAACAAACTTATCCAGATAAGCCACCCCCGCAGAAAAAGCCTGGCCAAATATGCAAGCCTTGTTGTGGGTCCCAAAGGCCAACACAAGACAGTTTAGAAAGATGTTCATGGAAAAGTGAGGTTTTTACTACAATAATTTTTTTTCAGAAAATAGCTTTACTGGCATCATTCATTTTTCAACAAGATTTTGAAATGAAATATTTTTACAATTTAAAAAATTGCATTTTTTTTCATTTTGAAACCGTGGGGGAAATCCTACTTTCTCAAAAAGAAAAGGAGTACTTGTGGCACCTTAGAGACTAACCAATTTATTTGAGCATAAGCTTTCGTGAGCTACAGCTCAGGTGCGATGAAGTGAGCTGTAGCTCACGAACACTTATGCTCAAATAAATTGGTTAATCTCTAAGGTGCCACAAGTACTCCTTTTCTTTTTGCGAATACAGACTAACACGGCTGTTACTCTGAAACCTACTTTCTCACTTTTTTACTCTTCCCCCACTGTTTTCATTGGAGAATAATATAGCTCAAAAGTTTTCAAAAAAATGAAAACCTTGGAGAGGGGTCCAGGTTTTTTTGTAAGACATACCTTTTGTTGACTAGCTCTATCAAGAAACTCAGGATCTGTCAGATAAGCTGAAGAACAAGTTCCTTAGCTGAGGTCCCCTTGCAGAGAATACTCTTTTTCCAGTCCCACAGATTAAAATCTGGAGGCTGTTAACTCTGAAAGGTCAGGTGAGCAGAATTTTGGGGATAGAACAGAAGTGGTCTCCAAGGCAGCCTGGATTTACACCATGTAGGGCTGCATAGATTAAGACCAACACTTTGAATTACATCTGAAAATGAATTGGGGTTCCGTATCAAGCTCTTAAAAGACCCTATAAGAGTTACTGAATTCATTCTTGAACTTCATGGCCTGATATGATTATTGTGGGACGAGACAACAACAACATTGGAAGTCTGTGAAGACAAAGAACAGAAGTATAGTGTGCTCTATGTGAGTAAGGGAATAGAGTAGACACATTCTGCACTAACTAAAGTTTCAGAATGGTTTTCAAGGGTAGTCACAAGCAGAACTCATTACACTGATCCAGAAACTGATTGCACTGTGAGGATGTTGTAACAAAGAGTAGAGGCAAACAAAGTGCATGCTAGTGCTTTGCAAATTCCCCTACCTACCTCTTCTGTTCACTTCCTGCCTGATCTGTACCAACTCTGCTATTCCTGACATGGACTTCTCTGGAACAGGAACTGCAAATCATGCCAGATTGTACTAGGGACTAGTATTAGACTGGCAAACTCATTGTTGTATGCAGGGTAGTTGTAGCTGTGTTGGTCCTAGACCTTTCCCAGAACTGAAGAAGAGCTCTGTGTGTCTTGAAAGCTTGTCTCTCTCACCAACAGAAGTTGGTCCAATAAAAGATATTACCTCACCCACCTTGCCAAACCCATGATTATTTATTAGCTAAGCTAGGATTTGAATGCAAATCTCCAGAAGTGGCACATGTCCTGGATAGGATGTGGTTTACCAAAGAGACTAGTTTCTCATCTATCTTTCCAAGTACACTTGTGCTTTTTTACCTCTTGAGGCCCAAGCTTTTGTTTAGATGCACAAAGGCCCTTGGATGCAGCCTCTGAAGATACCTACACTTTTTAAGCTGATGTTTTGTAATGTTAAATTAAATATGGAATTACTAGTGAAATTTCAAAGTCCTGTGTTTATGCATGAGCTCTGCCTAAGATGATTATAACGTTCCTTTTTGGCCATAAAATCTATGTATCTATGGCTATACTATGACTTCCAAGCAAAGAATTCAATCCCCCTTTAAAATAGTCTCTTCTAGGGTTGTACTTTATAAAGAGCTCTTTTAAATAGTACACTGCCCTAGACATCGTTTTCCCTAGTTTGGAGGAATATCCCAATGATAAGTAGGTGGATTCATCATCTTAACAAAATTGCTGCTTTGTCCTTCAACTATTGATAGCTAACCTTCTGGAAAAGCAAATGATCAAACAACTGGTCCATGGGGAACCTTGGAGCCAAAAATGTCAACCTCTTTTCCCCTTCTATAGAGTGGTTGATGCAGGTTCCAGCTTTTATGTTGGCACAGTATGTTTCAACCCTTGTCTTCATAATAGAGATGTAATAGGTAAAACAAAGGTCTCTGTTCCAGTACCTTAAAAGCAGAGCGGAGTGGATTGTTGAAAACACAACTCGCCTTTATGGGAAAAAAAAACCAAAACCGACATGGGCACGTCACATAACCAGTGCTTTAGTGATCTCACAGAATATATATTAGCTGCTAAACCTTGAGAATCCATTTGTTTCTGTTTGTCCATACTATGTGTACAATACAGTGGAAATCTTAATCTATTTGGCTGCTACCTACACAGCACATGTATAATTTCTCTCACTGTAAGAATCTCCTTAAGTCCTCACCATGCTGAATTACAAAGACAGATACGGTCCAGCCAAATAACAAGCTGACCAAATTCATCCTTGCAGTGAGTCGCAAGATTTGAGGGTCATCAAAGAAAAGAGGGGGTGGTCAAAGGTCAACTCTTCACATTTCTTCAGGCAGCCTTAACATAATATTTCACACTGCAGTACAAACTGTCACATGTGGATCCTCTCGTTTTCCCCTCCTGCAGCCATGGGTTGCTGGGGCAGAGGCAGCAGACAGTTAATGGACAAAGTAAAATAGGTGGATGGTTGGCACCAAACAGGAATGTGAGATAAGAAATCCACAGAGCGGGCAAGCAAAGTCAGCAGTCCAAGGGAGCATGCTGTGTTGACAGTGGAGCAACATCCCTAGCGCATGTCCAGTGCAAAGGCACTATTTACATTGACTGTAGTGCCGACATGTTGACATGGATCATGATCCAACCTCCATATTCACTCTATTCCGCTGGCCTTGTACATTGTCTGACAAATTATCCACTTATAGCTCTTTAGTGCATGTGCGCAAGGTGACTTCATTGAATCCAACACCTTGAGGGATCTTTGAGGCAATCATTTCATTCACCCTTAGAGGTAGTTAGTTATCAAAACAATTACTATTGTTTATGTCCCTCTTTGCCTTCAGGTGTTTGTTACACACTAGCAAGCTCCCATTTCTGCTCTTCCCTTTCTTCCTTTGGATTGTTAAAGCAAAAATCTTTGCATTTCTTTTCATGGTTTTTGACCAGCTAGAAAGGTGAGTTGATTTTTCTTTTAATTTTGAAAAATGTCATCAAAATGTCAACAATTTAGGGGGGGAAATCAGTAAACTTTCATTAAATTTGTCACTGTTTTTCAACCAGCTTTGTGAAAGGGGCAACTTCTAATTCTGCTAACTTATGCATTTTACAATACAAAGAAAAAAGTGTTTTTCCACATTTTGAGCCTTGTCCTTCTTAACACTCCCAAAACAATGACTCTATTGTGTGACTGGGTATTTCAAGGAGCTGGATCTGAACAGCTTGAATAGCCTTCCCCTGCTGTCACCGGCATTTAGATACACCAACACAGACTGCTGTAAATGATCACCTTAAGAGATAGCCATTGTTTATAACTGCACGGAGTAAGAGCTACATCTTTATAAAAAGGTACTTAACCAAAATGGTTCCCAAATGATGCCCAGCTAGAACGCAGACACCTTTAACCACTTTCTTTTAGACTTCTTCAGCTTTTTACAAGCCTCCCATTAAAGTCTATACCTGCTAGGAAGGAATTGGTTTGATCGTATTCTGGCTGATGCAGTACAAAAATCACTGTTTAAAGATCATTCTGAATCTCATATATCTAATTTAACACGGTGAGATCAGTCTGACAGCATAAACATGGGATACTGATGCCCTGTAGAAAACAGAAGCTGTCTTCCTTGCTTGTGTTTATATTGGAAATGCATGATTAAATACTGTGTGTGACCACACTACAATATCTTTCGTATCTATCTTACTTTGGGCCATTTCTTTGTTTCCCCTGGAATAGTCCATCAGCCCAACAACTGATCACATTTCTACTTTTTATTTCAACTCTCCCACTTAAGATAACAAGAGGCATAGTGTAACAGCTCTGTAGGATTCCATGTGTGTGGTATGTCTCAGGTTCACTCTTAAATTAGCAGACCTGGCTAACTCTGGAGATGAACATGTGAATCCAAACAAACCTTAGTAAATTTTACACCAACATTCTTTTCCATTCTGTACTCAGGTTTCTCCTGGATGAATGAAAGATAAGATTTATTGTCATTCCAGGCTCTATAAAATGAACAGACTGAATTAATTAGCCTTAGTTTAAACCCATATGACAACTGGTTCAGTACATAAAGCTGGTCCCACTCTAGATCTTGTTTTTGGCTTGGGCTTGGAGACACAGGAAGTGAAGATTACATATCTGTCCTGGCCAGACCATTAACTCCTCTGATTGAGGCCCACCTTTTCTCCCACTAGGGCGTGGGTTCCATTTTATTTGCTCAGCCTCAGAAGTTGATGGACCCAGCAAGCCACAGACCTCGGTGAGAGAGAATGCTGACAGCAGATAGACCATTCTAATCATGGCCTTGGTAGACATTCTGATAACTGTTTCTCCTTGATTATGGATAGGGTAGCTCCAGAATACCCCTTCTCCTGCATCTGTTTTCTTTATGTTGAGATGATCTGTGACAGGAGGAGGAAAGGGAGGAGGCTAGAGCAACAGTGTCAGAAATTGTGCTGAGAATGTGAAGAACTGCATTATAAAGGCTTTTTTGCAGCATGATGCCCTGGCTGTAAAGGAGGTGAAAAATAAGGTTTCTCAATCAGCAGAGCCATCCTGGGTAGTAAACTGTCTGGAAAATCCAATTCCTATTCTCCCAGATGCAGAGTTGGGGGTTTCTAACTGTGAGGAGTTTCCTATCTACAGTATTTCCTGGAAAAAATAGATTGCCATTCAGCCTGCCTCTCTGACATCTGCCCCTGTATGTTTCATCATCAGCTTAAACTTAACATGCCCAAAACGGAATTGCTGGTGTTTCTGAAAACAACCCCAGTTGGTCAGAGGAAATATAGAAAGGAGATGGCAGAGCTGGTGTTTGCCTCCATGTCTGCCCTGCAGTGTCTCCTACAGACCAGAAGTGGCTCTGAAGCAGCCCTGCCTCCTTGAAGGGGATCTTTAAATAATCACCACTCTGGCTTTATTTTTGCTCAGTAATACCCTTCTCCCAGGGTCTAACTTATTGGCATCAAACACAACCAATGCTTAGTCCTGGGGCTTCTTTTCTCCCCTTGTGTCCGGTCTCTACAATTCTTCCTTGCCGTAGTAAGCCACTCGCAGCCCTTGCTGGAGTCTTTTCCAGTCCCCTGGAGTCTGGTCTCCCTGGCTATTGCTTTCAAGACCAAACCCTTTTCCCTATCAAAGACCTAGCAGGAGACCGGTGTAACTCCTGATCAGAGCAGATCTTCTAGCTTCTTCCCCAGCTGCTTCCTTCAGGAGCCTTTCAGCAGTTCCTTGGGTAATCCTTTCTGGATACAGAGGTCTACACGTAACAGATCTTTGCAGGAGCCTTTCTCAGTGTCTGCAGCCGTCTGCCTGATTCCCTTTTTTATAAGGACCATGTGCCTCCCCTTAAGCCCCAGTTGGGCAGCAGGTAATAGGTCCAGGTGCACTGGCCCCTGCTTCCTCTTAAAAGGGTCAGTCACCCTGTGACACCTACTAAGACCAGAACGCAGCAAGAAGGGCATGAAAGAGCGTGGAGTGGGGCATGGGCAAGGCCAGGACCTTTCCCCCTCTTCCACTCTAGCATGGCTGTGCTGGGAGAAACATTTGCTGAAGCTTTGTGTAAGAGTATCAAGAGTATCAAGAGTCATTAAGCCTTAAATAAGCAGAATGGGTACCATTTTCAAAAGCACCTACATGACTTTGAAGCGAAGACACAGGCTCCACAGTAACATTAGGCACTTTTGAAAATGGGGCTTAGCCATCATTGAAACTTTACCCAATACCTGCAAGCATTGCCACTCAGGTGGTGCATCTTCTCATCTTTTTAGCACGACTCACTCTTGTAGAATATAGAAAGCAGTTTTTGAGTAGTTCTAGCCTCAGAAAATCACAGTATGTTATTTGTCTAATAGTATTGTAGGTACCTCCTGTAAGCTGCAGGGTGCTGGAAAATACAAGCAAACAACAGCTTCTTCCTGGCTTTTAAGAAAAAAATGGCAATTGCATATGGTGTTGATGGTACATGATGATGGTGCCTTACATTGGTCATTTTCAATCTTGTTCTGCACCCTAAATGATGTAATCCAATGCAGTATGATGCCAAAATCATTTTGTAATGTAAAAGGAAATATTGTTAAAGGAAGCCCAAGATTCACACGCAAAAATCCAGTGCCAAACTAGGATTTGCATGTACAATCACCCACTTCGTATGCATAGCCATGGTACTTGCACATGCAATTTAGGTACTCAGTTATGCAAAAACTTTATTTCTCGTTCATTAAAACTTTGTTCCAGAGAATTTGAGGTTTCAAGTGCTTCTAATAATGATCAAATCTTTACCTAAAAATATATTAACAATTCATCCTTTCAAAAGGTAAGCAAGGATAAAAATAGGAATGAAAAAATATCTGAACAGCAGCCTTTCCCACGGTCAGCAATGGTACAGATAGGAGATTACTACAGATGTACACTTTGTTATGGGTTGGGTAAAACTTCATTGAAACTGGAGGCTGTAATTGCCACCCTTGATTTAAGATAGCTGTAAGGAATAGTAAAGTTCCTTTATGAAATAATAATGGTCTCCATCCGAAACACAGGTACATGTCACCATCTAAATCAAAGGTGCATGTGTGTCGACTCAGAAATATGAACTATGTAAGAGAAGGGTGTGGCTGGAAAAGTTGCAGTAAAGGTAGTGTGTGTGTGTGGGAGGGTGGGTGGGTGGCTGGGTGTGAGAGAGAGAGAGAGGAATAACACCACAGAAACAGCCAGGGACAAAAAGAAAAGGAGTACTTGTGGCACCTTAGAGACTAACCAATTTATTTGAGCATGAGCTTTCATGAGCTACAGCTCACTTCATCAGATGTTTACCGTGGAAACTGCAGCAGAAGACAGACATGGCAAGAACAGCTCTGGGAGTGTGACCCTGAGAAAATCCTCTAGAGGGAACTTCTTAGGATGAGTGCTGGTTGAAAGGGTCTTGGATCTATGAACAAAGAAACTGTCTCCTGTTGTTTGATTCCTGCTGTCTACAGGGAAACAGGACTTTGTACATAAACAGGATTACTTACCTGCAAAGCTCCAAACTTTGGCTAACCACTCAGGTCAAAAGGGATAACAGGATTAAAATGATTTTGTATGTGCATATAAACTGTAAATAACTTTGTGTTAGAAAAGTAAAATATAAGAAAACAAGAACAACTCAACATTAGTAGCAGATCCTCAGGTTTCCAGGCATCTGAATTACCAGCAAGTGGTTCAGCAGTGAGGATATCTTTTTGGCTAGATTGCAATATAACTGTATCCTGTTTTTGTTGTTGTTTACTCGGTATGACATCTATCGACTCAAATGAGCCATTTTTTATTCCTTTGTAGACATGATAGTGAATTTAGCATGGTATGTTATCACAGAACTCCTCACAGACTGTGCTGACAAATAGTTATATGGACAACCCATTCAGTCTGTAGTACCATCCATCAACGATGACAGGAGCTGGCAAACCAGTGCTGTTCATGACAATATGCTATTTCCTAGGAAGTTGCCATGCTTCATTATTACTGGTGGAGATAAAACTAAGATGAAAGGCCAAGACCCTTGTTCGGTTCTTAACATTTTCTCAGAAAATCATTCTTTTGATATGGTATTTACAGTAGCATCGACTCACAGGGTAGCTCATTACACTGGAACAAACACGCAATATAAAAGCAGGTTGTCCTTACCAGTAGCTTGATGACAATTAACTTTTGCCTTTCTGCAAGAAATTTCCTCCTGTAGGAATGGTGTTGAGCTGCGTATCTAAAGCATACTCTCTCCTAAAGGGTCTGAATCACATTCAATTAAACAATGCAAAGCTAGTTGGGATTTACTGTGATTTGCAGTTTGTGGCTACAGGAAATTCTTTGGGATCCAGTATGTAAAGGCTCAAGAATGCATTTTGTGGTATGTTGTTTTATGACCCTTTGTGAATCAGAGCATTTTTTCTTGAGTTGCAGAGTACTGTGCAACAGTGTTACCGGCTAGCACTTATATAACACTATGGAGGGATTAATCTTTTCTGCCTCTTGTGAAGTAGGTGTTACTATCGCCAGGTGGCAGAGGGGAAATTTAAGACACAGAGAGGTTTCCATGACTTGCCCAAGAATCTGTGCTGAGACAGCAGTGAGTATTTGGCTAATTCAGGATTAGAAGTCAGAGTCCAAAGTCTGCTCTGAATTACATCCCGACTTCAATGGGTTTGCCTGGGTGCAACCAGGGACAGAATTTATTGTTATTTAATGTGTGCATTACCATAACACCTAGGTGCCCCAGTCAGGGCCAGGACCTCACTGTGCTGGGTGCTATACAAACACAGAACAAAAAGTTGGTCCCTGCTTCAAAGAGCTTACTGTCTAATTTATCCCCTGCCGTCCCTGACCTCTAAACCCATCTTTAGTCTATGCCCCTTCTGAAGTAAAATCCGCTGTTCAATCCTGTCTTCTCAGTTTTTATGTGTGGTTCATGCAGTGGCAAATCTGCGCCAGAGGCTTTATCTATGTTAGTATAGTTACCTCCTCCACACACAAAGCAGGGGAATTTGAGGAGGAGGGTCATCTATGGGAAGGGCATTGTAGAACTCCAATTTTTCTGTCGGTCCAGGAAATACTACCCCTCCAGGTGATATTGTGTGCCAGAGGTTTTATACCAAACTAATGGAAATGCTGACTTTGTAATGGTCACCAGTAAGCAGGGATCTCTTCACCCATTACTGAAATGCAACTAATTCAGGAGTGGAACACATCATTTGTTACCAGCTCGCAGCAGCTCTGTCAGCATGAGAGGAAGTGTAGAGGAATACTGTAACTGCCACAGTTTGGGTTAGGTAGGCAGAAGATAACTTCCCAAATTGGGATGCTTGGATTTGGCTAAGACACGATCACCTCTATGACTCTGTTTAATACACCTGCATTACCCAGGTGTCAAACACTGGGCTTTGCCTCATGGCTTCTGTGAAACATGTCATGTGATCGTTAACGACCACAAGCCTTGGGTTACATTTCGTCCTCAAGCCTGCCGCTGCAACGGCACATGACTACGGGGTCTTCTCTTTGGGTGAGTACTGACCCAGCAGAGAGGTAGAGAAGGGTGCTACCCACTAAAGCACAAGCATGGCTGCCTGCAGTACCTGAATGTTCCTTGGACACCTCAAATTCAAGCAGTGTCCCACCTCACACTACTTAGCTTATGAGATAGGAGAAGATCACACCACAAGGTTAGATGGCTACAGACACTGGCTGAGAACAGGTGCTGGTTCTGCCCTAAGTAGTGACAATTAGGCAATTATTCGAATGTAGTGGTGGGACAGTTCTTGGAGCAGTAAAATATTTGTCTTTCATTGTCACGCAACCCCCAACTGGTAGTTAAAGAGACACTTCCTTTCCTGGAACATGCACATAGTTTAGATCCAAATCACAGCCCCTTTGATAGCTGCTTGAAAGCTCTTCCGCATTGATTAGCCATTGGCAGCCAGACAAAGCTGCCACTGTGTTTTCTTTAAAATGAAAGAAGTGACAGGCTTGGAGAGAAGTAACAAAAACAGGTTCCTTTTATTTTGGTGAAATGGAAAAGATTCTTCAGCTGCAGACAGTAAAGACGACACATGGGTGGAAACCTGTTACTGGTTCCACACTACACTGAAATGGCAGATGGATACACCGAGGCTAGCTTCAGGATGTCTTCATCTGTCTTCATCTGTTCTGTTTGGAAAGAAAACAAGGTTTTGGCACCAGGATTTAAAGAAAATAGAAGGTGCTAAATTCACTAAACTTGTATTAGTTTGACTGGGTAATAATGATAGTTTAATGACAGGAAAGAGGCAGATAATTAGAAGTGAGTAGTTCTGATCGCCCTTGCGCCCGGCTCCAGATAGCTTTGCAACACTCCTGAATCCTTGTTTGCTTTGTCTGAAGTTGAAATCCCACAAGGTCTGGATGTTACCAGCTGTCTAGCTAACTAACTGCCAGCACTTTTCCTGAATGGGAGCTATCAGCTCCCACAACATCAGCCCCCTCCCTTGAGCACTTCCATGCTGTCTTTCTGTGTGTGATTGCTTTTATCTATTGCTTGCAGGAGCTGCTTCTAATCATATTGCTTTTTGCCTCCGAGGGTCAAATACAAGACCATTGCTCCCTAAACAAATGGAGAAAACTGTCACCTTTCACTAGACTGATAAGCATTTGGCAGGCAGGACACCGTGAAGTAGGAGAG
Organism: Caretta caretta; assembly: GCF_965140235.1. Classification (NCBI taxonomy): domain Eukaryota; kingdom Metazoa; phylum Chordata; order Testudines; family Cheloniidae; genus Caretta; species Caretta caretta. Next base: position 208,611,241 of record NC_134207.1, on the reverse strand, counting down.
CAAACAGCCAGCAATCTGCAAACACCATAAATATGTTACAATCTCAGCAGGAAGATGGGCAATATATGCACCAAGAGGCCTTTGTTTAATGAGCTGTCAGAAAGCAGGCATGGAGTTATGTTTGAAAACATGTACAAGCTGTAGAGACGGAGCCGGGGCACTGAAAACCTCTTCTCCTTTTCTGGGGATGTTTGGAGTATCTTATCAGTTTGAGAACTGTCATGCGATGAGGACTATCATTAGCAAACTAATAGCATTGGAAAGCTACAGATTTTTCTCTCTCGGTTCCATTTTGTGACCTAAATAAATTATGGCAAAACTTACTGCTTCTTTTCCACAGAATCTTTTTGTTCCGAAAGCTGGAAACGCAGCCAAGAAACCAAAATGAGTGTACCAATAGACGACAAAACTAAACAGGCATAAAATATAAAGGACTAAACAAGGAAACTAAGTATATTATTTCTAATCCTGTGGAGATTGTGTTGATATTACCCTCATGCACCTCCAGCCACTCGTTTATTTCAATCATGCACATAAAAAAGCATTCAGATAGAAATGATGGCTGAGGTATAATGGAGTAGTAGGGCTCTTCTGGATAGGTGTAATATAGTGTGCAATAGAATGGGTCCTCAATAGCTATAAAGCTATGCAGGAAAAGTGATTGCTGAAGTATAATAAGAGTAGTAAGGTCACTGGATAGGTATAATATGGTGTGCAACCGAATGCAGCTTCCATAGTTGTAAAACCCTGCAGGACAAGTTGCCAAAGCTTCAAACAAAGCAGTTGTTTTTTGGGTCCTTTTGGGTCATAAAGCTCATACTTTCTTTTTTGAAAGGTGAACCAAAAAGCTTTTGCACCTGCTCAAAGCTGAGTTCCAGTTTCTGAGTTTTCTTCCCCTTTAGGAATTACACACTTGTTTACCCATCCTCCTTACACCGTTTTAGACACCTGCAATAGCATTAAGTGCTGAAGCAACACAAAGAATATGCTCCTCAGGGCTCCAGGGAAGTAAAGGAGGAGCTGATTTTCAAAGATTTTTGTTTAGAGATGGATTAAAACCCAATCCTTTTTATATAATTTATCTGATATATTATTTTATAAGAATGAATGACTTTCCTGATAAGTTGGCCAGGGTGGTAACTCTGGCTACTATTGTACCATGGGCCTCCACACTAAATCAACAGTCCAAAGTGACATCCCAGTTCTTTACCTGTCTCATCAGGGATGGACATGCTCTTTGAATAATGGAGACTAACCCCCAACTAGCGTCTCATAAATCTTCTTCCTGCTCCCTGTCAATCTTGTATAAATTGTGTTCCAACCATCTATGTCTCAGCCAAATAAAAACGTTGCCTAAACAGTCTGATAGCAAAGAGGCAGGCCATAACAGGTCAATTGAAAAAGGCATTGTGTATCGTAGTGTACTTTAAATGCCACTTACTCCATATATTTGTGTGTACGAATTGTTGTGTTTCCTCTGCATGCTGATGATACCACAGACTCTACTTTTGCATGATCTCCCTCTAGCTTCCAATACACATTGGATAGCAAAAGGGAGAAATGGAATACCCCACAGCGGAGATACCTAGCTGAAGACAAGAGGTTCCAATAACCACTTCTTAAGTCTTCCCACCCTAAGAATGAGCCCGGCTACTCAAAGTGGTCCCATCCATCCATCCCTATCAGGGACCACAGCATTGTCACCAACAGGTGATGGTCACCAATAACAAAGGCTGCTGAACATTCCAACATAATTAATTAGTGCAGTTCTTTATTGTCCATCTTCAGCAAGAGGCTGTGAGGATATATACGCTGTCTCTTTAAATATGTAGGCAAGGGTGAGGCGGGGAGACCAAGAAAGGTGCCAGGCAGAAGATCTGCAGTGAAGCAGAGAGAGGGAGGGAGAGAGGGGGTAGCTTTTGCCTTATTCTAATGAAGCTTTTTCTGTGATGATTTACCACTGTCACTTGACAGAGATCATCATTTACCAGCACTGTTTCAGTGTCACAAGATGGTCAAAAGTCAACTGAAAGATGCCATAAAAGGCAATCAGCTGTAGATGTGACTGGAGCTGCCTAGTTGTCAACTTCCTCCACAAGAAAGGGAAGTTAGGGGTGAGTTAGCAGTTAGTCATGATGTTCATACCAAGAGGAGAATTTTAAAGCAATGAAAAAACCTCCACCCACTTAAGCATAGAAAGCTTCCTGGCCTCTTGGTGTGAGGTATGAACTACCACCTCCAGGAACTAGTGTAAACTACACACCTCCTGAGTGTGGTGCTCTGTCCCATCAAGTGGCAGCGAGACCACTTAGAGAGAGATTAATGAGTCTGCTACAGCCTTAGCTAAGGACCCCATAGCTTTTAGCTCATGTAGTAGAGCTCATGCATTTAGCTCCAGAGATTCCAGGTTCGATCCTGCCCAACGACGACAGGGTCGATCATTGTTACACTAGGGCTTCCATTGTGGTCCACACAAGGATGACAGAGGATGGATCTGCATACCAGGCATGGTGATGTGAAACCCAACAGCCCCCTTCTAGATCTCCATCTGAACTTTAACCAGGAGAAGTTGGACATTTCCCCCGTTCCGCCTCAACATTTTTCATTGCCCCGTTTTGTTTTTGCTGCATAAGGCACAGATTCTTTTATTTTTCCAGACTGGCTGATTACAGTACTTTCTCAATCCATGAGGGGAAAATAGGAAATGATTTCCTTAGTCAGGCCCTGAATTGACCGGTGGGTTTAATGATCCTGCTACACTTGGCAGTTTTTCTGCTGGCTTGAAGTGTGCGTGTTTATGCAACTGGGATCATGAAATTTGAATTATTATTTTAAATGTTTTCACAGAGAGTAGCAATGTAACAGAAATCACTAAACAAAATGTACATTGTGTGTGACAGTTAGCAACGGGCCAGTTCGCAGATTATTAAGAGCTATTGAAAGTCATGCTTATATTTTTCTTCTTTACCATTTTTCAAGGACAATTTGACTGCATTTCCCAGAAAGGTTAATATCAACAATCTGTTCCTCTCATTTCTCTGAAAGACATTTAAAAGTAAAATGTCCTGCTGTTATTTCACCATTGCCTATGCTATTGATGGCTGAGGGTCCCTGGATAGATCCTGAATTTTTGCAAGTTTGCAGATTTCCAGTGGAATTACTCAGTCCAGAGGAGCATTATGAAAGTTTCTCCAGAAATTTTTCTGAGTGCTGGTTGTGCTACATGGCTCCACTCAACATCCTTCACTATTGGTGATAGGCTAAGTAAACTGAATTTTCAAACTGTTTTTAAAAATGTGAAGCCCTACTCCAGTTGCCTTTCAATATGATTAGATGGCTGGCCCCAGTATTTCCTAATGTACACTATAATATTCTAAGAGCTACATACTGAAAATATACTCGTTCACAAGAATATGAGCCATGGTTATTTGAAGGTAGAATTATGTGTCCAGCTGTAAATCTAGAACAAAAGGCAGGGTTTTTTAGCCTCCTTACCATATCTCTACCTATTGGGGCTAATATTTAGTTTTGGTTCATTAAGCTCCCTTGATTTGAGTCGTAGCATAGGCAAATAACCCTAGACACATTACCCAGCCATATTTTGAGATCATTCTGCTGGCTGCTGTAGTTTTATTATATTTACTTGCTTGGGATTTTTTTTATGTATACTGCTTTGAAAATTGAGCAATGACAAGAATGTTCTTCCTTCCTTTATCATGCGTAACACAGAATTACTGATTTTATAATGATAAAAAGAGAATATGAACAATGTTGCACGATACTGCATTGGTGACATTTTCCATAGTATGCCTTTTCATTTCCATATCACAGCTGTAGACCTGATCAATTCAATGGATCAAACTGAGACCTAGAGTCAAATCCTGACTCCACCAGTGTCAATGACAAAACTCCCATTGATTTCAATGGGGTCAGGATATCACCCTTGGTATATTTTATTGGACACTAATAAACTTGATCCTGTAGTTTCCACTGAATAAGGTACACTCCACTTTCAGTCCTGAACTGCTGCATACTGTTGGCAGCATTTAAATCATGAAGGGCTGCATTACTCATCAAAGATGGCTAGATTTCAAGAGGGATAAATGCTCCATACAGAGACTCCCTGTAATAAAAAATGATATGTTTTAGTTAAGGCCATTACATTATTTTGTTAAAAAAATAATAGTTTAAAAGGATGCAATAATTGGAAATGTAAGCATGTCAAAGTTAGGAAATTCTCATTTCAGGCTGCATGACACATCCAGTTTTTGTTCTCAGACTCACTGATGTATATTCAATTTTCCGGCATCTTGCTGCAGCATAAACAGGTCTCTGCAGATTTGACAAGATAAAACCAGCAGTTGACAGCAGATTTTCTAATGCATAGCCTAATCTCTGCACTCTTGCTGCTGCAAAGCCATGCTCCGTTCATTCACTGCAACTTTGCTAATGCATGTTCCATGCTATTCTACAATCACTTTTATGCATTTAAAATTCTCTGAAGACTCACTGGTACATAACAGCTGTAGTTCACTGATGCATATTTTACCCAAGTACTGTGGTCACTGGTGCACATCAGTGCTTTGGAAGGATACTTCATGGCGGCAGACGCTTGAACATAACTAGTCAGTTTACACTAAAAGTTGCTTATATATATACTAGTTTTGTTTAAAAAGTAACCTGGACACTGTTTCATAGGAAGGACTGAATTCTTGGACAGGCACTGTCTTTTTGTGCTGTGTTTTGTAGGGCGCCTGGCACAATGGCGCCCTGGTCCATGACTGGGGATCCCAGGCACTGTGGTGACGACGATGACAATTAATATTATTATTAATAAAAGTAAGAATGATAACGCTGGAGAGTTTTTTGGAAAACAATGTCTACTATATCACTCACAAAGCTTTGGCCTGATTTGCTACACATGCTGATTCATAACAACTGTCAACACATTTGTCAGCAACATGAGAAAGAAGAAGAAAGGAAAAGAAAAAAACATCCATCACCTCAAAATAACTAGGAAAAATTGGAGGCCAAAAGAATTTCTTTGGCACAAAATGATTAACAATATCATTTACTGGACCAACTTCCGCTGGTGAGAGACAAGCTTTTGAACTTACACTGAACTCTTCTTCAGGCCTGGAAAACTTAATCAGAGTGTCACAGCTAAATACAAGGTGGAAGAGATTGTTTAGCATAACTAGTTAAAACATATTTCCAGGGACCATTCAAAGTGAAGTAGCCCATTACCATCCCTTTAGTCTTAGGGAGGAAAGGATGGCGGGAGGAAGCAGTTGGAGGGGGTCATTAGTAGATCAATATGGCTACAACAACACTGCATATAACAATACCATGGCTTTGTTTACACTGCACTTTTGTCAGTAAAACTTTTTTCGTTCAGGGGTGTGAAAAAACACCACCCCACCACGAATGACAAAAGTTTTACCAACGAAAAGCGCCAGTGTGAACAGCACTTTGTTGCCAGGAGAGCTCTCCTGCTGACAAAGCTACCACCTCTCGTTGGGGATGGATTTATTTTGTTGGCAGGAAAGCTCTCTCCTGCCGACAAAGAGCAACTAAACTGCGCACCTTTTAGCAGTACGGCTGATGTGGCACAGCTGTGTGACTAAAAGGTGCATAGTATAGACATAGCCCATGTCATACAAGTCTAGTATGACAGATATCTTGATGATAGCACAGAACCTGAAGAGAAAAGAATAGAATTAATTGTATATTGTACTGGAATGCCATGCTTCATTGCACAAAAGAATACAAAATGCATTAAAGCTTTGATATCAGATCCTCAACTGGTATAAATCAACATAGCTCCAAGAGGCCCTTTGTTTCCAAATTGCTCTTTGTAATTCTGAGGGCCTGATTTTAAACTAAAATAATCCCAATTATGGGTAAAAATACAAGCACAACTGTGCACCCAATTTGTGTCCACCATTATCAAAACTGATTAAGCAGATCTTGGGTTTGTGTGTGTCAGTTACTGAATATCCAACTTGTAGCTGGCTATTACAGTAATTGCTCTGAGCAAATTAGACACTAATTGCTCAGGTGATTTTGTAGGTTTCTAACATTTTGGAAATAAGGCAGTAAAAGTCCTGTTATATTTCTCGATAGATAGACAGACATAATTTAAATGTTGAACTTTGAGTGATCTGGCAGAGAAAAAGTTCCCATTAAAAAAGTCTTAGAAAGTAAACACTGGGCATTTGACCACTCATTCAAGCGTACATTTTCAAAATCAACGAGTGATTTTTGGTGCTTCAATTTTTTGTTCCCTGACTTAAGTTAAGACTGAAAGAATCTGATTTTCAGCACTTTCTAATAATCAGGTCCCCATAAAGTGCCTCAAACTGGGTACCTCAAAACTGAGGCAGCCAAAATCAGTCATCACTTTTGAAAATTCAGGCCCTCATCTTTTATACATCTTTCAAATGGAGAAGAAACGGAGCATCTTAAATTATATTGGAAAGATTATAGTCCATGTATCAGTGAGAAAATCAAATGTGCCTTGTAAATGTTTCTTATATAAGTCACATTTTCCACAGTCTTTTGTCTGTTGTATAAAAACCTGCTACAAGACAGTTTAGGTATCTAAAATGCACTCCCCAAGACTTATTCACAAATCATCTGGTTTAAAAGAGCCCTCTCCAAGTATACTTCAGAAAGTTTTCCATTTTGCCCTCCCAGGCCGTCTAGCAACAATGGTGGCAATAAATAACTTTGCAAAGGAAATTCTGTGTCAACCAAGGAGGTTAAAAAAACTGACTGAAGAAAATGTACCAAAAGAATAATTTATTGCCCCTTAGCATCTGCTTTTATGTGTATCCTTTTGAGAACAAATTAACTAACCTTGCATATCTCCATATGGTCCTTTCTGGGGATACTCATCACTATGAAAGCGCATGTTTGTTAGGCCCCTAATAACAAACACGTATGTTTGTTATACATTGGAGAATGTGAGGATTAGATGTTGATGGTGCTTTTACAATATGATAAATTGCTGCAGGAGAAGAGAAATATTTTAAAATCTGCCAGGGATTTTCCTTCCACGGAAAGGAGCCCAAATCCCAATATTTTATGTGTATGCTTTAGGTCTTAAAAGCAGCTGCTTTCAAAATGTAGATGATACCCACATGCTTCATAAAATCCCCCTTCGAAGGTCAGTAATGAATTTGCATTATTTTTTAGCAATGGTAAAATTAAACGTTAGTGCCAGAAACAGAATGAAAGTGACCTTTACTCTGATGAAGAGCTTTTCTTTGTCTCTCTCTCTGTGTAAGTAACTATCTATAGAGGAAAGATTTAGGCAGTAGAGCTGCAAATCCAGTTTTTAGGCTAGGATTTCAATAACTGGAGAATATTAAAACCTGGTCTGTATTTACAGTGAACAAGTACAGTAGAAAAAGCCCATGTTTCCCATTAATTGAATTTGGTGAACAAATTTAGGCCAAACAAAATTCCCAAGGCAGTAATTCTTTTGTAAAAAATATGTTTGCTTTCATTTTAACATCTAGTATGGAAATTATTTCTTTATAATAATGAGGAAAAGTAGCCAAGAGTGATATATTTAATTACAGACAACAGGCCAGTGTTTTACATTAATTTGACCAATGTTGTGCTAAATGTAGTGCTAAATGACTATTGTCTTGTGGTAGAAGAAAACACATATAGATTTAAATGTTGTGTGCCATGCCCACAGATGGTGTAAATTGGTATAACTCTGATGAAGTCAATGGAGCTATGCTAATTTACACCAGTGGAGAATCTGGCCCTATGAATAAAGTCATAGCTAGTGCTGATAGGGTATAAGGACAGGAAACCAGTCACAGTGGTAGAGATCAGATTCTTGCTATGGTAAGTTCTTGATTTAATCATCCAAGATTCAAATGGTTACTAATGTTCATTGCATTTAGGCAGTTTATTTTTAAGCCTCTTTCTGTCAATTTATTAACATATTACATTAATACATAGCAGTATTGCCAACCCCAAGCAATCAAAAACCATGAGTGAGCGCCCCACCCCCAAATTATGAGATTCACTTAAAAATCAAGAGCTTTTTTAAAAATAACAAATTTGTGGTCCTTTTTATTTGCTTTTGCTTTCTGAATCTTTATAGGGCATTTGGTTCACATTTCAGGCTTTTTTCCACAACCATGAGAGCTCGAAACATTTATTTTTTTTAATGAAACCTGAGATTCTCAAATAAGTGCTTGTGTCCAAGAGCTGGGGCATTGAGGAAAACAAACAGTGCGAGACCTCTGATAAAATTGCAAGATTTGGCAACAATGGCTTGTAGCTATCCTGAGAGAGTTGTGAAATGGTTGCTGAGAGCTATGATGACAGCCAAGAACTTATTATTATGGAGATGGAAATCTCCTATGCTGAAAATAAAAGAATGGGCATGATCAGTAAGTAGAGGCTTGATCCTATGGCTCATTGAAATCAATGGCAAATCTCACATTGACTTTAAAGGAGCAGAGCCTAAATTAACAGCTCTAGAGGTGATATGCTTCAAGTGGTAAGACATCTATATGGCTTTTATTAGAGGCCATGAATGTAGAAACGCCTATAGTTATGGTTGCCTGAGCTTCCCCTTATAACTCCCCAGCTTCAAAGTCTTATAACTTTGTTTAACTTAAACCATTTGGTCTGAAAGTTTCCATACCAGGTGTCTGCCCCAAGGTGAATTTTTGGAAAGTGTCAATTAAATGATTCAGCTGTTTCCAGGAATGAGGTTAGGGAAAAATATGTTATTTTGACCATGTTAAAAAAGTTCTTTAAACCATATTCTTGAGAAGTTCTAGAGCCTTCATGCTTTGAAGCCAGGGCAGGGGGTTGCTCTGGTATCATGGATGTGCTTTTTGCTATCCCTGTGGAAATTTGCCCAATAGTGACCAAGTTAAAAGCCTTTTGAAAACCTTACTTGGTGCATGCTCACTAGAGACCTGTTAGAGTTCAGCAGCTAAATTCCCCACAGGTTCCATATGCACTAAGCACACGCCATCCCCTCACAGTTTCTGCATGCCAACGGGACTGCACATGCACCATTCCCACAAAGTGACTGATCATGCTCCCTCCCCGGGCTGTCGGGACTGAGCAGAGTGTTCCCTGCCATTACTCCTCCCAGCTGCTGTGGGTGCTGTTGCATTGGGTACAGGAGCTGAGAGCAGAGAGACTGTCTCTTGTGTAGCCTCAATGCTCCCCAGACAAGGGGTACTTTAATTCTGGCATTCTCTACATGTTTGGGGGGGGCTTGATTTTGTAATTTTAATGTACTTCTAACCTTTTAAAAAATGTAATTGCAAAATCAACTCTTCAGGAAAAGAGAGTGCCTATTACACTATGTTTTTACAGTGCCTAGCACGATAGGACCCTGATCTCAGTAAGGATATCTAGGCATTACTATAATACTAATTAATGACAACAACAATAACAATAATAAATGAAGACACGATGTTCCTGATATAGATTTACTTGACTTGGAGGAAGAAAGTTTAAACTTCTTAAATGACTTACAGAGCTTTCCCAGCAGAATTTTTGTTCTTAAAGTACTTATGAGTTCTGCACCAGGAAGGCTTCCTCCTGCAGAGCTGTGCATATCCTGAATCTGATTCTGGCTCTAACAGGCCAGCTGGAAATTCTGCCAGCAAGGACAGAAACTCTCAGCTAATGTAGGGATTTCAGAGCTAGCTTCTATGCCAGCTGTCTCCATAACCCTGCACTAGCACTGGAGTGTAAGGGGGTATGTGGAGGATGGGTATGGGGCAGGGCATAGCTCTGCTCTGTTCATCCTCAGCTGGCATAAGTTAGAGCAGTTGTAACTCATGCTGGGGAAGGGGCCAACACAAATCAACCCACAGAATTAGGGACTCATGACCAGCCCCATTTACTCGCACTGTGTGGAGCTTGGATTCGGGGGAAGGATTAAGCCTATAACATACACCAGTGCACTAACAAAGGTAATTTGAATGGAAGGGTATTGTTTGTTAATTTTGCTCCATGTAACCTTATGGAAAAGCCAGTGTAGCATAATCTATGGTAAATACAAGCTTTGCCAAATTGCCACATAGTTTAGGTGGGGATCCAATCAAGCTGCTCCAAACATAGCCTGATTTAATAGCAGCCACTGCATGAGAAACCAGTGTTAAGCCTGTGAGAGGAAGCTCACATCTGTGTTTCCCCACAAGTACCTTATGACTGGAGCTGAGCCTGCACTGGAGCCCCTGGGGTCAGCCCTCACTTCATTCCACAACTATGGGAAAGATTTGGATCCAGATCCAGGCCAAGATCTGACTTTTGTGGTTTCTGTCTCTCCCTGTAAGCTCAGGTTGTGCCCTGTTCCCTGGACCACACTGTAGGTATGTACCTAGCTATTGAAAGGAGTAATACCACTTCATGTGAAAATGTACTCTGTATATATTGCAACCCTGTTTGTTTCATTGTAGTTTTGCTGTGCATATCGAACTGCAGTAAGGAGTGATGGTATTGTGAAAAAAGATACATTGGAATTGGAAAAGGTACAGAAAAGGACAACAAAAAATATTCGGGGTATGGAACAGCTTCCATATGATGAGAGATTAGTAAGACTGGGACTTTTCAGCTTGGAAAAGAGACGACTAAAGAGGGATATGATAGAGGTCTATAAAATCATGACTGGTGTGGAGAAAGTAAATAAGGAAGTGTTATTTACCCCGTCTCATAACACAAGAACTAGGGGTCACCAAATGAAATTAATAGGGAGCAGGTCTAAAACAAACGAAAGGAAGTATTTCTTCACACAATGCACAGTCAGCCTGTGCAACACTTTGCCAGAGGATGTTGTGAAGGCCCAGACTATAACAGGGTTCAAAAAAGAACTGGATAAGTTCATGGAGGATAGGTCCATCAATGGCTATTAGCCAGGATGGGCATGGATGCAAAACAATGTTCTGAAGTGTCCCTAGCCTCTGTTTACCAGAAGCTGAGATTGGGCGATAGGGGATGGATCACTTGATTTCCTGTTCTGTTCATTGCCTCTGAAGCACCTGGCATTGGCCATGTTGGAAGACAGGATACTGGGGTGAAAGGACCATTTGTCTGATCCAGTATGGCTGTTCTTATGATTAGGGCATTTGACTGGGAATTAAGAAATCTGGGTTTTATCCCCAGCTGCGCCATCTGCTTCCTGTATGACCTTGCACAAATTCCTTAGCTGACCTATACCTCAGTTTTCCCACCTGCAGAATGGGGCTACTAACACATCTCTTACTCACAGGGATGTGGTGAGGATAAATTCATTCATGTCTGTGTAGTGCTCCAGGAAGCCTATCTGAGAGTATGAAATAAAAACTTTAAATGCAGTTTTCTTTAGGTAAAATCTCTGCATGACTATGGAGGGCCAGATTCTGGCTGCTCCTGAATAAATGGGTGTGGTGGGAGAGGAGGCATGGATCCCTCTTCTCCACTGTGCATACATGCACAAAGGGCAGCTGCAATCCTGATGCACTCCCTGAGACCAACACCAAGTGAATCCCAGGCCCACCCTGCATCTGTGTTGGCTGGTGAACTGTGGGTGGCACTAGGGGGAATGCCTCCAAAAAGGCAGCGGGAGCCCATCCCTTCAGAGTGCTCCCTCAGCCTTCATGAGTCCTCCAGGCTTAGAATGCCTCTCGGAAGGCCTCACCATCTGTAGCTCTCTTATGGGGCTGTGGTTTACAAAGCCATAATGTAGCCCATAAACTATACATCGGGTGGTTAAGACACAATTAAAGAAACATGTTTAAGGAGTATGGAGATCACTCACTGACCCATCGAGCTTCAGGGAACAGGATGTAAGCACAACCTACATACAATACATATCATGTGTGCAGGTACTGAATGACATTTTCAGACTCAGCCTATATGAGCTTGGTTTTCATATGTGAATGTCTAAAACAGAATAGATTGTACCACAAAAAATTAGAGAAAGAAAATCCCTACTATGCTCCTGCTCTCTCTCTCTTCCTCCACTTCCATTTGTGATATTGAGGCATCTGAGGTAACTGTAGACTTTATATCCAGATGACTTCAAGAGAGACTCTATCTCAGATTACTAGAGTCTGCAGAATTCAGCTGTTTCAAGTGCAGTCAGAGGTCACTGCAAATCAGCAGTCTTTGAAAATTAACCTACCATGCCATCCACTTCTCATGGCTTGCCACATCTATCTAAACATATCTATATACAAAATGAATGACATCTCCTGCTGCCCTTTAAAATGGTTTTGTATAAGATCTCTCTGTTTTCTCAGCCTTTGTGCTACCCTGACACACAAGGGCCAACCAGCAACTCCAATTAAAAGTTCAGAAGAAGTGGGTAGATCTTCTTCCAGATGGCTTTCAAGTGCCACTGAGCTCTGCAATAGATATTCACCAGCCCCTGGACAAACAGTTAGAGAAACAGAAACTAGGCATTGAGCAAAAAAACCATGGTAGTACTTCTAACCTAAAGAATTTTTCAATATGTGTATTACCAAGGCAACTGCGTTTGGGAAAGGTAAAGGCACATATTTAATTGGAAGGGAGAAAGATAATAGTACTTTGTGTTCGTTTTCAAACAGACAGTGATTTTATCCTTGATTTTCTACTTTTCTCAAAATTCCCATTCATAAATTCATAGATTATAAAACCAGAAGGGACCATTGCGGTCCTTTAGTCTGACCTGCTGTCTAACAGGTCAGAGAATTTCCAAAAATTAATTCCTGTTTGAACCAGAGCTGATCTTTTATCCAATCTTGATTTAAAAATTGCCAGTGATGCCATTCTATTGAAGCACCATTTTATATTGATTTCCCCCTAGCATTACCCTGTGAGTGTGCTGAGATGACTTGTCCATTCCAGGAAAAGTCTGCTTCTCTCTGCAGTAGGATTTACAACCTAACCGAGAGAGAATGCGGAATTTTGAATCAAATGGAATCCTGAATCAACATCTTTTCAAAATGTGTGTTCCTTTTATGGCCATTTTGGCATGGTGATGCTGGACTGTAAAATTTGTTAATGTCCACTGCACAGAACAAGCAAGAATATCTAACTTGATACAAAGACATACAAATCCAGATTTGTTCTAACACATGTGTATCTGTACATACACACACATTTCAACATGCAATATCATTTGCAGTGGTGACATATCAAAGCATATAACTGTGCATGTGTGTGTGTAGATAGATAGAACATCTATATCTCTATATGCATAGAAATAGATAAGTGTTTTTGATATGTCACTGCTGACAATGATTTTGCATATTTAAATGACGCTGGTAACCTGGATTGACCTCCACATTGTAACCATATAATAGCTTTCACTTCTTCCATGTTTAGTGTCCGATTTCTAGCACTCCCTAACATTGACAGGAGAAGGTCCTTATCTCAAGAAAAATGTGGATAAGTTGTGACAATTCCCTGGCCAGTGAAGTTGTTTGATGTGGAAATGGCCTCAAATATGTTGGATTTTCACAAGCTGTGGGTGAATCACCTCTTCTGCAAACTAATTTTCCCCTGCTGATACTCACACCTCCTTGTCAACTGTTTGAAATGGGCTACCTTGTTTACATTGGCCTCATTAGCACCACAAAACTGATTTCCACCCCTTCTTGTCAACTGTTGAGAATAGCCCACTTCCACCTTAATTGAATTGGCTTGTTAGCACTGACCCCTCACTTGGTAAGGCAACTCCCATCTTTTCATATGCTGTGTATTTATACCTCCCTATTGTATATTCCACTCCACGCATCTGATGAAGTGGATTTTATTCCCAAATAAATTTGTTTGTCTCTAAGGTGCCACAAGGACTCCTCGTTTTTGTGAATTAGGAGTGGCAAAACTGCATGAACGGGGGGAGCAGAAGAGGCCAGTCCTATCTCTTGTCCTACCCCTCAGGATCCAGAAGGTAGGAACTACCCAGCATCTCTCCCCTTCTGTGGTGGAGAGTTCCCAAAGCTGCACAGCCAGCACCTGATGCAAGAGAGTCCCTGTTTCAGTTGCTAAAGCAGGGAGTGAGGGGGGCAGGTTGGGTTTTTTGTATGTCATTAACAAAACTTGTGCATCTTTGATATGTTGCTTAGTCGGTCTTTCTGTTACTATTCACTTGCAATTACATGTCTATTTAAGATGTTATTGACAAACAGACCTGTGTGGCATTGTGATCTTGTCCACTTCTGATTAACTTCACATGCTTACGGGATTGTGGTGCATGAGTTGTGTGTGCAAGTGGGGGAGAGGGAAACTTCTGTTGTTACTGATATACCATATCCCCCTATTGATTCTATGGGTAACGCATAGTAGTTGTAGATGCACCACAAGGCTTACAGGGCAAAATCTTAGTGATTAACTGCAAATTACAATTGTAAAGCATTAGATTCCCCAGAAAAGTATGCTATTATGTTTCCTCTATTTATGGCTTATACATGAACTCAGAGCACGGGAAATTGTTCCCCATCTACTTCTCCCCATTAAATTCAAAAATGAGAATCTCCCATCATTAGGGGGAAAACAGATTGCATGAATGATGTGACTGCTGCTTATTCAGTATTGAATCAGTCAGGGAAGCATTTTTCTTGCTGGTATCTTAGCGAATGATTCAAGAACCAAGACTACCAGAAAGAAAACAGAAAGTCTGCTTTTGGCAAGAATGGAGATTTCCTAGCATGTGGCCCAGAGTGGATTTTTTTATACCATTGAATAGAAAATTACGAACGTTCAGAACTAATTTTTGAAAACTGTGGCCCCAGTTTTCCAAGTTGGGTACCTAAAATTAGGCACCAAAATCCATATTTTGGCACCTTCCAAAGCAGCCTGATTTGCAGAGCTGCGTTGAACCTGCGGCTCCCATTGAGTCAATTTTGGCCTGTGATCTGAGAAAAACTAGCTGGAGGAAATTAATAAATTAACAAATGCAAATTCATTAAAGAAAAAAATGACCCGGTTTAAAAGTAAAATAACTGGCTTTTCGGGCTGATTCGTTTCCACTCTGATCCTATTAAAAAGTTGTATGTCCCCTGATGAAGATCTTACCTGGGAAAATATTTTTGTTTTGGAAGAGCTGCAGGGCCAGATTCTCATCTTTGTCCAAAAAACATTGAGTTCGCTGTGAAGAGAGAAGGGGACACAAAGGAGCTGCTGGTTTCTCAAACCTGAGGCTAGTTTAGTGCCAGCCTGGTGCCCAGCAGAGGCTGCTCTAAGAGAATGTCTGCACTGCAACTGGGAGGTGTGCTTGCAGCGCACAAGGGCTTTCAGCTAGCTACCGCACGAAAAATAGTAGTGAAGCCACAGCAGCACAGGCTGACCAGTGCCACCCAAGCATGAGGGACCCTAGTGGGGCATTACTCAGGCAGTTGCCACAGATTAACTGCTATTTTTAGTGACCTGCCTAATTCAGAGCTATCTTGGGTATGCCTACATGTACTGCAATCACACCTCCTGATTGGACACTACACCAGTGATGAGCCCTCTGGGACTGTTCTGAGAGCAGGGAGTTGACAGGGATGAGATACTCTCTGGGAATGCCCCCTTTACATGAGGAGTGGGTGAAGACTGATATAGCTAGCCAGATCTACCAGGTTTACAGCCCCTTGCTGCTGATGGCCTAGTGCAAAGGGACAGTTACGTTGTGGACAGGGACACCCTGTGTGAAGAAAAAGAAAAGGTGTTGGAATGTTGCATCTGTTAATAATTATACCCATAACAAACTGCAGGTGCAAATGCATGTACTTATCTATCTGATTATTCAGCCAGAAACATATAGTTAGATGTCTAAGTGCTAATATTTGCTCCTGCTATTCATTACAGACTCAAAAATTACAGGGTCAATTATTTGCAGACATAGATTTATGCCTAGGTTGAGCCCTAGTGAAAATTACTCCCTATAGACCAGAACATCAGCTGGTGTAAACTGATGAGATGCACATGCCTAAATTGAGTAAATATGTGATCTTATTGCTGTAACCATCATCCCGTCTCGCCAATCCCTTCCCTATGGTTTGTTATTTACACTTACTACGCCATGTCAAAAATTACAGCCAAATAATATCAGGCCTAATGCTTATTCACATTAGTCCCACTGAAGACAATGGGCCTAATTCTCAATTGCCCTGAGGTCCCTTTATGCTACTTTGGCAGCAGATCTCCCCCTAAGGAAATATCTTTGGTGTAGGAGGGCTTTCCGGTTGAAGAACTGGCAGAATAGCTCTATGCTGCCCCCTCAAAGTCTCTTATGTAGGATGCCTGCCACAGGATGTTCCAGCAGGGCTGGGGCATTACTATATTCTGGTTATTTTTGGCTGCATACAGCCCGTAAGGGGACACAGGCAGCCTGAGTATAAATTAAAGCTGCCTTCAGGTTAGAGCTACTCTGTGACTTACACTGAGGATTAGGTAGGCCTGGGCCGTGGTCAGGACACCAGAAAATGCAATGGTGGTATAAACAAAGAAATAATTAATAATCATCAGCAAATGTATTTCACAGCAAATGCATATGAAAACCACTGTATGCGGTCAGTACGTGAAAAAGGGGGTTATAAAAACACTCTAGGGTACTAAGAAATTGGCTCATAAAATAACTACACTAACTATGTCAATTATTAGCTTTTCACTACAAGATAAATATAAACGGACTTTATTCCCAAACTAAGAAAATATAGGGAATCAATCTCAATAAAAAGAACTGTTAGGGTAAGCTATTTGGGAAGTAGAAACAAGCCTTTCCTGGCTTAGAAACATTAGCCTGCCCTTCTCAGCAGGTGATTAATGTCTTCTGCTGCCAGATGACACTGAACTTTCACAGTGAGTTTAGCTGGCAGGGAGATTATTAGGAATGCCTGCATATAAACTCCATCAGCATTATGAGTTTTGTGGGGGCAAATTTACAAATGTGTCTATTTCCTTGAGAAGATAAACTTTAATAAAGTAGAAATTAAACTTGTTGTTTTGAAGCCAACTAATTATAGTATTAGCGATATACATCTGGGACTTCATGGGACTTGGCATCATTCTCTAGTGATAGAGCCACATTTTGAAACTTGGCCTCCAGTTTTGTATCCGAATTTGGCTGCAGATGCCATTTTGCAGGTGCAGATCATGCCATTTAGATGTGAATGTCGTTAGACATCTCAGTGGAATCATTTATGCCAACAATAATTTCTGACCACAAAATAAACTGAACACTGGGTTGAGAGCCCTTTAAAAATCAGGCCTATAATGTTTTAGATATTACTCTTGATACTTATATGCCATAAAATTCTTTAGATAAAATGGGTAGAGTTCCTCTCTGCTGTTGCTCCTTTAACATCAATTACAGTTACAGTAGGGATGAATTTGGCTCAATATTTTTTGTAAATTCTTGGTTGTTTTTTTTTTCAAACAAGCTTTTAATTTTCTTTGTTCTGAGCAGAGCTGACTGGGAACTTTCTGCCAAAATATTTTTGATGGACAATGCAGTTAGTGCAAAATTGAATTTTTCCCTCCATTTTTTTGATTTCCCATTGGGAAAATCAAAATGAAATATTATCTTTCACAGTAGGTCAACCATATTAAAATATTTTGGTTTGTTGAACCGAATTGTAATGTTTCATTTCAGGTCAGTTTGCTAGCGATATGTGTTTACCTGATTTACTGCCTCATGGGAGTTTTGGTCAGGTGCCTCATACCTCCATTATCCTCTATGGCCAGGCTCCCTAGCTGGACTACATCTCCCATGATGCACTGCAGTCTTCCCTCAGATTGAGTCAGGTGTCAGGACCACCTGCTGCTTTTTTTCAAAGCAGCATTAAAGTCTGTCTAGCAACACATCCCCTGGACCTGTCTGATGGAATCTTCCATGGCTAGTAGGATTCCTAGGAAAATGGATGCATTAACCAATATCCCTGCTCCATCTAGTAACTGGTCACAGCAGGATTTGGTCCTAAGTGTTTGTTGTTCAGAATCACTATCAATAATCAATTCAAGATGTTGTGTAACTATAAAAACATACATGCTTAACTGTGTGATTTGTTCTAATTTTTGCAGAGAGGAAAAGGTGATGAACTGTAAAATAGCAATACAGGCACACAAGCAGGCCTGATTTTAACCAGATGGCCTGTGAGTCTCCAGTTATGATGATCAAGACTCTACAATTCTGGGGCACCTCAAGGCCAATTTCTGTTCCAAGTTCAACCAAATTAGGTAGCAATAGAAAGTAAGGTTTGTGACAGGTAGGTCTAACTGGTCTTTTGTGACATTACTAAGACCACTACATTGACTTAAAAAAGTATAATGACAGCAATTTGTATTTAATAACAACCATAATTATGTTCAAATAAAATAATAATAATACCATTAACTATGAGCCACTTCCAAAGAGCAATTTTTATTCACACCAATTTTACTATTCTGGGCAAATGTCCATTTTAATTACATAGAGAGTAACATACTCCTATTTGAACTGAGGCAAAGGTAATTCCGTCTTTTGATACTCACCTCAGACTGCCTGTCCTCTTGGAATACAAGCCCTCTGGAGTTTGAGCATGATGGTTTGCAAAGGGACTTCATGTCAGAGCCATTAAGTAAAGCTTAGATTCCTTCAATGGAAAATTCTACCAATGCTGTAGTTCTCTCTTCTGTGGATGAAATGTATCACTAAAGAAATCCAAACTGTTCAATTGCTTAAGCTAGTTTCTGTATATGGCAGCTTCTCTCCAGTGTCTGTGTAGCCTTTTTGAAGCTCCACAGCCATCTCATAAAAGGGCTTTGCCATATTTTGTGTCATCAGTTCATTGCTATTTGGACCATTCACAACAATACTAAACAAAATAACGCATAACTTTCCATGGAATAAAATTCTGATCAGGCTAACTCTTTGATTTAGGTCATCTTCATGAATTAAGAAGAGCCCATATTAGAGAATACGCCTGGTGTGACCCAAGAAACCCTCAATGCCAGCTGGGGAGGGGGTTACAAGAATTTCCTGATTCTGGTATGTGCATTCTGGTTCACCAAAGAATGTCATGTGAGGTCTTAAATGAAAGCCAGGGTCACACTGGACTTTAATATCATTGTGAAATGTATGTACAGGTACTTTGTAAGTAGTTATGTGTATATATACTGAAAACATGTTTTAAAGTCTGTATCAAGGCAGCATTGGCAAATAGGTTTTCTGTAAGACAAGGGATGCTTGTTCACTAGTCTCTCTGTTTAACTGTAGATTAAGAATTGTCTCATTCACAATGGGTATCCTATCACCTATCTAAGATGAATGCAGACAAGGGATTGTAAGAATTTCAGAAAGGAACTAAAAGTATAGAAACACATCAGGAGAAAAGAACCTTATCTTGAGATACACACTGCTGAACTGTATATGGGGAACAAAGAAGACACCTTGTCGTCCTGCGCCTAGAATGCAGTGCATTTACATTAATGAAAAGGGGATCACAACCAGCTTTGGTTGAAGATGCTGCAAAGGGTTTGGGGTGAGATAAACTTCATTAGACAAGAGGTTAACCTAATAGTTAAGTTTAGTCTCTAGCAAGTGTGTTAAGATTTCATTTGCTAAATAAACTTTTGCTTCCAATATTTCTTGAATCTTTGATAATAAACTATTTTTTCACTATAAATATATCTCAGTGCTGTGATATTAAATTAGGGGCTGATCCTGAGTTGAAACATGCAAACTGGTGTATACACCATTCCCTGGGTACAGCAGACCAGCTATTTCTGTGAGTGTACAGTGGATAAAGGGCTGACACTACAGAGGAATGCTTCAAAGGGACTTAAGGACTGGGGTCCATCTATTGTTACCCTGCAAGGTAAAGTAAGGGTGGGCATACCCAGAAGATAGTGCTTTGGTGGCTGACAGGCTGGTAGTGTCAGGGAGATGACTCCCAGTTAAGCACAAGTAAATCTCCCTAACACTGGAGGCCAGGGAGTAGCAAGGTGACTCATGGTCCTGGGTACCCTGAGAACAATCACAACTGCACACTTGTATGTTCATTGAGAGCAAGAACAACAAATAATAATATGCTGTTTTGCAACCATCTCTGTATATTATAGTTTCACAGTTAGTATTAGCTGCTGATAATGCTCTAATTCTGAGAGTCTGAGTCTGGGCCTGTCTAGCTGCACTGTCCCTGTGGAATGTGTTGGTAGGTTGATATGTGGTCCCTAAAGTAGCCTGGTCCTAGCCAATTAAGCCTTATAGATTAGGACTAAAGCCCAGATCCTACAAACATTTACACATGCATTAAACTTTATATGTGTAAGTGGTCCTACTGATCATTCACATGAGTAGTGGTGGTAACGTGTATTTGCAGGATTAGAGCCTACAACTTTATACTCAAACCAGATACAAATTGGAAACCAGTGGATCTCACAGAGCACTGATGTAATATGTTCTCACCAGCTTTTTTTCTCAATAAATTTGCTGTTGCATGTTGCTCCAGTTGGAGTTTCCACATTGTTGTCACATTCAGTCCCAGGTACAGCAGAGTGAGTGACAGTACTCTAATGTGGAGGTGATAAATGCATAGATCATGATGATACAGTCCACATTTAAGAGGCAGGCTATAGCCTCTTAGCTAGCCAATGACAGTGGAATCACTGTTGCAATCTCTGTGTTCAGGAGCAATGAGGAATCCAGCAAAACCCCAAAGCTTCACCATACCTTGATAATTGGTGGCCTAGTGCCACATTTTAGGATGAAGTGAATGTTCTAGGAACTTTTTCAAAGCCTCCCTCTTCTTTGTCACTTCTGTCTCTTCATCTGTTCTGCATTCCCTGCATTAAGTTCAAGATAACTGTCCTTCATACATTCACGTATCTCTCTCGGTGTTATCGGGACATGTTGGCGATGGCAGAGATTGTTTTGGTGGAGGACACATAGAGCTGAGTGTTGTCAACATACTGTTGACACTGGAATCCCTAGCATCTCACAGTATCTCTCATATCTGTTGAAGAAAAAGGGTGACAATATTGAATTTCGTGTAACTCCACACAGGAAGGCACTGCATGTATACATCATGATTCTGTATCTGTCAGAGGAAACCAGTGTTCCGGGGGAAGCCACCAGAAGTTATGGAGGTTCACAGATAGTTGTGATGGCTTTGCCACAGGATGAGAGAAGTCATGTGTAGGAACAAGACTCCTACAGGGTGTCCTAGGTATGCAGAGGTAGAGCCCAAGGGGGAAGGCAGTTGGAGCTGTGGATGTTCAGAATCTCTTAATATCAGATCCTAGGATTCTTAAATTGGGCACCAAAAATAGGCCAGCATTTTCAAAAGTCTTCACTAATGGCGAGTGCCTCTAAATATTTAGTTAATAGTGGCAAGTAAACCTTGTCCACGCTAGCAAAAAGCTAGCTCAGTTTTGAAAATGGTTTTACTTACACAGAAACTGTTTTCCAAACTGGGGTAGCTCAGTACAGAAGAAAGAATGGCCTTGGAATAAAGGCCCTGGATTAGGAATAAGGGAGAGCTGGTTTCTGTTCCCAGCTGTACCCCAGAATTCCTGTGAGACCTGGGATAAGTAAGTCATTAACCTCTCTGGGTCTCAGTTTAGTCCTCAGTAACATGGGGATAATAGTATTCCCCTTCTCACAGGGTATTGTGAGGCTCAAATGCTATGGTGAGACGAGCATCACATAAAACCCTCTCAATAAATAAGATTCACATAGCATATCTGGTATCCATGTCAGAGAACACCCCTTCATGAGAAGTCAGCTGTTAAATCCAAATTACATTTGGGATGAACCTTCTTAGCCGAATTTAAACCTGGTTCTGCAATATGGCATGGCATGGTTTCAAATTTGTGCCACACAAACACTAACCATTCTATCTGGTATTAAAGCATAAAGGTTCTTAGCATGGATTAGTCATCTAAAATCTGATATGTGGTCTTGTACCGTCAAATCATGGGTGACATGAACTCCCTTAACTTACAGTGGCTATTTCCAATTTTAATTGAATCCTAGTACAGGGGTTAAGTTGTTTTTCTATTATGTCTAAAAATAAATTAAACCAGCTCAATATATTTTACATGTACCAAACAAGTTAGAGAAGGACAACAATGGCTATAAAATTATGTGATATGTTTTTTAAAAAAAGGATTCAATATGAAAAAAATATAGCCAATTTAATGGTCAAGTTAAACCAGACGCTGTAGGGATAACTTGCCACTTAAAAATCCCAAAGGTGGTTCTATTAACCTGGGAGGGAGTGGAAGGGGTAAGGAAAATAAATATGAATTGGATCTTATTTAACTTGGCCGATGGCCAGAAAGTTCAAACAAAGTGCATTTCCCAGTCCAGCTCGCATGCATGCAAAGTTTCTTGAAATCAGATGTAACTTCTTAGACATTTTGTTGCTTCAACAAGAAACAGAAAAAAAATACAAAGCAGAAGCAGCAGCATTTCCCCACTTTTTAGCCATGTTATATAGTTCTCATCACAAACATACGTATGAAAACAATTTAAAAAAACCCAACCAGTTCCTACCAGTGGCAGAACATCGAAGTTGAAATTTTAAGTGGCACACTGGAACTCTCCTTAGCTACAGTTCTATGTTCTCAGAAGACTGCCATTGACGGCAAAGGCAAAACTCCCATTGACTTCAAGGGCTGGAGGATCAGAAGTCTTCTCATTAAAGCAACATAGTTTGAGAAACTTTCTTCTGTGGTTGCTGGGAAGTGGAGATTTCATGCGGGCATTGAATTCAATCAGTGACAACTTGTTTGGGGTTAAAGTAAATTTATTTTTCTTTGTTTTTTTTTCTCATTTCCCTCCAGGTGTTGTTGCTCTGCATTTGTTTGTGTTTGTACACACTGAGCTTGTGCACACTTATAGTATTTGTGGAAAATGGCATGTGCAAAATCTTGACCTGTGTGCATCATCACTGGTAGTGGGGGGTGGATTTCAGGTAAGGAAAAGTGATGGGCTGGGCTTACAACTACACAGCACCACTGGCCAGAAACTCCCTGCACAGGTGCTGCATAATGGCCATGGGGACTCCTGCCATGCTGATACTGCATTAGCAGCCTGGTGGAGCAGGAGGATTCTTTCTCTAGTGGAACCCCACAGCCTCATTACTGAGATGTGCGCTGATGAGAGGAGTTATCCAGAAAAGAGGAAACTGCCATGGTAATTGTGACAATCAAGGTCCAGGCATCACAAGTGGAGAACAGAAGGCTTAACCCTCCCTCTCCCCACCCCCAAATGAGCAGTTGAACCAACCGATTGCATCTGAACTAGTGCGAAGTATATCAAGCAAAGTCTTTTATGAAAGCGTGTAATGTTCTGAACTAGATAGTCGTTATGAGATATTTATGCAGACTGTGGTTATGAACATACATAGAAAACTGTGTTCATAACCTGTACTATGACTTCATCTGCACATCACAGCAGAGAGGGGCACCCCCCAAGCCAGGTGTTTACACAAAACCGGCTCCAAGTAACCATCCATTGTCCAGCCCAGGAAAAGACAGTGATGGACCAATAGAGTTAATGGGGAGACACTCAGACAGCCCTGGCTATTACATCAAGAGGGAATTTCCACCACTCTGAATAACCATGCCAAGAGAGACGGGGGAAAGGAAAAAGCCTTTTAAAAAGGAAGCTTGAAACAGAGGTTTTGATCCAGCAACTGAAGGACAGCCTCCAGGTGGGAAGCTGTCTGTGACCACTGGTTCCCACCTTTAGTTAGGGGTTATGCTGGGAAACTGTTCACCAGGCAATAGGTAATTTATATCAAACAAAGGATTTTATCTAACATGGAAGTGCAAAGCCTGAGGTTGTGTCTTTATGTTTATTTTTGGTGTGATTTGTGTGTGCTTTCCCTTGCTGTTTCATTTTTGAATCTGTGGCTTTTCTATTAAAGAAATGTTTGGTTAATTTTTTCCCAAGCAGGTTTCTGGTGTGCAAACTGTGTGGACAGTGTATGCCAAAGTGAGCTGATAACCAGGAGGCTGGTTTCACATGTTTGGGGTGACAAACCAGAGGGGAATCATCTAAGTATCTGTAACTTAAGATAACAGGGAGGTCTGTTTTGGGTTGACTTGGGACTGGAAGGACAATTGGTGTCACCCTACAAGGAGAAACCAAGCTGGTGAGAGCCAGAGTGAGACCTTGTACTTGTGGGCAGGCTACTGGTATCAGGGAATTGTACCATAGATGCACAGCATAAAGAGCCAAGGATAAAAGGCAGGCAATGACAGAACCCCTCACTGATCTGAGGATCACAGCAGGATCCCAAATTCCCACCAAGTTTACTCTTGCAGCAATACAATAGCCATAGTGCTTTTTTCCCCTGGTAGCTTTCAGTGTCTACAGCACAGTGAGTCTTACTGAGGGTGTCTTTCCTTCTTCTCAGATTGGTTTCTTGTCATTTTTATGGAACAGAATTTATTGGCACTTTAAAAAAAAAAGCGGAAGTGTCTGTGGGCTGGCGCCCCCCTTAAACTGCACTGTGTGCTCTCGTCTGACTCATCTGCTTTTCTCTTGTCTCTTCTTGAGGAGCTGGACACATGACATAATGAGATTTTTAAGGGTGCCCCCCTATGAAATAGGAACTCATTGCTGTTTGTTATTTGCATAAGAAAACTCTGGCAAGGAACCCCTTCATGTATCAAGGAAGGAACAGGCCACAGTGGAGGAACATTCTAGTAATAGTGAGGGACATGTGGTAAAGATATATCCCTTGGCAAGCGGGCTTATGCACAGAACTGCAGTACACTCCTTTACGGCAGCTTCGTCTCATGCCACCTCCAATAGCACTCTTTCTCCGGTGCCAGTTCCTGAAAAGGAACAACCCAGGTGCCTCATCAACTCAGCAAACACATCTGGCATCTGAAGGACTTGGATGACAAACTTTCAGTTGCATTTGCTCAGGCAGTGGCATTTGGCTGTCCTTTCTCCTTGCTGAGAGGTACAAGCACAGCTTTCTGTTGAGCTGTTTGTTGATTTGGGCATTGCTGTTGTCGTGGTTTTGGTTATTTGATGCATGACTCGGAATTCCCTTCCAAGCAGGTTTGTGAATAAAGTCGAGGCGTATTGTTCTTGGACGAGATATGCAAGTGCAGGGCTGCCCTTTTACATTTAAAAATAGATCTTTCTATTAGTGGTGTTGGTACAGTTCTCAGTGAATAAGTGTCCACATGACAACAGCCATCCCTATAGTTGGCAACAATTGTCAGCTTTGTTGGCAGTCTCAGTCTAATGAGACTGAACTAATTTCTCAGTTCTAGAGGTGATTCCCCCTCAGTTAGAAGCTCCGAGATTCATAGACTAGAAGGCCAAAAGGGATCATTGTGATCATCTAGTATGTCCTCCTGTATAACAGAGGTCATAGAACTTTCCTGAATTAATTCCTGCTTCTACTAGAGCATAATTTTTTAGAAAAAAACATTAATTCTTGACTTAAAATTTCCAGTCATGGAGAATCCACTATGACCCATGGTAGGTTGCTCCAATAGTTAATTACCATGAGATTAAAAATTTGTGCCTTATTTCTAGTCTGAATTTATCTATCTTTAACTTCCAGCCACTGGATCTAGTTACACCACCTTTGTCTGCTAGAATGAAAAACCCTCTATTATCTAATTTCTGTTCCCTATGTAGGTAATTGATGGAAAAGTGATAATACCTAGCACTTACACAGCACCTCCATTCAAGGATCACCAAATACTTTACACACATTTAGGCCAACATTTTCAAAAAATGGGTGCCTAAAGTTAGGTGCCTATGTCCTCATTTAGATGCCTAAATAAATGTGTTGCTTTGCAAAAGTACAGAGCATCCAGCAGCTCCTGAAATGAATAAAAGCTGCTGGGTGTTCAGAGCTTTTGCAAATCAAGCCATATATTTAGGCACCTAAGTAAGGACATAAGAGCCTGATTGTGACGGGTTCCCCAAGTTGCAACCTGGAACTGGGGTACCACTGCGTCCTCTGTCTTACCAACCTAGGCTCCCTCTCACACTGGGATGCTGTGACAAGCTGCAGACTCCTCCAGATCCTGCATTCACACAAAAATTCACAAACAGGGATACACCCAGCTGAGTTACATGAGTGCTTTCACCAGCTACCCATGAACCAACAATAGAAAGGCTCCAGTCAGTTCTCCCCAGCCTAGGACCCCAGAGCTGTACCGTCTTGTCCTGGTCAGAAGCCTGATCAGTGTAAGTTATTACCCAATCTGCCCCAATGCACCAGCCCCTGTTCCTGAGCAGATTTCCTTTTGCACTTCAAACACACTCTTTTAGGTAAGAAACATAAAAGATAGATTTTAAGTGATTATAAATGATAAGTGTACAGATCAAAGTAGATTACCTAGGAAATAAAACAAAATTGTAATCTGAGTTCTATTAACTAGACAGGATTTGAATCAAGCAGTGTCTCACCCTGATAGTACCAACAGTTCACCAGTCTTCCATACACAGGTTGGGATTCCTTCTTTCCCACCTGGTGGTTCCTGAGGTGTTTCCACGTGTTGAGTTATGGGGAGATGTCACTTCCCTCCTTTTATAGCTTCTTCCATGTGGATAGTCAGTCAACCAATGACATGAAAAACTGGTTGACTGACTACCCACATTATCTTGAAGTAGTTAACCTCTCTTTCTCTTTGTTGGACCACCTCATTTGAAATTAAGTCTGATGAAGCCCAATACTATAATGTCAGCATTACAGACATTTTACATTTCTAATAGTCTTTTCAGAGAACCTTTTGATTTCTTTCTACTTTGTTTTCTTGCACTTTTGACTGACATGGTGCATTTAAGCTGCCATTGGGAGGAAATTAAAGCTGTTTGTTGTATTCTTGACTCCATTTTACCTGTTAACACCAGTTGGGGTAACTCCATTGAAACAAATGGCATTACACTAGCACTAAACTGGCATAACAGGCCATAAATTAAAGCTTAAGTTAAGAATCAGGCCTTTAACCTCTGTACCTGTGGGATTTTGTCCATTATTTAAAAAACTCACAAGATTTTCAGTGCAGCCATTAGTGTTAGCCTTATGTCACAGGCATCATTTTGAAAGAATATTATGAATTGAATAATTATTATTTATTATTATTATTTATTTGTTTTGCTGTAGCACCTAATAGCTCTCATCATGGTCCAAAACCCCATTGCGTTAAGTGCTGTACAAACACAGAACAAAAAGATAGTCCCTGCCCCAAAGAGCGTGCAGTCATAGGTCCGTCTACACTACAAGATCGGGGTATGATTCCCAGCTCATGTACACATACTTGTGCGAGCTCGCATCAAGCTAACATGAGTATAAGTAGCAGTGTAGCCACGGTAGCGCAGGCCGTGGCAGCAGATGCTCAGCCACAGCGAGGATGTACTCACCAGTTTCAGGCGGGTTTAGACTCGCCACGGCTAAGCTGTGCCTCTGTGACTGCTACCCATGCTGCCACAGCTACGTTGCTATTCATAGTCATGCTCGCTTGATGAGGGCGAGCACAAGTACATGTACACGAGCTGGCAATCGCAGCCCTAGTGTGTAGCATAGAGGTTGCCTCTGCATATGACAAGAGATGACAAGGAAACAGTAAGGCAATACTGGTCAGCATGATAGGCTGTGATTTCAGTGCGCGAGCAGCCTAACTGTTGTCGAGCTCTTTGTACACCTCATGGCATCGCAGAGTTTTAAGGAGGGATTTGAAGGTGGATAATGAGCTAGATGTGCGGATATTTACGGGGGGCTTCACCCAAGCATGGGAGACAGCATGGGAGAAAGCAATCACAAAGGTGCTTGTCTGAACATTTAATAAGCGGGCAGTGGATGGCTTCATGGGCCCATCAGAGGTGGGAACTGACCTTTCGATACTGAATGAAAGGTGATAGGTAGGTTGGGGAAAGGTAATTTGCACAAGCATTGAGCACACGTGAACATGCAAATCAGGTATTTAAGTTTACCATGGGTCATTCTTCCCAGGAAATGTGACCGTCTTTGCATGGGCACAAAAAAGGAGTATTTAAAATTATGTTCCTGTAAGTTCTCTGGACATTCAAAACTGAAAGGAAATGAGTAGGGAGCGGAGACACCTTATGGAGTTTTAGTAAACTATCCAGAAGGTTCTTCAAAGTCAGGAAGACCCTGAAGGGTGATGTCTGTCACTGCTTGAATCTTGGCTGTCCTGCTTTCCTCAGTTTTATTGTTCCTAATCTATTTCCATCACTTATCCTGTTTTATGGTTGTAACTGATAAGATAAATTAGACTCTTTTTTGGAAATGTCACAGTTTAGAGCCCTCCTGGCTATAAACTAAAACAAAGCGTTCTGTAGAAGTATCCATTCTGCAACCTCATATAGCACAAAATAGAGATTAAAAATATTTTAGACTTGAAAATGCACATTAATCCAGGCCAGACATTCCTTCGATAGACACCTCTAAGATTGGAGTGATTAGTACTTTACTGGTTACACGACACACAGCTGTGTAAGACACGTTTGGCATAAGCGCATGTACATAAAACACATACATATAATTAACCATGAATATGCCTGGGTAATTAGCCTTTTCAGAGGGGATTCATTTCTCTACAAAGAACAAAACAAGAGATGGAACATGAAGACAATGAGGAAAACAGATTAACATTAGTGATGAGGGAACCTCTCAATAGAGGTGAAATCCTGGGCCTACGGAAATCAATGGGAGTTTTACCATTGACATCAGTGGGGAGATGATTTTACCCAAGATCTGGTTCAGGCATTCAGTTACCCCAGAGATGAGTGTGATATGGGAACTGACCGGTGTATCGATTTATCAGTTGATAGACAGGCTGCTTTTCAGAGGTTTATCTAAATTATACGAATCTTTCGAATCTGCAAAATGTACCTGGAAGTGTATAGGAACAGGTTCTCTCATCCAGCTACAATTATGTTCTGTTCCTGTCATACATACTGCAAGAATAGGCATTTGAATGGCATTTTGGCACTTTCAGTGCTAGTCCTAATTGGAACCTGGGAGTACAGAAGCATCAAGAAAATGAAAGACAATTGAGTGGTTTAGGGGAAGCTAATTGAAAGTTTCAGAACCTTTCCAAAAATACTCAGTTCAGGTTTGGTTTTCAACATGGGCAGACATTTTTGGGGGATTTTTTCCCCCATTCCTAATTAAAACAATACATTGGGGATAGTAATTTTCTTAATAATATGGCCATTCCTTTCCTTCTTCCCTCCCTCCCCCCGCACCCCACACAGGGTTAGAGCTTGTGCTGACTATTGAAAAATCAGTCATTAGCAGCCAGGAAATGACTTTGCCATCAATCAGAATATTGCTCACCCATGTTTCAGCTATTTTCCCCTTTCTCTGTGTAATTATTCTCATCCTCCACTGATTACAGTTTATAATAGCTATAATTCTCTCAAAATCAATCATTACTTTACTTAACCATGGGGATACTAGTAGAAATATGAAGGAACGCAGATATCCTAGGCTGTGGGGTTTATTTTAATTATTTTACAGCACACCGCCTTTTAGCTGTATTGCATTTAACCTCCTTCTTAATATTAAGCAGTAGTTCTGTTATTTTAATTTTGTTTTAAACCATGGGATGCTTGATTATATGGCAGTTTCATTCAATTTGAGGCATTGCACTGTGAATTAGCAAGTAGCGTTCCGGGGGTGGGGGTGGGGTGGAGTTTTTGTTATTGTCAAGAACGGAGTTGGAATAAAATGGTGTGAGAAATCTGTCTGCCAACAGTCTGTCAAATTAGAAACCAAGACCCTGCTTCTGCAGTGGGCTCCCATGTGATCCCAGGATGTTTGATTTGGCCTATACATGCTACTTCGTTATTTGCTGTTCAAAGTTACACTGAGATTAACACAAGGCAAGTTTTGAGTTTGGAGTGGAGATTTATTTAAAGGGATGCCACCAACTTAAAAACAACATTTCTCTCTGAATATCTGTTTATCTAGTAGTGTTAGAAATCCAAACAAATAATTACTATATGTAGAAAATATATCTCTATTATTTGAATTGAGCCATAAGTTAACTTTATGCATCTGACACCACTTTTTGTATAGTTATTTTCGTTCTTTCCCCTGAATAGTAAGTCAGTTTTCCCCACTGATTATGTGAGTCTCTCACACAAGGACAGGCTGAGAAAAAAGTTTTAAAATTGTAGGGGAAAATTATTGTAAAACAACAAGCATTGGCAGGAAGCCTCAAAAGCAGGTGTAGTGCCTGAAACTTCTATTGCTAAATTGTATAACTGCCGATTGATTGACTACACTTGTAGTTCATTATGAAAGATGTTCAAGAGACCAAATAAACAAACGTAGCCAATTTTATTGCTAAAAATCAATAGTACAGGAAAGAAAGAGCTATTGTTACTGATCCTTCCGAGAAGCTGTTTCTTGCAGAGATCAGTTCATCTTCCACAGAAGGTGCGCTCCCAAAATACGCCCCCCAAACTACCTATATTTAAAGGAGGCCTGTTTACAAGTTAAAAGCACTTTATATGCCACCTAAAACTAAAATTCGCCAATTAGCTTTTTTATCTTGTTTTTCTGGTATCATGCTGTACTCCTTATTGCTTGTTTTTGAACACAGTATTCTTAACCAGTTGGACCATGAAGAAACTTTCTGCCTTGTACCAGGCTAGAACGCTACATATCTTGATTTTGACAGGATTTATATTCAGTAATGCCAATGATACATTTTAGCTTTGTAAGTTATTGTGGGATATATATCTCTGAACACAAGTTGGGCAAGAGTGAACCTTGTTCCACTCAGCCTAACTTTGTGCTAACACTCATATATAATATAAAGTATATCATTTTAATGTGCTGTGTAATACATATTAATATGGTATGCAATATGTATAACATGTGCGTTAGCTAACATGACTTTTAACTCTTTTTAAGAAACATACACGCAATTCAATTCAAGGTTGATGGCGCCGCTTTAATGAAGAAATGATATTAAGTTTCGGTAAGGGAAAATAATTATAAGAAGTTATGTCATTTGACCAGGGAATAGAAACAATGTCATGAGACTCAAGCCTGATCTATGTTAAGAGCTGATGTAAACGGCTGCATGCAGTAAGCCATTTGCAGTCCCTACAAAGCCCATAAACATTGTGACATATTTTTGAACGCCATCTGCATATAAACAAATAGTGCACTCTTGTAACAAAAAGAAAAGGAGTACTTGTGGCACCTTAGAGACTAAAAAATGTATTTGAGCATAAGCTTTCGTGAGCTACAGCTCATTTCATCGGATGCATTGGAATCCACTGAATGCATCTGATGAAGTGAGCTGTAGCTCACGAAAGCTTGTGCTCAAATAAATTTGTTACTCTCTAAGGTGCCACAAGTACTCCTTTTCTATTTGCAAATACAGACTAACACGGCTGCTACTCTGAATCTTGTAACAAAGTGCATTAAGGACATTAGCACTGTTGAGGTACACTGGTGCAAACTTCCTTAATGGAGTCAAAGCCTTAGTTGACTAGTCACAAAACTTGAATAGTGAATTCTGAATATCAACTAACTAACTACTCAATACAAAGAGTCCCTTACATTGCCTCATCTACATGCATAAAAATTGTTCACAATTCTGACTCCCCCTGCTTTGCATTTAGAGCCACCTGCTCTGCTTGCTTTGTGGCTTGACACCGCCTTTCCTTCATCTTCTCTGTCCTCAATTGTGCTGAATGTAAATGCAGCCCAGCTAAGAATCTGACCCATAGTCTCTTTGGGGGACATTTTGTGAACAAAATAAAGGAATAAACTTGTTCAATAAATTGTTTCCATCAACTAGTTCAGCCCGGTCTAATAATAAGTAGAAGTGCTTCCTGGATGATTTTCCATTATAATTATATGCAGTATCTGCAAAACCTAGCAGAATCCCTTTTGCCAGAGTCTGATCCAAAACCCAGAGAAATCATTCCATTTTCCCATTGATTTCAGTGGCCTTCCAATGAGAACCTTAGGGCCCAATCCACAATCCTTTACTCACACAAGTCATCTTTACCCATGTGAGTGGTTTCTTGTCACATGAAGAATGGTTTGTAGCCTCAGGCCCCTAGAGTCCATATTTCAAAGTAGTACAGCCATAGTATAGCTGTACTAACCACCTCCCTCAGTGTCTGTGCCTTTCAAGAAACAAAGCTATTTTGTGAACTATTGGTGATGTTAATAGCCTTCTTTTCTCTAGAGATTTGCTCCTTCTTTGGCCCCAAATATTTCAAAATAGCTGAAGCCAGCAGTGAGAAGCCCTAGGAAGAAAAAAAAGTGATGCATGTTAATTTCTGGTTTCGACATGATGAGAATTTCATTCCCTTCATTACAATTCCCTTGTGCCAAAGGAATGTTCCTTTGATTCATTTACTGTACCTTGTACTGCTGCTCTGTAAGTGATCATGTGCACGCTCTCTCTTTCTCCCTCTCTTGCCTTTTCTGCCTGTTCCATGGTTGTTTATTTATTCAGGAATATAAAACCATGTTTTCATTCCTTATAAAGAGGCACAAGTTGACATAAGTGTACACATGAAGCATTATTGAGAAGATAAAAATGGAGACAGAGAAAGAGAAAGATTTCCAGAAAAACCTGCTAATGATCAATGGGAAAGTAAAACGCCAAACAAACAACAAGCTGTATGCTGATTGAGTAGGGAGAGGAGGACAGGGTGGGCTCTCTACATTCCTGCATAACTGATGAATAATTCTGTCAAGTTTTCACGAAGGAATCTCCAAATAGGGTTGATGCAGATATCCAATTGTTGGGGGAGTAAATAAGCTGTTAAATAGCATTTTAAAAAAAAGTCATACCAATTGGTAGCTGTGATGTTTTTCCATTGAAAAAGAGCAACCATATATTTTCAGTCTTTTAGTGTAGATGGAAAAACAACAATAACAAAAAGAAACAGCAAAAGTAAAGTTCCCATGACACAGCACAGTGTGTGTTTCTTCAGTAACACACTGAATCAAATTTGAGAACAAAATGCCTGGTTTCCCTGCACACAGGAGTTCTTAGTAATTTAAATATGAAGTGTACAGAAGATAGGCATCCTAGACTCAAAGTAATAAGCCACAAGAAGTATTGTCACTTCACACACTGCAAGATGCATTTTTGTACTGGTGCAACTTTAAAGATGAATGTGAAAAGAGGCAGAGAATATCTTTTCTCTGATGAGACTTTTAAGAATACTTCACTCCCCCGGGCAATGATACACCCCTTACTTTAAAGCTAAGCATATTGAAAGTGAAGTGTTCTGAGGCAGGATTCAAACAGAATTGGAAGTTAAGGCTCGTGAAGTTTCCTTTATCAACAGAAAATATTGTAATTAGGGCTGGGCAAATTGTTGGCTGGCAATTTGACTTTGCTGAACTAAAACCTATCGATGGTAAATTTAGCAGATTAGAATTACCAGACTTTTGTATCAACACAAAAGTGATGCAAACATCATCACAAAGGTGTTTAGATACCATACTAGTGTGACAGATGGCTTAAAATTGCCCAAGATAGACTCTATGACACAAGGAAAAGGAAAGCGGTTTCCACAAAGAAGCAGCTAACCCAGAAGTAGCATGCCTCAAGGATAGCTCCAAGACTGTATATGGACGAAGTCTGGGATCAGTTTCATATCCCCATAGTATCTGAGCACCTACCAGCTAGCTAAAAATAGAGGGTCAGATCCTCAACTGATGTAAATCAGTGTGGGTTTATTGACTTAAAAGCAGTTAGTTCTGTGGTCATTATATGTCTTATAGGAATGAGTTCCATAATCTAGGTCCAGCTTCCGTGAAAGTTCTGTCCCCTACACACAGCAACCTCCCCTATTGGTTCACAGTTTCATTGCTCCAATGGAATGTTGCAGTCAAGGGAAGTCATGGTTGTAAAGAGAGAGAGAGGCAACTAGGCTAACCCTACAGAGATCTCTGAACATCAGGGCAGAGACTTTGACATGGACTCTGGATTCAGTGGAGAGTCAATGCAGATTGAGGAGGACTGGGATGATGTGTTCATGGCAACCTGTGTTGCTAAGCTGCACTTTGTACCAAATGGAGCTTTTTTAGGGTATATGGTTTCATTCCAAGGTATAAGGAGTTGCAGTACTCAAACCTGGAGGTCACAGATGTGCAAATCACTTTGCAGGATCATTAGTAGCATAGCACCACAGTAACCACATAGCTACATAGCTCATGAAAACACTATGGCCCTGAACCTGTGGGCTGCTGAGCGCCCCCTGCATTCTTTGTTGGCAGCGGAACCTGTACAGCAATTTACAAGATCATATCCTGTAAGATTTACTACTAATAACAACCGAGATTTAGGTACACCGCAGGTCCCCTAGCCTCTATCTTTCACCACCTCTACAGTTACAAGACACTTGGTGTAGAAAAGAAGCATACTGAAGCTTAAAGTGCTACTTTGACTCTAACGGTGACGATTTCTGTCAATATTTTGCGTAAGCTGACTCTTTTAGAATTTGAGACTGCGAGGCTATGCTGAGAATCTGACAGGCCAAGCCCAGGAGATAGCTTTGTATACCGATAGCTTGTCATCAAGCAGCGAGGCACCACTGAATGATAGAATAAGACTGCAAAAACAGAGCGTGTGTACCAGAAACCATAGCTAAAAAGACAACTGTTTAAATCACATTACATTATTTTTAAAGTCACCTACTTAAAACCCCTCTTTAAAAATTGCCCATGGGTGCTGTGTATGTTTTCAGGGCTGACGATGGTGTGCAGGATTTTAAGTGCCAAATACTCCCGACTCCACAGATAAAGCTGCAATTAATGTCATTTCAGTGCTCCGTATTGCTGATCTACTTAACAATCCAATTGCTAGGACATTTTAAAAGTTGTTTAGCTGACTGCCAAAAATGAGCATCATTAAAAATAGATTCACAGCTGTTCAGGAAAGCTGAAATATAATTTTGTCTTCATTATGCCTTATTGCAGATGTTATTGATTTAATCTCATTGCATTTTAGTGGGCAATATCAATTCATGCTGTCTTTGACTTTGGAAACTGGGAATTCTATTTAGTCTTATTTTTAGAGCAAGAGGTAAAAAGGGGTGGTGGTAATAATGGAGTAAAGATGAGAGCTAGCCTTCTTTATATAGCAGCGTTATTGGGCAAGGGCTCAGAGGACACAACCTCATAAAATAATGTGTGCACTGTGGGTCAGATGCTGCTACAGAACTCATACAAGAATCCCATTACAGCCAATGTGTGAGTATTGCTTAAGTAAGCTCTACAAGATCAGATTTTATACTATGGATCAAGGATGATGGATTTGGCATTACAAATAGAAGTGTCAGTTTCCCTACATGATGGCTCATTATTATGTTGCATTATTGTTGTAGTTAATAATTATTAATTATTAAACTACAGTAGCACCCAAAACAGACTAGACCCTTTCCAAACAAAGAGGGAAGGCTTGTTTCCTTTCCCAAGACTATACATAAGTGGAGAGTTTTGCACATGCAGAAACAGGAAACTACATCCCTATAAACATAGGACAAAACTCTGCTCTCAGTTATACCAGTGCAAATCTAGAGTAACTCCATGGCAGTCAATTTAACCAAGAACAGAGTCTGGCTCACAGACTTGATTCTATAGTAGTGACAAGCTTTGATTTGAGGTCACTAACGTAGGAAGACCTTGCTTTGATCAACAGATCCTGCTACAGAAATTGCCAGCTGTCATCAGTTGCTCTGAGTTAAAATAAAATACTAAAATAAAAGTTGAAGGGCCAGTGATTTTTTTTTAAGATAACTGATTTTTGTGTAAATCTCTCAGCCATTTTATTCTCTCTCAGTAATTGTAAATGTATGGCTTTGATCTGATGACTCTCCTAATTTTGCCAGTTTCGTGGTCGGTGCAAAACAATCTTCAAATAACCCTTCACTGTCCAAGGTCTCACTTTGAAAAGCTGTGCTTCCAAATGTCTTTAGGTTCATTTCAATGAGCCCTTCTAAATCAGCCAGTCTTTTATGTTTCATAGCTATTCTCAGCCCACTGAAAGGCAAATACTTCTTCAGCCCTCTTCTTTATCATGCTGAACTGTTGCTATATTTGACCAGTGTGGGCGCTGATAAGGCAGCTGTACCATTGTTAGCCAATGCCCTCTGCCCACATACTGTACTGTACCAGATTGAATAAACCTACCACAGATGATTGCCCCCAATGGCATTACTAAAGGGTTCTTTGTCAGGCTTGCCTCCACCAACTTTTATCCAGCAGACTTTCCTGGCTAGTCAGAGCACTGTGCAAACTACTGAGTTTCACTTTATGATTATTCACATGTAAAAGCTGATATCGTGTTGATCCAGGACAGTCTTACTGTTTCCACTAGTGAACAAATTTTTTGGTAGTAAAGAAACAGGTCTCTTGCTCTACCCTTTCCCCCTCATTTGGATCACTTTTTTGAGATCCCATAAAAATGTCATTTTTCTCCAGTGGTGAATATGGTTCCCACAGCTCTGTTAAGCAGTCTGCATTCAAAAGGACCAGACTGTGACTCCCTGAGCATTCAAATGCAAGAGGAGAACTCATATAAGTAACTGCTCACCAGTGAGAGT